>NC_135532.1:91078661-91711994 GCF_045843805.1 Urocitellus parryii | reverse complement strand
ATCAGGCAATGAGAAAACAGTCTATTTCTGTTTTTCTTCAGTACTCTCTATAGCTCTGACCTGACCTCCTCTCTTTCAGGGTGAAAAGGCTGATAGCTTTTACATCATAGAATCTGGTGAAGTGAGCATCTTGATTAGAAGCAAGGTGAGTTTCTGTGAGATGCTACAAAGAGCCAGATGCCTGGTGTATACACAGAAATAACTGTTTGCTTTAAATAATGTGAAATGTGATCAAGCCATCATTGTTACTGCCAGAGACACATGGTTAAGCCCATCTATTGATATGGATTTGGTATATTTCCTCTTACTTACTGCCTTTACATTTGTCATGTAGTAAATGTTATGAGGAATATTACCCTCCAAATAAATAAGATAAAAACCCTAAAAGAAAATAGGGAAATTACATTAAAAAAAAAAAAACATACATATGAACTGGGCATGGTGGCGCATGCCTGTAATCCCAGTGGCTCAGGAAGCTGAGACAGGAGGATTGCAAGTTCAAAGCCAGCCTCAGCAATGGCGAGGTGCTAAGCAACTTAGTACTTTAAAATACAAAATAGGGCTGTGATGTGGCTCAGTGGTTGAGTGCCCCTGAGTTCATTCCCCGGTACCCCTCCTCCAAAAAAAAAAAAAAAAAAAAAGTTCATCACAACTTAAAATGAATGAAGTGAATTAAAAAACAAAAGTATATATGGAGCTGTGTGCATTGGTACATGCCTATAATCCCAGAGGCTCAAGAGGCTTAAGACAGGAGAATCACTATTTCAAAGCCATCCTCTGCAACTTAGCAAGGCCCTAATCAACTCAGTGAGACCCTTTCTCTAAATAAAATATTAAAAAAGGGCTGGCTCAGTGGTTAAGTACCCCTGGGTTCAGTCCCCAATACCCACCCCAAATGTACATATAGGGGGTGAATATGAAGAAAACTTCCTACTGTTAGGGGGACATCTCTCCAGGATATATAGGAGAACTAGAAAACTGATGACCTGTAAGTGGAAGGAGTGAGCCTTACTGATCAATCTATCATTACCAGATTGCCACCTTCTTCTTCTTTCTCTTTTAGATAGTTGTAAATGGACAGAATCCTTTTATTATTTTATTTGTTTATTTTTATGTGGTGCTAACAATTGAACCCAGTGCCTCACATGTGCAAGTGCTCTGCTACTGAGCTACAGCCCCAGCCCTCTTTTTTATTTTCTTGGGAAGCATAGAATTTGTTAAAGTAGTGAGTTATCTCTAATACTAAATCAACCTATTATGAAACCTGTTGTAAAACATTTAGTAAAGTCTAATAAGTATGGAGAAAGAAAACTATGATTATTATAAGATATAAGATAATCACATCTAGAAGATAGCGTGATTCCTAATTTAAAAATAGATCTGTAGTTTCACATCAAACAGTAGTTTGAAACTTCTGGGGTTTTTTATCTTATAGTTTTTGGAATTCTGATATATTTGTGTACTTCTCAAATGTTCATTAGAACTTTCTGTTAAGCGTATTGTGAGTGAGACCAACAGCAGCATGGCAAGGGGAGTTGGAAGGCTTGTCAAAAATTCAGTCTTAGCTGGGCACGGTAGCGCACAGCTGTAATCCCAGTGGCTCAGGAGACTAAGGCAGGAGGATCTCGAGTTCAGAGCCAGCCTCAGCAAAAGCGAAATACTAAGCAACTCAGTGAGACCCTGTCTCTAAATAAATATAGAATAGGGCTGGGGATGTGGCTCAGTGGTTAAATGCCTCTGAGCTTAATCCCTAGTAGCCCCTGCTCGAAAAAAAGAAAAATGCAGTCTTGAGGTGGTGCATGCCTATAATCTGAGTGACTCAGAGGCTGAGGCAGGAGGATCATGAGTTTCAAAGCCATCTTGAGCAATTTAGAGAGGCCCCAAGTAACTTAGTGAGACTGTCTCAAAATAAAATATAAGAAGGGCTGAGGATATGGCTAAGTGGTTAAGCACCCCTGGGTTCAACCCCTGGTTCCAAAAGAAAGAAAGAAAAGAACAGTTCAATACAGGCACAGAATCAAAGAAAAGTAGTTCAGGATTGGACTTCTTATCTAAGATAAGATTTTACATTTATATATAAATAGAGAGAGAGAGATATCTTCCATAGAAAATATAATTTTCCAATAGTGTATACCTTACTGTTGATATTTAGCTATTACCTGAAATTTGTTAGGTCTCACTCACAATATGCTTAACAAAAAGTTCTAATGAACATTTGAGAAGTATACAAATATATCAGAAGACCAAAAACTATAAGAAAAAAAAAAAGAAGAAGTTAAAACCCCCAGGTAAAAGCTAACTCTTTTTTTTTAAGTAGTTGGATAACATGCCTTTTCTTTTTTTAGTTGTAGATGGATGCAGTACCTTTATTTATTTATTTTTATGTGGTGCTGAGGATAGAACCCAGTGCCTCATACATGGTAGGCAAGCACTCTGCTATAGCCACAACCCCAGCCCCAACAATATGCCTTTATTTTATTTGTTTATTTTTTAATGTGGTGCTAAGGATCAAACCCAGTGCCTCAAATGTGCTAGGCAAGTGCTGTGCCACTGAGCTACAGTCCCAGCCTAAAAGCCAACTTTTTTTCTTTTTTTTTTTTTTTTTTTTTTTTGTACCAAGGGTTGAACCCAGGGGTCTTAACCACTAAGCTACATCCTTAGAGACAGGGCCTCACTGAGTTACTAAGGCTGGATTTGAACTCATGATCCTCTTACCTCAGCCTCCTGAACCACTGGGATTACACATGTGTGCCACCATACCCAGCCAAATCCAAAAAGCCAACTCTTTTTTTTTTTTTTTTTTTTTTGAGGGCAGGGTACCAGGGATTGAACTCAAGGGCACTCAACCACTGAGCCACATCCCCAGCCCTTTTTTGTATTTTATTTAGAGACAGGGTCCCACTGAGTTGCTTAGTGCTTCTCCATTGCTGAGGCTGGCTTTGAACTTGTGATCCTCCTGTTTCAGCCTCCCCAGCCACTGGGATTACAGGTGTATGCCACCATGCCTGGCTCAAAATGCCAACTCTTGATTAAGCCAGAGCACTGAAAATAATCTATGGAGTTTATATGGTACAGTTAGAGTTTCTGCAAAGTAATTTCCTTAGTGTTGAGTGTGCTGAGAAGAGAATGTGAGCGTGTGCAATTGGACCTCTCCAGCTGTGATCCTAGAGTCAGACCAGGTGATGTTCTCTACCTGTCTATAGACTAAAACAAACAAGGATGGTGGGAACCAAGAGGTTGAGATTGCCCGCTGCCATAAGGGACAGTACTTTGGAGAGCTTGCACTGGTTACCAACAAACCTAGAGCTGCTTCAGCTTATGCAGTTGGAGATGTCAAATGCTTAGGTAAGAAACATTCTTTATGCATTAATACTTTTTTTTCTAATGTCAGTATATTACTATTTTCCCATCAGCAATCCTTGACTTATTCTGCCAGCTCTCACTCACATCTAGGCCTGGACAATTTGTAGTTTGTATGACCAACCAGAGATGGACAAATGTATTCTTTCAGCATGCTTTTTTTGTGGGGAGGGGGGAGTGCTGGGCATTAAACCCAATGCCTTGCACATGCACATACTGAGCTCATGCTTCATCACTGAGCTACACCCCAGCACCTTAGAAAATATTTCTGAGCACTGAGCACTGTAAGAAAGGCATTCAGGCCCTCCAAACATGTGAAAAGAGGCACATGTCCAGGGCTGTTGGGGAACAGGATAGGCAGATGCCACTGGACTCTGCAAGTTTTAAACTTAAATGACAGTCCTGCTACATTCATATAGAAACATCACTTTATCCACATACCCAGTATCCCAAAGTCTAATGTTCTGCTTAACGAAAATGACTTAAATTATTAATGAAGAGAATTCATTCTCTCCCTCACCTCTTTTTAACAATGCAGTTATGGATGTTCAAGCATTTGAGAGGCTTCTGGGGCCCTGCATGGATATCATGAAGAGAAACATCTCACACTACGAGGAACAGCTGGTGAAGATGTTTGGCTCTAGCATGGATCTGATTGACCCTGGGCAGTAGATGTGCCACATCCCAGAGCCTTCTCAGTGTGACACCAAAAACTTTCGGTCAGCCACAGAACATACACAGAAGACAGACACGACAAAACTGTTCCTGCTGTTGCCACCGCTGCTGCCATTGCTGTGGTTATGGGCATATAGAAAACTTGAAAGTCAGCACTAAAGGATGGGGAGAGGTTTGACCCACACCTCCACTTTGCTTCTGAAAGCCCATTATTAGACGACTTGTAATGATTACTTCAACCCAGTTTTCACATCTTTGGTTCAGAATGGCATGTCTCTCCAACAATTTAAGTGCCTGATACAAAGTCCAAAGTGTAAACATCCTCCTTTCCTTTCTTGCTGCTACTGTTGCTTTTGGAATTACCCATAAGGTCTGCAGAAACCTGTTGTATAACTGTAGACATCCTCCTTCAATCTTTCTCAAGGAAGATTACAACCTCAATTTCCTTGTTTGTCTTTTGAGAATGTCCACAGTGTGTTCACAGTTGCTGCCTTTAGTTTTACGGTAGAAAATGGCAGCAGATGTAATAGAGGTCTGTGGTCCAGTGGCATTGTATTGTCTTCTGACAGCTGCACACATTACAGCTGTCTCCAAGCCCACAGTGATGCTTAGGGAAAGACCCTGTCTAGGGCCCAGAAGGTGAGTACTCTAGAACAGACTGAAATCAGTGAGACCCATGTTAGAACAGAAACTTTGTTTTTTTTTTTGTTTTTTTTTTTTTTTTTAAAGAGAGAGTGAGAGAGGAGAGAGAGAGAATTTTTTTTTTAATATTTATTTTTTAGTTCTCGGCGGACACAACATCTTTTGTTGGTATGTGGTGCTGAGGATCGCCCGGGTCGCACGCATGCCAGGCGAGCGCGCTACCGCTTGAGCCACATCCCCAGCCCAAGAACAGGAACTTTGGATTCATCACTTTTTACCAGTAGTAGAGAGCCAGGAAAGGTTTTTTTAGGTTAAGGGTTCTAGTTTTTTATTTTATAGTTAGTTTTTGTTTTTGTTTTGTTTAATCTCTGTGTAGTTTGCATGAGTGAATTGCTATCCATTTAAAAGGAGCCCAGGGGTAGCCAAGTTAGCTCAAATGGTTAGAGCATGGTGCTGATATAAGAAGCCAGGATCTGGAGGTGCCATTGCTTTTTATGACCTAAAAACTTTCCTGAGCAACTCCTGCCATTTCTTGTTTCCAGTTACTACTACTGGCTCATGACAATATCCTGACAAGAGTTTGTTACCCATAGAGCTCTTTTGTTCTACTCCAGAGTTGTTGCATAGCTTGACTATTGAAACATCAATTTTTAAACTTTATAGAAGCAGCAGCTAATTTTTTAATTAAAGAAGATTATTTCTCTATTTAGGAAATTCCCCTTAGAGATGTTTAGCTTGTATTTAAAACTTTTAAATCAAGAGGCCATTTCCAATATATGTATAAGGCCTTTTTTTAAATGTGTATAACTCAGTAAATCCCTAAGAGATTATTTGTTGGCATTTGAATCATTCATGTTGTGGGTAATGATGGAGTCACCCAGTCACCTTTCATTGTCCACATAAACTAGACTGCTTTTTCCATAGACACTGTGGCCAAGAGATTTCCAGAATGAGTAACCTACCAAAACCTTGGTAATCCCTCCTTTTTTCTTGTGTTTCGTGAAGTGAAAGCAGAAAAACTCTTCAGATTGCCTTAGACAATGTACATTGCAACTCTCAGATTTGTGAAAGGCTGTAATTTATACTCCAGGTAGCTAGCACTGGGATTGCCTGTGCGGTGAACCTGCATTTTCCTAAGGTCCTTTTCTGTAGTATTGCTTTATCAAACAATTCAGGAAGTAGGTCTTATGCCCTTAATAGACAAGAACTACACCTGTTTCTTGCAAAAGTAATAGGTACTTTGGCTTCAGTAGTGACTTACTAGTCCAGCACCAGAACTTGTGAAGACTATTTGAACACTGAGCTAATGCTCCCTCCCCACCCTCTGTGCCAGCCTTAAATAGGGCTGGCTGTGGTTCCTGTGCCAGAGTTAACTCCTGAAGGTTCTCACACATTCCAGTCTAGTCTTTCTTTTGACAAGCCCTCTTTGACACCCCTGATTCACTGATGGTTGCTGTTTTACAGAGTTTCAGAATTCATCAGGTCTAACTCCTTCTGCTCCAACTACTGTCTAACATATGGATCATCAGTCCAGACCCTCCCTGCATATAAGGGCCCCTGTGGCAAGGGATGAGGATGTTGCTGAGGAAGAGACAGAGGCTAACATGAGCGAAAAAGGACATAGCCATTACCACAGTGCCAGGGACAGTATTCCAAATCTCTGCAGCTTGGAGAATCAAATGTAGCAGACCAAGTTTGACTCAGGACTGAGGTATCCCCATTGTGCTAAGTAAGACCTACACTGATAGCTGAGCCTCATGGGGAGAATCCTGTTAGAGCTTCCAAGGGTTAGAGAGCTTCACATCTTCTTTTCTGGCTTTGCTCTGTTGATTTTGAATGGTAAGAAGGTTCCTGAGAGCCTTGAGGTCCAGCTGGCGGTATTGTCCTTCCTTTTTACCTCAAGCTTATCTCACTCACTGTCTTCTCTTGGTTTAATTCTCTGAAGGAAGGGTTCATGTGCTTTTTTCCTCTTAGTCCATAGTCTTCATATATAATTGTGTTACATATAATTGCTATAGATTCTCAGAAATCAGGGTAGAATTTTTTTTTGAGCAGTTTAATGAGTAAATTCAGCAGCAAAGTGGCAAAAAAAATAGTTCTCCAGTCACAAGAGATTATTTTCATTCTCTTTTTGCCCATATTCCCTGCTCACAATGGTAAAGTGGTCAGTTAAGAAATGCCACTGGCACCCAGCAGCACCCTGGGCACACAGCATTTCATGTCGTGTCACAGTATACAGTCTTCTCTCTTTTAGAAAAAGTAAAAGAATTTGGCACAGAGAAAAAGGAAAAGGACCCATGAATGTCATCTTTTATCCTTTGTTTTCATTTGGCTGATGGTGGAAATTTTGTTATTGACAAGCACTTGTAAACCAGTCTTGCCAAGGTATGAGTTGTTTTGATTTTTCACTACAATTACCTCTTGTTGCTCCTGTCTTGACTGCTGACGTTCCTCAGTGATTTTAATGTCTATTTTATGGGAAGCGGCCTTCCTTCCTATGGGTTTCCTTTTACACACTGTAGGGCTATCTTTATACTTAAAAAAAAAAATGGTGAAACTGTCACTAACCTCATGGGGGATTTGCAGAAAACCACTCAGCCCACCTTGAACAAAGGTTAGATTCCTCATTGTTTTTTAACTCACTGTAATAAAAGAAATCTAATTCAGCATTATAGTGCTACCTCAAAGGTAAAAATGTTTTAAGGTCATTGGTCCTGAGTTCTATACATGGTGTTTGAAGTGTCTTTAAATTGGAATTACTTTTTAAATCATTGGGGTGAATCTCATTTTAGCCTGTTTTACACTTGTATTTTAATCTTTGAAGAATAAGTGATTAGAAAGCAGTCAATCCTTGCTCTGTGATATTGAACATATAACTAAAAATTCATTCAGAATTTAATCATTGTTTGCCATAAACAAGGTTGGATTTTTTAAAAGAAAACTCTAGTGCTCTAGTGCTCAGAATTTCACTCTTGGTTAATAAAGGCTGACAAATCATGTCTGGTTTTCTGGTGCAGTCTTGTGTCATGTGTTTGTACTCTCTCTTTTTTTTTTTTTTTTTTTTTTTAGAATTTTTTAATATTTATTTCTTAGTTTTCAGCAGACACAACATCTTTGTTTGATTGTGGTGCTGAGGATCGAACCCAGGCCGCATGCATGCTACCGCTTGAGCCACATCCCCAGCCCCTGTACTCTCTTTTTTTTTGGGCTCCATGGATCACAGAGTTCATCAGGAAGATACACTGTTGAAACTGGTGTATGAGCCCTTGAAAATTAGGGAGGAAACCTGGGTATATGTACTATTCAGAGTTCTCCAGAGAAACAATCAATAGGGTGTGTGTGTGGTGTTTGTAGAGAGATTTATTATAAGAAACTGGCTCACATAATTGTAGAGGCAGGAAAATCCCAAGATCTGCAGGATGAGTCAGCAGTGTGGAGACCCAGGACAGCATATGGCTTAGTTCTAATCTGAATCCAGAGGCCCAAGAATCAGGCAATGATGTATCTCTTGTCTGAAGGTCAGCAGGCTCAAGCCCCAGGAACTGCTAATGTTTTAATTTGAGTCTGAGGGCAGGACAGAAATCAATGTGCCAGTTCAAAGGCAGAGAGAAAAAAAAAAATTTTTTTTTTTTTTTGTACTAGGGATGGAACCCTGGGGCACTCAACTACTTAGCCACATCTGTGGCCCTTTTTTTTTTTTTTTTTTTTTTGTATTTTATTTAGAGACAGGGTCTTGCTGAGTTGCTCAAAGTCTCCTGAATTGCTGAGGCTGACTTTGAACTTGAAATCCTCCTGCTTCAGCATCCCAAACTGCTGGGATTACAGGTATGTGCCATCTCACCCAGCAAAAGTCAGCTTTTTTGTTCTGTTTAGGCATTCAAATGATTTTATGAGACCCACCCACCTACATTAGGGAGGTCCACCAAGTTAAATGTTAATCTTGGCTGGGTACGGTATCAGCTTGTCACTCCAGCTATTCCGGAGGCTAAGGCAGATGGATTGCAAATTAAAGGTCAGCCTGAGCAACTTTAGTAAGATCCTGCCTCAATAAAAGGGCTGTCTCAATAATGCACCAGTAAAGATGGGGTTTGCACATGCCTATAATCTCAGAAGCTCAGGAGGCTGAGGCAGGAGGATCGAGAGTTCAAAGCCAGCCTCAGCAACTTATTGAGGCCCTAAGCAACTCAGGGAGTCCCTTTCTCTAAATAAAATACAAAAAAAGGGGGTGGGGTGGGGATGTGACTCAGTGGTTAAATGCCCCTGAGTTCAATCCCCAGTACCAAAAAAATAAAAAATATATATATTTAAAAATTAAATAAAAGCCTGGGGATGTACCTCAATGACTAAGCACCCCTGGTTCACACACACAAAAAAAAGTTCCACAGCAATGTCACAATCATATCTACAGTCTCTGTCTTAAAGAAGGAACATTACATGAGGACTTTACTTTCTGTGTTAGTATAACAGGAAGCTAGAAATTTGTCCCTTCAGAGTTACACAAACATGTTCTCAATGATCTTAGTCACTTAATTTTATAATGAAAAAAAATTAAAATAGTATCACTTGTAATGTGGAAAGAAACTGGGGTAACTTCACAAGGCATCATCCTGTACCCACATTCTCTGAAGAAAAATGCCCCATCACAGATGATGGCCAGTGATACATACTGTTATTTGACTGGGGACATGCAGAGTGTTAACCCGGAACATAATAACAGTTGTGAATTAAGATGAGTATTAACAAGTTCTAAATTGGAATATCAGAAATTAGATCTGGGGGCTGGGGATGTGGCTCAAGCGGTAGCGCTCTCGCCTGGCATGCGTGCAACCCGGGTTCGATCCTCAGCACCACATACAAAGAAAGATGTTGTGTCCACCAAAAACTGAAAAATAAAATATTGAAATTCTCTCTCTCTCTCTCTCTCTCCCTCCCTCCCTCCCTCCCTCCCTCCCTCCCTCTTTAAAAAATAAATAAAAATAAAATTTAAAAAAAATAAATTAGATCTGACTTGGCTAATTTGTTCATTGACCAAACCCTGATGACTAGCTATGGACATTCCTGACACTTTACACCCAAGGAATTAACTAGTTAATGGTACTGATGTCTACTAGGGAATTCTTGGACCTTCCCTTCACTGATTGAGTTTATCCTCTTAAGTTTCTAGACTGCTGCAGATAGCAGCTGTGGTCTCCCATTTTAAGGATGATTAAGCTCCCAGTGACTGTTGCTTTTTGTCATGCAGCTCTTCTTTCTGTAGGCTGCCTTTGCCTGTTCATAAAATGAGTGGTATAGACACAAAAGCATGCAGTTCTACCTTGCATCATTTGATTCTAGTTATAAAAGTATCTGGAGGAGGGTTGGGTTTGTGGCTCAGTGGTAGAGCATTTGCCTAGCATGTGTGGAGGCCTTGGGTTCGATTCTCAGCACCACATATAAATAAATGAATAAATTAAAGGTCCATCAACATCTAAAAAAATATTTTTAAAAATTATCTTAATGTTAGTCATTTGAAACATCATGAGAAACATTAGTTAGAGGTGGCTTTCTGGGATAGGTTTACTTTCTGTGATAACAGCTGCCAAGAATTGAATTTTTCTGTGAAATATTTTTTTTAATATATTCTCCATTTAATAAATTTAGACTTATTTACGTAATACAATTAAACTACATTAATTTGAACTTTTCTATATTGAAATCTGATAATTCAAATTTAGAATTTTTAGAATATTTTGGCTGAATATCATCATTAAACTATATCTTTAAAATAGATTACCTGGGGCTGGGGATGTGGCTCAAGCGGTAACGCGCTCGCCTGGCATGCGTGTTCAATCCTTAGCACCACATACAAACAAAGATGATGTTTCTGCCAAAAACTAAAAATAAATATTAAAAAATTCTCTCTCTCTCCCTCCCTCTCTCTCTCTCTCACTCTCTCAAAAAAATATATCTAAAATAAAATAGATCACCTAGAGAGTTCAGGTGATCTATATAAGAATACAAGAATAATGAAGCTAATTAAGATTAAAAAATTGCTTTGAAGTACTTAAAAGTAGGGCATTCTATACAGAAAGTACTCAATAGTCATTAAACACTAAATGAACATAAGATGCTTCAAGTTCTTCCCAATCACTATTCTATATTAATTAGTTTAAAATACCATTTGGCAAATTGATCAGTTTGGTTCAAGCAAATTATTTGTATATATACACATTTTATCTTTCCTAATAGAGTTCCCTGAAGGCATTCATGTCTTGTTCATCTCTGCATCCCTAACAAACATAATAATGTTGTATGTCAAGTATTATGGTTGACCAATATTTACACAAATTAACAAACCGTGTTAAGTACTTGAAGCTCACTTGACAGTCTTATAACTCACTGTTTTTCTTTTAGTAATTTGTTCTGCTCTTCCTCATTAGTCCACATTAGTTGATGTTTTTATTATATATCCAAAGAGCACACTTTACCCATTTATTAACTTTAATGAATTTATTTACAGCAAAGATAAGGATACAAATATCTTCCATATATAATTGGTAAGATATTCCTTCATTTCTGGGACTGTAGCATATGCTATGCTACCCAGGCTGCAGACGTTGAAGTGAGAAGAATGGCGCCTCTTGGGCAGTGGGATGTGGCAGCCTGCTCATGTCCTCTGGCTCAGGGGCTAATTCACAAGATTTCCATTCTAAGAATCAACCTATAAACTAACATTATTTTCGAAAGATTGCTAAGACAGTTTGTTTTGCTTGAAATAGGAAAGATGGTTTAGTCAGAACAGACATCAACTTGACAGTGTCATAATGTCTAAGTGAATAAATATTTCTCATTGAATAAAATTTTGAAATATTTATAAAGTTAATAGCTATCTTGGAAATTAAGCAATTCACTGACTATTCTTTCACACACATTTACATTTAATTAGTGCTAAAAGTAAGATGTTCATAATTTCTCCAGTATCAATCTGAACATAAAACTAACTTAAAATAATAAGATGCAGGTTCCAGTACAAATTTCCTAGTTAGTCATATCATCCTGGACAAGCCATTTTAGATCTCTGCCTTCACCCACATCAAGCAGGGGTAATAATAGCTTTTTTAAACCTGCCTTCTAAATAAGCAGACATAAGATTATATGGTAACATTTTGCTTAAGTCACTAATCACAAATAAGGTAAACTATATAAGATTTTCATCATTCTCTGCTATTTTCTAATATTTGACTAATATTTTTATAACCAATGTAAAAATCGCATGTTTAATACTACAAAATTCAGTAGTTATACAAGGGTGAAGTAAAATGGTAAAGCTAGTCATAAGAATAAACCCATTCAGCCATGTTCTCATTTAATTATGTTAAAAATTATAAAAATAGGTAAAATTTCACAAAAATATTTCTTCTTATGGTAGTTTAGGAATTCTTGCCCACATCAATAGATTGTCTGGCATCAGCCACGGCCTCAGGTACTCGAACAGTCCATAAGATTTGGTCAAACAGATTTGGCAGCGCCACCGTGATCTGTCTGTGAGCCCATAAGCCAGATGGAGCATGTCATTCTCATCAGTGATTGTTTCTAACTTCTCATATATGTGATCTTCAAAGATGAAGTGACAAGTAGAGCTAGCCAAGGTTCCCTCACAAGCACCAAAACCATCAATATCTAGATTATTTTTAACCACAACATCTAGAAGAGAGTCACCAACTTTTCCTTTGGTTGTTAATGTTACACCCTCATTGTTTATAAAGTGGACTGTTATCTTCTGAGCTTGCGGGTTGCCCGCGCGCCGCTGCCCAAGCCCGGCCCGGGGTTCCCAGGCAGGCCGCCGGCCCCCGCATGGGGTCCGGAGAGGAGCAGTGGGCGGCGGGCCGAGCCACCCAGGGCCGCCGAGGCGATACGCAGGAGCCGGGAACTCCCCGCGGCGGCCATGGCCCACGGTCGCTAGCTGCTGGATGGACGCAGGCCTCCCCAGCGGCACGGAGGTGAAGGCTCAGCGAGCTGGGCGGAAGGACGCCCCAGGGCCGGGGCCTCTGTGAAATATTATCCCTTCATCTTTTACTTCCCCCCAGCCAGAATCCTTGATCTGATGGGTACTTTTTTTATTCTATAAAACCAGTTATCTAATTTGCCTTTGTATAAAAATATAGACAGTGTCCAGATCATTGGTATGCCACAGGGCATAATGGCCTGGCTGCAGTGTGAGAGCAGAGAAAGAGCTCTCTTAGATACTAGAACCTGACTCTGCACCAGTCACTCCTGATAGGCAAAAGAATGGACATTGGCTAGTCGGCTCCTAGGGATAGCAGTTGAAATGGAAGATACCAGTCAAATGCCCAAATTTTTGGCCATAGGCCTACTCCTTCCTCCTGCAGAACTGCACATGGCCAAGGGGCAAAAGTCACTTTGTGTATTCTGCTTGAAGTCAGAATCCAGCAATGTCCTGTCAGACAGGATCCTCCAGACCCCATGATGATGGGACAGGAATGTTCAGTTGTTTTTTGTCTATTAAAAATATAAAAAGGAAGAAGAACTGAAATCTAGACCCAGTAGATAAAGCAAAACTAAGTATCACAGCATAACATCCAATCATAGTCATACTGGACATTTTCATTCTGAACCCCGGGGCACGGGCTTTGAGGGGACACCTCCAGTACAGTCTACCATTCCTTCCAAAAGCCCACCACATGGGCAACTGGAGAGGCAGGGTACCTGAAGTTAATTCTCAGCCTGTGGACAAGCAGGAATGAGTTTTTAGGAGATGTACATCAGTTCAGGTGTACAACAGAACCATGCTGCATTTTACCACTTTGACCAGCAGGGACCAGGCTGTCCCTGTGCTTCTTTAGGTTCGTGGCCTCCAGTCCCAGGTTGTACAGCACCCCAAGTCTGGTGTGAGAAATGAGGCTTCATCCAAGCCCAAACTCCCCATCAACCCCCAAGTCTCAGAGCAAATCCCAACAAGAAGCAGTTAACTCAGCAGCTGCAGTCTTGGCAGCACTGGGGTACAGAGCTCTTTTCTGACAAGGGCATAGATAGCTGAATGGGAGAACACATTCCCCTCAGACCCTAGAGCTTAGGGAGTTCCATCTGGCTGGAAATTCCTAGCTGAGGCTGGCCAGAGGAGGATTGGCACTTCTCCTGAGCCTCAAATGTCTCCTCTGTAAAAAGGCAGTAGCCTATGGCAGGTCATCCACCCTGGATCCCCCGGCTTTGCCTGCAGACTCTCACCTACCTCGTCTGGGCCAAGGCCCAACTATAGTAAGGGGGTAGGGTCTGATGCTACATGATTTTTACCCTTGTACTCACTTAGAAACTCAAATTTCTAACTGAGCATAGTGGTGCTGGCCTATAATCCCAGGTGCTCAGGAGGCTGGGGCAGGAGTATCATGAATTCAAAGCCAGCCTCAGCAACTTGGTGAGGTACTACTAAGAAACTCAGTGAGACCCTGTCTCTAAACAAAATATTAAAAAGGGTGGGAGTTGGGCTGGGGATGTGGCTCAAGCGGTAGCGTGCTCGCCTGGCATGTGTGCGGCCCAGGTTCGATCCTCAGCACCACATACAAACAAAGCTGTTGTGTACGCCAAAAACTAAAAAATAAATATTAAAAAAAAAATCTCTCTCTCTCTCACTCTTTCTTTAAAAAAAAAAAAAAGGGGTGGGAGATGTAGCTCAGTGATTAACCTCCCCTGAGTTAAATCCCCAGTACCAAAATAAAGAAAAAAAGAAAAAAACCTCAAATTTCTGGCTCCTAGCAAAACCAATCTCCAATCTCCGAAGTAGAGCTGGCCTCATAACTGAAAACTGGGGGTGAGGGGAAGGTGGCTAACCTTGCATGAGAGAATTAGTTCTCAAAGGTACATTTAAGAGTAGGGGCGGGGGTGGGGCCCACTGAGATTGGATAGCCTTCCAGCACAATGGGAATTTCTCAGCTGACCCTCTCCACGTTCTGTGCTATCTGGATGTACTAGAGACAGGGTGTACTTGTCCAGGACAAACTGAGAACCCCTCCACCCTGGATCTTTTTCTTGGTAATTTTCCTGCCTTTTGTTCTGAGAGAATATTTTTGGAATGATTTGCAGCCAGCCCCCTCCCTGCATGGCCCATGTCTTAGGGCTGTGGATGCTGATGGGAATCATAGGAGATCTGAGTTCCATCCCCTTACCCAGATGGGAACATCATGTTCCCAGCTTGGAGCTGCATGGCTTACCCTGAGGCCCTTGGGCAGATTTAGGCCAGATGGGGTAAAGGTGATTAGAGAACAGTGACCAGTTTAAGAAGCATGAAGGAAAGGGACTGGGTAAAATGTTTGATCCCAAAACAGCTCTCTTTGCCTCCCATACTCAGATCCTGATAAAGAGAGTGCTTCCTCACTCCCTGGCAAGGGAGCAGCAACCAAACACACACATACATACCCTGGCACCAAAAGGGCCCCTCATCCTGCTCACCAGACTCAGGCCAGGTCTATTCATCACCTCCCAACATCCTTTATCTCCAGGGCCCTTGCAGTGCTTGCTGCCTTTCCCTAAGACTTGTTTGATCCCCTGCAGCCCTGCCATGACCCTAGCAATGAACTCATCCTCTGTTTTTGGTTTTGGCGGGGGCGGGGGGGGGGGTACCAGGGATTTTACTCAGGAGCACTCGACCACTGAGCCACATCCACAGCCCTAATTCATGTTTTATTTAGAGACAGGGTCTCACTGAGTTGCTTAGCAGCCTTGCCACTGTTGCTGAGGCTGGCTTTGAATTCTAAATCCTGTCTTAGCCTCTGAGTTGCTGGGTCTGTGCCACTGTGCCTGGCCCTCATCTTGTTATAGGGAGAAAACACAAGAGATCAGGAAGGAACTCCGGGTGCTTCTTTAGCTCTCCTCCATCTCCTCTGTCTCCTTCCCCATTGTTCTATTGCCTCTGTTTTTTTTTTTTTTTTCTTTTTTGAGATTAACTGTGATATATTCATATATGTACATAGGAAAGTTATGTCAGCTTCATTCCACTGTCTTTCTTTTTCCCTTGTCCCTCCTTACTCCTAATTCTTGCCATGTCTATTTTTTTAAATGTTTTTTAGTTGTTGATGGACCTTTATTTTACGTATTTATATGTGGTGCTGAGAATCGAACCCAATGCCTCACACATGCTAGCCTAGCACTCTACCACTGAGCTACAACCCCAGCCCCACCATGTCCATTCTTGACATATCTACAGTGTCTAATCCAGGTCAGCCCTTGGTAAACACTATGGAATGAACAGAAAAGTTCTACATAGGGCTGCACTGTCCAGCCTCCCACCCCATGTATGGAAGGACCTCTGGAATGGAAGATTGGGTGGGCAGAAGAAGGTGAAAGAGTGACCTGTGAGGATCTGAACATCTGGTACCTTTGGGGGCTTTTTGTTCAGCAGTTACAGGTCTTGAAGTCATAAGAGCAGGAATTGGGCTAGGCTTTCCAGCAATCCTGCCTGGTGTAGAGAATCTACTAGCCTTGACTAGGGGTGTTCCCACCCTTGCCTCAACCTCTCACTGACCTATTTTCTTTCCCGCTACAATATTTACCACTTAATACCACATGACTTCTTTTTATGCAGTCTACAACTATTTCTGGTGTATGAGATATTCATGATACATCCTTGAACAAAACAGAGATTCCACCTCCCAGAGCTTTTGGTTCTAGTGGGGGAAGCTGCACAATGCCATATAAGGATAATAAATATCTACTTTGTGTGTGTGTGTGCTCAGGATTGAACCCAGGTCTTGTGCATGTGAGGCAAACACTCTACCAACTGAGCTGAATCCCCAGCCTAATAAACATCTACTTTTAAAAGTATGCAAGAAGGCTTGGGGTTGTAGCTCAGTGGTAGAGTACTTGCCTAGCACTTGTGAGGCACTGGGTTTGATCCTCAGCACTACATAAAAATAAATAAATGAAATAAAGGTATTGTGTCCATCTACAACTAAAAAATATTTTTAAAAGTATGTGAGAAGCCGGGCACTGTGGTGCATGCCTGTAATCCCAGCTCTGGAGGCAGGAGCATCACAAGTTCAAAGCCAGCCTCAGCAAGGACAAGATACTAAGCAACTCAGTGAGTCCCTGATTCTAAATAAAACACGAAATAGGGCTTGAGGGGGCTGGGGTTGTGGCTCAGTGGTAGAACGCTTGCCTCACATGTGTGAGGCACTGGGTTTGATTCTCAGCACCACATATAAATAAATAATAAAGGTCCATTGACAACTAAAAATAAAATTTAAAAAATAGGGCTGGGGATGTGGCTCAGTGGTTGAGTGCCTCTGAGTTCAATCCCCAGTACCCCCTCCCCCCCAAAAAAAAAAGTAGTGAGAAGGTGGTAATTGCTATAGGAAACAATAGAGCAGGACAAGGAGATAAAAGTGATCCTGCAAGCTGGAGGCAGAGAGGAGTAATTAAAGTTTGAAATGCAGAGCTGGAGGAGGGTGCACAGGATGTAATGTGTGAGGAACTTTGAGCAGTGGGAATAGAGACCAGCAGTCTGCAGTTGGGTAGGTAACAGGAATTATGAGGATCTTGCCAATTCTCTCTTTTCCTTAAGGAGGGGCTACTGCAGGTGTAAAAGGTTATGACTTACTCACAGGCTGATGTGTGGAGAATGGATTGAAGATAATAGGGGCAGTAGCAGGAGACTGGGAGAGAGCTGTGATATAACCCTGGAGAGAGATTTGTGGAAATTTGGACTTGGTGGAAGCCATGGTAATAGTAAGAAGTGATTTTATTCTGGGTATGATGCTAATGGAGGTGGCAGAATTTCCTGGCCCACTGCATATAGGTATGAAAGAAATTAGTAAAAAAAAAAAAAAGAAAAAGAAATTAGTCAAGGTTACTGAGAAGTGTTTGTCCTGAGCAATTAGGACAAATTGCTCAGCGCAGTGGTACACACCTGTAATTCCAGTGACTCAGGAGGCTGAAGCAGAAGGATTTGATGTTCAAAGCCTCAGTGAGGCCCTGTCTCAGGAACAAAAATAACAAATAAAAAGGGGATGTGGCTCAGTGGATACAGCACTCCTGGGTTCAATCCCAAGTACCAAAAAAAAAAAAAAAAAAAAAAAAAGGTCTAAGCTCCATCACCTGATCTGTGGGGGTGGGATAATAGGGTAGAACAGGTTTGGTGGATGAGCCAGACTAGGGTAGCAGAAGTTGAATTTGAGAAGCTGTTTACTGCAACTCAGAATGCAGATGTCTAATTGATAGCTGGACATTGTATCTGGTGCTCAGAAAGGGTCTGAACTGAATAAACACCTTTGGGAGTGATTGATATACTGGTGACATTTTAAAGCCATAAGTCTGGATGAAATGACCAGAAAGTAAGAATGAACACAGAACAGGCAACAATGAAAAACTGGTAAATCACAAGAAATGGAGCCTGGAAATTAAGAGAGAAGAGATCTGTTGGTCATATAGCAAGTCTCTCCTAATCAGCTCCATAAAGAGATGGAGTTTTTCCCCCTGTGTTTGGGATGGAACCAGGGCCTTGTGCATGCTAGGCAAGTAATTTACCACAGAGCTATAGCCTCAACACCAGATTTTTGTTTTATTTATCTTTTTTTTAAAATTGATCTACTGTTTTTGTTCCCTGCCATATTTACAGAAGAGTGTAGGTCCTTAAGAAAAACTTAACAAGTTAAAAAGTGCATGGGTGAATCCACACCTTTGCAAATGCCCAGGATATAAGGCAGCAACATTAGCCTCCTTTACAGAAAGAGCAGATATTCAATAGGGTGGCTCTGTCCACTCTTGGTGCTAAGCACCATGTCCTTTGCTTTTCCCAGCTACACTGATATTCATTCAGTTAGGTGAGAGCCTTTCTGACCAACACAGGCCCCAGAACAAATGAGCATTAGACAACCCCTGTGGAGCTTGATGGACCTGAGTCAGGTATTGGGTCACCCACCAGTCCACAGAAGATTCTACTGCCTCTCCTCTGTCTGTCCCTCTATGTCTTCATTTGTGCACCCATCCACGTAGTCATCTCTTCACCTGTCTATATAACCATTCCTTGGTTGGCTGTCTACAGTCAGTCTTCTGTCTACTCTTCACAACCCTCTTTCATCCATGTTAGCGACATCTGCATTCAGTCCTGTATCATCCATTTGCTAGAGTGACCATGTTCCCAGTTTTGCAGGGCAAACCAAGATGGTTGGTTGACCCATCGGTCTCCCAGGAATCCTACAGTTGACCTATTGGCCCTCAGCCATCTTCAACTCCAAACTCGTCTCAGACCCCCTGTTCACCTGCCCTGCCTGAGGGAAAAGCTCCTCCCCTACTTGGCTCCTCCCCTTCCCCACCCCTTCCGGAAGCTGCAGCAACGAATCCCGGCGCCCTAGCAACAGCGCCTTTCAGGCTGCCCAGTCCGCGTGCGCGGCTTCCGGTACAAGCCAATAGCTAGGGGCACCGGGAGCGAGGTGCGGGGGGCGGGGCTCTGAGCAGTTGCCGCCATTTTGGTGGAAGAGAAACAATAGGACTGAGGCGCCGCGGGACCGGTCTGTGTCCGCAGGTAACGCCCGCCTTGCGGTGCCTGTGGTCCTGCCGCCCCGGGAGCTTTGGGGAAGGTTTTTTTTTTTGTTGTTGTTTTGTTTTTTTTCTGGCTGTTAGGGGACAGGGTCTCTGGGCGTTGGGGGTCTCCCCACATTATTTGGGAGGTAGTCTCTCGCTGTCATTGTGCAGGAGGTCTCCCCGGGTCTTCGTGGAGCCATATTTTCCCTGGCCATTTGCGAGAAGCATCGTAGTTTTGGGTCACTGGGAAGAGAAGCTCCCCTCTGGATTTGGGGGGTGGGCAGGATCTTCGCCGATCATTGGAGAGAGGTCTCCTGGAATTTTGAGGGGTGGGTAGTATCTTTCCCCCGCCTTTGAGGAGATCTTCCGAGGTTTTTAGGTGGACGAGAACTTTCTGTAATGTTGAAATATCTACCCAGGTCATTGGCGATCATGATATCCCAGGTTATTGAGGATGTGGTCTTCCATCTTTGAGTGTAGGGGTCAGCCCAGCGCCTCAGATACTGTTACCTGAGGCTGGCAAACGTGCAGCCATTTTGGGTGTTGATTGCCAGTTGGGTCGTATTTGTTGGGGGAATCAGCGCACCCAACATTTTTAAAACTGTCTTGCAGTGTATCAGAAGACTCCTATTTTATTCTGATGTTTCTACCATTGAGTGGAGAAATTTAATTTCCTTCAAATTTGATTAGACGGCTTTTGTCTTGCATTCTAATGGCTTTATTGTAGGATTTTATTGGCTCAGTATCTAGAAAGCCCAACTAGCAGGAAAAAAACGAGTGAAAACAAAATGTAGAAACCAGTAAAATTTAGTGCTCTTTAAGTACCAGTAGCTAGTCACTGCTTGGAATTAAACGTTAGCAGAATTGCACACATAAACAAGAATAAACTAAAATCATGGAAGAATAATTTAAGAAAAATTACTGAAACTTTAGAAGAGTAACAAAAACATTGGAGCTTACTAGTTTTTGTTTTTTTTTTTCTAATAAAGGACCATAATTACAGTAATTTTGTTGAGTTCTAGTATTTAAAATGTTTGTATTTGCATTTTTAGCAGGATAACACCTAGCGGGAAACTTAAGACGCTTATTTGTGTAGTTTATTGCTGTGGGGTTTGTATATTTCATCCTGTAACTTGGCATTAAGTATTTAAAAGATAAATTTCAGGGTGGTGTTTTAACTTTAGCCACTTAGAATTTGAAATGGCAAATGAATACTTAATCATATTTGACATTAATTGCCTAGTAATTTTTTTCTTTGAAGAAAAAGTCTGTTGAACTGTTGTTAGATTGGTTTTCCTGCATTGTGATTTTAAAGTAGAATTCACAGGCATTTTTAGAAATTATGTGGATAAGAACTGGGATTAGAGTTGATTTCCTTGTTTAGCAGATGTGATAGGCTTCTTTTTTGCTTGGAAGCTTTGTAGGTGACAGACTGGATCACTATATATCAGCCCTAAGACTTTCTGAGCAATGGAATGTATCAGGAAAGAGCAATCGCTGACTGATGAAACTTAGCTATTCTCCCTTGCAAAAGGATGCCAGAGCAGTGTGTAAGCTCCTGAGATGTCACTTGTATCTAGGCAACAGGGATGAGCATGAGCCTCCCTGAGGCCAGTTTGCTGATGTGAAAATTTTCCATTGTTTGGCTCATAAAGATGATGCTTTGGAGAAGAACTTTTTTCTTTAAGTAAAGTTATTTTACTTAATGAGATGATCATCTTAAACAAATTGAACCCATTTTTGGACTGTAGAAAGTAAGTAGATTGGGGGGGGGGGCTGAGGTTGTGGCTCAGCGGTAGAACACTTGCCTAGTACGCTCAGGGCCCTGGGTTCAATCAGCACCACATAAAAATAAATAACGGTTAAAAAAAAAAAAAGAAAGTAAGCAGATGATTACTTTTATGTGGTTACATTTTAAAGCATGTTTTTGTTTTTTAAATAAATTGTGTTTTTGCTTCTTTGTGTGCAGTGTAATAGGAGTACTGTTTTGTGATATATTTTGATGACATTAAAATGTCCTTTTCCCAAAAAATTGAATGTAGGTTCACTCAAGAGTTTGAAGGACAATCTGCAAAGATGATGCATATTTGCTTTGAATCTGTCACTTATCACCAGTTTCAGCTGTTAACCAATTTCTAGCCAATCTTGTTTCTTCTGTTCTCTGCACTGACTTCCCTCAATGCCTTTTTTTTTTTTTTTTTTCTAATGGTGGTACTGGGGATTGAACCTATTGGCTTTGCCCATGCTAGGCAAGTGCTCTACCTCTGAGCTATATCCCTAGCCTTCACTAAAATGTCTAATCCAATTTTTCCCAGAAATCTTTTTGTTTTTCTATTTTGCTGTGCCCAGGGTCTTGTGCAAGTGCTATGCCACTGAGCTATAATCCCTGCCCTCAGAAATGTTATTTTATCACTGTGTACATACCTGTAATCCTGACTCGGGAAGCTGAAGCCGAATTGCAAGTTCCAGGCCAGCCTCAGCAAGTTAGTGGAACCTTGTCTCAAAAAAAAAAAAAAAAAAAAAAAAAAGGTGGTAAAGCATTCCTGAATTCGTTCCCAGTACAAAAAAAAAAAAAAAAAAAAAAGTTATTTATCCATAATATTCTATTCCTGTATGTATCTCCAAAAGACAAAGAACCATGGAATCTATAATAACATTACTCTTTCTAAAAAGTGTTAATTCCTTAATTTTTTTTTTTTCAGGTTTTGTACATGGCATTTAATGGAAATGGCTCTTTTGTCTTTTAAATTTATATGTGCTTGGTCTTTTTTTTTTTTTTTTTTGTAATTTTTATCTGTTAAGCAACTGTGTGGTGGAATTTCCCATATGCTGGTTTTGCTGATCACTCCCTGTGCTCAATACCTTTTGGCTCTGGTGCCTGGTTTGAAGAATTTATTCTTGTTTATTATTTTGGCGAAGAAGCTGAGAAGAAACTGCCAGGTCTCATTTGGAAATGAGGCCCATGCTGATGGTAGTGTATACCTTTAAACCTGGTATACAGGTTTACCAGGAGATGCTGAGGCAGGGGCATTATGAGTTTGAACTCAGCCTGGGCAACATAGTAAGGCACCATCTCAAAAAAAAAAAAAAAAAAAAAAAAGCCCCAAGCTGAACTGTGATGAGTACTGGGGACCTGAAGGACCATATAGGAAGAAATCCTCCTCCTCCGTATTATGCCGTTCAGATATTCTGAATGCTACATGCTTGGTGTGGAATTGAGAGGAGATTCTGATTCCTGGCCTCTAGGAGGGTATTGATGTCATGCCTCTTGTGTTGTGCCCTTTGCTCATAGGAGGCTTATAGTTAGAGAAGCCTTGACCCTTTGTAGGTAATTCTCCAATATATATTTTTTTCTTTGCTCCTTTTTTCATTCCTTTTCTTTTTTTCTTTCATACTAGGATTGAACCCAGGGGTGCTTAACCACTGAGCTACATCCCTTCTCTGTACTCCCCCCCCCCCAGCCTTTTTTGAGATAGGGCTTGCTAAGTTGCTGAGCCTGGCTTTGAACTTTTGATCCTGTTTCAGTTGCTGGGGTTATAGGCATGAGCCATGTGCCTGGCCCAAATATGATTTCTGTTTAGATTCACTTCAGCTCCAGTTCCACTGCTTCCAGCTATCTGATGAACATTTTTTCTTGAGGGCTTGACCATTCCTTAAGTGTCTGCAGCTTAATTCAGTATCTTCTCAGTTATTTCGGACACTTCATAAACAAAAAATCTTTGTCCTGATTTGTGAAGGCTCAATATCTGTTACATTCCTCTAATTTGATTCTTGTGTCAGCATTTCTAAAGATAGAATCTATGGTTGACCACTCCCCAGATTATATGCAAAATTCACAAGGTGTGTATTTTTTTTTTTTTTTTCATTTAGAAGGTGTGTATTTTTTTTTTTTTCCCAAGAGAAAGACCCATAGATGTTTTAGATTCTCTGGGGGTTTAATTCCCTCCCCCAGAAAGTTTAAGCACAGTGGATAAGTACTAAACTCTGTTTCATTGCCCTCCTTGCTTCCTTGATTTCCTTGTTGCAGGGCAGTAGGCCCCATGAGTACATGGAAAAGGCAGGGACCCTATGCCCTGCCATGAAATAGAGGAGGTGACCTTAAAGAGGTCATGCCAGGTGGGACAAATATCTGAGACACAACAGTTCTTGTACCTTGGGGGGCCCAGAACCTGAGTGAGGGAAGATAGCCCCCCCCCCCCATTGAATAAAGAGACTCATTAAGAGAAGGAAGCCCAGGGAGCTGGTCTTGGTGGCATACGCCTGTAATCCCAGAGGCTTGGAGGCTGAGGCAGGAGGGTTGCAGATTCAAAGCCAGCTTAGCAAAATTGAGGCACTAAGCATCTCAGTGAGACCCTGTCTCTAAATAAAATACAAAATAGGGCTGAATGTGGCTCAGTGGTTGTTTGCCTCTGAGTTCATTTCTCAGTACCAAAATAAATAAATGAAGGAAGCAAGCAAGCTATCTCAAGACTGGGGATAGTGAAGAGATGTCAGCTTGATCTTAGTTGTTTTGGCCTCTTGGGTGTTATAGCTCTGGAAGAGATGTTCCTGTTATCCCCTTCCTCCAGAACATTCTCAGGCTTAGGACTGGTTCTTCTAGTGTGTGTGTGTATATATAGGGAGCATACTCGGGATTAAACCCACCACTGAGCTACATTCATAGCCCTTTTTATTTTGCGTCAGGATCTTGCTAAGTTGCCCATGCTGGCCTCAAACTTGTGATCCTTCTCCCTGAATAGTTGGATAACGGGTGTGTGCCATCACTTTTGACATCTTCAAATAACCAGATATTAAATTCATGAACATGCTAGGTTGCCTTAAACATGTGATATGAAACTAAGAAAGAAGCTTGAGAGTTTTTGTTTATTTTGATACTAGCCATTTAATCCAGGGGCACTCTACCATTGAATTGAACCTGCAGGCCCCTCCCCCTTTTTAAAGTTTGAGACAGGGTCTCACCGAGTTGTTGAGGCTGGCTTTGAACTTGTGATCCTCCTGCTTCAACTTCCAAAGTCACTGGGATTACAGGTTGCACCACTATACCTGGCTAGTTTGAGAGATTTCTACATCATAGTTTTTCATATAAATTTTTCTTCCCAATATTTCCATTTTTACATGTGCTTCTAATATGTATAGGATGTTACAGCAATTTTGACCAATCTAAGAGGGTCACTTATGAGTTCCTGTTATGTACTTTCTTACCAGGTGGGGTACTGGAGATAGAGAATTGCCCTAAAAGGATAATTGAGGGCTGGGGATGTGGCTCAAGCGGTAATGCGCTCCCCTGGCATGAGCAGAGCTCTGGGTTCGATTCTCAGCACCACATAAAAATAAAATAAAGATGTTGTGTCCACCGAAAACTGTAAAATAAGTATTAAAAATTCTCTCTTTCTTTAAAAAAAAAAGGATAATTGACTTTTTAAGGAAGACTGAAAATTCTTGATGTTATATTGAATACATTTAGCTATTTACAAGAAAATTTGATATTTTGATAAAGGGCACATATGACACCTCAGAATGAATAGTTTAGATTTATTTGGAGTGATGCTACAGTTTTAGAAGGAGATTTTTTTGAGTTTGTTAAAATAATTTGAGGGAGGCTTAAAATAGCAGACATATTTTCTCATAGTGCTGATTTTTTTAAAAAAATATTTATTTTTCAGTTCTTGGCAGACACAACATCTTTGTTTGTATGTGGTGCTGAGGATCGAACCTGGGCCGCACGCATGCCAGGCGAGCGCGCTACCTCTTGAGCCACATCCCCAGCCCATAGTGCTGATTTTTTAAAAAAACAATTTTGAAGTTACATTGATTTTTAGCTGATAATTCTGTTAACTCTAGCAGGCAATTCTGATAAACATATTCTTTGGTAGGCCAAAAGCGCCTTCTACCTATCCCACTTGATCTTGAGGTCTTTTATAGTCTGTCATTCCATAAATCTAAGTCTGATAATGCAAAGATGGGGTAATGTATTTGTGCTGGTACTTGGAAAGAGGAGAAGCAGCTGAGAGGCTGCTATGCCCCTTACAGAAAAGTTTGTACAGATTTCTGGAACTGAATTTGCTGTTTTACTTTTCCCTTTGCCTTTGGGGAAAGAATCTGAATGGCTATATGACTTTAATGAAATAGTTCCAATTATACAACTTGTGGATTCTTTCTTTTTTAAATTTTTAATATTTTTTTTTTAGAGAGAGAGAGAATTTTTAATATTTATTTTTCAGTTTTCGGCGGGCACAACATATTTGTTTGTATGTGGTGCTGAGGATCGAACCTGGGCCGCACGCATGCCAGGCGAGCGTGTTACCGCTTGAGCCACATCCCCAGCCCTCTTTCTTTCTTTTTAATTAAAACTAGAATAAAATGCCGTTGAAGGTGAAAAATAAACATCTAGTGTTGGAACCCAGGAGTTGAGTTTATATAAAGCTTTTGTGCCTCGTTTCTCTGGTCCTGCTGCTTTGGTAGGTTCATTGACTGTGTGGCATGGGGGATCCTCACAGCTAGATGAGCTGCAGCTCCTTTATGATTAGACGTATGAACTGGGCGTGGTGGCACGCTTGTAATCCCAGCAGCTCAGGAGGCTGAGGCAGGAGGATTAGGAGTTCAAAGGCAGACATAGTGAGGCCCTAAGCAACTCAGTGAAACCCTGTCTCTAAATAAAATACAAAAAGGACCAGCGATGTGGAATCAGTGATTCAGCGCCTGGGTTCAATCACCGATAACAAAAACAATAAATAAATTTAAAAATAGAGATTAGCTCTGTGGGGCTAGGGTTGTGGTTCAGTGGTAGAGTGTTTGCCTAACACATGTTAGCCACTGGGTTTGATCCTCAGCACCACATAAAAATAAATTAATTAAATAAAGGTATTGTGTCCATCTACAATTAAAAAACAAAAGATTAGATCTGTGATTCCAACATACTTAGCAGTAATTCTTTAATCTCAGGCACCTGTTGTTTTCCTGCAGCAAGACCTAGGTGATATGGTGCTTCAGTGTAATCACTTAAGGACAGTATCATAGGATCTACTCCAGGGATTTGTGAGAATGGAGGAGCTATTTAAACAGTAAGTGCTTAATAAACAGGAGCTCTCATTTCTGGCACAGTCATATCTCATTGTTGTTGAAGATTGAGGAGTTTGGTCATTACCTCCTCTGACCTTTGTGTGCCTTGTATATATGCCTTAGGGATATTCCTTATTGGGTAGTTATCTTCATTTGTTTCTGTGTGATCCATCTCTCATCATGGAGTAAAACTCTTAGCATGCAGTGACTGCATTAGCGTTTGCTTATAGATGAATTTAAAAGCTTCAAAAACTTGGCAGCTATCTGTTTTCTTTTTTAAATTTCTTTTTGGTTGTTGATGAACTTTTTTTTTGTCTTTATTTTTATGTGGTGCTGAGGATACAACCCAGTGCCTCACGCATGCTAGGTGAGAATGCTACCAGTGAGCTACAACCCCAGCCCTGTTTTCTTGTTTCTCTCCCATGAATCCTCCTCCCCTGCCCTGTTTTCTCTTCCCATTGCAAAACCAATATATGTTCAGAGTTTAAGAATATTTCAAGGAGTTAGAAACATTCAGAAAACTGAAAAGGAGGGAATGATGATCTTATCACCTACTATAGGACAGGTTTTGTGACACTGGAAGTTGATATATAATGTACATATAAGTAAATAATACATAATCACAAATTTCATCTTTATTTATTTTTGTGTCAGGGATTGAACTCAGGAGCACTCGACCACTGAGTTGCTTAGCACCTTGCTTTTTGCTGTCTGGCATGAGCCTCTTGAGCTGCTAGGATTATAGGAATGTGCCACTGCAGCTGGCACAAATACCATCTTTAAACAAAAGAAGTTACAGTATGAAGACAAGTAGATAAGAAATGGATGTTCAGATTGAAAGTGGTTGTTTATGGATTTGGATTGAAAAAGAAATCCCAAAAATTTACACATTTTAAAAAGCAGACTTTTCTACAACTGCAGTATTTTTCCCCTACACTTTTGGGCATTATTTTGATACTTTCTGTGACCGCAGTGTTCCGCTTTCTGTTGAGAGAACAGAAGGGTTACATAGTCCTCAAGGATGGTGATCCATCTGTTTTCTATTACTGACAACTCAGAAAAGTTTCTTTCTGGGCTGGAGATGTGGCTTACAGGAAGAGTGTTTGCCTAGCATGCATGAAGGCCCTGGGTTCTATCTCCAGTCCCACACACTTAAAAAGTTTATGTTGTTTCATTTTGTATATTGTCATCTTATTTGGGAAACCTGCATTAGGTTTCTTTCACTTTAGGGCATTTGAGACTTCAAGGCATTCAAGATTGCTTTGGTGTGTGTGTGTGTGTGTGTGTGTGTGTGTGTGTGTGTGTGTTTTGTTGGTACTGGGTATTGAACCCAGATCCTTGCACTAGGCAAGTACTCTACCTCTGAGCTACATCCCCAGCCCGACCCTTTTTATTTTATTTTGAGACAGGGTCTTGCTGAGTTGCCCAGGTTGGCCTCAAACTTGTAGTCCTCCCATTTCTGTTTCCTGAGTCACTGGAATTATAGAAATGTGTCACTATGCCTGGTTTCTTACATAAGCTCTTTAGAATTTAGGGGACTGATAGCCATGGCCCCTGTGAGTAGTTGGTACTTTCTTCTAGTTATTGTCTGTGATAAAATATATACTAAATTGACCATATTAACCATTTTAAGTGTATAATTCAGTGGTATAGTGGTACTTTCCATCAGTCTTTGTCTTTATAATCCAGACAATATAGGTTATACAATCTTGAATCTTGTTCTTTTGCTTAAACAAACTGTTTTAAAAATCAATGTATCAGTTAAAAAATAAGTCAGATTAATGGGGGGCGGTTAAAAAAACCAGAAAATTAGTAAGAATACTTTTATTGAATCCTAATAGTACATAATGTAGTTTGAGTAAAAGTAACTCTTTGTTTCATTCCTCTTCTATTACTGGATGTTAGAGGGTAAAAGGTATAAATGGTGTTTTACTAAGACTTGATTTTATGGAACAGTGGACTTGGGGGTTTTGGCATTTTCTCAGGTTAATTGTAGTTTGTTGCTGTGTATCCAGGTGGGTCAATCTAGTGCTCCCCAAGCAAATAATGATAGCTTTCCTCTTTGCTTCCTGGTTTTATTTTGCCTAAAATTCTTTTTTTAATACTTATTTTTTTAGTTATAGGTGGACATAATATCTTTATTTTATTTTTATGTGGTGCTGGGGAACGAACCCAGTGCCTCACACATGGTACGCTCTACCTCTGAGCCACAGCTCCAACCCTCTTTGGTATCATCTTGCTGAGACACCTTAACTTTCCTCCTGTTTTAGCCTCCTGAGTAGCTGGGATTACAGGCATATGCCACCATGCCTGGTATGTTTAACTTTTTTTTTTCCTCTTGACTTTCCCTTTCCCTTTCCCATGAGATGAGGTCTTACTAACTCTGTGTGTGTGTGTGTGTGTGTGTGTGTGTATGTGTGTTTGTTTGTTTTGGTTGGGCTTGAACCCAGGGTGAGGCAAGCACTCTACCAACTGAGCTATATCCCCAACCCCTTAGGTGAGGTCTTACTGTGTTGCTTAGGCTGATCTCGAATTCCTAGGCTTAAGCAATTTTCCCACCTTTTCCTATAGCTGATAGGAATGCAAAAAGGTACAGCACTTTGGAAATTTGTTTAACAATTTCTTATAAAACTAAACATACATAGGATGGTAGTACACATCTGTAATCCCTAGCTATATGTGAGTATTTCAGTAACTGATTCTGATGCAATCTTCAGTTGTGTGTGTATATGTGCTGAGTGGTGATTCTAGAGCTCATTTGGGAGGACGTTTGAGTGATGAAGGTTATTTTTCTGCCATAACTCAATGTTGACCCTGGAGCTTTTTTTGAGGCAGAGTACGTGGCCTCAGTGGATCCCATTGGTAGCATCATTAACTAGATTCTGGATGAGTGATTTAAAGGACTCAGAGGCTTTATAAAGGGTTCAGAGGCTTTCATGAGTTATAGCTGTGAT
This sequence comes from Urocitellus parryii, assembly GCF_045843805.1. NCBI lineage: Eukaryota > Metazoa > Chordata > Mammalia > Rodentia > Sciuridae > Urocitellus > Urocitellus parryii. The sequence goes on along the minus strand of NC_135532.1, from coordinate 91,682,793 downwards.
TTATTTGCATATTTTAAAAAGTTTAGAATATTAAGGCATTGTTTCCAGCAGATCCTTTAATAGTCTTTTGTAAATCTTGGGGATCAATCTCCATAGATAGGTACATGGTCCACACATTGCATGAGTAATCCAGGATTTCTGAGAAACTGAACCTTACTTAGTCTTTGAATGTTTAAAAACCATTAAAGAGATCCTACCGCTCAAACTGCATGTAGGAAACACATACATACACAAACATATACACATATACACACAGAAACAGGTAAAAGAAAAGAACAAGTGCTTTGGAGCCCTTCTTTCTTTTGGCCTAAGGCCCCTAGGGAGGAAGTTGATTTTGTGTATAATTCTTGGGAAATTGATCATTCTTTTTCACAGGGATAAGACCTGTAAGAGACCAATAGAAGCTCCATTTCTTTTTTTTTTTTAATTTTTAATATTTATTTTTTAGTTCTCGGCGGACACAACATCTTTGTTGGTATGTGGTGCTGAGGATCGAACCCGGGCCGCACGCATGCCAGGCGAGCGCGCTACCGCTGAGCCACATCCCCAGCCCCGAAGCTCCATTTCTGTGTGCCTTGAAATGTGAAACATATTTTGCACAGTGAGGTCATACTGAGGTTCATACTGAGAGATTGAACATAATTGAAACAAGAATTGCAGGAATGCAAGGCTGGGACTGTAGTTCAGTGGTAGAGCACTTGCCTAGCATGTTTGAGACACTGGGTTTGCTCCCCAGCACCACATGAAACTAATAGAGATTTTGTGTCTATCAACAAGTAAAAATATTTTTTTAAAAAAACTGCAGGAATGTATCTGAATTTTCTGTTATTTATTTATTTATCTCTCTTTTTTTTCTTCCCCCTCACACCATCTCTTATGTAATTTTGTATAACAATGAGGGTCTCCTTCCATCTTCCATGCAATTCCCCTTCTCCCTCCCATTCCCTCCCACCACCTCTCCTCCCTGTTTAGTGGTAATCTTCTTCTCAGGCTCTTCCTCCCTGCTCTGTTTTGAGTCACCCCCCTTATATCAAAGAAGACATTCAGCATTTGTTTTTTAGGGATTGGCTAACTTCACTTAGCATAATCTGCTCTAATGCCATCTATTTCCCTGCAAATGCCATGATTTTGATATTTTTTAGTGCTGAGTAACATTTCATTGTGTATAAATACCATATTTTTTTTATCCATTCATCTATTGAAGAGCATCTAGGTTGGTTCCACAGTCTAGCTATTGTGAATTGTGCTGCTATGAACATTGATGTAGCTGTGTCCCTATAGTATGCTCTTTTTAGGTCTTTTGGGTATAGTCTGAAAAGGGGAATAGCTGGGTCAAATGGTGATTCCATTCCCAGCTTTCCAAATTGGCTTCACCTATTTGCAGTCCCACCAGCAATGTACAAGTGTACCTTTTTCCCCACATCCTCATCAGAACTTGTTATTGTTTGACTTCATAATGGCTGCCATTCTTACTGGAGTGAGATGGTATCGTAGAGTAGTTTTAATTTGCATTTCTCTGATTGCTAGAGATGGTGAGCATTTTTTCATGTATTTGTTGATTGATTGTATATCCTCCTCTGAGAAGTGTCTGTTCAGATCCTTGGCCCGTTTGTTGATTGGGTTATTGGTTTTCTTGTTTATTTTTTTTTTTTGAGTTCTTTGTATACTCTGGAGATTAGAGCTCTATCTGAAGTGTGAGGGATAAAAATTTGTTTCCAGGGTGTAGGCTCCCTATTTACCTCACTTATTATTTCTTTTGCTGAGAAAAAACTTTTTAGTTTAAATACGTCCCATTTGTTGATTCTTGATTTTAACTCTTGTGCTCTAGGTGTCCTATTAAGGAATTTGGAGCCCGACCCCACGAGTTGGAGATTAGAGCCAACTTTTTCTTCTATTAGACGCAGAGTCTCTGGTTTGATTCCTAGCTCCTTGATCCATTTTGAGTTAACTTTTGTGCATGGTGAGAGAAAGAGATTTAATTTCATTTTGTTGCATATGGATTTCCAGTTCTCCCAGCACCATTTGTTAAAGATGTTATCCTTTCTCCATTGCGTGCTTTGTCAAATATAAGGTAGTTGTAATTTTGTGGATTGGTCTCTGTGTCCTCTATTCTGTACCATTGGTTTACCTGCCTGTTTTGGTACCAGTACCATGCTGTTTTTGTTACTATTGCTCTGTAATATAGTTTAAAATCTGGTATCGCTATACCACCTGTTTCACTCTTCCTGCTTAGAATTGCTTTAGCTATTCTGGGTCTTTTATTTTTCCAGATGAATTTCATGATTGCTTTTTCTATTTCTGCGAGGAATGCTGTTGGGACTTTGATTGGCATTGCATTAAACCTATGGAGTACTTTTGGTAATATGGCCATTTTAATGATATTAATTCTGCCTATAGATTCTGTTTTTATTTATGTATGTAACACAGTAGTGCTTATTTTTAATTTTCAGATAGCATCTTCTAAGTTGCTGAGGCTGGCCTCAAACCTTGTGATCCTCCTGCTTCAAATCTCCTAAATTGCTGGGATTACAGGCATGCACCACCACACCTGGCTATTTTATTTATTATTATATTTTTAGTTTTTAGTTGTAGTGGGACACAATACCTTTATTTTACTTATTTATTTTTATGTGGTGCTGAGAATCAAACCCAGGGTCTTGCATGTGAGGTAAGCGCTCTACTGTTGAGCCACAACACCAGCCCGTATTTTTTTTTTTAAGCCAGAATTTTTATTGGGTGGCTAATTGTTGAAACTCTCAAGATGAACTGGATGTTGCCCTCTTGGGTTTAGGAGTTCCTTCATGGAATCCCTCCCTGAATCTGTGTTATTACAAATTTTAGGTGCCTTATTTGACCAGTCCTGGTGGTATTTTGCCTTGGTGCTCCAGTTATACTTTCTCTTGCCCTTGGCAGGGTAGCCACATCTGCCACAGGTTGACTTCTGATGGTGACAGGCCTTAGAGCTACAATAATGGCACAATGTGTGTGTTTTATCATGATGATCATGATGCTATCCAAATGATAATGTTCTCTTCATCATCTTGCTTCTGCTGCCATGTGAGGCAAATGCTCTACTAAGCTGGGCTGGAGTTAACTTTTTTTTTTTTTTTAAGATTAAAAAATTTTTATTTTGAGACAAGGTCTTTCTAAGTTACACAGGCTGGCCTCAAGCTTGTAATCCTCCTGCCTCAGTCTCTTGAATAGCTGGGATTACAGGTATGTGTCACCATACCCAGCTGTCCTATTTTATTTAAAACCAAAAAGCTACTAGTGAAAGAGTAGGGCATGGTTGGCCCTTTTGGCCTCAAAGAGAAAAAAATCTTTCCAGTAAGCAATACCAAGGGAAAGGTCAGGCTGACAGTACCAACACATCAGGCACTATATATATATATATATATATATATATATATATATTTTTTTTTTTTTTTTTTTTTTAAGTGTGAAAGTTCAAAGATACTCCAGGCTTTAGAAACACAATCCAAAGTCTTAATAAAGGTATAAATCAGCTTTTGCTATCAGGGTAATGCTAGCAATGATGCTAACAACCCCTTCTAATTCTGGTCTGAATCCCAGAAATGAATACAATTAAGTAAAAAATTCTCTTTTTCCAGTCATGTATCTTACCCATTACCACCTCCATTGAAAAATCAAACAAAACCTGACACTTGGGCTGGGGTTGTGGCTGAGAGGTAGAGCGCTCACCTACCATGTGTGAGGCCCTGGGTTCAATCCTCAACCACATAAAAATAAACAAAATAAAGGTGTTGTGTCCAACTACAACTTTAAAAAAAAAGAAAAGAAAGAAAAATTTTAAAAAAACTGGCCCGTCATGGCATCTCTGTGGACTGTGGTTCATAGGTGCAAATGAAGGCCAAAAGGGCCCTCAAAGGTTTCCACCTCTCCCTCCTCTCTGGTCCCCAGGGTGTTCATTAGCTGCCACATCATGATGTGGCACCTTGCCACCCCTCCACCTGCCTTGAACTCTGGCAATCCACAATTTGCTGCTCCCAGAAGAATCATCATCATCATCTTGGGTAGAGAGGTAGAGAAAATAAGGCTCATTCTTGCCTAAGTGAACTCTAATGAGATGTGCGGTGGAATTAGAGGGACAGTTGCAGATTCTCTGCCCCTTAACTACATAGAGACCCCAAAGCCTCTGGCTCCCTCTTTCTAAGTTCTAGTTTTTTGGTTTTGTGAGTCAGAGGAGAGAGGCTAGGCACAAATTTCTACTCTTTGGGTTTTAAGTGGTAACTAGTAGTCTTTCATTTTTGTGGTTGTGAATTGAACCTGAGGCCTTGCACATGTGAGGCAAATGCTCTACTACGGTGGAGTTAACTTTTTTTTTAATCTTGAGACTATCTCACTAAGTTGTGCAAGTTGAGCTTGAATAGTGATTCTCCTGCCTCAGCTGCCACAGCAGCTGGAATTACAGGCATGTGCCATCATAACCTACTCTTTCAATGGGAGCTTTTTGGTTTTTGGTTTTAAATAAAATAGGACAGCTGGGTGTGGTGGCACATACCTGTAATCCCAGCTATTCAGGAGACTGAGGCAGGAGGATTGCAAGCTTGAGGCCAGCCTGTGTAATTTAGAAAGACCTTGTCTCAAAATAAAACCTAGTATGTACCAGTCTGTATAGAACTATAATTTGGAGCAGATTTGATGTTGGGGAAGTAAAATCGGCCCTGTTTGTTTATTAGCTCTGGGGATTGAAACCAGGGGCTCTTTACCAATGAGCCACATCCCGAGGGCCCCCCACTTTTATTGTTTTTACACAAATGGAGCACAACTTGTCATTTCTCTGGTTGTACCCTATGTACGGGTATCACACCATTCATGCTGTCATACCCGTACATAGGGTAATAATGTCTGATTCATTCCACCATCTTCCTGCCTCTGCCCAAAGTTCCTCCATTCTTCCCTTGTCCTAACCCCCCTCCCCCCACGTCTCCACCCTCCCATGGATCAGCATCCACTTATCAGGGGAAACATTTGGCCATTGGTTTTTTGGGATTGCATGATATTCTCCAACTCCATTCATTTACCTACAAATGCTGTAATTTCATTCTTCTTCTTCTTTTAATTGTAGTTGAACACAATATCTTTTTTTAAAATATTTATTTATTTAGTTAGTTATCGGCAGACACAACATCTTCGTTAGTATGTGGTGCTGAGGATCGAACCCGGGCAGCACGCAGGGCAGCACGCATGCGAGACGAGCGCGCTACCGCTTGAGCCACATCCCCAACCCAGAACACAATATCTTTATTTATTTTTTTAATGTCATGCTGAGGATTGAACCCAGGGCGTCACATGTGCGAGGCAAGCGCTGTACTGCTGAGCCACAATCCCAGCCACTAATTTCATTCTTCTTTAAGGCTAATATTCCATTGTGTATATATACCACAGTATGTTTATCCATTCATCTATTGAAGGTCTTCTGGATTGGTTCCTCAATTTAGCTATTGAACTGCTGTAAACATTGAGGTGGCTGCATCACTGTAGTATGCTAATTTTAAGTCCTTTGGGTATAGACCGAGGAGTGGGATAGCTGGGTCAAATGATGGTTCCATTCCAAGTTTATTAAGGAATCTCCATACTGCTTTCCAAAGTGGTTGTACCATTTTGCAGTCCCATCAGCAATTAAATGAGTGTACCTTTCCCCACACATCCTCGCCAGTACTTGTTGCTTGAATTCTTGATAATTGCCATTCTGACTAGAGTGAGATGAAATCTTAGTTTTGATTTGCATTTCTCTAATTGCTAGAGATGTTGAACATTTTTTTATATATTTGTTGATTCATTGTATATCTTCTTCTGTGAAGTGTTTGCTCATTTCCTTAGCCCATTGGGTTGCTCTATCTGATGTGCATGTGATAGATTTTCTCCCATTCTGTTGGCTCTCTCTTCACGTTATTGATCGTTTCCTTTGCTGCAGAGAAGCTTTTTAATTTGAATCCATCCCATTTATTGATTGTTGATTTTATTCTTGTAAAGGAAGTCAGGTCCTAAGCCAACATGAAGAAGATTTGGGCCTGCTTTTTCTTCTATTAGGTGCAGAGTCTCTGGTCTAATTCCTAGGTCCTTGATCCATGTTGAGTTAAGTTTTGTGCAGGGTGAGATAGAGAGGTCTAATTTCATTTTGCTGCATAAGGATTTCCAGTTCTCCAGGATCATTTGTTGAAGAAGTTATTTTTTGGCACCTTTGTCTAGTATGAAATAGCTGTATTTATGTGGATTTGTCTCTGTGCCCTCTATTCTGTACCATTGGTCTACATGTCTATTTTGGTGCCAATACCATGCCATTTTTGTTGCTATAGCTATATAGTATCGTTTAAGGTCTGGTATTGTGATGTCTCCCGCTTTACTCTTCTTGCTAAGGATTGCTTTGACTATTCTGGGTCTCTGATTTTTCCAAATGAATTTCATGGTTGCTTTTTCTATTTCTGTGAAGAATGTCATTGGTATTTTTATTGGAATTGCATTAAATCTGTATAGTACTTTTGGTAATATGGTCATTTTGACAATTTTCCTCAAGACAGGGTCTGGTTAAGTTGCTTAGGACCTCACTAAGTTGTTGAAGCTGGCTTTGAACTCTTGATCCTCTTGCCTTACGCTCCCAAGCCTCTGGGAATTACAGGTGTGCACTACAGCTCCAGTTCTTTTTTTAAAAAAATTTTGAGACTGCTTCTTGCTAAGTTGCTAAGTAAAAGGGCTTGTGTAACTAGGCACCTCAGCTCTATCTTCTGGAGAGAGTCTGAAATGAGTAGCGTGTATTCATCCTTATAGTCACTTTGCCTGTGTGGTTTGGGAACTCTTCCCAGTACCTGCCTTTCTGAGAGGGCTTCTGTGATAATGAGAAGGTAGCATCAGGTGAGAAATCAGGGTCTTTGAGGTCTGTGTTCTTGGCATATAATAAAGCTTTGAATCCTTGAATCCTGCTGGGTCAACAGTCGGTTTTCTGAAAGGAAAAATTATCACAGGGCTGGGGTTGTGGCTCATTGGTAGAGCACTTGCCTACCGTGTGTGAGGCCCTGGGTTCAATCCTCAGCACCACATAAAAAAAATAAAGGTATTGACAACTACAACTAAAAAATAAATATTTTTTTAAAAATCACCAACTTAAATTCTTTAAAAGAGGCTATTACAGAAGATAAAAATTTTGGTGAAAACACTTTTTTTCACTTTTTTGATTGATGCATTATAGTTGAACATAGTGGTGAAATATAATCTGGCCATTATCACCTGAAAGCACTTTTATAGGACAAACTAAATGTCCCATATCTGCAGCAAAATTAAGGCATCCTCCAGTCTAGGATTTTAAGTTTCATTTGGGAACTGTGATTGTGGGTGTGTTTTCTAACCTCCTCAAATTGGCTTCATTGCCTGCAGTAGGGAGAGTAGTGTTTACCTCATTAAAAGTATCCAGAGGACCAAGTAAGAAGTTCTGTAATGAACTTTTTACAGGTTTGCTGAGCACATCAGCAAACCCTTCCTCACTCTCACTGTCGCAGATGGAGTCATGGGAACTGCACAAGTTCCCAGTAAGATCCCTGTACATATACATACACTAGTTTAAGTAAGGAATGCTAGTAGAAACTACATTGTCTATAAATTATAGCCAGAAAACATACCTAGCCTGACATGCCTTGAATCAGTTAATAGGGTGTGAGATCCAGTTGTCACGCCTGAATGCATAATCAGAACTAAGGTCCTAGACTTATGGTGGATAAGAGCCCTGACTGCCCCAGGAGCACAACTTTGGCTTAAAGGTATGCCCCAGCTTTTAGTGATCAGGATAGAACTGATAAAAATAGTTGGTTGACCTAGAACACTGTGTATCTTTTTAAATGAAGTTAACCAGCCTTGATCGGTTGTTTTTAGATACAGACGTTAATCATTAAAGCTGGTCCCAAGCTCCACTGCTAATAAGGTTAATGGAGCTTGTCTTTGGCCTTGGACTGGGGCAGTATGTGTGGATACCTTGGGTGGATAAGTCCGAGATGATGGATAAGTTGGTTTTCCCTGTAGAGATTGCATTAAATGGATAGATTTGAGCACCTTTCACCTTAAGTTTGTCTATCATATTAGACAATTGTAAGATTTAATTTGAATATAATGTTTGAAATTGTGATCTTTGATCTTTACCTTTTCATGGCTTTGTGTTTTGTCTGTTACGGTGACTTTGTAATGCTGTAGTGTCCCTGTTGGAGCACAGTTTCTGTGTGTTCTCATTAGCCATGTCCTTCTCCTTCCCTCTCCTCCCTCAGCTCAGGGTGTTTTTATCTTTCTGAGGGAAGAGGCGGGGCTGGGGTGGGCAGCGTGGGCGGAACCCTAAGTGAGCTTGTTCTGTTTTCCTTTCTGCTCGAGAATTGGAACCTAAGGCGGTTCCCACAAATCAATGTGCTTGCTTCCGGCAGAGCATTCTGGCCTACACAAACCTAGGAGCCGAGACCAAACAGAAGGAGGATCAGACAAGACAAGCGACGGAGGACGAGCTGGCCGTAGACCCTGCTGCCTCCCCGTTTTCCCTGCCGTCTGCGTCCAGAGGATGAGCCCAGCCTTCAGGGCCATGGACGTGGAGCCCCACACCAAGGGCGTCCTGCTGGAGCCCTTTGTCCACCAGGTTGGGGGGCACTCTTGTGTTCTACGCTTCAATGAGACGACCCTGTGCAAGCCCCTGGTCCCGAGGGAGCATCAGTTCTACGAGACCCTCCCAGCTGAGATGCGCAGATTCACTCCCCAGTACAAAGGTGAGCCCCCAATTGCTGGAGGGGTCGCCAGGCTGGTGAGGAGATGTGAGGGATCACGGCCATGGAAGGCCCTGGCAGCCATCCTGGGAACCCTGACCCCCTCCCACTCACTTTGTGTTTTCCCTCCTCCTGGCCCTCAGCCCAGCACCTCACACCCTCAGTTTTCAAGCCCTGGTAAGATTGCTCAATTGTGCTTTGTTTTGTGGATTTGTTTTGAGTTTATTTTTGGTGGAAGTTTAGTTGTGTTTTATGTTCAGGTGTCTCTTGATCACAGTAACCCATAGTCCCCCATGGTGGGGACAGTGGGGGAAGACTTTGGGAGGATTTTACCCAGAATTCTTGCCGCCTGCTTTTTGTCCTCCAGGAAACCAGAAGCCCTGGTGATTAGGTAGGCTGGGAGCAGGGTTGAGTCAGATGGAATGCAGGAGTGGGAGGACTGTGCTGATTAGCTGAAGCCCTTTGCAATTATGGAAATCCCCAAAATTGCTACATGAAGGCAAATGGTTGATTCACATATTGTAGTTTTTTCTTCCTTTTATAATGATTCTTTGGGGGGGACATAAGCAGCCACCAGAATGGTGTGGTCTGGGGGGGAACTTTTGTAAATCAAAGGAGAACATATTAAAGAAATTAATTTTAAGTGGGTATTACTGGATATATAAAAGACCAGAACAACTTAGGTTCTTCTGGAACTGTTTAAACATTATTTTTAAAAAAAACAGAATGTTCTGGGCACCTCTCTGTACTCTAAAATGCATGTGTGTTAGGGTGGGGGTGGGGGAGTTGTGGGCCCTCACTTGGTCCTTCTCTTGTTTTTTCCAGGACAAAGCCAGAGTTCCCTTGTTAGCTGGCCACCCTTGCCCCCTTTTTTCCTCTGGTCCTTTTCCCCATGGCCACAGGGAAGTGTGGTCCCCTGAAATCCCCACCTTGGCTCCTCTGCACCTAGAGCTGGGGGCTACCTCAGAAGTGTCATCTCTCTCAGCACGCATTCCCCTGCAGCAAGCAAGCGGGCGGGCAGCAAGGACTGAGCAGATTGAGTGATCCTGGGGCAGAGAGGCCTGGGAGGAAAGGTGTTCAGCCAGTCGGTTGTAAGGCACTCATCGGCACCTGCTGAAATGCTCCTACTGACAGCTCCCTGCTCAAAGACTGTCTAATTACACATGGCAGGTTCTAGAGACTCAAGGGTGGAGAGCTGCTTTCAAGGCCACAGTGTGTCTGTCCTCCTGGTCCAACCCTATTTACCTTGTATTTGTTTATTTACTTATTTATTTATTTTTGTGACAAGAAACTGCAAAGACTAATAAAAAGCATAATTGAGAAGGACAAAAGGCTTGAGGCACCTACCTAAGTGGGGGTGCTACAGTAAGCCTTTGCTAGGGTGTCTGTTGTGCTGTGTGGTTTGTTTTGTTTGCCCCTTTATTTTGCTTTGCCTACCCAGTCTTCCTTACTTTTAGATGCCTCTTACCCTGTGACAAACTTGTGTTTCCTTGCGTTCAGGTTCTGCCTTAAAGCAAGCTTCCAGGCGGTCGGAGTTTCTGTTCAGGGCATTAAAAATTTCCACAAGATATAAAGAGCAATGTTTTTGCATCTCTCTTAGTATTAGAAGAGTTACACAAAAATTAATAAAACATTTTCAATGATGGAAAAATGTGTCTTGTAATTCTTTGGCTCTTGCCTTGTTGAGTGCATTAGAGAGGAAGACTCTCGGCCATGTTTGCTCCCTAATCGCTTGTCTTGTATGGTGTCATTTTTTTCTAGCTGTTTTGATATTTGTTAGGTTTGCAGATGAGTTTGGGGCCTCTGGCAACATAGAGACTAAGGAACAGGGTAAGAAAAACAACAAATGTTACAATCATGTTATTTAGAAAGCATCTTTCTGTGGAATTAAAGCTCCTTCTGCTCCTCGCCCCATTTCCAGGTGTGGTGTCTGTGCGCTTTGAAGAAGATGAAGACAGGAACTTGTGTTTAATAGCGTATCCATTAAAAGGGGACCATGGAACTGTGGACTTTGTAGACAATTCAGACTGTGAACCAAAAAGTAAGCTTCTAAGGTGGACAAACAAAAAACATCACATGCTAGAAACGGAAAAGACCCCCAAGGACTGGGTGCGCCAGCACCGGAAAGAGGAGAAGATGAAGAGGTAGGTACACTAATAGGGGAATCCTTGGGCTCTGTGGGAAGGTCAGTGTTGGGGTTCTTAGTTATAGCTGACTGAGTTCCCTGGAGGTGAAAATTCATGGTGGGCTTACAGGTGCCTTGTCTTTCAATGGTTAGTTCCCACATGCATGCCCAGCATCTCTTTAATTAACTTCTGGGTTAGATCATGCCATTTTTGGTAAATAGCTGAAGCAGTAGCTGTAAAAAGAGATTTAGTGTACATTCCTTCAACTGCTGCTCTGTGCCAGGCTATAGCCTGGGTCCTGTAGATGTGACAGGAGTTACCTACCCCTTTACTTCAGGTTGCTTACTAATTGTGGGAGACATTTGTGAAACTCCGGGATCTGTTTGGGCAGAGTTTTCAAGTACCATACGTTAGTAAAGCTTGTTAAAATATCAAATATGGCCGGACGTGGTGGCACATGCCTGTAATCCCAGGGGCTTGGAAGGCTGGATCACAAGTTCAAAGCCAACCTCAAAAATGGCAAGGCACTAAGCAACTCAGTGAGTCCCTGTCTCTAAAATACAAAATAGGGCTGGGGATATGGCTTAGTGGTTGAGTGCCCCTGAGTTCAATCCCTGGTACCAAAATATATATATATATATATATATATATATATATATATATAAAAATAATGTGGCCAAGTAGATTAACTTATTTATATGGGATTTCACCTAAGATTTTCCCAGTCTCCAGATGGGAAGTCAGATGAACCTGTGTACCACTTGTGGGTTTGAGGTTATTGCTTGGAATAGGGGAATAGAAGCTGCCTGACTTGGAAGTTGGGAGGCGGAGGCTGATCTTGCTTCTTAGGTTTCCCTTGTTGTAGAAAATAGTGATGGTTGGGCTGGGGATGTGGCTCAAGCGGTAGCGCGCTCGCCTGGCATGCGTGCGGCCCGGGTTCGATCCTCAGCACCACATACCAACAAAGATGTTGTGTCCGCCGAGAACTAAAAAATAAATATTAAAAATTCTCTCTCTCTCTCTCTCTTTCTCTCCTCTCTCACTCTCTCTTTAAAAAAAAAAAAAATAGTGATGGCATGGCCCCTTAATTAACTTTCATGAGATAAAATAGACCTCATGATAATAAGGTACAGTGATAAAATGTACCCATTTAAAGTGTTTAATGAGTTTGTAACCATCACCATATCAAAATATCTAACTTCATCACTCCAGAAAGCTCCCTCATGCATCTTTGACACTGAATTTTTTGACATTATGACTTATTGGAACCTTATATCTTCTTCATAGCCATAAGTTAGAAGAAGAATTTGAATGGCTAAAGAAATCTGAAGTCTTATACTACAGTGTAGAAAAAAAGGGGAGTATAAGTTCCCAGCTCAAACACTATAATCCTTGGAGCATGAAATGTCACCAGCAACAGTTACAGAGAATGAAGGAGAATGCAAAGCATCGGAACCAGTACAGTATCCTTTGTTCATGGGACATCCCTACTTTGTTGGGGCGGGGAGGGAAAGTGTGGAGGGCTTGAAGAGAGTGGTTGGGTTTGTTAAGTCTTAATTGAATTTCCTCTGTTGGGGTTGTGCCAGAATACTTCTGTGATGCTCATGGATAGGTATTGCTTCTCTTAGGGCTAGGGACTGGCCTCTGAGTGTAGGTGGTAGGGAATGAGGGATAAAGGGTTTCTGGGAATGAGGGATATCTCATGAAGGGGCCACCTTACATCAGGTGTACTTTAGATAGTCTAGGGAAGATGGCACAGAGCTGATCCCTGTTTGAAATTCCGGCAGAAGATTCCCAAATCTTCTTCAACTAAAGGGATTAAGTTAAGAGAAAACTAACCTTTCAGTTCCGGTTCACCAGTCTGGCATATGAGCTATGCCAGGATCCTTCTTCTTTTTTTTTTTTTTTTACCTTATGGGTTGAAAATCTTCAGAACTGAGGTTGTTTTATTTATTTTTAACTTTTATTAAGGAAAATATGTTAAAATAATGCATTGACAGAGTATTTCTCCACCCAGGTTTGTCAGTTAACCCACTTACGTCAGTCTTGTGTCATGACTTTCTCTATTTACCCACTACCCTTTATACCTGGACTTTTTGGTTGTGCTGGGGGATGGATGAAACCCAGGGCTTTATGCATGCTAGGCAAATACTCTTTACCACTGAACTTTTTTTTTTTTTTAATATTTTTAGTTGTAGATGAACACAATACCTTTGTTTTGTCTATTTGTTTTTATGTGATGCTGAGGATTGAACGCAGTGCCTCACACATGCCAGGCAAATGCTCTACCACCGAGCCCCAGACCCAGCCCCTGGTTTTTAAACAGAAGATTTTTTCCACCTATACTCTTTTCAAAGCAAATCTGAGCTATATAATTTCATCTGTGTGTACCTTAGCATGTATCTCTAAAAGATGAAACTATTTTAACAGTTGAACACCATTTTCATTTCTTTTTTTTTATTATTCTTAAGTTTTAGGTGGACACAATATCTTTATTTTACATTTATGTGGTGCTGAGGATCAAACCCAGTGCCTCGTGCATGCTAGGCAAGCACTTCTACCACTGAGCCACAACCCCAGCATCCCCGCATTTTCATTTCTTAACAATTGGTAATTCCTAACTATAAACTACCTAATTCATGTTCACATTTTTCTAATTGTCTTCAGTGAGTATGTTTTTATTGTTTGTTAGAATGGGAATTCACGTAAGTTGCATTGGATCGAAATGTTTAAGTCTTTAAATACCACTCTCATATTTTCTTAGAAAAATTCCTTCCTTCCTTTCTGTGCAACACAGGATCACTCTACCCCTGAGCTGTATGTCTAGACTTTTTGTTGTTGTAGATGGATATAATACCTTTTATTTATTTTTATGTGGTGCTAAGGGTCAAACTCGGTGCCTTCCATGCTAGGCAAGCGCTCTACCACTGAACTACAACCTCAGCCTCACTAGCCTTTTTTTTTTTTTTTTTTTAATTTGAGGTCATGCCTCACTAATTGCCCAGGTTGGCCTCTTAACTCTGGAGTGGCTGGAGTTATAGTCATGTGCCACCATGCCCCTGCTGCCTTTTTTTTTTTTTTAATTTCTTATCAAAGAAACTGGCTCTTAGGTTGGGGTTGTGGTTCAGTGGTAGAGCACTTGCCTAGCACGTGTGAGGCACTGGTTTAATCCTTGGCGCCACATAAAAATAAATAAATAAATAAAGGTATTGTGTCCATCTACAACTAAAAAATATATTTAAAAAAAAAAGAAAGAAAGAAATGATGTCGGGGCTGGGGATGTGGCTCAAGCGGTAGCTCGCTCGCCTGGCATGCGTGCGGCCCGGGTTCGATCCTCAGCACCACATACAAAGAAAGATGTTGTGTCCGCCAAAAACTAAAAAAAATAAATATTAAAGTTCGTTTTCTCTCTCTCTCTCTCTCTCTCTCTCTCTCTCTCTCTCTCTCTCTCTCTCTCTGTCTCTCTCTCTTAAAAAGAAATGATGTCTTACCAGCTGTGGTGGTGCACATCTGTAATCCCAGCAACTCAGGAGGCTGAGGCAGGAGGATCACAAGTTCAAAGCCAGCCTCAGCAACTTATCGAAGCCTAAAGCAATTCAGTGAGACCCTGTCTCTAATAAAATATAAAAAAGGGCTAGGGATGTGGCTAAGTGGTTAAGTGCCCCTGCATTCAATCCCTATTACAAAAAAAAAAAAAAAAAAAGTGCATCTAAAAGAGTTTTCTATGATCTGGGTTTTACTGATTGCATTCCTACATGTTTACTGTGTCCCCTCTGTTTCCACTGTTGTTTTTTTTTTTTTTTTTGTAATTTTTTTATTTTTTATTTTTAATGTGATGCTAATGATGGTAACCAGTGCTTCACAAGATGCAAGGCATGTGCTCTACCACTAAGCCACAACCCCAGCCCCTTCCACTGTTTTTTTAAATTTATTTATTTTTTTTGTTCTTTTTAGTTATACATGACAATATTTTATCATACATACATGGAGTATTACTTCCCTTTTTTTAGCTTTATTTTATTTATTTATTTGTTTATTCTTACATGGTGCTGAAGATGGAACCCAGTGCCTCACACGAGGAAAGTTCTCAACCACTGAGCTACAAATGCCAGCCCTACTTCCCATTTTTGTGGTTGTATGTGATGTGTAGTTACATTGGTCCTGTATTCATATATGATGTCTTCAGTAGGTGATGATTGGATCTGAAGGCTTGATTTAAAGATCTAAAAGAATTGATTTGGTTTCAGTTCGTGGGAATGGGAGCAGTAGTCCCCAAGAAATTATATTGTACATGTCCATTGGGAAGCAGAGTCTTTCTCTTTGCCTTAGATCTAATTTCTCATTAGGTAGTTTTCTAATTTTGTTATTCACAAGCTGGAAACTTCCTATAAAACACAATTTTTCCTCATCAACTATATGCTTGAGGTATGGTTTATATATTTGTGTTTTAATCCATTGCAGTTGTTACCTTTACCAAGTTTGATACAGTGGTGGTAGTCTATGATAGTTATCTTCCTTTCTAGTATGAAAAAGAGTCTAGGAAATGACCATGTATATTTCCTGCTCCAGATGTGAACTCAAACCATTCCCCTAAGGCAGGGGTCAGTGAATCTTTTCAGTAAAGGGCCAAATAAATTTTTAGGTGTTGTGGGTCATATAGTTTGTCACAACTCTGCCACTATATATTTAAATGAACTAGTGTAGTTGTGTTCCAGTAAATATTTATTGACTAATTGAATATCATTCAATTTTCATGGATCATAAAGTATTATATTTATTTTGATCTCTTAAATGTAAAAACCACTACTAGCTCATAGATTGTACAACAATGTGCAGTGGACTGTAGTTTACCATTTCCTACTCTAAGGACCACTGGTTTCTATTAATGGGAAATAGACCATACTAGGGGTATTTATTATTTCTGGTCATTATTTCTAGACATTTTCCATGCACACAGCTTGGGAAATAGTTTTTTCAAGACAAATATTTTTTATGAATTTGTATTGATGTTTACAATTTATATCTAAGGCTGCAGGATTTACTGAGCTCATTCTATGTATAATTGAGGACAGTATGCTATTGTACTCTGATCCTACACATAGCTGAATTCAGGAAATCTTGTTTCCTAAGCCTGGAGCACCTCAGGCCTGTATCAAGTCTAGACACTAGCTGCTCTCATGCCAGTTCCCTAACAAGAAGTTCCTCTTAGCTCTTTAGTTAGCTGTGGGCTCTCTATATAGGAAACAGCACAATTAATGGAGCCCCCTGTGGGGTTAGGCTTCTTTGGGTCACTGCATTCACACAAAGTTCCCTGTGCCAAGGTATAATATGTAGCACTTTCTCTTGGGGATATAGTTCTTAACCACTTAGAATTTATATTACTGGAGAACCTGACTTCCCGCTACGAGGTGCCTTGTGTCTTGGACCTTAAGATGGGCACACGCCAGCATGGTGATGATGCTTCAGAGGAGAAAGCAGCTAACCAGATCCGAAAATGTCAGCAGAGCACATCTGCAGTCATTGGTGTGCGTGTGTGTGGCATGCAGGTGAGTAGTGTGCTGGTGCAAGACAAGGGCTAGCTAGGGAATCCAGTAGCTGCTGCTTCCCCACTGTGGTGTAGTTTTATTTGTTCTAAAGATTTCAGAATGACCCTATATGAATTTGATGCTTTCTGGTTAAAAAGAAAGAAAGAAAAGAAAACATGTATTTTATGTCTGGGTAATTTCTCTGATACTGTCCTGATAGGCTGAGTCCAGAACCTGTAGACATGAGTAGAGAAAAAGACAAGAGGATTAGCCTGTCTCCACTGACCCAGATGTACAATAACTTAACCCAGGTCAGATGGCTGCATTGCAGGTTGATGCTGATCAGAGAAGACAGCAGCTCATGTGTGACTTGGTGTACTTATTAACGAAGAATCAGATCTAGAGTCTGGTGCAGTTGTACACAATTTGATCCCAGCTATTCAGGAGACTGAGGCAGGAGAATTCCAAGTTTGAACCAGCCTGCTCAACTTAGTGAGACCCTGTCTCAAAATTTTAAAAAGAGTGAGGAATGTATAATGGAATACTGCTTGCCTAGTATGCATGGAGTCCTGGGTTCAATCCCCAGTACTACAAAAGAAAAAATAGAAGCAGATCCCAGATGTCACATCACCATCACCTTCCCCCACCCCAGTGTCCAAGCCTCATCCACTGACTTGCTGATCTCCCCACAGGTATACCAGGCAGGTACTGGGCAGCTTATGTTCATGAACAAGTACCATGGGCGGAAACTATCAGTGCAGGGCTTCAAGGAAGCACTTTTCCAGTTCTTCCACAACGGTCGGTACCTGCGTCGAGAGCTCCTGGGCCCTGTGCTCAAGAAGCTGGCTGAGCTCAAGGCAGTGTTGGAACGACAGGAATCCTACCGCTTCTACTCAAGCTCCCTGTTGGTTATCTATGATGGCAAAGAGTGGCCTGAAGTGGCCCTGGACTCGGATGAGGAGGACTTGGAGGACCTGTCAGAGGAGTCAGCTGATGAGTCTGCTGGTGCCTATGCCTACAAGCCCATTGGTGCCAGCTCAGTGGATGTGCGCATGATCGACTTTGCTCACACCACTTGCAGGCTGTATGGCGAGGACAGTGTGGTGCATGAGGGCCAGGATGCTGGCTATATCTTTGGGCTCCAGAGCCTGATAGACATTGTCACAGAGATAAGTGAGGAGAGTGGAGAGTGAACTTGCTGGTTGCGACAGTACTTGAGAGAGACTCTGTGTCCCAGACACAGCTGTGCTGCGTCAGGGAGGAGGCCAGTATGGCCAGGTAGGGGTCCCTGCAGCCTGGAGCTGATGTGCAGTGGCCTCTGTGAGCCCCAACCCGAGCCAGCTCCAGCTGCACTCGGGAGTCTTTATTTATTTTAACAATTTCTTCAACATTCCACATTTGATGATGCAGATACCTCTTTGTTCCCTGAGTGTAAATGTTCTAATACAGATCTTTTTGTTTATTGTATCCATGTTGTTGTTCTTTCCCAGGGCATGTAGCACCCCTCCTAAACCTCAGAAGCTTACCATGTGTTGTGACCTCTTCCCTGGCTCTGTAATATTTCTACCCCCCTGGCTATTTCTAACCCCCATGGATTCCAAAGTTACCACAGTGTCTTGGCTTGGTTTCAACCTAGCACCCTGAGGTCATCAAAAAAGAAACCTCTATAGACCTACCTACCTGCCTGATCTGTGCTGGCTCTCTCATTATCCCTACCTAGAAACTATACTTTTTGTTTGTTTGTTTGTTTTAATTACACATGACAGTACAATGACCTTGACATATCATACATTTGAATCAAATGGGGTATAATTTCTTGTTTTTCTGAGTGTACAGGTTGCAGAATCGCATTGGTCATACAGTCACGTATATACATACAGCAAAACTATACTTTGACACTATACTTTGCCCCTATGTAGCAGCTTAAGCCAAAGTTAGGCAGCAGAGGCTCCAAATTTTAGGTCTAGCTTTATTTTTTTTGTGTGATGGTGCTGGGGATTGAACCCAGGACCTTGTACGTGTGAGGCAAGCACTCTACCAGTATCCCCAGCCCCTAGGTTTAGCTCTTGTTCCCTCCTGTGCCACTGGCAGCAATAAGCTGAAGATTGTGATGTCAGATGTCCTGGATCCAATACTAGGGTTTGAAGTAACACTAGGCTGTGGTCCACTGGCAGCCATAGGCTGTGTGAAAAAGGGGCCTGGTGTTGGAGGGCACAATTAAAGGGGTTATGGGTATGCTGATCCTCTTACCCACACCACCTGTCACTACTTCTACCCATCCCTGGGCTCTACCAAAATTAACCAGTCTCATCCCTCACAAAAGTTCAGGCAGTGCAGTGTAGCCCCTAACTTCTACTCCTCTGGGCCTGCAGGGGCTCTGGGAGGAGGAGGAGGGTCCCTCCGAGGGAGCTTCTGGAATTGCAGAGCCCGATCTGGTGCAGAGAAGCCAGGGTCTGGTTGTCCAGTTCTAGTAGCTCTGTCCCTCACCTGAACTTTCCAGCCACCTCCTCTCCAAGACCCACTAGGCCTACCTCCACCATACCTAAAAACAGGTCAGCTGCATACACAAGCCTTTTGTCCACACCTGCTCCCAGTGGAGAGTGTACCCCCAGAACCCTTTGGGGCATATTCCCTGAGTTTCTCAGGAACTCACTAAGGAGGTTTGGGCTGACTGTTGGATGGGTCAAACATTCTTTACAGCCATATGGCATTCCACTCCCCACCTTCTTCCAGCTCTCCTGACTGCCCTCAGAAAGGGGCATCCGAAGTAAGATAATCTGGGGGTTTAAGTTCTATAAATAAAATTAAAAAAGTAAGATGATAGCGATTGATAGTGGCGGGAGCATGACTACTCAGGGTGGTGGGGCAGGGAGAGCAAAGATGGGAGGACTTTGAACAGGAATATAGTCCGAAGTGATTTCTATTCTCATATGTTCCATCCTCACACTTCCTGAAACCTATAATGAAAGCACCTTGTCCAAGTTACCATCTTTACAGTTAGTAGGTCAGTACCCACTTGCCCCGGACAGTCAGGGCACACAGGCTAAGAGCCGAACACATCTTCATCAGGATGTAGGAAGGGCCGCAGCGTTGGGATTTGAGCGAAATGGGAGTCCAAGGACGTGTGAGGGAAGCCAAGGCCGGGGCTTTGGATGACGGGGCCGGGGCCATGTATCGACGGCCCTGAATCTAAGAGGTACGCTGCAGAGAAAGTAATCTCTTGAGCCCCTCCTCGCCGCGTCTCTGGGGCCGACAGGAGGCGCCCGCGCCACTGCGTGGGTTGACACTCGGGGCGGGGCTGCGGAGGGCGGGCGCGCGCGCGCACGCACGCGTTGAGTGTCACGGGGCGTGGCGAGCACGGCGCGGCACTGCCGGGCCTGGTGTCCTAGCTCAGCAGTTCCCGCCGCGTACCTTGCACCGGCGCGGCCCAACTCGGCCCCATGTACCGTGCGCTGTACGCGTTCCGTTCGGCGGAGCCCAACGCGTTAGCGTTCGCCGCGGGCGAGACCTTCCTGGTCCTGGAGCGTAGCAGCGCGCACTGGTGGCTAGCGGCGCGGGCGCGCAGTGGCGAGACAGGCTACGTGCCGCCTGCCTACCTGCATCGCCTGCAGGTGAGTGCCCCTCCCCTGCCCGCTTTTGAGACTGGGCCCTTTCACAGGCTGGTAGAACCGACCCAGGGGCTCCAGATCCTTCAGGGCTCTAGGAGACGGGGAGTTTTGAGAACCTGACCCTGAGACCTAAGACCCATGAAGACTGGGACTTCTAGGGTCAGCAATCCCTGCAAGAGACTAGATAGACCCTTGACATCTTAGTCCAGACTTACCAAAAGCTTAAGCTACTAAAAGCTTAACTCTGGGACTGATACTCATTGGGACCCCAAATTCCCCATGCATATTCCCCAGTATGGAGACCTCCATCTGAATAGAATTCTACAGCTAGACTCAGAAACTCCAATCCAATTACCAAATTCCTGAGACCCCCCCCCCACACACACACCCTTAATATACTACTTCCCTGGATCTCTAGAATTCCTGCACTCTTCCTTCCCCACCCCCCACCTCCTCCACCTATTGGAGCCACTACCTTTACCACTGAGACCCTCTTCACCTCACTACTGAGATTGAGCCACCTTAGAATACCACTGGTTCGCCAACCATCCTCCAGGCCCTCAATCCCCTCCCATTTGAAACCTGGAGTCATGATCACTCCCATCTCCTAGGTGCCTCCCAAACCTTGGATCTCAGAGTATTTCACTTTCCTGTACTCAGTCACCCTCTAAACTCTTTTCAAGACACCCCTCCCCCTTTCTGAACACTCTCTGAACCAAGAACCAAGCTCTTGTTAACTCTAGCTGGCAATGCCTCCTCACAAGCTTCAGGCCCTGACTTAGACTTCCTCTGAAATTGAGGGAGCTTGTCCCTCCTGTCCCCAGCCAAGAATAGGGGCTGTTCCCATTGTAAGGAAATGAATTCTCCTGACTTCCCCTGGTCTGACCATGCCCCATTTTCTTTCAGTGTAGGTAGGCTGCAGTCCCAGTTCCTGTTCCCTCAAGAGTAGCCCTGT
Source organism: Urocitellus parryii (assembly GCF_045843805.1). Taxonomy (NCBI): domain Eukaryota; kingdom Metazoa; phylum Chordata; class Mammalia; order Rodentia; family Sciuridae; genus Urocitellus; species Urocitellus parryii. The sequence continues at coordinate 91,661,829 of NC_135532.1, read as the reverse complement.
TGCAGGGACTAGGGTGTAGTGTCTCTGGCTGGTATGTTATGACCACAGTGGGAAGGAAGGTGCTGAGACACCTATCCTGTGTCAGACACTCCTGTCCTGTCCTAGTCTCTAGCCTTTAGGAAATAAACTGTGCCAGCCCAGTTCAAGACAGAAATAATGGGATAAATTTGGAAATGTCATCTGGTCTTACCAGAGAGGATGGGCCTTGGGCCTTAGAGGTTTTCTCACAGATGGGGTTGGTTGATTCCATCTAGCTATGCTTGTGGTGAGAATAGGGAGCCCTACTAGGTCTGGAGTGTGTCAGACTCAGCCTCTTTTGGAGATGGGATCTCATTGGAGGCCTCTGTGGAAGTCCTGCCTCTTCCCCACAGGGCATAGGTCAAGGGCTTGTAAAGCCTATGCCTGAGCCAGGACCAGTGGGACTGGTTGTTTGGGGAGAGCAGAGAGGCAACCATCTTCTCTGTCACTATCTCTCAGTTTCTTTCTGCATATTCCCTGTGTCTCAGTTTCCCTGACTGTGCATCTCTGTCTCATTCTGACTCTCCATTTGGGTGTTTTCCTTTCTTCCTCCAATTCTCCCAGTCTATTTCTGACTCTCAGTTTTCCTGCTTTATTTCCCTCTGCCTGCCTCTGAGTCTCTCTCTCTCTCTAGGTCTTACTTTCTCTGTGTTAGTGTGTTCTCTTTCTATTCCTCCTTCCTTCTCTTGTATACCTGTTCCCTGGTATGCCTCATGCCACCTCAGGGGCTTTGCTGACCTTTATGTCCATCTGTCTCCATCAGAGAAGTTTCCCAAACCCACTGTGAGGAGTTCTGTGGCTCCTATGTAGCCTGATGCACCATGTGTCTAGGGATAGGGAAGGGGTGGGGATAGCTGATCCCACACCACACTTATAACATGCAGTGACGTAGAACAGATTCCTGGGTTGTTAGGCATGACAACACAGGGCCTAGAGCAGGGTCTAGGCTCATTTCTAATGTCCTTCCTTTACCACAAACACAGAGCCACTTCCCAGGGCAGGTACAAAAAATTACTGGGACAGCTTGGGAGGATGAGGGCTGATAAGCAGGGATGGGGAGAGGAGGTTCCTTTGGTCTATTCTTTGCTCTCAGGTCCGTGAAGGTCTGTGTGAGGATAAGGCTGTTGTGGGGTGTGACCTTGGTTTTGTGAAGGGTCAGCAAGATCAGAATGACTTATTAAGGATTCCAGACACTGGAGGTTTCCTGCTTGGCATCTCAGTCTGGGGCTCTGAGCCAAGCCCAGGAATAGACTGTGTATATACTCCTGGTCACAAGCTGGGAACCCCTGGGCTATGGTTTTGCTTTAGGTTCATGGTTTTGAGGCATCTTAGCCAAGATCCTCAATATGTAAGCTGGTTTAGGGTCACCTGGTACCCCAGTTTGCTGAGTGGTGCAGTCTGAGAACCCCATTCCATAGTCCAGTTTTGGTCTCTGCTCTTGTCTGTCATTCTAGATTTCAGCTGTAGTGGTCCTCCACCTGGGTTCCATCCTGGGCCAAGTCTGGATTAAGTATCCCCACTTGAGCTCCAGGTTTAACTGATCACCACTACCCACTTTTAGGGCCTGGAACAGGATGTCCTCCAGGCCATTGACCGGGCCATTGAGGCCGTGCACAATACAGCCATGCGAGATGGTGGCAAGTACAGCCTGGAACAGCGTGGAGTCCTCCAGTGAGTGTGGGGAAGTGGGGGTGGATCCTCCCATGAGCATGGAAGGGTGGATCCTTAAGTGCGGATCAGAGATGTGTAGAGTCAGGATTGGGGATAGTATGGAATATCACAAAGTGGGGTAGGCAGTGTCAGAGATGGGGGTGTGAGAAGCCTGGGCTGTGGGGTCCCAGCATCCCACAGGGACCAGGAAAGGACTTTGGGAGTTGTAAGGTCTTCTTCCCCAAAACTCTCCCTGACCCTTTATTAGGAAGCTGATCTACCATCGGAAAGAGACCCTGTCTCGTAGAGGCCCCTCAGCCTCCAATGTTGCAGTTATGACCCCATCTACCAGTGACCATCATTTGGATACTGCTGCTGCTAGGCAACCCAATGGAGTGTGCCGAATTGGATTTGAAAGGCAGCACAGCCTGCCCAGTTCTGAGCATCTTGGGACAGATGGAGGCCTCTATCAGGTACATGGTGAGGGCATCCTGGAGAAGGTGGTGGGTGGAACTAAAGGCTTCATCCAGAGGCTCAAGGGGTCCACTTGGATCACTGATGCACCCAGAGTATATTCTTGCCCATGTCCAGAGCTTAGGGTCCCAGCCTCTAACCTGTCCCCACAAGATCTCTTTTCTGTCTTCCCAGATCCCACCACAGCCTCGCCGGGCAGCACCCACCACACCACCCCCACCTGTGAAACGCCGAGATCGTGAGGCATTGATAGTCTCAGGGAGTGGTGAGAAGGCAGGATTGGAGGAATTGGGGTGGGGTACACTTTGCTTGGAATGGTTGCTCTGTCAGAGAAGATAGGGCCTCCTTTTGGGGCAGGTGGGAGTTCTGGGCTTGGTAGAAACAGGGACTCTTAGAGAAACTGGGTCCTGTACTGGGGTGTGACCTTGGTCAGGGACAGGGACTCTGGGCTAGGATGGGTAGGGTCTCTCAGGAGGCTGCCCCAGTACAGCATCTACTCTCTGCTCACAGGTGGTCGTAACACCATGCCCTCTGGGGGTAGTTCTGTGTCCAGTGGTTCCTCAGTCGGCAGTACCTCCTTGGACACGCTCTATACAGGCTCCAGCCCCTCTGAGCTGGGTCCCAGTTACTCACCTACGCCCCCACCTGTGCCCCGTAGAGGCACCCACACCACTGTGTCGCAAGCCCAGCTTTCTCCCTCCAAGGAACCAGCCCCTGAACCCCCTGCAGAGGAGACGGCAGCTGGTACAACCTCAACCCCTGATGACCTGGAGGCCCTAAGATCTTTGAGCCTAGAGACCACAGAGGAGAAGGCTGAGGCTGAGACGGTTGTGCCGAGGACCATTGGGGCAGAGCTGATGGAACTTGTGCGGAGAAACACCGGCCTGAGCCATGAGTTATGCCGCGTGGCCATTGGCGTCATAGTGGGTCACATCCAGGCCTCCGTGCCAGCCAGTTCACCTGTTATGGAGCAGGTCCTCCTCTCACTGGTAGAGGGCAAGGTGAGGGTGGGCCAGGAGCCTCCTCATCTTCAGGCTACCCTGCCACCCCAACCTTGTCCCCACCCTCATACATTTGTCCAGCCTATAAGTGGAAGTATTTGTTGAGTTAAAGCTTTGGGCTTTCATTTTGTTGGGCGCTTGGGTCATTTGAGCTGACCCATGAAGGAGAAAGGGAGGAAGAACAGACTAGTCAGAGATTCAGTTTGGACAAGGGCCCTGAACAGGACTGAGCATGGCTCACAGGAGAAAGTAGAAGGCCAGCATGGCTAGAAAACAGGCAGTGAAGGAGCAGGTGGTATGGGAGGAGGTGAGATCTGGGGCAGGTGACAAATGAGACTAGATATGGATAGCCAGGAGTTCTCTCTGGCTACGTGGAAGTATGGACACAGGGCACTTGAATAAGAGAGAGTGAGGTGTGTGGGCATCATGGAACAGCAAGCCCCACCTTGCCAAGGCTATTGGTTAGGCACAGCACTGGGGCAGTGAGTCCAGACTACATCTTGGAGGCTAGATGAGGGAAAGGTTCCTTAAGTTCCTCCTACAGTTCTGGTTGTGGAGGAGGGAGTGAGAACTGTAGAGGAACTGGGTCCTGTACTGGGGGTACAGGGACTCTGGGCTAGGATCGGTGGGGATCTCTCAGAAGGCTGCCTCAGTACAGCATCTACTCTCTGGTGACACTGTGCTGGGCACAGCAACCAGTGCCTGGTTAAGGGTTTGAGGGAAATGTGAGAGGTGGGTCAATGACAGGCCTGGTGTCTCTGTGTGGAATGGGGGCATAGAGTGTCAGAGTCACATTCAGGCAATGACAGAGTCCATAAACCTTCTCATAGAAGGTATTTATCCAGGTGTAAGGTGAGAAGTTGTTAGAAAACCCCTAGACATGTCTCATGCAAAATCCTGTCCTAAGTGGTCATCGAGACCAAAGTTGAGCCCCCCTGCCTAGTGTAGGTAGTGCAGGACTTGAGCTCACAGACTGTAGGCCCACAGATCCAGATATTGGGGACTTCCTGGAGACAGACACTAGCAGGGAGTATACTGAGCTGCACCTCACCTTCTCTCCCCAGGATCTGAGCTCAGCCCTGCCCTCAGGGCAGGTCTGCCATGACCAGCAGAGACTGGAGGTGATCTTTGCAGACCTGGCTCGGCGGAAGGATGATGCCCAGCAGCGCAGCTGGGCCCTGTATGAGGACGAGGGTGTCATTCGCTGCTATCTGGAGGAGTTGCTGCATATTCTGGTGCGGGGTGGGGGCCCACATACGTTGCCCACCATGTGGAGCAGTGTCCCCCACCCTGCACCATCTCTCTTTAATGCCTATGAGTCTTCCCTGCACGTACATGCTTAATTCGCCCCCATGTGGCTGCACAGCTTGGCTCAAACTGGGTGACTCTCTTACTTCCTCCCTACAGACTGATGCAGACCCTGAAGTTTGCAAGAAAATGTGCAAGAGGAATGAGTTTGAGTCTGTCTTGGCCTTGGTGGCCTATTACCAAATGGTGTGTGCAAAACAGAAGGGAAGGGGCATGGAGGGATGTAGGTAGGGTTGGGGTTCCAGGAACTGAGCATGTAAGGTCCTCTGCCAGGAACACCGTGCGTCACTTCGGCTGCTGCTCCTGAAGTGCTTTGGTGCCATGTGCAGCCTAGATGCAGCCATCATCTCTACGCTTGTATCATCTGTGCTGCCTGTGGAGCTGGCACGGGACATGCAGACGGACACACAGGGTGAGGCAGGGGCAGGGGCTGTTTCTTACCATCTGGAAAGGGTTCACACCTTCTGCTGAGGGTCTCTGCCATCTTCGGGAACTCTGACTATTTACCTTCCCTCCATTAGACCACCAGAAGCTCTGTTACTCTGCTCTCGTCTTGGCCATGGTCTTCTCTATGGGGGAGGCAGTGCCCTATGCACACTATGGTAAGAATGCAAACATTTGACCAGTTGACCACAGGTTCTAGAGGTTGGACCCAGGGCCCAAAGGCCTGGGAACATGCAGACCACAGCCTGGTAGGGATTGAGTATCCCCAAGACTCAAAGACCAGGAAGCTGGGTAGTGTTGGGAAGGGATAGGACTGCAGACTTGTGTGCACTCCTCTTCCAGAACACCTGGGCACACCCTTTGCCCAGTTCCTGCTGAGCATTGTTGAGGATGGGCTACCCTCAGACACCACAGAGCAGCTGCCAGACCTCTGCATGAACCTGCTTCTGGCTCTCAACCTGCACCTTCCAGGTGAGGTTGGGTCTTAGCTGGGAGGGGGTTAACCAACGTGAAGCCTTTTAAGCTCTGCACCTGTGCTCTTGTCTATACCCATGTCCTTCCTTAGCTCCTGACCAGAACGTCATCATGGCTGCCCTGAGTACGCATACCAATGTCAAAATCTTCTCTGAGAAGCTGCTGTTGCTTCTGAACAGAGGGGGTAAGGGCCCACGAATCCGTGTGGGTACCCCTTTGATACCCTGTTACTCTATGACCCCTTGCTTTGACTCTTCTAACTCCTGGGGTGGTTCTGGGACCCTGGCAAGAATCATTCTGACCCCCATGACTCCTGCCTCCTAGATGACCCTGTGCGCATCTTCAAACATGAGCCACAGCCACCACATTCTATCCTGAAGTTCCTGCAGGATGTGTTCAGCAGCTCTGCCACGGCTTCTATCTTCTACCACACAGACATGATGGCACTCATTGACATCACTGTGCGGCATATTGCAGACCTGTCACCTGGTGACAAGGTGCCTGGTGATTACCACAATGAGGATGGTAGCTGAGTGGAATCTGAACCAAATGGGGGCGGGAACATAACATCAAATGGAAATAAGGAGATAGAGGGAAACATGGTGGTGGTGAAAACATGTCAGGTTTGAGATATGATGGATGTGGATCTGGCAAAGCTTGCTGAATTTATTTTGAGCAAATAGGTGAATTCAGTGCTGATTATTATTATGGGGAGAACTTTGGGAAGATAGAGTTGTGTTTTGAATAGGTCAAGATTAAGGAGCTACCTGCCAAACTGAGGGCATCAGGGATGCAGTGAGGAGCAAGTTGGAACCAGAGGGACGTTTTGGAGCTGTCCATGCAGAGATGTTATGGAAAACCTGCAGTGGTGAAGTCACCTAGGATATGAGATAGATGAGCAGGGTCAGCTGGAAGTTCAGGCTTCACCAGGGACAAGTAAGGAGAAACCCGGGAATAAAACCAAGTGAGCAGGGCCCCTAGTCACATGTTGGAAGGAAGGAGATCTGCTGTCTCCACACAGTCAGGAATCCAAGAGAGGGCTAAAAATTTGCCATTGAATTTGCCTCGTGGAGGTCAGGGGGTTGATTGACAAGTGGTGTTGATGGAGTGGGAGTATGAGTCTGAATGGAGAGTTTAAGAGAATTTGAAGTTATTGGGGAGTAAAAACAAGGAAGGATTAGAATGGAAACAACTCTCATAAAATTTTCTGTGAAGGGAACAGAAAAATGGGGGAGCAGGGGTAGTAGGGCTAGAGACACGTGATGTGAGTTCAGGGAGTGTTTTAAAGGTAGGAAGTACCAGTGCATGTGCTAAGTCAGAGGGGATGATCCAGTAAGCATTAAAAAATGGTGAACATGTTGGGGAGAGTGGGCCACTTCAGGAGGCAGGTAGATGAGTCAATGTCAAAATCTTCTCTGAGAAGCTGCTGTTGCTTCTGAACAGAGGGGTGTCCAGGATCACATGGACAGAAGCCACAGCAGGTGGAGACAGGTGAGATGTGGATGCTGAGAGCAAAAGACAAGGTCTTTTAAAAGATTGCTTCTGAGCTAAGCATAGTAATCCCAACTCCTTGAGTGACTGAGGCAGGAGAATCACAAGTTCAAGGCCAGCCTCAGTAACTTAGACTCTGTCTCAAAAAAATAAAAAGGGCTGGGGATGTATTTCAGAGGTAGAGTACCCTGGGTTCAATCCCCAGTAATGCAACAACAAAAATTATTGCTTCTGTTTTATTCATGAAGCACAAGTCCAGCTGGCCAGGCAGTTTAGGTTTGGAAGACCGAGAAGGTGTACAGTGATACACCTTCTATAAGGAGACCAAACACATCAAAGAAAAGCAGTGGGGTCTCCACTAGTGCCACATATCCTTTTGAGGTTTGTGATAGTGAGTGAAGTTCAGACCTGAAAACTACTGTACTTGTGTATTGCTTAGATACGGGCATTTTGGTGTGTAGGCACCTTGGTCTAACTCCCAGGATTAGGAATTAAGGTGATGCTGCCTAAAGGAGGTTTTGGTATCAATTTCTCTAATCAGAGATAATGAGGGATATCTCTGAGGGGAGGGGGAGAAAGTCAGGCCAATGGATTTGGAGTCTCAGAACAAGGAAGAGCTTGGATGTTAAATTACAGGGCTGATGGAATTGCTTAAGCTAGAGGTACTGGGAGTATGAGCTCAGGGGAGAAGCATTAGAGATGTTCAGGTTGTACATAGAAAGTAAGATATCCAGGTCTTGGAGATGGATTGGATATGAGGTATTTGGAAGATAGGAATCAAAAAGGATACCTGCATTTCAGGCCTGTGCTTCTAAATAGACAGTAGTGTTGTTTTATCTTACAATAAAGAACATGAGAAAGCCTTCAGCTTGGAGAGGATGGGGAAGATCTTCAGTTTGATGGTGAATATGTAGGTTTGAGTTTTTTGAGATGTTCAGGAGGTGACAAGCTTGCAATTGGATATTCTTGTCTGGTGCTTATAGAACAGGTCTAGGCAATAGGTAGAGGGTGGGTCCCTGTTTTAAGCTGTGAGATCTTCCAAGGAAGTAGAGGGATAGGGTGAGTATAAGAGGGCCTCCAACTGACAGACATGACACCTTGAGAGTTCGGCCTCTAAAGGATTGGCAGGACTTCCCTAGGCAGGCCACATTCTAGGACTCTCTGTGGCTGAGATGATTGATCTGTTCACTTTATTTAGCAATTGTTGAAGGCCAGATACATTTTGGGTGCTGGAAATGCAGGCCTTATGTTCAAATAGTGTAAGTTGGTCAGTAGCCTTGGAGTCCGTGGGGCAGTAGTAGCCAGTCCCTTTCTGGTGGTGGTTACAGTACCTTCTTGAGGTTCCTGAGCTGACCTGCTCTTCCCACAGCTGCGCATGGAATACCTCTCCCTGATGCATGCTGTGGTCCGCTCCACGCCCTACCTGCAGCACCGCCATCGGCTGCCTGACCTGCAGGCCACACTACGGCGCATCCTGGCTGAGGAGGAAGCCTCCCCCCAGTGCCAGATGGACCGCATGATTGTCCGAGAGATGTGCAAGGAATTCCCGGTGTTGGGGGAAGCCCCCAGCTAGCACCTTCCTTTTCCTCCTTCCCTGCAGCCCTGGTGAGGGTGCAGGGGACTCAGGGGAGAATGTTTTGCACTGTCATTGTGAGGGGATAAGGGGGTAGAAGGTTACCTGAGCAAGGCCCCCACCACTTGAAGTATAGCTAATGCAAGGGGCCAAATGTAGGGTTTGGGACCATTTTCTGGGAGTTAAACTGGGGCAGAGGAGATGTGCAAGCTGAAGCCCCTCTATCCCCTGGTAGGCTGCCTCTTCAGCATGCCCCCCACTCCATCCCATTCCCTTGTACACATGCAAAGTCCTGCTGCTGCTCCAAGCTGGGCCAGAGCCCCCATCCCCACCCCACCTGGTCTGGGTCCTGGGCCTCAGCAAGCCATGTCCTTGGGGTGACAGGAGGTACCTCCAACCAGCTCTGTTCTTTGCCTTAGCTTTGCAGTGAGTGCTGCTCATGTGCTCCCCTGATCCCCATAGGGGTTGTTGCCCCTTGCTTTCTACCCCCAGAGGCCTTGACCAAGTTGCTGCTTTGAAATCGGGATCTTGGAGACAAGCCATTTGTCCTAGAGCCTCATGGAACTGGATGATAGCTGAGAAAGCCAGTGACAGATTCTATTTTCTCTAAAAATGTAGACTGAAAAGCCATGTGTTTTTTCCTATGTGCTGCAGCTCACCTTTGGAAATAAATCACAGGCATCTGGAATTGGACTTCCCTCTATGATGCTAGGGTGGGAGAGGATGAGTGGGTGAGTGGGGTCTCAGGATCCATCACTCTAGTTTGCATTTATTTCTGCATCCTGAAGAGATGATAGGCCCTGTCAGGCCTGTCCTCTAAGACCTTGTGGGCTCTGTTTCAGCCTCCATTCCCTGAGTTTCCCTTTCACCTGGACCTAGTCACAGCCTTGTGCCTCTGGGTTCCATTTGGAAATGACTGCTTCCAGCCTTCACTTAACAGCGTCCTCTTTTCTCTGAAAGTCATACTTCTTCCTGTTTAAGCCCTCTTGTCCTACATAGTTGTTCTCAGGTGAAGAAGGCCCTCTCCCATATCCAGTCTCCCTGAATACATGACCATATCCAGCCCTATTTCCCTTTTCATTGAATCTACAATGCCCTCATTTTGGTAAGGCAAAAGAGTAGATTAACAGGGGTGGGATTTGCACTTCTGTTTTAGAGTGATGAGAGGCTAGAGTTTGACAAAAACTATTATTCTTCCTGGACTAACAAAAAGATTCTCATTGACAGTGAGCAAGGAAAGTCAGTACCCATAGGTAGACAGCAGGTGGCAGTGATTTTCATAATTTAATGTCAAAACAGCACAAAGCAGGCTTGGGATGGAATCTCAGCAAGCAGGTTCTCAGGAAGTTGAGGTAGGAATATATATTTGCTGGGAAACCCATGGGAGTACAGCACTGAAGGCTGCTGGAGAGATGACCTTCCTTAGGCATTGTTAGAATGCTAAGCACACAGGCTCTGGGGGTTACAACCTGGTTACTTGTCTTCATCCTGGAGATTTTCTACCTTCTCTTTCACATCCAATATCAATGACTTCCAATCATGACTCCTTTCTCAACTAGAGTGTTGAAGGCAGAGAACCATTCTGAAAAGAGTATAATACAGTAGAAAGCACAGGCCCTCAGGAAGCTGAGGCAGGAACCTCTGATGCACTTGTGATTACTCTGTACCCTGTCAACATGCACTTACCTTGTGGGAAGACCTGGGCTGTATTATACTGTCTATCCCAGTGCTTGCACCTAGGATGGACAAAGTATGGCCCCATGGCAGAATCCCTTGCCCATTTTTGCAGGATCATCTAAGGGACCCTTGCATGTGTTTGTAAGGGTTGCAGAAGTCCTAGCTGACAAGTTATATAAATGCTGGGTCTTGGTAACAAACATGCTCTGAAGAGTCCAAGGAGCCCAGGACTTCCTAAGCAAATACCCTAATGACAGTCTCACAAAATTACATCACAAAGGAAGATTATGATCAACTAGAGAATTCTTAGGGAATTTTCTGAGACAATATCTCTCAGGCTGCTTGAAAGGTTGGTAGAAGTAGAATGTGGCTAGGAGAGAGGGCAATGAGTGCACTTAAAGGGGAGTGTTTATGGGTAAAGTTGAAAAGATAATTCAAGAAGTTGCAAGAGGGGCAGGGTATATAATTCATCTGGTAAAATGCTTGCCTTGCATGCAAAAGGCCCTGGGTTCAAAAAAGAAGGTGTAGGTGGTTGCAAAGAAGTTTGGGGCTGACTTCTGGGTTAGAAATGAGTGCTTAAGAGTGCCGGCACTGTGTCTATTGACTGGACCCCAACTGCATATGTACAGCAACTCCAGGTGACCAAGAGATCACTTGCCTGTTCAGTCCCCAAAAGATAGACAGAGGATCCAAATAAATGAGAACAATTGTTGTTTTAGGAGGTGGGGTACTAGGGATTGAATTCAGGGGCCTGAACCACTGAGCCATATCGCCAGCTCTATTTTGTGTTTTATTTAGAGACAGGGTCTCACTGAGTCGATTAGTGCCTCACTGTTGCTGAGGCTGCCTTCATCCTTGATCCCAAGCTGCTGGGATTACAGGTGTGAGCCACTGTGCCAAGCCTTTTTTGGTTTTATTGAATAATATACTATTAAAAGATATTTAAAGAGTGACAATGAATTTAGAGTGCAAAATGCTGATATAACCACAATTTGAGCAAGGAAATAGAATGTTACAGTCTCCAAGCTCACTTAATCATTCAGTCACTGCTCCCTCCTTCCTGGAGTTAATCATAAATTTTGCCATGGAATCATACAGTATACAGTTTTTTTTTCATTACTGGGGATCAAATTCAGGGCCTAGTACATCATAGGCAAACACTCTACCACTAAGTTACACCCCCCAGCTTGGAATCAGGATAAAAACCCTTGTCTTGCTTCTGATATCCTTAAATATCTGAGATTCATCTGTCATAGTATTTGGTTGCAGTTTGTTCATTCCCAGTGCTCTTTTTTTTTTGAATTTTTAATATTTATTTTTTAGTTCTCGGCGGACACAACATCTTTGTTTGTATGTGATGCTCGCCAGGCGAGTGCGCTACCGCTTGAGCCACATCCCCAGCCCCTCATTCCCAGTGCTCTATGGACAGTATCCATATTTATCCATCCATTGTTGGTGACTTTTCAATTGTTTTCAATTTCTATTATAAATAGTGTTATAGACAGGCATGGTGGTGCATGCCTGTAATTCTAGTGGCTTGGGAGGCTGAGTTCAAAGCAGCTTCAGCAATGGGAGGCTGAACTACTCAATGAGACCCTGTCTCTAAATAAAATACAAAATAGGGCTGAGGATGTGGCTCAGTGGTTGAGTGCGCAGAGTTCAATCCCTGGTACTCATAAATAAATAAAGCTACGAGGAGCATTAGTGTACATGTTTTCTTGTAGCTCATATGCATTATTGGGGGGGCGCATATTACCAAGGGTAGAATTATAGGGTCACTGGCAGATACTTCTTTCTTTATGGTGCTGGGGATGGAATTCAGGACCTTTGGCATATTAGGCAGGTGGTCTACTACTGAGCTATACCACAGCCCATGTTTTCCAAATATTTCTAGCAATGTATTCTCCTCCTATCTTTCCCAAAACTTGTTATGGCTGGGCATGTTCAGTGGTAGAGCACTGCCTAACATATACAAGACCCTGAGTTCAATCCATAGCACCAACAAAAAAAAAAATTCACACACACGTATACAGATTATATATATATATACACATACACACACACACACACACACACAAATATATTTTCCCCCAAACTTGGTATTTCAGTCATTTTTATTTTAGCTATCCGTATGATACTGAGTGGTGTATATTTTTACAGTACTGGGGATTGAACCCTGGAGTTGTATATGCTAGTCAAGTGCTCTCACTGAGCTGCATGCCTAGCCCTTTTTATTTCTTATTTTGAGATAGTCTTGCTAAGTTGCTGAGGCTGACCTTGAACTTGTGATACATCTATTTTAGCCTCCTGAGTAGCTGGATTACAGGCATGGACCACCCTGCCCCACTGATATTTTTTTCTTTTGTAGTTCCCTGATGACTAAAGAATATGAGCACCTTTTCATTAGGTTTGGTTATTTAACATTTGGATATTTTCTTTTGAGATGTGCTTATTCAAATCTCTTGTCTGTATCTATTAGTTTTATCTTTCATTGACTTGTAATATGTATTCAGGATATGAGTCCTTAGGTTTTACATTTTATAATATCTCACTCTTTTATTTATTTATATATTGAGACAGGGAACAGAGTCTGTGATTTAGAATGTCTTAAACCCCTGAGCTCAAGTGATCCTCCTGCCCCAGCTTCTGGAGTAGCTGAAACTACTACCATTTGCCACTGTGCCAGGGTGTTTCCATTGTTAATGTTGACATTTGATAAAAGGAAGTTGTTAATTGTAATGTAATTGCGTTTATCAGTTTTTTTTCCTTTATAGTTAATACTTTTTTAAAAAAATCTTTATTAATTTATTTTTATGTGGTGCTGAGGATCGAACCCAGTACCTCACATGTGCTAGGCAAGCTCTATACCACTGAGCTACAACCCCAGCCCTACTTTTTTTTTTTTTAAATAAGGATTTGAACCCAGAGGCTATTTACCACTGAGTTACCTCCCTAGTCATTTTTATTTTCATCCAGGGTCTGTTAAGTTGCTGAGGGTCTCATTAAGTTGCTGAGATTGGCCTCAAACTTGAGATCCTTATGCCTCAGCCTCCTAAATTTCTGGGATTACAAGTGGGTGCTACCATACTTGGTTTAGTTAGTGCATTTTTTGTCCTTTAAAAAAAAATCCTTAAGTTATTGTTAGGATCTTCTCCTGCACTTCCTTCTTGCAGCTGTATAGTCTTTCCCTTTATATCTGGATGTCAAATCTATCTGGAATTGATTATGCAGTTGTTAGGAAGATAGTGATCTCATTTAATTTTTTTCTGTAGACATATCCAAATGGCCATTTACTGAAAAGTCCATCCTTTTCTTGTATTAATTTTATAGAGCCATCTTTGTCAAAATCAAAGTTTACACATATCTTTAGGCCTGTCCTTGGATTTCTTCCATTAGTGGACCCATCCCTCTGCCAGCACCCGACAGTCTTAGTTTCTGTTACTTTTTAAATCTTGTCTTGTTTTCCTTCTTTGGTCTTCTTCAAGACTGTCTTGGGAATTCCTGTCCTTATTTTTTAGAATCTAGTTTGTCAGTTTACACATACACAATCTGCTAGGATTATATTTGGAGTTGTATGAACTCAAACTTTGTAATTTGGGGAGAAATAGTACCTTTACAGTATTCAATCTTCCTATCTTTGAGGACAGTTTTCATTCCATTTTTTTAAATTTCTTTAAACAAGTTTTTATAGTTTTTTATGTATGTAGAGTCTTTACATATCTTTCATTGATTTACTCCTTGACATTTGATATTAATGCTATTGTAAATGGCATTTTAAAAAATTTTAAAGTTGATTTTCTGTTGCCAACATACAGAAATTACAACAAACTTTTCTTTCTTTTCTCCCTCTCTTTTTTTTTTCCATACTGGGAATTGAACCCAGGGAATCTTAACCACTGAGTCACATCCTAGCCCTTTTTATGTTTTGTTTTGAGACAGGGTCTCTAAGTTGCTTAGGGCCTCATTGAGTTACTGGGGCTGGCTTTGAACTTGTGATCTTTCTGCCTACAGTCTCTGGTACCACTGGGATTATATGTGTGGGCCATGGCAGCAGGCTAATTTTTTTTTAATGTTTAGATGTGATGTACCTTTATTTTATTCATTTATTTATATGCAGTGCTGAGAATCAAACCCAGTGCCTTATACATGTTAGGCAAGTGCTCTACCACTGAGCCCCAGCCCCAGCCTGACTAAGCTGATTTTTCTATATTGACTCTGTTCAACAACTTTCTAAACTCACTTTTAAGAATTTATTTGTAGGTTCTTTGGATTTTTATTGCATCCATAATTTGATCACAAATGTAAAATGAGGCCAATTATCAGGGTTATATATTTTTCTTTAGCAATGTTCTGCTGTGCCAGAAGTGAGGAATACATGAAGAGTCTATTTTAAGTAGAGGTTAAATTTTAGCCCAGCAAAGAGCTGGTAAGTTATAGTGCTGGGTTCTATTTGTGTGTGTGTGTCTGTGTGTGTGTGTGTGTGTGTGTGTGTGTGTGTGTGTGTGTGTCTGTGTGAGGATTGAACCCAGGGCATGCAATATTGTAAGGATTCTATAAGGCACTGAATTATATGAGGAGCTGAGAAGGCCACACCTTTACCTTCTTGGTCTTTTGCCTTTTGTCTACTTCCTCCACAGCAGCCTTAAATCTTGGTCTCCGGGACCTGGATGCACATTCTAGTTTGGAGCTGATACGAAAAGAATGAGGATGAACCATATAGGGGTCTTATTATTGCTCCTAGCAGGTAGGGGCAAGGCTGGACTTTGAGGCAGAGAGAGGAATTATCACTGACACTTGATTTTTGTCTTTTCATGGAGTGCATTGGGAGATGCCACCGGGGATGGGGCACAGAGATGAGTGCAGATGGGAGGACAAGGCCAGCAGGTGGCCTTCACAGAACAGGAGCCACAAAGGAGGAAAACAGTGGAGGCAGGTAGATCAGGGAGCAACATGGAGAGCCACCTGTAGTGGATACCACTGCTCAGAGGTGTCAAGGAGTGCTGCTGTTCACTAGGAGTACCCACAGAAGCCAGGACCAGCCGTGTTAGGTGATAGGGCAAGGCTTGATTTCCCTCAGCCACAGTCTCTGTGTGTCTCTGCACATTTGCCCACAGGGCCACCTTCCTCAAAGGCATTACTCAAGCATCTTCTGTGGGAAGCCTTCTCAAACCACCAAGGTGGCTCAAATGCACCAATTCTCAGGAACCCCTCCCTCTCCTCCCCACTGGCACTCCACCCCCCTCCTTCATCCTTCCTCGGTGTCAGGTTTTGTGCCCTCCAGTCACTACGCTGTGAACCCAAAGAGCAGTGGGCGCTATTAAAGCCATGTCTTGGTTCTAACTCCTCTGGTCCCTGCACATACTGGTCTTCATTCAGAGGAATTCTGCTTTCCTCTGCAGATGCTCCACCTCTGCGTGCACAAAACTGTAGGAACCTAGAGTGTGCAACCGGCACAGGCACGGAGCTCTGATCCTGGGGAAGGTGTTAGGACAGAACCGAGGTGGGGTGGTGGGGGGTAAGTAGTCAGAGCTGAAGCCCATTTACCAGCAGCCAAGTGGGGCGTTTGGAAGTTTAACCGGCTAGGTTCAGCCTCCCCGAAGTCTAAGAGAGAATGCTCTGATTGGTTGGTGATGATGTCATAGGAGGGTCAGAGGTCTTAAGGCCTTGAGTCCTTGGACAGTTTGAAGCAGGATCCACCGGTTGGGAAACCCGCACCCAGTAGAACGTTACCGAGTCCTGGCCCTGACCCTTTCCTTGGTGCCAAGATGCCGGCATGCTCTACATCTGGTACTGCAGCCCGTTATCGCTGCCATCTGTGGAGGCTGGTGGTATAGAGCCTCCCAGGTTCTCTCTCCCACCTAGCTTGGAACCCGCGAAGCCTCCTCCCCTTACAATGAGTCCGCCGTGAGGGGCGGGGCTTTCTATTGTGCCAATAGAAACAATGACTCTTTGATTGGAATGCTCTGCTTTTACCCCTACCTCAGCTGGTTTTCTGTGACGTCTGTTGCGCCGTGTCCAGCTATTGGCCAATCGAGACCCGCGTGTGCCAGGAGTTGGACCTCGTTGAGAGAGCTGGATTGAATCAGGACCCTGGAAAACTAAGCTTCCGTCATTTCCTTGAAGGGGTTAAGGAATGTGATCGTCGTAGGCGAGGGGCGGGGATCTGAGGAAGCTTGAGCTCACAGCTGTAGGGCAGCACTGGGCTCCACGTGGCATCCCAGAACACTCGGGACCTGTGTCCTGGAGAGTAAATGTAGCTTCCAGGGGAGGAACCCGAGCCCAGGAGATTGCTGAAGGCGGGCGAGACCGGGAAGCGTTTGACCTCTGCTCCTGGCTCAGGAGTGGCATCCTCAGTCCCTGTTACGCTGGGGCACTCCTAACAAGCAGTCGCGACGTATCTTATAAGTTAAACTTGGGATCAGATAGTTAAAGCTATTTATCGTTCAGGCTTCAGGGGCTCCAGGCAGCGGTCTGGCCTTCATCTCCCTTGCCCCAGGGTTCCACATGGTACCCCCGCCCATCTGTAAGAGCACTTTCTCACCATATCATGAGCACCGAATTTTCAGATCAAAATCGAACATGGGGTTCAGGAAGGGGACAAGAGATCCACAAGCAGAAGAAAGGCTAGAAAAAGGAGCCGGGATAGCGCCCTAGAGGAGAGAGGCGGGAGAGGGCGTCGGCCAGGAGCCGGGAGGGCGGACCTAACAACCATGAACCTCTGTGTTCTGTTCAGCACTGTGGGTAGCACTTGTGTCCTCAATAAAGATGGCGGCATCTGCTTCAACAGCCGGAGCTGCCATGCGCAACGGGTAGTACCACCAGGTTTGGGGCGTCGGGGCGGAGGTGGAGCGAACCATTGGGGCGTTCGGGAGCCATGTTGGTGCAGCGGGAGGCGGCAGCAGCGTCGGGGATGCTGTGGTGGGGACGGCGAAAGCCGGGGCCGTATGCCAAAGGGGCTCTGGCCGCGGAGTAGATGGTGCCCAGAAGGACGCAGCGGCGCGGAGCGACAGGCCGAGGGGCGGGGGGCCGGGGCGGCGGCAGGGGCCCGGGAGGGGGCCCGAGCGGCGGGGCGGGCCCATGGCCCGGACCAGGACGGGGGGTGGTGGAGGCCGTGCAAGGAGGACGGGGATGATGGCGAGGTGGCCGCTATGGCAGGGTCTCGGGGGACCGTTGACCCCGGTACTCCTGTTCCTTCTCCTCCTCTCTTTGTTCCCCCTCAGCCAGGAGGAGCTGGGGGGTGGCGGAGACCAGGGCTGGGACCCGGGGGTAGCTCCTGCTATGGGACCAAGGACGCAGATCTGCGGCGGAGCCTTGGCTCTTTGTCCCGAGCCGCCTGGGGCTCAGGAGAATGGGAGGTCTGGCCTGGGAGTTAGGGAGCCTGTCTTCATGGGGCTCCGAGGGGGAAGGCAAAGCGCTTGGGGAGGCCGAGGGGCCCCTGAGCAGCGAGAGACAGGTCAGGGACCAGGGCCCCTGTTGTGCTGGCGCCCAGAGGTCTCCTCTTGTGGACGGAGAGATAGTCATTCGCCAGAGGCTCTGTCCCCAGGGGGGCCTGGTCTAGGGAACAGCTTGCCCTTCCGTTTGGACCTCCTGGCCCAGCCCAGTGGTCCAAAGCCAGTGTCCTTCCAGCGTGACGCTAGGAGAAGCTCCCGCAAAAGAGTGGGAACCTTGCGTTGTTGCAGGGAATTGTGGGCGCTAGGGCGCAGGGGTCAGGGCGAGAGAGCCACAGCATCCCAAGCGGGCAGGGTAGTCCCTCGGCAGGACTCTCTTCCCGGGGCTGTGGAATCTGGGCCCGGACTGGATTCAGCACCGCGTGCGGCGAGGATAGCTCCTACAGCGGGTTCAGCACCCCTCAAGTCTCGGACAGCTCCCGAGCCTGTGCCGCAGCGCATGCGCTCGGGTAGTGTCTTCCGCCGCCGCTTCCTTCCGCAGCGCCCGGGGCCGCGCCCCCCGGGACCGCCCGCGGGTCCTGAAACCTGGCGAATACCTTCAGCGAACAGGTCACGCCCCCGTCGCGCAGCAAACCGCCACCCACAGTTTCCTCAGTACAACTACCAGACCCTGGTGCCCGAGAATGAGGCGGCAGGCACCGTGGTGCTACGTGTGGTGGCGCAGGACCCGGATATCGGTGAGGCTGGGCGCCTAGTCTACTCGCTGGCGGCACTCATGAACAGCCGCTCGCTGGAACTTTTCAGCATTGACCCGCAGAGCGGCCTCATCCGCACAGCTGCCGCTCTGGACCGGGAGAGTATGGAGCGCCACTACCTGCGTGTGACAGCGCAGGATCACGGTTCACCACGCCTATCAGCCACCACCATGGTGGCCGTGACAGTAGCCGACCGCAATGACCATGCGCCGGTGTTTGAGCAGGCTCAGTACCGGGAAACACTTCGTGAGAATGTGGAAGAGGGTTACCCCATCCTGCAGTTGCGTGCCACAGACGGCGATGCGCCCCCCAATGCCAACCTGCGCTACCGCTTTGTGGGGCCGCCAGCTGCACGCACTGCTGCAGCAGCAGCTTTTGAGATTGATTCGCGCTCTGGCCTCATCAGCACCAGCGGCCGCGTAGACCGTGAGCACATGGAAAGCTACGAACTGGTGGTAGAGGCCAGCGACCAGGGCCAGGAGCCTGGGCCACGCTCGTCCACCGTTCGTGTACATATAACAGTGCTTGATGAGAATGACAACGTGCCCCAATTCAGCGAGAAGCGCTATGTGGCTCAGGTACGCGAAGATGTGCGCCCCCATACGGTGGTGCTACGTGTCACAGCCACAGATAGGGATAAGGACGCCAATGGTTTGGTGCACTACAACATCATCAGTGGTAACAGCCGTGGCCACTTTGCTATTGACAGCCTCACGGGTGAGATACAGGTAGTGGCACCTTTGGACTTTGAAGCAGAGAGAGAGTATGCCTTGCGTATTCGGGCGCAAGATGCAGGCCGGCCACCCTTGTCCAACAACACAGGCCTGGTCAGCATTCAGGTGGTAGACATCAATGACCACACTCCTATCTTTGTCAGCACACCCTTCCAGGTCTCTGTCCTGGAAAATGCACCCCTCGGCCATTCAGTCATCCACATTCAGGCAGTGGATGCAGACCATGGGGAGAATGCCAGATTGGAGTATTCCCTAACTGGTGTGGCACCTGATACACCATTTGTAATAAACAGTGCCACTGGCTGGGTTTCTGTGAGTGGTCCCCTGGACCGTGAGTCTGTGGAGCATTACTTTTTTGGTGTGGAGGCTCGAGACCATGGCTCACCCCCGCTGTCTGCCTCAGCCAGTGTCACAGTGACTGTGCTAGATGTTAATGACAATCGGCCTGAGTTCACCATGAAAGAATACCACCTTCGGCTGAATGAGGATGCGGCTGTGGGCACCAGTGTGGTCAGTGTGACTGCTGTAGACCGTGATGCCAACAGTGCCATCAGTTACCAGATCACAGGTGGAAACACCCGGAATCGTTTTGCCATCAGCACCCAAGGGGGTGTGGGTCTAGTGACACTGGCTCTGCCACTGGATTACAAACAGGAACGCTATTTCAAACTGGTACTTACTGCATCTGACCGTGCCCTTCATGACCACTGCTATGTGCATATTAATATCACAGATGCCAATACTCACAGGCCTGTCTTTCAAAGTGCTCACTACTCAGTGAGTATGAATGAGGATCGGCCAGTGGGAAGCACTGTGGTGGTCATCAGTGCCTCTGATGATGATGTGGGTGAGAATGCTCGAATCACCTATCTTCTGGAGGACAACCTGCCCCAGTTCCGTATTGATGCAGATTCAGGGGCCATTACACTACAGGCTCCATTGGACTATGAGGACCAGGTGACCTATACACTGGCCATTACTGCTCGGGACAATGGCATCCCACAGAAAGCAGATACCACTTATGTAGAGGTGATGGTTAATGATGTGAATGACAATGCACCACAGTTTGTGGCCTCCCACTATACAGGGTTGGTCTCTGAGGATGCTCCACCTTTCACAAGTGTCCTGCAGATCTCGGCCACTGACCGGGATGTTCATGCCAATGGCCGGGTCCAGTACACTTTCCAGAATGGGGAAGATGGGGATGGAGATTTTACCATTGAGCCCACTTCTGGCATTGTCCGGACTGTGAGGCGGCTGGACCGGGAAGCAGTACCAGTGTATGAGTTGACTGCCTATGCAGTGGACCGTGGTGTGCCCCCACTGAGGACTCCAGTCAGTATCCAGGTGACAGTGCAAGATGTGAATGACAATGCACCTGTTTTTCCAGCTGAGGAGTTTGAAGTGCGAGTGAAGGAGAACAGTATAGTGGGCTCAGTGGTGGCCCAGATCACTGCAATAGACCCTGATGAAGGGCCCAATGCCCATATAATGTACCAGATTGTAGAGGGGAACATCCCTGAGCTGTTCCAAATGGACATCTTTTCTGGAGAGTTGACAGCACTCATTGACTTGGACTATGAGGCTCGTCAGGAATATGTGATTGTGGTACAAGCCACATCTGCTCCTCTGGTCAGCCGGGCCACCGTTCATGTCCGCCTAGTTGACCAGAATGACAACAGTCCTGTGCTCAACAACTTCCAGATTCTCTTCAACAACTATGTATCAAACCGCTCAGACACCTTCCCCTCAGGCATCATTGGGCGTATCCCAGCTTATGATCCTGATGTCTCTGATCACCTCTTCTACTCCTTTGAGCGTGGCAATGAGCTGCAGCTGCTTGTGGTCAACCAAACCACTGGGGAACTGCGACTCAGCCGAAAGCTAGATAACAACCGCCCACTGGTAGCCTCCATGTTGGTGACTGTCACAGGTGAGGGGCAGGGAACAGGCAAGTGACCCAATGATCCTAGGCTGTCAAGGCCTCAGGAACTCCAAAGTCCCTCAAATCAAATAGTGATTTCCAAGTCTTCTAAGTTCCTGTGCCCCACAGATCTGCCATAGACCTCACAGGGACTCTGCTTAGGTTCTTGGATAGTATCCTAAGAACTCCCCAAATTCTAAGGCATCTAGTATATACCATAAAGATTGTAAACAACTGTCTGCTGCCCTAGGGACAGTTTTGTTATCCCTAAAGGTCATGGAAGGCCTCAGATAATGTTCTGGAGGTCCCAGGCAGAACCAGATTGCCAGTTAGTCCATACCATGCCCATGTTTAGATGAATGATTACTTTAGATCCAGACTGACCCTTACCCCATTTGTGCAGGAAAAAGAGACCAGTAGTTTAATGGTTCGGAATAACAGCTTACTATGGCAGTTTCAAGCAGAGAGTGGGCCCACATTGGCCTGGCTGTGGTCTAAGGCCCTGGTCTTGGGGAAATGTCCAGAGACCCACCCGCCTCTTTCCTGATTTCACTTCTCCAGGCTTTCACAAAACCCTCCTATTAGGAGGGGAGAACAAGTTGAAGAGGTTCTTGAAGTCCTACTTACTGGAAGCTGCAGAGGTTGGAAAATAGGCTTTAGCAGTGCTCATTCCTCAATTTTGGAGCTGGGAGTCCTGGCACTGTCAGAAAAAGCATAGCCTTCATTTACTCATAATTCACAGAACAACCAATCTATTGATCTCCTAACATGTACCAGGGTCTGGGAACAAGGTGAACAAGGCAGATAAGCACCTCACTTTCATCTCTGGGGGTATGCACTGAAACCAGGTCTAAGGTGGTGAGCAGTTTGCTAATTGAAGAATTTTGTGGTGGGTTTATGTTTGTAAGGGGAGGTATGGGAGTGTCAGGGTACTATATTCTCCTGTAGCTTGTTGACACAGGATTCTGGGGAATTGCAATTAGTGTTCCCTTAGCCAGAATCCCTTTCAGTTTGCTGACGAAAGGTATTGGGATCCCTGACTTGGAATTGTCCTTGTTTCTGGAGCATGTGTTTTTGCTGGTTCTGTCATGCTGGAGATGGGTGAGGGAGGAAGTTGGAAATGTGTAGTCAGTGACCTTGCCTTCTCTTTGTGTCATGAGTAGAGTAGGCTGCTGATGTTAACAGGAATAAGGGAGTGAGCACTTAGGGGCTTGCTCCCCCACCCAGTAGTAGGGATTGAACCCAGGGTGCTCTACCACTGAGCTACATCCCCGGTTTTATTTTTATTTATTTATTTATTTGTTTTGGTACCAAAGATTGAACTCAGGGGCACTTGACTATTAAGCCACATCCCCAGCCCTATTTTGTAATTTATTTAGAGACAAGGTCTCACTGGGTTGCTTAGCGCCTTGCTTTTTGCTGAGGCTGGCTTTGAACTCTGATCCTGTCTCAACCTCCAGAGCTGCTGGGATTACAGGTGTGCAACACCCTTCCCAGGTTTATTTTTATTTTGAGATAGGGTCTGGCTAAGTTGCCCAGGCTGTTCTTGAACTTGGGATCCTCCTGTCTCAGCCTTCCTAGTCCCTGGCATTACAGAGGTGCACCACCACACCCAGCATTAGGGACCTTCTTGAGTGTGGTTGGAGTGACTTGCTAACCATGGGCTTGCTGACCCAGCCACCTTCTGTTTTGGGGCTGGGGAAGAAGCAGCAAATTGCTGATGCTATGATGCTGGGGGAGTTAGTGGTCACTAGTCTCAGACTCAACTTGTGTCCTGGTGGGTTCAGCCTGTTGACTCAGAGGTACTGGGGACTAGAGTCACTAGCCATAGCCCTCTTGTGTCCCAGGGAAAGGCAGCTGCTAATCCCAGGCTGACCACTGTCCATACCCCTTTCTGCAGATGGCCTACACAGTGTGACAGCGCAGTGTGTGCTGCGGGTGGTCATCATCACGGAGGAACTGCTAGCTAACAGCCTGACTGTACGTCTGGAGAACATGTGGCAGGAGCGCTTTCTGTCACCGCTCCTGGGCCACTTCCTGGAAGGCGTGGCTGCAGTGCTCGCCACACCCACAGAGGACGTCTTCATCTTCAACATACAGAATGACACAGATGTCGGGGGCACGGTGCTTAATGTGAGCTTCTCTGCTCTAGCACCTCGTGGGGCGGGGGCGGGCGCTGCTGGGCCCTGGTTTAGCTCTGAGGAACTTCAGGAGCAGCTGTACGTTCGTCGTGCTGCACTTGCTGCCCGCTCTCTGCTCGATGTCCTGCCCTTTGACGATAACGTGTGCCTGCGTGAGCCCTGTGAGAACTATATGAAATGTGTGTCGGTGCTCCGCTTTGACTCATCCGCACCCTTCCTGGCTTCCACCTCTACGCTCTTCCGACCCATCCAGCCTATCGCCGGCCTGCGCTGCCGCTGCCCGCCTGGCTTCACTGGTGACTTCTGCGAGACTGAGCTGGACCTCTGCTACTCGAACCCATGCCGGAATGGCGGCGCCTGCGCGCAGCGAGAAGGCGGCTACACCTGCGTTTGCCGTCCGCGCTTTACCGGTGAGTCCCGCACAGGGCTGAAAGTTGGACCGCGCTGGGTGAACACTTGCAAAATTAGGGGCGGGACTATAGTACAAGTGCAGACTGGACATCACTTTTGAGGCAACGGGGTTAGTATGAGCTCAGTTACATTTGAAATCATAGAGCCCAGCCTAAAGAAAGCCTAAGAACACAAGGAATAAAAGCCTCAGATTGGAAAAGCTGTGAAGGAGGCGTGGCCAAGGGCCAGGCGATAAGGGGGTGTGACCAGACCTGGGCGGGATGAATGGGGCTAGGCTAGACTGAAAGAGGGCGAGCTCTCTGGCAGCTCGACCAATCAGAGATCTTGGAACCCGCCTGGAGGCTCGGCTTTGGCTGGTCGTGCTCCAGCGTGGGCAGGGTATGGCCATGATGGCTTCTGAAAGTGTCTTGCTCCGCAGGAGAAGACTGCGAGCTGGACACCGAGGCCGGACGCTGCGTGCCCGGCATATGCCGCAACGGGGGCACCTGTACTGATGCGCCCACTGGCGGCTTCCGCTGCCAGTGTCCTGCGGGCGGCGCCTTTGAGGGCCCTCGCTGTGAGGTGGCTGCACGCTCGTTCCCGCCCAGTTCGTTCGTCATGTTCCGTGGCCTGCGGCAGCGCTTTCACCTCACGCTGTCCCTCTCGTAGGTGCCCGCCCCGTGTCTCTGTACGCCTCCATTCCGTCCTTACCTCCATGACCTTAAGATTCTTGATTGCCCCATCCTGAAGTCCCCACAGGACACCGCCCCCTCCCCTGAAGTTAGCTAGGGTGTCTCAGAGCATCAGTACCCTGGCCATCAGTATACTGTCGTGTCTTGTCTTCTCTTGCTCCAGCTTGGGCGGGTGACCTGCGAGCCTTCTCTTAAGGATGGTAGGTGTGAGGTCACTTTGGTTCCTAAAGTCCCTACTCCACTCCACCCAGGTTTGCGACGGTGCAGCCCAGCGGGTTACTCTTCTATAATGGGCGCCTGAATGAGAAGCATGACTTTCTGGCCCTGGAGCTCGTGGCTGGCCAAGTGCGGCTCACATATTCCACTGGTGGGTGCTCCCTGGGAGATGTACATGACAGTGTGTGCATGGGATGGCTGGAAAATGTAGTTCACAAGTCCCCTCAGGTTTGCTTCATTATAGCACTGTTCAACACACTTCAGTGCCAAACAGACAACAGTGAGGACCCAGCTCCATGTCCATTCCCTGTGGGAAGGTCCATCTCTCCAAGAAGTGTATGTTTCTCCCAATTCTTCAAGGCCACTCTGTTCTAACCAGTGTGGTCACCAGGAGATATACTGATCTGATGCATCCAGGATGACTGTGGGAATGGGCTATATGAGCTGGGTGAGGGTAGAGCAACTCATCAGCTCCAGAGGACACTCCACCTGCATATCCCCCACAGGTGAATCCAATACAGTGGTCAGCCCCACAATTCCAGGGGGCCTGAGTGATGGGCAGTGGCATACAGTGCATCTAAAATACTACAACAAGGTAGGCACCACCCCTGGCATGGTGTGTGTGTGTGTGTGTGTGTGTGTGTGTGTGTGTGTGCGTGCACTCGTGCATGTGCATGGGGATTCTGAGTTCTGCTTCTCAGGGGTTACCCCTGGGCATACTTGACTGGTGTGCCTGGATTTTTAGCCCCGGACAGATGCCCTAGGGGGTGCTCAGGGCCCCTCCAAGGACAAGGTTGCTGTGTTGAGTGTGGATGACTGCAATGTGGCTGTAGCTCTGCAGTTTGGTGCTGAAATTGGCAACTACTCATGTGCTGCTGCTGGTGTGCAAACAAGCTCCAAGAAGTGAGGCCCCCATCCCATGGTCCCCATATCCTCTGACTATAAAAGCCTACCCCAACCCTTCACATACCCCATTCCTCACCACAGCCTGCCAAACTTCCCAACCTTTCTCCAAACCACCAGATTTCCCTTTAAAGACCTTAGAAGCCTCCTCCCAATCCTGTATTCTATCCCTGACTCCCTGCTCCCATGCACAAGTTCCCAGGTACCCAGTCCTCCAAAGCCTCTACTCTCCCATCCAAGTCTCTAATACCATACATCACCTACAGCTCCTTGATCTCTACCTAGCCTTCCAGGACTCTCAGCCTACTGATATCAACTCCCAAACCCACTTCTCCATCACTTGCCCCAGTCACCTGGATGCCTCACTCCTTCATCATGACCCTTGCTTGACTCCATCTCACCCATCTTTCCCCACACCATCATGATCTCTCCTTTGTGCCCCCATAATTGGAGTAAGCCCCCAGTTCCCTCCCCAGACGGCCTTTTCCTCCCTGCTTTTTACCCTTTCCTCTGAGTCCTACCCCCTACTTCCTGTGGCCCTCAGGAGCAATCCTACTTTGGCCCCAGTTCCACCAATGACCCAGGCCCCTGACTCCCAGGTCCCTGGACCTGACGGGCCCTCTGCTCCTGGGGGGTGTCCCCAACCTCCCCGAGAACTTCCCCGTGTCCCACAAGGACTTCATTGGCTGTATGCGAGACCTGCATATTGATGGCCGCCGAGTGGACATGGCGGCCTTCGTTGCAAACAATGGCACCATGGCAGGTAGGCACAAAGCTCCCATTAGCTTCACTTGTGGCCCTGTCCCAATCATAAGAGGGTTCTGTAGGGCTGCATGGGGTGGCTCCATATCTGACCTCAACCCAGTCTCCTTTGATGGCAAGGCTGCTAGAGCCCAGCGTTTAGGGCCTTACTCCTACCCACCCCTCCCCCACCAGTGAACACAAAGCTGAGATCATGCTGTTTTTTGGCCTCTCTGCACCTAATTATTCTTTCTAGCACTCATGCCCTCACCCCATCTTTTTATATCTTCTATATGCCTTCCTCTTCCAGGCTGCCAGGCCAAGCTGCACTTTTGTGACTCAAGCCCTTGCAAGAATAGTGGCTTCTGCTCAGAGCGCTGGGGTGGCTTCAGTTGTGACTGCCCTGTGGGCTTTGGTGGCAAAGACTGTCGGCTCAGTGAGTAGGCTGCATAGGGCAGGAGGGGTCTGCAGGGTAAGGTCTGTTTCTAGAATAGGGGCTGTGACCCTGCTTCTCTTATCTCCTCAGCCATGGCCCATCCCTACCATTTCCATGGCAACAGCACACTGAGCTGGGACTTTGGAAGTGACATGGCTGTGACTGTGCCATGGTACCTGGGGCTAGCATTTCGGACATGGGCGATGCACGGGGTCCTGATGCAAGTACAGATTGGGCCACACAGCACGCTTCTCTGCCAGGTGTGTTTTTCCTTCTGATCCCTTCATATACCCTCAACCATCAATCTCTGATACTGCCAGTAACATTTCTATGGATTCAGGCTGATCATATAGCATACTTCTCTGCCAGGTTTCCTAACTGCACTAGACTCTGCTCTGGACCCTTGACTTTTCCCTACCACAATATTCTTTGCAGGTGCAGGGCATAAGCATAGCTTTTTCTTGTGCTAACTGCATCAATCCATGACCCCCTGGTCCTTTCATTTGCTCCCTGTCCATTACTGATCCATGTCAGCAACATGGTGTCCCCTGTGTGGCAGATATAGCCTTGACTTTACTCTTCTGACCTCTGATATTCTCATCTCATCTCATCTCCCAGTCATAACTCAGTTTGGGATTCTAACCTTGGGGCTATTTATCTCTATCCACAGCTAGATCGAGGGTTGCTATCTGTGACGGTAACCAGGGGTTCAGGCCGTGCTGCCTACCTCCTGCTAGACCAAGTGACTGTCAATGATGGCCGATGGCATGATGTGCGGCTGGAGTTACAGGAGGAGCCAGGTGGCCGGCGGGGCCACCACGTCTTCATGGTCTCACTGGACTTCAGCCTCTTCCGGGTCTGACCTCTAACCCCAGTGTAGTCTGTTTTCAGTTTTCCAATCAGATTTACCTTATTTGACCCCACCTCTAATCCAGGTCCTCTCTACTCCATCACTGCACCAAATCTAATGTTCTTCCCCCACTCTCCCTGCTCATAGCCTTGCTCTAAGCCCATCCCATCAGCTAGGTTGGTCCACTGTCAAGGCCCTCTTCATGTCAGGAAGGATACCCAGATATCTGGCCTAGTCTTGGGGGTACCTCTGTAGCCAATACTTTGCCTGATTCCTAAAAGACCCTTCTGGTCTTTACCCCAATCCTTACTACTTCAGGTCAAAATCATGGAAGTTCAAGGTCTGCTCTGAGTTCAGGAGGGAGGGGCCTGTCCAAGCCCAGCTCTTGACTGCAACCATTCTATTATGCATCCTCCATGCCTCAGAAAGTTCTTTGTACTTGGAAGTAGCTCATTTCCACATTATTCCCCTATACAGAGAATATGGTCATGCAGAGTTAGAAAAAGACTAATACTGACTCTGGGGTATGGCAGGAGTCCACTAGTCACCCACTTCCCTCAGTGCTGACCGTCTCCCTTCTTTAGGACACCATGGCAGTGGGGAGTGAGCTGCAGGGCCTGAAGGTAAAGCAACTCCACGTGGGAGGCCTGCCCCACAGCAGTAAGGAGGATGTTCCTCAGGGTCTGGTCGGCTGTATCCAGGTGGGGGTCAGCATGAGAACATGATATGGGGGCATTAGGGTTAGTGGTCAGCTGTCAGGGGCTCCTATAATGGTCAGATATCAGGAGCTGAAAAATAGCATTCAAGTAGGAGTTGATATTGGGGGATAAATGACCCAGAGCATTCAGAGATTAGTCAAGCCTTTCTGAAGTGTGGAAAGTAAGAGTCTAGATTAGATTATCAAGAATCATTAGTGATCTATATCAGAAATAGCACAATTTGGGGTCCAATGGGGGGGCTAAGCTGGGATTTGGGGGGGCTGGGATTCGGGGGGACCTGAGGGAGACTGTATCTCAGGGGTCATCAGACTGGGTGGCTGGCTCTACAGGACTTGATGCTGAGGTGCCTTGACATGAGTCTTATCCCTTGCTGGCTGTGTCCATAGGGGGTATGGCTTGGCTCTACACCCTTGGGGTCCCCAGCCCTGCTACCCCCCACCCACCGAGTGAATGTGGAGCCTGGCTGTGTCGTGACCAACGCCTGTGCATCTGGGCCCTGCCCACCCCACGCTGACTGCCGAGATCTCTGGCAGACTTTTTCCTGTACCTGCCAGCCAGGTGGGCCTTGAGAGGGTCATCTGGGAAGAAGCCAGGGGCTTATGGGAAAGACTGGGAGGCTGCAGGGCCTGGAGGAGGTAGGAATTGAGAGGGAGAAGTGCCTACTTCCTTCCATGCTCTGTGACTAGTGTCCTGAGCTTCCTGACCCAATTTGCAGGTTACTATGGCCCAGGCTGTGTGGATGCCTGCCTCTTGAACCCTTGTCAGAACCAGGGTTCATGCCGGCACCTCCCAGGAGCCCCCTATGGCTATATCTGTGACTGTACAAGTGGCTATTTTGGTCACCACTGTGAACACAGGTGAGATTCTGGGTGCTGGATGATGGAAAGAGCTGGTGGGGATAGGGAGGGTCACTGAAGTATTATGGAAGCATTTCTCACCTCATCTTATCCCCAGGATGGACCAGCAATGCCCACGGGGCTGGTGGGGGAGCCCAACATGTGGTCCCTGCAACTGTGATGTTCACAAGGGCTTTGACCCCAGCTGCAACAAGACAAATGGGCAGTGTCATTGCAAGGTTTGCCTGGCCCCTGACCCTGACCTTTTAAACCTCTAAGTATGATCTGTGATTCTTGTCCAGTTGGCTGACCTCAGTCACCTGACTTGGGCCCTAACCTCTTACCTGAATTCTGTGACCTAGTTATCAATTCTCCTCCTCATCCCATAACATCTTCCTTGTCTTCATTTGAGACCAATGTTCCTATTGTCTTTACTATTTGCCCTTAATTCTGCTTGCTCCTCAAGCCTTGACCTAAGACTCTTATGTTAAGCCCTGACTTCTGACTTCAGGCCCCTGACTCATCCTCAAACAGGAGTTCCACTATCGACCACGGGGCAGTGACTCATGCTTCCCTTGTGACTGCTACCCTGTTGGTTCCACTTCGAGATCATGTGCACCCCACAGTGGACAGTGCCCCTGCCGCCCAGGAGCCCTTGGCCGCCAGTGCAACAGCTGTGACAGTCCTTTTGCTGAGGTGACAGCCAGCGGCTGCCGGGGTGAGCAAGCTCCACCCAGCTCCACCTGTAGAGGGTTGGTTCCAGCAAGTTGCCACTAAAGGATCAGTGGCATGCTTGGCTTCTGGGTAGAGGGGCTCTGGGAAGCTTCTGAGGGAGACCAGACCAGTTTTACCCAGGAAGCCTCACATTTACCCCAAATACTTTGCTGACCTGTCACAGAATGTGACATGCCAGCTCTTAAGAAGTCTACAGGGGAGTGGGGGGTCTGCAGTGGTGTGTAGTACAGGGGTAGTAGGTGTGGCTGTCACTTGCCTTAGACCCTGACTACCTGGCTCAGAGCTTCCTCTTTCCCTAGTGCTCTATGATGCCTGCCCCAAGTCCCTGAGATCGGGTGTGTGGTGGCCCCAAACCAAGTTTGGTGTCTTGGCCACAGTGCCCTGTCCCCGGGGGGCCCTAGGTAAGTATGAGAAATAGGGATATTGCTGATGGCAGGGGTGGGCCTATTCTCTGACTGTCAGAGCTACTTTTCCTGAGTGGGGTGACCTTGTACCTGTAAAAAGGTGGGATGGGTTGGTAGTCCTGTGGGTCCCTCATTACCTCCTAAGGGCTCTGGGTCCTTTCCTACACCTTCATTAAGCCTCCATCTGTTTCTCTTGGCTTCTGGGCAGGATTACGGGGTGCAGGTAAGGGGTACGTGTTTGCTCAGGTACACTGCTTCCTCCCACTGCCTGAGCTTTTGCAGATTCTTCCTGCTGCTTGAAGTCCCTGCAGACCCCTCCCTGCTGCCTGAGGTCCCTAAAATCTATTTCTAACTGCCTAAAGTTCCTGGAAGCCTCTTTCTGCTGTTTGAAGATGCCTGAGGTCCTCAGAAACCCTTCCCTGTCACCTCAGAATCTTACAGATCCCTCCCCACTTCCTAAGACCCTTGCCAACCCTTCCCTAATTCCTAAGGAATTGTACTGGCCTTTCCTCACTTCCTGAGGTCCCTGTAGGCCTATCCATACTGACTGAGGTCACAAAATACCCCTTCCCTCTGACTGAGGACCCAGTAGCTCCTCCCTGCCACCTGAGAGTCCCTCAGAACCTCTCTGCTGCTTGAGGTCTCTGCAGTGGCTGGACAGAGATTGTCTGTGTATGCATGCTTATGTGTATGTGTGTGTCTTACTGTGCCTGTGCACGTGTCTATGACTCTCTTTTGGGAAAATGGGGTACTATATTTAAGTTAGGGTCCCTTTTGTTGGTGGCTATAATCTTGCTTAAGATCCAGGATATGTCTTAGTCAACTACATCCCAACCCCACAGATAAGGGAGAGTAATGACAACAGTTAAAACTTGTATGAGAACCCCAACCCCATCTCACTTGTGTCACATTATAATCCTGGAAGACCTTGTTTGAATCAGTGTGTTTGAGTGTGTGTGAGAGATCATCAAGTATTTGCACACTTGTCCTGGTCCACATGTCTGTGTTTGTGCAGCTAAGCAATAGTGTATGAGTTTGAACGTTGGCCAGTGTGTGTCTGTCCTGCCTGGCCTGTGTGAGAATAATTGTGCGTGAGTGTGTGTGTGTGTGTGTGTGTGTGTGTGTGTGTGTGTGTCTGCAGCACCATCCTTGTGCTCTCCTTTATGTGCTTGGTGATAAGAATGTTCCACAGACCCCTCAGGAATTGACCAACAAGCAGCTGGGCTTGGGCTGCTACATCCAGGCATCTAGTCATAGATGCCTGTTACTCTGGCCTCTGTCTCAGGGATCCCCCTGGGATAGAAGAGGGTCACCCTGTCAGTAAAGGTATCCAGGCCCTAGGCCTGACCAAGTATTGCCTGCCCCCAGGTGCTGCTGTGAGGCTATGTGATGAGGATCGGGGTTGGCTGGAGCCTGACCTCTTCAACTGTACCTCCCCTGCCTTTCGAGAGCTCAGTCTGCTGGTGAGATTGCCTAGACCTTCCCTGGCCCTGGGCCTGGATTCAACTTCCCCAGGCCTGTGGTGGGCACCAAATATCATGTCCTAATTGTTGACCTAAAAGGATTTTCCTGGTTATCCTTTAATCTGTCCCAGTCTTTCTCCCTGTAAGACTTGAGAAAAGCCTACAGGATGACAGAACAACCATTCCCATCCTTGTCCTGGCAGCTGGATGGCCTAGAGCTGAACAAGACAGCACTGGATACTGTGGAGGCCAAGAAGCTGGCTCAACGGCTACGGGAGGTGACTGGCCACATTGACCGCTACTTTAGCCAAGATGTCCGAGTCACTGCCCGCCTGTTGGCCTACCTACTGGCCTTTGAGAGCCATCAGCAGGGCTTTGGGCTGACAGCCACACAAGATGCCCATTTCAATGAGGTAGGGCTATGCCCTATATTCACAGATCCCTGGTCCTATTTCTTAGCTCCATGTGCCCTGACTCCCTAGTCCTACAACCCTGGATTCCCAGTTAAGGTCCTTCCTGATCTTTGAAAAAGTGAAGGACCTGGGCATTCTCTCTTCCCTTATCTTCTCCAGTTCTGCCCCCTGGCCTCTTGGGGTCCCTCTGAGCACCTGGCCAGATCCCTCATGCCTGCCCTCTCCCTTGGCATATCCTCACCACCTGGCTGAGTTCAATTTTATTTCCATTCTCTCAGAATCTGCTGTGGACCGGCTCTGCACTGCTTGCTCCAGAGACAGGGAACTTGTGGGCAGCGCTGGGGCAGCGGGCCCCTGAGGACTCCCCAGGCAGTGCAGGGCTGATGCAGCATCTGGAGGAATATGCAGCCACACTCGCAAGGAATATGGAACTCACATACCTGAATCCTGTGGGACTGGTGACACCCAATATCAGTGCGTGGTGGGTGGGGCAGGACTGGGGCTGCAAAAGGCAGGGGCCTAGAGTTCTGAGGGGCTACGGATGATAATGCAAATAGTGGCAGGAGGCTGTGACAGGCTTTGTATGGACAGTCTCTACACTAGTGGCAAGGAAAATGTGACTTGTGGTACTTGGGTAGGTGGGAATGAGACTCTTGGTATGGGGAGGAGGTACTTGATGGGTGTCACTCTTATTTCTCCTGACAGTGCTCAGCATTGACCGCCTGGAACATCCTAGTTCAACTCGGGGGGCCCGTCGCTACCCCCGCTACCACAGCAACCTTTTTCGGGGCCAAGATGCCTGGGATCCTCATACTCATGTGCTGCTGCCTTCCCAGACTCCACGGTCTTTCCCATCTGAAGGTGAGAACCTTTGGGTGATCTCTGACCAAGTCCTGTTTTCCTATTCTCTCAAGACAGACACCATGTTGCCCTCTTGTTCATTCTCCCCTTATCAGACCTTTCCTGCTTCAGATCTACTAAGTGTGACCTTCCAGGTTAACCCTCTACCCTACACCTTGCTACACTCTCACTTGCCAGATCCTCTCCTTCACCACAGATGATACTTCCCAGGCCTGGAATATTTCATTCATGGGTGCCTGCTCTCTGTACTCCCCGGTTCTGGATCTGCAAGAAAGAGATACTTGTGCTTGATGCTGGGTTGGGTTCAATGTTGGATTTGTGGGTCTTATAGGTTAGAGGTCACTTGACAATGGTTCTTCCCTCTCTCCTGTCAGTTCTTCCCACAAGTAGCAACATGGAAAACTCTACTGCCTCAAGTGTGGTCCCTTCATCAGCCCCTCCAGAGCCTGAGCCCGAATCTGGGATCTCCATTGTCATCCTCCTCGTGTACCGCACCTTGGGGGGGCTACTCCCTGCCCAGTTCCAAGCTGAGCGCCGGGGTGCCAGGTACCATGAGTAGAACTATTCTCAGGCCCCTCACTCTTGAGTTTTCTGTGAGCTTCTACCTAGCCTAGTACCTCCTTATTTGGTGGACAGATGCACAGGTTCACAGATATACAGAGATGTCCTTGTGCATGGCTCCAAGACCTATCCAATTTAGGTACCGTGTGAATTTTCTCTGGATTTGTGCAGAATAGAAGAGGTGAAGGCTGATGGACATGGAGCACAAATGGGTCAATCATACAAGAGGAATATGTGAAACAGGTGCAGATAGGCCAACTAACTGAGACATAATGACTGAGGAATTGATGGTCTGATCGAGATGGGAGGGGGAAAGGTTGGGTCAAACAGTTGTAGACCATCAAAAGCTGCTCAGATCCCAATCTGGGCAGTGAATCTAAAGCCCCATGGCAGGCTGGCAGGGGCTAGAGGCATTCTTAGAAGCAGCATCTACTCTAGGGGCATCCTAAACCCTGGGTCAGCCATGACAGATGGTATGAAGATAGGATGAGATAGCTGTTTAGAGCTTGAAAAGATCAGAAGTCAATAATGACCAAGCCCAAATGGGGTATCTCCTCAGGCTTCCCCAGAACCCTGTTATGAACTCCCCGGTGGTCAGCGTGGCTGTGTTCCATGGACGCAACTTCCTAAAGGGTGTTTTGGAGTCCCCCATTAGCCTTGAGTTCCGCCTCCTGCAGACAGCGAATCGGAGCAAGGCGATCTGCGTGCAATGGGACCCACCTGGCCCGTGAGGATCCCTGTTCTGGAAACCCTTGGTTCCCCTTTTAGCCTCTGAGAGGCCAACTGATAGTCCCAGCCTTCCCCTGAGCTCCCTACCCATGCTGCCTTGCAACTAGGTCCATGAGGAATGCTGCTCCCCAACTTCAGGAACCCTCAGCCCCTACACCAACTCTTACAAATTCTAGTAGTGGGCACTCCCTGTTGGGAAAGGTAGGTCTAACTGTCTTGTGGCTGCAGGGTTGACCAGCATGGCACGTGGACAGCACGGGACTGTGAGCTGGTGCACAGGAATGGGTCCCACGCACGGTGTCTCTGCAGCCGGACGGGCACCTTTGGTGTTCTCATGGATGCCTCCCCCCGTGAGGTGGGGCTGTGTTCTGGGTTCTGAGGAAATGGGAAGTTGAAAGGGCAGGGAGGTCCTGCCCAACACCCAGTAACCATCCCTGTCTCCACAGCGGCTAGAAGGTGACTTGGAGCTTCTGGCTGTGTTCACCCATGTGGTTGTGGCAGTGTCTGTGGCTGCACTGGTATTGACTGCAGCTGTCCTGCTGAGCCTACGCAGTCTCAAGTCCAACGTGCGTGGGATCCATGCCAATGTAGCAGCTGCCCTGGGGGTGGCAGAGCTTCTCTTCCTGCTGGGGATTCACAGGACCCATAACCAGGTGCAGGGTCAGGGCCAGGGAACCTGTGTCCTGATGACTCCACCTGACCTGGGAAGGCCTGGGGCCAAAGTTTAGAAGCTGAGATCAGGGATGCTCAGGTTGGGGTCAGAGTTTGGGACAATATGCTGGGGTAAGATGCTATGGTTTAAGAGTCAGAGATGGGAAGCAGATGCCTGCAGTAGGGTCAGAGGTAGGGCAAGGCAGGAGATGTGCTGATGTCTCCTTCTCTACCTTCAGCTGGTGTGCACTGCGGTTGCCATCCTCCTACACTACTTCTTCCTCAGCACCTTTGCATGGCTCCTGGTAGAGGGCCTGCACCTCTACCGCATGCAGGTTGAGCCCCGCAATGTGGACCGCGGTGCAATGCGCTTCTACCACACCCTGGGCTGGGGTGTCCCTGCTGTGCTGCTGGGTGAGGCCCTGCCCACTTGTCTATTCAGGGATGTGACCCCAAAATCTTCACTTATCACATGTTCCAACCCTGACCATATCCCTAGTCCTAATCATGACCCCTAACCCCAGCCCCCCAATGCCATCTACTCAAGGAAGAACCTGTTCATCCTTACTCCCAGCTTTTCCCCATACACAAGGGGTTTTCAGTCATTCTCTAGTTCTAGAAGACACCTTTTTGGTCCTTCCCCTTCTCTTTCCAAGGCCTTGCTGTTGGCCTGGATCCTGAGGGCTACGGGAACCCTGACTTCTGCTGGATCTCTATCCATGAACCCCTCATCTGGAGTTTTGCTGGCCCTGTTATCCTTGTCATTGTGGTGAGTGCCCAGCAGTTGGTGCCACCATGTGCTTCCCTCCCAGGACAAAGGGAGAGGGCTTGCAGAAAATGCGGAGTCTGCAGAGGTGGCAGTCCATAGGCTTCCTGGGTTTTCTTTACCTCTGTTGTCTGGTCACAGAGTGACCATTCCCCACTTAGCTGGCATGGAGATGGAGGGCCTGAGGTCAGAGACTTGGCCACTCTCTCTGATTCTTTCTGCATCTCTCTCTGTCTCCGTCTCTCAGTATCTCTCTGGTTCCCTATGTCTAACTTTTCCTGTGATTCTAAGCTCCACTGTCTTTGTTCCTGATCTATCTTTGTGTGTGTGCATGTATATGAATTTCTCATTGGTTCTGCCCCTATGTGTAGTCTTGGTCTCTCTATGTCCCTGTCTCACACTATCTCTTCTCTTTCTCTTTGCCCTACCCGGACCCCACATGTTCACCATGGGTCCAGATGAATGGGACCATGTTTCTCCTTGCTGCCCGCACATCCTGCTCCACAGGACAGAGGGAAACCAAGAAGACCTCTGTGCTGTGAGTTGACTGGGGAAAAAGTGGGGTTCACAGATGGAAGACCCATTATGGATAAGATATGGAGCCCCCAGAACATCCTTGGTATAGGTTGGGCTCTAAATTCTGGATAAAGTAATGCCTTCCCTAGCTTGTGGTCCCTCTCTGGTCCCACATGTGCTTCCATTCTACCATCTCCTTGTTCCCTGGCTCTTCACAGTTTCTGTCACCCAAAGCCTGGGTGACTCACTTTTTCCCCTGCCCCATGTGTTACCTGAACTCTTCCATTTTCCCCATGTCCTTTCATGGCTCCCTGAGTACTTTCCTGGTTCTTTGTGTGACTTCCCATTTCCTCTAGTGTTTTTCTGAGACTTCCATTTTCCTGTAAAGTTCCTTTTCTTCTAGTGTGACCCCTTTGTGTCCTCCTGTGTCCTCTCATGTCCTCACAGCAGGACCCTTCGCAGCTCTTTTCTGCTTCTCCTGCTGGTCAGTGCCTCCTGGCTCTTTGGCCTCCTGGCAGTCAACCACAGCATCCTGGCCTTCCACTACCTCCATGCTGGACTCTGTGGCCTCCAGGTACCTTTCACACCCTTCCTCTATCCCAGAACCAGAGGGGGCTTCAGCAGGCTGGGCCCAGCCCAGGCAAGGCATTGCCCCCAGTCCTGGAGTTCACTCTGAGTGGGTAACAATTATTGCCAGGCTGGGTGCTTACTCCAGACCAGACACTGGCCCTAACTGCTAGCTCCAGGCCTGGAGCTGACTCTCAACTAGAAATTGTCAGGCTGTGTGCTGGTTAGACCTTCACTAACACTGTGTTCCTGGCCCCTTGCTGACTGACTCCAGTTACTCCTGTTGCTCAGATCCTGCTGACTTTTCTAAGCCCTCCTTGGACTTTTCACTGGCTCATGCTAACCTGCAATAACTGACTCCCCTCTTGCTGAGCCACAGGGACATCTGGTGGCCCTCCTCTGATCTTATCTGACTTTTTTGATCTCTTAGGAGGCACCTACCCACCTAACCCTGGTTCTTCCAACCCACTCCTAACCCACTCCTTTCTTAGTGACTTTTGCTGACCCCACCCTGATCCTTGCTCACCTCCAGGGCCTGGCAGTGCTGCTGCTCTTTTGTGTCCTGAATGCAGATGCTCGGGCTGCCTGGACACCAGCCTGTCTGAGTAGGAAGGCAGCATCAGAGGAGACAAGGCCAGCACCTGGGACGGTGAGGGGCTTCCAAGGCTGGGGAGTCAGGATGGGGACCCTGGAGGTCCTTCAGGGCTGGCTCACACCCCTGTCCTGCCCACCATCCTTAGGGGCCTGGGGCCTACAATAACACGGCCCTCTTTGAAGAGAGTGGCCTCATCCGCATCACTCTTGGTGCTTCCACCGTCTCCTCAGTGAGCAGTGCCCGCTCTGGCCGGACCCAGGACCAGGACAGCCAGCGGGGCCGCGGCTACCTCAGGTGAGTGGCCACATGAGGTTTAGACCAGTCCCCCTTCACCAGGGGGTTGGCAATACCAGATCCTAAGGTGGGTGACCTTACCTATCTCAGCCACCTGGGGGCCTGTTGCTGCCGCTGCCCCAGATGTTTCCTGCTACACGCCCAGGGACACCTTCAACCATTCTACTCTCAGCTGGCCATGTCCTTGAAGATATTGCAGCTCCCAAAGCACCTCATCACATCTGTCCTTGATTGGGGGGGTCTCCTGTATTTCTAGGGACAATGTTCTGGTTCGACATGGCTCAGCTGCTGACCACACTAACCACAGCCTCCAGGCTCATGCTGGCCCCACTGACCTGGACGTGGCCATGTTCCATCGAGATGCTGGTGGAGTTGGAGCCCTGGATCAGGAAGGAAGGAGGGAGGGAGAGGGTCTCTTCCTGATCCTCCTACTGTCCCAAACTGAGAGCAGTGGCTGACTGGGATGGGATGAGCTCCCCCCAGGTCACTGTCTTAGGAGGCACCCACCCACCTAACCCTGGTTCTTCCAACCTACTCCTAACCCAGCTCATACCTGATAGTTATAGCCCCTCTGTTCCTATCCCTTTCCCAAGTTCTGCCTGGGGCCCTCCTCCCCAACTTCCTTGCTGCATCCACCTCTAGACCCTTATCTCCAGGCCTTTTCCTTATCCCCAAGTCCTTTGCTTCCCAAAGCTACTGCTACACATTCCTCCTTCTGGTCTTCCCAACTCTAGGTGCAGACTCTGACTCTGACAGTGACCTGTCTTTGGAGGAGGAAAGGAGTCTGTCTATCCCATCTTCAGAAAGCGAGGACAATGGTCGGACACGAGGGCGTTTCCAGCGTCCACTCCGACGGGCAGCCCAGAGTGAGAGGCTCCTCACCCACCCTAAAGGTGATGGGAACACTCTGATTCCATGAATGACTGAGGGATACCCCATGTTCCACTTAGATGCAATTCAGGGACCCTGTCATCTCCTCAGGATGCCTGAATCTGATACATTAGGACCCTCTGGGGTCTTCATGGGAACCCCATGCACCATCCCCATCCAGTTTTCCAGCAGTATCTGGATGACACAGGAACAGCCTAAGCAATAGAGTGATGAAGATCAGGGATGTTATAGAATGACATGTCCCTCCAGACTCTGTCCCTGTGGGTTGGGACCCAACCTGGTCTTCCTGGTCTCCCTTCTGTTCCTACCTCTACTCAATGAGAACAGCCAGGATTTTCAAAAGTCATTAGAGTCAGGAATCACTGAATGTCATTGAGTCTGGGTCACAGAAGTCCTCAGTCACTGGGATCAAACTAGAGGCTTCTGTAACCTGCCCTGGCTCCACAGACGTGGATGGCAATGACCTCCTGTCCTACTGGCCAGCCCTGGGGGAATGCGAGGCAGCCCCCTGTGCTCTGCAGACATGGGGCTCTGAAAGGCGCCTGGGGCTAGACACCAGCAAAGATACAGCCAACAACAACCATCCAGATCTGGCCCTGACCAGCGGGGACGAAACATCCCTGGGCCAAGCCCAGCGCCAGAGGAAAGGTATGGTCTAGGACCTTTGGCCTGCATTATATGAACCCTAGAGGCTACTCTTGCCCTCATGCAATTTCAGCTTCCTAGTCTCAAACTGAGCTCCTCTTATTCTGATCTGGGAGGTTTCTGTTTCTCTCCTCTGCTTCATGGTCCCCATGCACCTATATTAACCCAGGCAATTCCTTCCTCCCATGCCCTGGCCTACATCCAGAGGCCAGTGCTGCCCCAACCCAAGGGATTCCTCTCCCTTCCCCAATCCCACATCTGCTTTGTGGAGATCCTAGAGGAAGCTGTCTCCCAGATCCCAGAGCCTGTCTGATCTGGAAGATTTCTGTCTCCTTACTTTGCTTTACAGGAACCCCCAGAGGTTGTTCCTATACAACACAAAATATTTCTGTCTTCAATCTTGCATTACAGGGACCCTGGGGACTGCTTCTACCCCAGCCCTGGGGACTTCCTCTTTGACCTAGTCCTATATTTCCAGAACCTGGTGGCTGCTGCTCTTTTGACGTCAGTAGGAAAGTTTGGCTGCCTTCATCTGAGCCAGAGTATTAATACTTCTCCACTCTGGCCCTTTCTTTCTTTCAAGAGAGAGAGAGAATTTTTTTAATATTTATTTTTTAGTTTTCAGCGGACACAACATCTTTGTTTGTTGTGGTGCTGAGGATCGAACCCGGGCCCCACTGCTTGAGCCACATCTCCAGCCCACTCTGGCCCTTTCTTGCTGCCTCTTTGAGACACCCAGGATTGCCTCTGCTCCTCCCCAGGGGATTGATTTCTAGTCTCAACTCTGACAGGGATCCCAGCAGCTACCCCATCCCTAAACTCAGGGAATACCTACCTGGCCCACTCCACCCCCACACCCCGCCCCCCATTTTGTTTCTCCTATAGGCATCCTGAAGAACCCATTGCAGTACCCACTGGTACCACAGACCCGAGGTGCTCCTGAGCTGTCCTGGTGCCGTGCAGCCACCTTGGGTCACCGTGCTGTGCCAGCTGCCTCTTATGGTCGCATCTATGCTGGTGGGGGTACAGGCAGCCTTTCACAGCCAGCCAGTCGCTACTCTTCTCGAGAACAACTGGATCTGCTCCTACGGCGGCAGCTGAGCCGTGAGAGACTAGAGGAAGCCCCTGTCCCTGTTCTGCATCCCCTGAGCCGGCCAGGTTCCCAGGAACACCTGGATGCTGCATTAGGCCGCTTAGAGCCCAGAGCTCGGGGCAGCACCCTGCCACGGAGGCAGCCACCCCGAGACTACCCTGGAGCCACAGCTGGTCGCTTTGGGTCACGGGATGCACTGGACTTAGGAGCACCCCGAGAATGGCTGAGCACACTGCCCCCACCCCGTCTCACCCGGGACCTTGACCCACAGCACCCTACTCTGCCCCTGTCTCCCCAGCGGCAATTCTCAAAGGACCCCCTCTTGCCATCTCGGCCCCTGGACTCTCTGTCCAGGAGCTCGAACTCTCGGGAGCAGCTGGACCAAGTGCCTAGTAGGCACTCCTCACGAGAGGCCCTTGGACCACCCCCTCAGCTGCTCAGAGTTAGGGAGGAGCCAACCAGTGGCCCGAGCCATGGCCCCTCCACAGAGCAGCTAGACATTCTCTCCTCCATCCTCGCCTCTTTCAACTCTTCAGCTCTTTCCTCTGTGCAGTCCTCAAGCACGCCCTCTGGCCCTCACACCACTGCCACCCCTTCTGCCACAGCCTCTGTACTTGGGCCTTCCACACCTCGCTCTGCCACGTCCCACAGCATCTCAGAGTTGTCGCCAGACTCAGAGTAAGCATGGCCTAGCCAACTACTCATACCCTTATTAGCTTAGCCTCCTCCCCTAGGTTCCACTACAGAATGGGGTCTGGGTTGACAGACAGGTGTGGGCTACCCCAGGCTCAGCACAGCCAGGAGGTCAGAGGCTGCGTACAGAGGTCTGGCATTGAAAGGGAATGTGACTAGCAGGGACTCACCAGTTGTATGATTGGGACCAGCTTTCCTTCCCTGCACCTCCCAGACTAAGGAAGAGATAGTTGCCCTCCAAAGGACTGGATCTAGTAGAGGGGGCAAGGCAGGAGTCAAAGCCTAGAAGTAGAAGATAACCCCATATTTTCAAAGAGCAGGGAGGAGTGAAGGAGTGTTTTCTTGGGAAGGTTTGTCTAAGGGGTCATATCCTGGGATACCAGATATGTCAGGATGAAGAGCTAACTTTGAGGATAAACTATATTCAGTCAATTTTAAGTTCCTCCTGCCTGTGGGCACTATGGGGTGAGGCTCAGAGGCTTGAGCTGGGATCTGGTACATCTCAGGAGCCTGCAGGGCATCTGTGGGGTAGAGGATGGCAGACATGCCCAGAAGTAGCTGGATATACAAGAGCCTGAGAAGGAATGGTGGGGTGAGGAGAAACCAGGAGTTGCTGGTTTTGTAAGCCAATGGGAGAGTTGCATTTCAGGGAGTATAGCTAGGTCAAGCTCTGGAGGAGTGGGGAGTCTGTAGGCTGAGGGATGGATCTGAGGGGAAGGGGTCTTTGGGGATGGGACAGGGGACCAACAGAACTGTGCAGGACCCAGCGTTTGGGGGAAGACAAAGGAAGAAGGGAGAGGCAGGGGGGTTGGAGGGCCCAGGGTTCTAGAGGGATACTAAAGGGTGAGGATGAAAGGGAGCAGACTTACCACCTGGGCCCCGCTACAGTGTGGCCTTGGGCTTTGGCTGAGTAAGAGGAGGGCTGGGAAATTGAGTAGGGGCTTAGGCTCTAGAATCATACAGGTGTGAGTTTGAGTTCTCTTATCTTACTAGCTGTGTGACCTTGTGCAGGGTACAAGCCTCTGTGAGCCTCAGTTTCCTCATCTGTAGAAAGGTCCATAGTATCGAACTCTTTGAGATGTGAAGATTTGTGAGATATTACATGCCAAGTGCTTAACATAATGTCTGTACATGGCAGGTGCTTGCTAAGTGTTAAGAGAAAAGACCGAGGTAGTCAGGAAGCCTTGCTGATGAGTTAAGGTGTTCAGAATGGGTGGGGGACTCAGAACTCCAAAGTGAACATGAAGGGCTGAACACTGAGAGGCTACGGTAATGGGGGAGGTGGAGCAGGCCAGATATGGTAGGGAAGCTAGGAGGCACCTGACTTAGGGTCCTCTCAGCAGTTAACTTTGATGTCCATGTTCAACTCTACAGGGTTCCCAGAAGTGAGGGTCACTCCTGAAGGATGATGTGCATTTGAGGAACAACTGAGGGCAACAGGAGAAAATCCAGGAGTAGGGGGGCTGATCCTAAGGCAGCATCCTGTGCGCCTCCCCCCAGCTCCCTCAATGGCAGTGTGGAGGTTCCATGCACATCAGTGAGCATGGGTGTGACAAGTGCAAGGCAGGTGGGGACTGAAGGGAAGACTTTTATACATTTTATACCTTTGTAACCAGAGAGATATGCTTATGTTATTTTTCAGCTTTTCTGTCTCCCCCCAGGGGTCTGAGACTGGACTGGTAAAGGGAAGGGAACAGAGGAAGAGAGATGCAGAGTTTGGCCCCATTTGGGTCCATAGTAAACCATATGTTCTTTTCTCATATCTTACTGGGGTAGACTTGTCCAACATGTGGACAGATGCCCTCCTGACCCCACCCCACCCCACCCCCCTGTTTGATCTGAGGATTGTCAGGGC
This sequence comes from Urocitellus parryii, assembly GCF_045843805.1. NCBI lineage: Eukaryota > Metazoa > Chordata > Mammalia > Rodentia > Sciuridae > Urocitellus > Urocitellus parryii. The sequence goes on along the minus strand of NC_135532.1, from coordinate 91,619,262 downwards.
CCAAAGTGCAGAACTGATCTTATTTTCTCTTAAAATGCCCCACCGACCAAACTTCTGGGGTTGGGGGTTGGTCTTGGAAACAGGGGTCCTCTGATTCTCTCATGGGGGCTTGCTCATGCCACCCCTCCCCGTGGATGTGTGTGTTTATTACATGGAGTCCCTGCCACTTACTGCCTTATGACCTAGGACTGATGCTGTGGGCACTGGTGGAGCAGCAGATGTCATGTTTACAGAGCAAGGCTTCTCTTTCTCCCTTGGGGAGGGGCCCAGGCTTCTACTCAGACATTCCAGTATTGGGTGGGTAGAGGGGTTACTGACCTGCCCCTGCCCCTGCCTGAGCAAAAGTTGTCTGTGGTGCCATTTGATTCCCCCACACTGCCCTCTGAGGGGTGGGTGGGAGAGTGAACAAAGGGAGCAGATATGAGGGAATTCAAGACCCAGAATGTAGGTGCCACTGCCTCCCATGTTTACAGGATCCTCCCTGGCCCTAGGCACCGGGCTGCTGAAGTGACTCAGTTCCACCCTTCCTTTATTCCCTTTTAAAGGGAAAAATGACTGTTAGGACCTGTTCACAAAACTCTTACTTTTGTTACTTTGTCTGATGTTCAGAACTAGAGACTTTAAAATTTTGTTACTTTGTTTACAGGTGAGGTTTTTAAAAACTTTTTTCGTTTACAACTTAAAATTTTGAACTTTAACACTTTGTTTACAGTTGAGAATTTTTTCCCCCTTTGTTTACAAGTGAAAGGTAGGAAAAGTGGGAGAGGGGCTTAAGAGGACCCACCTGTGAAGATCCTGGGCCTGGTCATCTTGTGGGGTTTTCTAATTCCTAGCTCTCCCAGGCCAAAGGTCCATCCTGAGCCCCCAGTTTGACAGCAGACCCAGAAGGTCTGAGAGTAGGCATCCTTTTACCACTATTAACAGTGGTTGTATAGGGTTGGGTCTGTGCAGACACCTCCCCATACCCAACTCCCATGCATGCTCTTGGAGGCAGTTTCCAAGGAGATTAAAAATTCTACTTCACTGACTGGTTTCAAATCCCACCAGCCAGGACCCCAGCTCTTACCCAAAATGACCCCAGCCCTCAAAGGGCTGAGTGGCATGCTGTGGGTGAGAGGGTATCCTTGCTATGTCCTAGGTTCTGTAGATACCCCTCTCTGGGGTCTCCCCACTCCAGCCCAGCGGCCCTCTTTCCTGTCTGTGTAAATTGTTCCGTGAAGCCGAGCTCTGTTTTGGGAATAAACTTCTATATAAAACAGTTGTTGCCTCTTTCTGTTGGAGGTGGTGGTGGTAGAATGGTGGCTGTGAATGATTCAGTTCAGACTGAGTTTGAATATCTAGGGGTATTTTGGGGTTTTTTGCTCACTTTACAGGAGATTTGGACCAGGTTCCCATCTCTTTCTCTTTGAAATCTGGCCTTTTACCTGTGATTGGGGCTAGAGATGGACCACAAGTGCTGGGAGTGGGGTGCCAAGGAAATCTCTTCCCTGGTCAAGCATGAGGACCTACTTAGTGTTCAGGGCCTGCAGCCCTGGCTAAGTACTTTTTTTTTTTTTTTTTTTTGGTATTGGGAATTGAACCCAATGGTGCTTAACCACTGAGCCACATCCCCAGCCCTTTAAAAACATATTTTACTAGAGACAGGGTCTCCCTGAATTGCTAAGTGCCCTGCTAAATTGCTAAGACTGGCTCCCCCCACCTTTTTTTGGTACGGGGGATTGAACTCAGGGGCACTCAACCACTGAGCCACCTCCCCAGCCCTATTTTGTATTTTATTTAGAGACAGGATCTCACTGAGTTGCTTAGTACCTTGCCATTGTTGAGACTAGCTTTGAACTCATTATTTTCCTGCGTCAACCTCCCAAGCCACTGGGATTACAAGCGTATGCCACCATGCCTATAGCTGGTTACTGTTTTGCTCTGGGTGTTGCAGTCCTTGTCCCCAATCCAGTCCAACAATGAGGACACGGTTTTGAGAAAAAGCCAAAAGAAGGTTTATTGCTTTGCTAGCAAAGGAGAAACACAGGGGACTCCCTTCCCAGAGTCTGTGATTCTACCTACCAACAGGAACAGGGGTCTTTTATAGAGGTGATTCAAAGGCTACATTCTCTACTGAAGTTGTAATTTACTTGTTAATTTAGGAGCTAGTCATTTCTGAGATCTTCTGATACCATCCCCAAAGTCCAGATTACTTTGTTTCTATGGTGGGTGATTACTCAAGAACAGATAAATCTGCCTAGGATGGGGAAGAAAGGTAATCCTGTTTCCTCTGAGATTAGGGACAGGGAAAGATTAGGCAAGAGAAGGGAAAGAGGGAGAGAAAAAAATGTCCATTTTAAAGAATTCTGCAATGGCAGAGCAGCAAGGGCTATATCCAAAGCATAAAGTGAACCACTGTTACATGAGAAGTTGTCAGCTTCTAGGAGCTGCCCTTGCAGCTGCCCATTGACAGCACTAATCCCCACAAGCCTTTCTTTTTTAAAATATTTTTTTTAGTTATTGATGGACCTTTATTTTATTTACTTATATGCAGTGCTGAGGATCAAACCTAGGGCCTCACACATGCCAGACATGCACTCTACCACTGAGCCACAATCCCAGATTCCTCTCACCCTCCATGACTTGCAACTGGCCAGAATGTTGAGTTCCTCCATGGCTCAGGGAGGAAACTCCAGGCACCATGGAGTTGGGCTCCCTGCACCTGTCCAGAGCCCTCCTCACTAGCTAGAGTTGAAGAGGAGGCCTTGGGGACATTTCGTGGGTCTCAGAAACATGCCTCCTGCTCTCCAAGGGAAAGCCTGAGGGTGGCGCCCTCAGCTTGGAAATATGAGAGGCCCCACAAGACCTCATGCACATCAGGTCACACTACCCAGCGAAGCACCAGGATCAGCTCCATCCACTCAGGACCCTGGAGGCGCGGTTCTGGCCTGTACTTACTTCCTTGCCAGTCCCGCTCTGGTTCTTGGTTCATGTTCCACAGTCCCATCAGGCTCTGGCAGACCGTTAAGCGAGCCGCAAGGGGGAGCAAGAAAAAAGCCAGGCCCGGGGTGAAGAAGGGGTTAAACTTCTCTTCTCCCGACTCTCCCCGCTCAGAAAGCGTGCTTTGGTCCCTGCCCCTAGAACGCTGATTGGTTCAAACCTTCCCCAACTTGCCCCTGGATTAGGCCCTGGGAGCTAGAGGCCCACCTCGCCCCTGTCTTGGCGCCACCTTCGTCCCAAAGCGGCCTTTTGCTGGAGCTGTTGGCTTAGAAGCCTGAGGGCCTTGGGGCTGTCTGATGCTTTGGGGTGAGTGCAGGGCATGGCCCGGATTCTGCTTGTCCGAGAGGCGCGGGCAGCCTCGTGGCCCCCGCGCGGGCTCCCGGCCTGGGCTTCTTAAGAGGGACCGCTAAGTCCCGAGTAGGCTTTTCCTTCTCCCAACTGGTTTACCGCTTTGACGATTTCCCGCAGGTGGCTGCCCCTCTGCAGCGAGGGATGGGGGTGGGAGCCGGTGCGACCCTAGCCCCTGAGGGCTGTGCGTAAAGCCACTGGAATGCTGTCCAAGGGCTAACGGGGGGGGGGGGGGCTCAAGGAGGTGGCTGCGTGCGGAGGAGCCCCGGCCCAAGAGGTGTGCTAGCTGGGGCGCGTTGAGGTTGGAAGATCGCTGCAAGAGAGTCTCTGGCTGGGGCCTGTGGATCAGCTGGGGCCCGTGGATCAGCTGGGGCCCGAGTCCGCCCAGGTGTATAACTGACCTGGGAATGAGAGCTCTAGCTCTACCGCACCGTACTCTCCCAGAGGGAGGGGCCAAGGAGCAAGGCTCCGCCCTCCAGGCTCGCGTCCCGCGTTGCGAGGGAGGGAGCCCTTTAAGAAGACTGGAGTGAGTTACGGAGGAGGGGAGAGGGGTCTCTAAGATCTCGGTGAAACAGCGGAGCCTTCTGAGGATCTTCCTTGCACCTGCTGTACTCCCTCCCTCCAACCGGGACATCCAGGTTAGAGGCTTTCCCCAGGTGAGTTCCTGTCCCTCAGGTGGGATCCTCTCCTAGGTTAGAACTCTCCTGATGAGTGAAAGCTTTCCTACTATGCTGGACCCTCCCGCTCCAGAACCCCATTACCACCCTTTCCCTGTTGAGAAGTTATTTCCAAGAGAGAGCTTTTTCCCATGCTATGGGGAGCCTACCCCTTAGGTGAGAGTATTTCCCAGATAAGACTTACCTCTCCCACCCACCCACCTCCATCTCCTATTCTTTAAGGTCTTTCACTTCAGAGAGGAGCATGTAGGCAGATAAAAGATTCCTCCCAGGTCAGAACTTTACCTCAGATCAGAATTTGCCTGGGGGTGAAGGCTTTCCCCCCTGAAAGCTCTATTCCCAGGTGACTTTCCCTACTTCAGGGGAGAGCTTCCCTTTCCAGATGGGAGTGTCTCCCCCTAGGTGAGAACTTCCAAATTCAAGAAAGACCCCCTTCTCCTCAGAGATCCCCCCAGGTGAGAACCATCCTTTGGCTTCCCCAACCCAGTCCCCAGCTTGTCTACAAATTGGACTCTGGGGCTAGAGGCCTAGGGGCAAAACAGTCCTTCCCTTAGAGGAAAGAGTTTCATCAGGAGGACTGAGGCTTGGGGAGAGAATTGCTTGAAGACTTGGATCTCTGATTTGCTGGATCCCTTCCCTAAATGTGTTCTCGGCCAGCCAGATCTGGGTTCATGAGGCAGCTGGATAAGGACACAGGGATTGACTCAGGGAGAGCAAGGGCCTGGGAGGAGGGGGCTAGGAGGAGCAGTCAGCCTGGACCTGGACCTGGACCTGGACCAGTACTCAGGGCTGGGCAGCCACACCTAGGCTGGAAGTGTGGGTCGTGTTCTTCTTGTTATCCCTTCATGAGGGACTTTGGCCCAGAAAGAGGTTTCTACTAGCCAAAGTTCAGGTACTGCCCCTGCTTGGGTGTGGGCATGAGGCCTGCAGGGACCAACTTGGGGCTGGATCTACCTTGATCTTAGGGCCTGGAAAAATCAGTATGTGACTGTCTATTCCCAGGTATGTGTAGGGAAGATTGGGTAAGGGGTATCCTTACTGTATCTCTGATCTCATCCCGCCAGATAAGGGATACACAGGCATTCCTGTCTGCAACATAGATAATGGAGTTGCAGAAGCAAGATTACCATGTGGACCGGCCACTGATGAACCAGGAGCAACTGGAAGAACTGGGGCGCTGGGACTTGACACCTAGGACCTATCAGTGGAGAACATGGTTGAAGTAAGGCCAGGGAGAAAGGCCTGGGGACTCTGGCGGGGCCCAGATAGCCCCTGTCCCTCATATATACCCTTCGTGTCCCCAGGTGCTCCCATGCACGGGCCCGTGCCCTTCTGATTCAACATCTCCCGGTCTTGGGCTGGTTACCCCGTTATCCTGTGCGTGACTGGCTCCTGGGTGACCTGTTATCTGGCCTGAGTGTTGCCATCATGCAGCTTCCCCAGGGTGAGCCACATTCAAGGCCCTGACCTAGAGTCCCTGTGATCTGTGATATACCATACCTGGACACATGGCCTCTAACCATGCTGGGATTCTTCCAACCTTTTGGATCCTCATCTCCAAGCCTGCTTTGCTACCATTTTCCCCCCAGGCTTAGCCTATGCCCTCCTGGCTGGATTGCCTCCTGTGTTTGGCCTCTATAGCTCCTTCTACCCAGTCTTCATCTACTTCCTGTTTGGTACTTCCCGGCATATCTCCGTGGGTAAGTAGAGTCAGGCCTAAACTTTTGGGAGGATGCCCATATCCCCCATGGAGAACAGGGTGAGGGAGGGCTGAACAGGGCAGGGAAATTTAGGGAAAGAGTAGAATGGTTGCTGTGTTGCTAGGAGGCTGGCCCATTTGTCATCCCCAGGCAGGACTAGGTCACTGGCTGTGGGAGCACAGATTCAGGGTACTTCAAAGCCCTGACTCCAGGAGGATATAAGTGAATGAGGGAATTCAAGAGGCCAAGGCAGGTTATTTCCTCTTCCCCAATTCATGGAATGTCTCTGTCTCTAGGCCAATGGACATAAATGGTACAAGGTATATAATGTAGGGTAGCATTTCTAGTACCCTTAAGAACCCATGAGCCTCGGGGTTCCCTCCTGACCTGCTGCCATTTGTATAGCCATGGTCTAAGGATATTTGTCCAGAACTAGATCTATCTTGGCCTCACTGTCAAGACCAAGGCTCCAGGGGAGGACAGTTTTCTTTTCCCTTCAGACCAGCCCTGCTCTGCCCCTTTAGGGACCTTTGCTATCATGTCTGTGATGGTGGGCAGTGTGACAGAATCCCTAGCCCCAGATGAGAACTTCCTGCTGGACTCAAACTCCACAGTCAATGAGACAGCCAGAGATGTCACCCGTGTGCAGCTGGCCTCCACACTCAGTGTTCTGGTTGGACTCTTCCAGGTGTGAAACATTCAGAAGTATGTTTCCCCAGCACCCAGATTCTCTGATTATTGCCATCCTATTTTTGTCCCCTCTGTTCACTATCTCCTCTGATTCTGATTCCATCTGCCCTGGACCACCGCTAGGACTCCTGCCTCCCCTGACTCTTCCCTGTTATCCCACAGGTGGGGCTGGGCCTGGTGCACTTTGGCTTTGTGGTCACCTACCTGTCAGAGCCTCTGGTCCGCAGCTATACCACAGCTGCATCTGTGCAGGTCTTTGTCTCACAGCTCAAGTATGTGTTTGGCCTCCAGCTGAGTAGCCACTCAGGGCCACTATCCCTCATCTATGTGAGTAAGGGTGGGATGGGTGAATAGATGTGCCCCATGAACTTGAGTGCTGGCTGTGACCCCACCTCTCCTCAGATAGTGCTGGAGGTCTGCTGGAAGCTGCCCCAGAGTGTCATCGGCACCGTGATCACTGCACTTGTGGCCGGGGTGGTGCTTGTGATGGTGAAGCTGTTGAATGACAAGCTGCAGCGGTATCTGCCCCTGCCGATACCTGGGGAATTGCTCACGGTTCGGGTTTACTGGGGAATTGCTTGTGGTTTGGGTGTTGAAGGGCAGGGGAAAAAGGCCAGTGAGGATAGATCCCAGGTATGGGGAACCTCCAGATATTTGGGAGCTGGTTGAAGTGGCCCCTGTGAAGCTTCTTGAGTACTGCAGCAAAAATCTGCCATTGGCTTCTCCCTACCCCTGACAGAATCTCACCCTTCCCTCAGAAAATTTTGCTTCAGTGTCTCCTCTCTCCCAAAGGGGTTTATCCTTCTCCCAGAAAATAATACCTGTACCTTTTTCCCCTGATTCTGTTCTCTCCCCACAGCTCATTGGGGCTACAGGCATTTCCTATGGTGTAGGCCTGAAGCAGAGATTTGGGGTGGATGTTGTGGGCAACATCCCTGCAGGGTAAGTTCTGGCCCCCTATCAGGGCAGGAGAGACTGGGTAGCCAGGGAAAGAACCTTTCTTTGACTTCACAGATGCCTCTTTCAGACTGGTATCCCCAGAAGCTCCCAACCCCCAGCTGTTTGTAAAGCTTGTGGGAAATGCCTTCGCCATCGCTGTGGTTGGGTTTGCCATTGCCATCTCACTGGGAAAGATCTTTGCCTTGAGACATGGCTACCGTGTGGACAGCAACCAGGTCTGAGTAATGAGGGACACATAGGGGACCTCCAGGTGTATGTACAGAGTCCCCAGCAGCTGCGGGTAGGGAGGATCAGATGGGACTTGTGTGGGACTGAGAGTGGGGAAAAAGATGTGTGGGACAGCAGCCAAGTCTTTGAAGGCCCTTAACTGGGGATGGGGGTTGGAGATGCATCAGCTAAATAGTGGAGCAGTGACCAGGCACCTCCGGCAAGTCTCCTCACACCCATGTTCCCCCAACAGGAGCTGGTGGCCCTTGGCCTCAGTAACCTCATTGGGGGTATCTTCCAATGCTTTCCTGTGAGTTGCTCTATGTCCCGGAGTCTGGTACAAGAAAGCACTGGGGGCAACACACAGGTGGGTTTTGGATGTGGGAGTGAGGGTGCACATTGCTTTTCCAGGGTGGTTTACCCCTGCTTGCCCCCACCTGCTCATCGCCCCTATCCCATAGGTTGCCGGAGCTGTCTCTTCCCTTTTTATCCTCCTCATCATCCTCAAACTTGGAGAACTCTTCCAAGACCTACCTAGGGTGAGCCACTGCCCTACCCAACCAGTTTTCAGGGCTTTGGTAAGGCCAGGGTCTCAGTTTAGTCTATACCTAAGTAAGGGGCAAGAATATAAGATCATGCCCTGGATTTTTAAGGCTGAGATCTATAGGGTGAGATTTGGCCTCAAGGGTCAGGGTTTAGAATTTTTCAGTCAAATCTAAATTGTTAGAGTTGGGGTGGGTGGTCATTGCTGTTGGTTGGGGTTCTGACCAGGTTCTTGGGGTCAGTCTGGATCATGCCTACATGGTTGAAGTCAATATCTAGGCACCTATAAGCAGCCCTGGTGATACTCCTTCCACCCCAGGCAGTTTTGGCAGCCACCATTATTGTGAACCTAAAGGGCATGTTGATGCAGTTTGCTGACATATGCTCCCTGTGGAAGAAAAATCGTGTAGACCTGGTGAGAGACCTGGGGGCCCAGAGCTGGGATTGGGGCCTTTAGCCACAGTGGCCCCTCTATACTCTTTAACTCCTGCCCCTCTGTTCTCAGCTCATCTGGCTGGTGACCTTTGTGGCCACCATCCTGCTAAACCTGGACCTTGGCCTGGCAGTTGCATTAGCCTTCTCCCTGCTTCTTGTAGTGGTCCGAACACAGCTGTGAGTCAATCTTATTGGTCCTTCCCTCATTCCAGCTGGAAAGGGAATACTGGCTCCCCCCCCCCCAGGTTTCCCCATGTCTCTGGGGAAGGGGGAAACCACAGGCTCCTCAGTGTGCCCTCATATCTCCCTTCTCCTCCTCTTCTTATACTCACTTTCACCTCTACAGACCTCACTACTCTGTCCTGGGGCAGGTGTCAGACACGGATATTTACAGAGACGTGGCAGAGTACTCAGATGTGAGTGGCAGGGGCTGAGTAGGAGGGCAGCATGAGTTGGGTGGAACAGAGACAGAGCAAACCCATGTCAATCCCTTTTACACTGGCAAGGACACAGTGGGCTGAGAGTACTTTGGGTTTGGTCTCTGGAATTTTTAGTGAGGAGTCTGGGTCTATAACCCCCACTCGGGGGGAGGGGCTAAGAAGGGACAGAAGGAGAGGTAGGTCTGGAGGTCTAGTGAGGGGTCAGTCTTAGAGCCATCCTGGGTCAGGAATATAGAGGATCAGGGTCCTAGGGCATAGGCTGTTTTCAGATCTCATCAGTGGGGCTACTAAGTCTCTAATCATTTACCTCCTGGGAAGTCTTAAGCCAAATGATGGAAAAAAGGCTGTGGGGCAGGCACAGGGGATAGGGATCTGGAATAAAATAAGCCCCTTCTTGGGTTATGGCTTAGCAGTAGAGTGCTCGCATCTCACGTGCAAGGCCCTGGGTTCGATCCTCGGCACCACATAAAAATAAATAAATAAATTTATTGTGTCCAACTACAAATAGTAAATGTTAAAAAAAAAAAAAAGGTCCCTTCCCACTGACATAGAGACTGAAAGCATGAGCACAGTGTGATTAGACAGAGTAAAGGATGGGACCAAGGGATCTAAGGTGTGGGAGAGGACATGAGGGGAGTAGCTCAGCTGGATAGAGAGGAAGCACCATGACGCACAGGCCTAGATGCCTAGTAAAGATCTTGCTGTGTTGTGGATGGGATGGGAACTGAGATTGGGGTGACAGCTTAGAAGAATCTTTATGTCTACATGCAGGAAAAAAAAAAAAAAAACAGGGGTTGGAGATCTTAAGAGGAGGCCTAGCCACCACCAAAATCTAATCTGGGTAGTGGCAAAGAGCAGGAGAGGTGATGGGGAGAGGACCTGAGGCAGGAGTGAAGTAGTAGGATGGGGAGTCCACCTCTGAGTAAGCCAAAGGCTGGGAACAGAGGGTGGGAGGTGGCAGGCACTGGGTGCTCTTGGGGAGGAAAGACAGAACAGGATGCAATGGAGGGAGAGGACTTGGCTCCCCTACAACTCTGTCCCATCCCCAGGCCAGGGAGGTCCCAGGTGTGAAGATCTTCCGCTCCTCAGCCACCATATACTTTGCCAACGCTGAGCTCTACAGTGACACACTGAAGCAGAGGGTGAGACTGAGGTCTCTTGGGGACTGATTGAGGGCCCCTTGCCTTCCCAGAGTGCCTCATCCTCCTCTTTCACATTCACTTCTAGTGTGGTGTGGATGTTGATCACCTCATCTCTCGGAAGAAGAAACTGCTCAAGAAGCAGGAGATGAAGCTGAAGCGCCTACAGAAACACAAGTCACCCCAGGAACAGGCAGGGCCCCTTCCAGTGGTTGACTCCTGGCCCTGCCCTGGGCTGGCCTCTGCCCGTGGTCTACTGTTGACCCCAGCCAACTTGTCTCACTATTGAACTCTGCCCCTGCCCCAGTGTTCCCCCCTCAGCCTGTCTCCCAGCCTCCCTGTTTCACTCCCTGGCAGGGCTCTTGGTGGTCTTTTGTTGTCCCTATACCGGTGACAGTATGAATCATCATAGTCCTCTTCCATTTTTATGGCTGTTCTCAGAATTGGTCAGAGCCCTGTGGCTTGGCTGCCCCAGATCCCACAGCTTCCAGAGCCTAGGATCTACATCAGACCTACCTACCTGACATGTTGTCATATGACAGCGGGAATAACTCTTTCCTGTCTCCACTCTTCCCCTGTGTAGGCTGTTTCTTCCCAGGACAACTCAGTTTCCATCAATGTCAACACCAATCTTGGAGACATCAAGAGCAATGATGTGGAGAGCTCTAAGACCAAGGTAAGGCTAGAGGTGGAAGAGGAGAGGTCAGCCATGAGCTGTAGAGATGAGGGTGTCTACACATCTCCTGAGAAAAGTCATAGACCCTAACCAAATTGGGTTTGAGGAGGCACCAATGTCTGGGGAAATAGGGTGATGGCTCTGATACTCTGGAGAGACCTATGGTGAAACAGAATTCTGCTTGTTCTCTTATCTATAATCTCAGGCCTAGATGAAGACCTTGGATTTATAGATCCCAGAGTCTGCTCATGAAGGGAGGGAAGGGCTTGAATATATGGGAAAAATCTTGGGAACATAGAGATGCCACACTCAATTAGAGATTCAAACAGAACAGGCTGCCAAGGTGTCTGTGTGTGAGTGTGTGCACATGAATGCATGTGTCTCTTCTGGTCCTTGTACCCCTACCCACTCCACCTGGGCTGGCTGATGGTGGAATATAGTTTCCCAGCGTCCTCCCTTCTTGTGTCCCTTTTAAGCCTGGGCCCAGGAGGTAACAGCTGTGTGTGAATATCTGGGCATGCTCTCCTGTATGTCCCTATGTATCTATTCTGCCTGTCCTATGTACACACATGACTCCCCCATGTCTGTGTCATCATGTGTTCCCTGTATGTCCCTCTATATGTGGGTATTTATATGCACACTCCTGTGTCTAATCCCATGTGTCCCTAAGGTGCTTTGTATGTTCCCTGCTTTCACTTCCTGATGGGCTGTCCTACCACATGTCTGGTTCCCCTGCAGGCAAGGCCAGAGAATGAGCTGGAAGAGATTGTGGCTAGTGGTCAAGAAGATGCCAAGGCTATAGCTGTGCCTACACTGAAAGCCCTGGGCCTGCCTCAGCCGGACTTTCATAGCCTCATCCTGGACCTGGGTGCCCTCTCCTTTGTAGACACTGTGTGCATCAAGAACCTAAAGAATGTAAGGGGCTGTAAGCAGGCCATGGCCCCCAGGCTTCCACACAAACCCCATAACTTTTGCTGAGACCCCTCTGAGCATGATGATGCCCCCAAACCCTGCAAGCTCAACATCAAAAAATTGTTCCCCTAAGCTTGCCCAAGTGTCCCCTCTGAATCCCTGAGCCTCCCTTGAGTCCAGCCCCTTTTGTTGCTGCAGATTTTCCGTGACTTCCGGGAGATTGAGGTGGATGTGTACATTGCAGCCTGCCACAGTGCGTTGCTTGGGGATAACAGGATGGTCCAGGAAGAGGGTGGGACTCTTTGCTGAGAGGTTTGCCAGGAATCACAAGGAAAAAGTTTCTGAAACTGGAGATCAAAGGTGCCCTGGGAGGAAGGAGTCAAGTGTTGGGAGTGACTGGGTGTCTAGCTCTAGCCTCAGGGGTGGAAGATAGTGTGGCAGACATCAGAACACTATAAAGGTGTCTGGGGCTGGAATGTCGAGTGGTCCTGAGAGTCAGAGGAGACCTATTCCTTGCTTACAGGTCCTGTGGTCACCCAGTTGGAGGCTGGGCAGTTCTTTGATGCATCTATAACAAAACAGCATCTCTTTGTCTCTGTTCATGATGCTGTGACCTTTGCCCTCCAACACTCAAAGTCTGGCCCCATCAGCCCTGTTTTGGTAAGCTTGTTTCTGGCCCACTAGGCTGTTTTTTATTAATCTGTTGCTTGTCCCCAACCTGACCCTAACTCCAGGAAGTCCATCTATTGACCTAGCTCTGCCCTCAGTGGACCCATTTCCTTCTCCAGTTGTCTTTGGATTAAGTTGCTCCTGGGAGCAGGGGTTGCTGTCCTGGAGAAGTGGTTTATTTTGTGTTTTTTGGAGACTGACTAGAACCTCCCCTCCTCTGTCTATCCAGGCCACCAAACTCTGACTGTGTTATTACCCTGCCCAAGATTGCTTACCTCTGGAGGTTGTGATGGAGCACCCTCAAGAAGACCCCCACACTGAGCATGTGCCACTCAGGAGCCCCTTGGTGCATACATACATACATACAACTCAGGGATGGAGATTTTAGGAATCCAGATTCAGGTTATAGGCCTGGAAGAGGGGTACTGTGGTCTGGCTGGCCTTGGCCAGGCTTGGGGAGGGAGCCAATGTCTATTTTCAGTCTAAGGAATAAAAATTTGTTTAACCAGCTCTAGGCTTTGCCATGACATGGGGGAAGCTTGACTGGGGAGTTGGATGGTTGATAATTCTGGCTTCTGACCTTTTTATGCCCCAAGATAGAGACTGAGGTCAGAAGCCAGGGATGGGGATTAGAGGAGGGGAAGGTCAGGCAGAAAGTGTACAGAGTAGGAGAGCTATGGGGCCAGGCCCAATGTGAGGACATCCCAGGCTCAAGTTTCTCCCCAATTACACACAGGTAGAATTTAGCTTCAGGCTGGAAAATAATTGGAGTTAAAACTGTTTCTCAGGAATAATCAGCTCTCAGGGATACCCAATAAGGTGCACAGCAGGGCAGGTGCCACTGGGCAGCCCTTGGGTGGTACAGAGTGAACCCCTGAACACCCAGTCAAGGAAGATCAGTTGCCTACCAACGCTGCTGATCTGTATTTTTAAATAAGTGTGATTGATTGCTTGTTTATATAATTAGATCATTTGACTTGGCAGAGCACTGTCAGCCAAGAAGCATTTATTGATTTCTCCCAGTAAATGCCAACATCAGGGGCTGGGATTATGGCTCAGTGGTAAGAGCACTTGCCTAGAACATGTGAGGCACTGGGTTCAATCCTCAGCACCACAAAAAAAATAAATAAAGGTATTGTGTCGGTCTACAACTTAAAAAAAAAAAAAAGCCAACATCAGGGCATATGGCCCAGCAGGCAAGGGGGTTTTGACATAGTAAATTGTCAAGAGTGTCTATGGGGGCACCAGAATCTTTCTGGGCTTGGGTGTGCTACTGATGAGTGGAGTGGCGATAGTACTCACCTCATAGACTACCCAGTAAGTATTAAATGAGCAAATGTGGGGAAATGCTTAGACGAGTTCAGGACTTGAATCACCTGCTCAAAGCATGAACTTTGCCATTCATCAAGTTACTGACCACAGAGACTGCCCTGCCCTCCAAATCACCCAGGCACCCTTGCCCAGGCCTATTTTTATCATGGCCTATGTCAGTGCCTGGCACTGTATTTACAAACTGTCTGTCCTCCCTCCAGAACCTCACCACAGTCCAGGAAATCAAAGCTCTTTGTCGGCTCCATCATACTGCATTCTGGTACCAGGAACTGGCACTCTGTAAATATTGGTTGAATGAGACTTAAATGCTGGAGTAGGAGTCTGGACCTCAAATATGAAATTGAAGGTACTTAGAAGTGCTTTGAAGAAAACAGTGCAGGGTCACATTAGAAGGGGCTGTGTTACCCAAGATGGTCATGGGAGGGAGGCTTAGGGAGTAGGTAACAGTTGAACTCTAGCCATGAGAAGGTGACTTTCTAAGAGATGAATTGCTTTTGACATAGGGAACAGCAGATTTGTTCAGGGATGTGTACATGAGGCAGGTACAGCCAAATGAATGGGAGGGAGATGTTATAGGCCAGTGTGAACCTTCAGACTTTTTTTACTGACAGGAGCCACATGAAAAAAAAAAAATTTTTTTTTGTAGTAAGTGGCGCTGAGGCTTGAACCCAGTTCCTCACTCATGCTAGACAAGCACTCTACCACTGAGCTACAACCCCAGCGCGGGAGCCACATTTTTGCAACTCAGGCAGTATGGATGGTGGAGCTGGGCTGGGTGGGGGCAGGGACAGTGAGCAGCTCAGTCACATACTGCTTGATTGGCCTGGGAGTGCTATCTCTGGTGAAGAACAGAGGGCTGTAGGGGCCATGGTGTTTAGATTTTGTCAAGATGAGGTGGAAGCAGGGAAGATAGGGGATAAGAGGTGTTCCCTCTATCCTGGGTCTGCCAGGCCTCAGAGCTGCCATTCCCCCCGCCCCCCCGAACACAGTCCTCCACCTCCCATTTGTGGTCCAGGCTGGTCATGAAGGGCCTTGGGCCCTGCTGGAACCTGCTGCCTTAGAGCTGGGCCTACTCTTGGGGGAGGGGTGTTTGGTGGTTGCCAAGCGCAAAGGTTCCGGCTTCTGGTAGTGGCCACAGCCATGTTTCATGCACTGTACTTTCTCTTGTCACTACTGTTGGCAATACCTACTCCCACCCATGCCTGGTCACGGCCCCTCTGGTATCAGGTGGGGTTGGACTTGCAGCCCTGGGGGTGCCAGCCAAATAGCCTAGACTCTTGCAGGAGCAGCTTGGGCTGTCCAAATGGTTGGGTGGGCCTGGGAGGGAACCGCATCTACCCTGTGGCTGGGGTCACGATTACCACCACAATGATGCTGGTGATCAGCCGTGTGATGCTGCAGCGGTGGCGTTCACAGGACACTAAGGGTAAGGTGAGCACAGTACTCCCCGACAGCTCCTTCCTCCACTCATGCCCAGTGGGCCCATAACTTCTACTCAACCTTCCCTAATAAGCCTGCCTTATAAAGACTCATGGGCCTCCTGCCCAACCTCACCCTACCCAACACCCTATTTTCCCTGCATCCGTCCACACATCTCCATGAAATGCATTTCTAGAACCATCCATCCTCCTTTAGTACATCCATTTCTCATCCAGCCCCCATGGGTCCCATGAACATGCTAGCCTATAGGAGACCCTCAGGGATCCATCACCCTAAGTCACCTCTCCCATCTCCTTTGGGCACAAATGCGTAACCCTACACCCTTCTCTATTGCTGCCACTTGCTATGCCCCTTCCCCTCTCTCCACTCACTCCTACCTCTTGGAGTAAGACTTGGACTCCTATTCTCAGCACCCACAGGTGACCACTAGTTGCTACGGACCTTGGAAACGGCGAACTCCAATTTCAGATCGTGCCCTACTCCTTGGGGTCCTTCACATGCTGGATGCCCTCCTGATCCATATTGAGGGCCACCTGCAGCGTCTAGCTACCCAAAAGCAAATTCAAATAAAGGGGACTCCCACCTAGTGTGGGTGATCCAGCACATTTCTCTCTGCCTGCTGGCCAGCCAGGGTGACGATAGTCTGAGTTTCCTGGCTGGGACTCAAGCCTATGCAAATGTTCTCTCTGGGCCTCTCTGTGGCCCCTTTTTACTCTTAGAACCAGCAGGTCTCTGGAGTCCAGGAACTGACAAAGTGCCTGTGGAAGAGTGGGTATGGGGGAGGTTACTCCCAGTGGAGATCTCAGTCTGAGTAAAGGCCATATGCTGTGTTTGGTATTCCATGCTTGTTGTCAGGATGGGTAGTGATCAGTGGTGGAGAGCATAAAGTGCCAAGGAAGGGTCCAGGCTTTTCCAGTGCACATGGGGTACAGAGAAAAGGCCTGGTCAGCTGAGAAGAGTAGGAGGAGGGTAGTGAGGAGGCTAGAACCAGATTCCAATGGTCTCTAATAGGAACTGAGAACCCTGAGACCCCAGTTACTGGGGGGCACCCACTCCTTTACTTCTTCCACCTTTATCACCACCTCAGGAGATCAGTAGGGGAGATGTCCTCGTGACTTTTTAGTCTTGCCACCTGAAAGCAGCTGGCTTTGGTTTCCTTCTTCCCTGGACTTGCAAGGCCCTACTCCAAGGGGGTCACTGCTGAGTCTCCTATAGCAGCCACTCTCCAGATCCTTGGCACCTGTTTGGCTCCCCACTCTCCTCCTCCCCAGCTTGGGTCCCATAATACCAAACTGGAGCCAAGTAGGCAGTTTTTGTGGCCACCTCAAACATGCTCTGATACCTGAGTGCCCTTGCTCCAAGGCCCCTAGAAGAAGAATGAAGGTCGGACCTCCCCAAAGAGACTTACCCCTTTTCCCACCTATCAAAGGTGATCCAGGTAGAATTGGGCCTGAGACACATGCATTTTGGGGGTCTCTGTTTTAGAAAAAGAGTATGTTATTGCAAATTGAACATTAGGAACAACAACAAAATTGAACACTAGAAACAAATGAAAAAGGCTGGGGATTTAGCTCAGTAGTAGAGCATGTGCATGAGGCCCTGGGTTCAATCACCAGCATTGAAAAAAAAATAATAAATCATTAAAAATGGTTTTAGACTGGGCATGGTGGCGCACGCCTGTAATTCCAGCGGCTCGGGAGGCTGAGGCAGGAGGATTGCAAATTCAAAACCAGCCTCAGCCAAAGTGAGGCACTAAGCAACTCAGATCCTGTCTCTAAATAAAATACAAAATAGGGCCAGGGATGTGGCTTAGTGGTTGAGTGCCCCTGAGTTTAATCCCTGGTACCCTCTCCCCAGCCAAATGGTTTTAGGTTGATAAATATTACAATAGTGATCTGTAAATATATCTTTTGTGATACATATTATTATATGACACATTCCTATAATTTCTCCCTCCATTTTCTGGCTTCGTACATTGATGGCTTCTATAAACAATAAGGATTTTGTAATTCCGGGGGAGAAATTTTTTAATATAAAAGGGAAAGATAATTTAGTCTTCCTTCTAACATAGTTGATTGAAGTTTGAGTTTTAATTATTGATAGCTTAGGAAAGTTATTTTACTTCCTAAGCTATTACCAATAGTGTAAGTATTGCTGCCAAATTTGGAAACATCCATTTTTCATACAGGAACTGTAAGATTTCGAAGAATTTCCCATAGGTGGACTTCCACCTGTACGTATTTCAAACCTTGTTTTCCCTCCCTGACTTTTCTAGTGCTGGGTGCTGTGGGGCACATTCTTAATGCAGTAAGACTTTGTACTTCTGTCCTGTCAGGAGTTCTCACCCCGGTAGGAGTTCCTCCAGGCTACATTCCAGAAGAGGAATAATAAGCTAACTTTACATAGGAGTGGAACAATTCACATAAATATGTCCCTGCTAACTCAAACCAAGTGTTTCCTTCTGGTAGACAGAGATATGCCACTTAAGTCCCCTTCAAAATAGGCTGGCTGTTGCCAGACATTGGGAAATCAACCAGAAGACAAGTCTGCCTCAGCCATGGAGAGCCTCTCCCAGCTAGCTTTCTTCCTCTGCCCAACCCTATTCCTTCCTCAGGTACTGATCCCAATTGATTTCTCTGGTAAGTAGCTTGGACTCTAATCTTCCTCTTAGAGCTAGCTTTCCAGGGAACCCAACCTGGAATAATTCCTAACCCACCTTCCCCTTGGATAGATTCCCAAATGCCATAGTCTCTCTGATATTCCCCACCCCACACACTTGAGGCTGGAGACAAGTCTGAGCAGAAAGGACAGAGGTCCTGAATTAATGCAATTAGATTATCTTAATTTTGCCAGTTTTCCAAAAATATTTGCCCCCCAGACACACTACTGGGGCCCTTCTCAAGGCTGAAAGTAAGATGTTGAAGGCCAAGTTTCATCTGCCTGTTGTGAGATCCACTTTGGCACTCTACAAGGTTTAATGAGCACCTCCTATTTGCTGACCCTCTATTGTGGATGTATATACTAATGTGCATAGCAGACCTGGTTCCTCCCTTACCTTCTTGCAAATAGAGGTCTAGTGCTGGTGAAATAGACATGAAAAGGCAATTATTCTGAAGCAAGGTATGCTGCTCAGCTGGGGTGGTGTAGAGGCTGACTGCTGGGACCTGAAGGATGAGTAGAATGACCAGAAGAAGGGAAGAGAGCTCCACTGAGAAGGACAAGCATGTACAAGTGCCTGGTGGGGAGATAGAACTTGACTTGTTAAAGGAGATTTAAAGTGATCAGGAGTTCAAGGGAAAGAAGGTGCTCTGGAAAGCAGGAAGGAGGGGTCTGAAGAGGAACAAAAATTGGTGTCTCCTAGAGAGGGTACCATGGGCAGAATGATGGCCCCTCTGTGATGTCCGTATCCTAATCCCTGGAATATCTGAATATATTACAGTACTTTGCAGATGAAGTTAGGGAAAAGGACTTTAGTGAGATTATTATGGATTATTTTGGTGGTTCCAATGTAATCACATGAGCCTGAAAAAGCGAAAGAGGAGGGCAGAAGTTGGTCAGACTCAAATTATGAAAGGGATGTGATCCTCCACAGCTGGCCAAGGATCCAAGGAATTCAGGTGGTCTCTACAAGCAAGAAATGACCCTCAAGTGATAGCAAAAAAAAAAAAAAAAAAAAAGTAAGTTCTCCTACAATCACTAGGAATTGAATTCTGCCAACAACTTTAATGAGCAAATTCTCCCCAACCACCTCCAGAAAGGATTGCATCCCTGCTAATGTGTTGATTTTAGCCCAATGAAACCCATATTGAACTTCTGGCCTACAGAACTGTGGTATGATAAAAATTTTTATTATTCTAAGCCACTAAGGTTGTGTTAATTTGTGTGTTTATATTGTTAGGGATTGAACCCAGGACCTTGTGCATGCTAGGCAAGTGCTCAAACATTGAGCTGCACCCCCCAACCCAAGGGTAATATGTTATTGTAGGAAAAGAAAACTGATAAGAGATTAGAGAATGAGATACTGCTGTAACAAATTCCAAAAACATGCCAGGTTCAGTGGTGCAGGTCTGTAATACCAGCAGCTCAGGAGGCTGAGGCAGTTGGATTGTGAGTTCAATGCCAGGCTCAGCAACTTTGCAAGTCCTTATCTCTAAATAAAATATAAAAAGGCCTAGGATCTTGCTCAGTGGTTAAGTGTCTCTGGGTTCCATCCCTGGTATTAAAAAAAAAAAAAATCCAAAAATGTGGAATTGGCTTTGGAATTGGGCAGTTGGCAGAGGCTAGAAGAATAACAGAAAAGGCCAATTTTGGCTTCAATGAACCATTAGAAGAAATCTGAATGTTAAGGATGTTGCTGGTGAGAGCTTAGAAAGAAATGAAAAACATGTTATTGGAAGCTGGAGTTGCAGAAAGTTTAGTGTGGAATTGTATCCCACAGTAGGGTGGAAAACAGAATTTGTCCATTTCTAAGCAAAATGTTGAAGGTACATTCTGGGTTCTTCTTGCTAATTATGGTAAACTGTAGGAAGAGGGATATAAATTCAAAGAGAAACTGTTACAATGAAATCAGACCTTGATATTAGGAATTCTCAGTCCAGAAAAGCACTTTACCTCAAGTTGTTGAAGTTGATACAATTCAAATAACATCAAGTTCTTCATTTTGAGTGATAAAGTATTTATAAAAATAATATACAAGAATGATATAATGTCACAGAAGAGAGTGGCCTAGGAAGCTTCATGGATTCATCCCTTCACAGAAACAAGAATTGTGCTGGGTGCAGCGGCATGTACCTGTAATCCCAGTGTCTCGGGAGGTGGAGGCAGAAGGATTGCAAGTTGAAAGGCAGTCTCATCAAAAGTGAGGCACTAAGCAACTCAATGAGACCCTGTCTCTAAATAAAATACAAAATGGGACTGGGGATGTGGCTCAGTGATTGAGTGCCTTTGAGTTCAGTCCCCCTCAACTCCCCCCGCCCCCCACCCCCAAAACAAATAAACAAAAAATCAGGTATTTGAGTTTTCAGAAACTGCCTGAACCAACTTTTTAGGAACTCAAGTCTAGATTGTAGAGGACAGATGAGACAAGTCCCTGAAGATAGCAGGAAACAGTTTTATTTGGCTGCAGCCAGGTTCAGAAGATAGTTTTTTCTGTAATCAATAATCCACTGAATCCCAAGTTCAGGTAGTTTCAGAACTTTATGCCCAGTGTGTGAGGGGAGGGCTCAGAAGTGCACAGTCTGCAGAAGTTCACATAAAAGTAGCTTTTTCTCTCACTGTTTTGGGCAAGTTAACTCTTCAAGGACAACATCTGAGAAGGGAGAGCTTCTTCTCCCCTTTCTTTCCTCCCCCTTCCAGCTGTTACGGAGCCCAACTGGTAACTTATCTTAGAAATGTAGACACTTCTGTGAAGCTTCTGCTCAAGGCCAGAGACCTTATCAAAGGATCTTTTTTAAATATTTTTTTTTATTGTAGTTGGACACAATAGCTTTATTCTATTTATTTATGTGGTGCTGAGGACCAACCTAGGGTCTCACTAAGTTGCCTAGGATATTGCTAAGTAACTGAGGCCAAGTTAAATTATGCCTAGGACATTGCTAAGTTACTTAGCCAAGGCTGTTGCTAAGTTACTCAAGACAAAGAATTTTTAAAGCAGCTAGAGGGAAGCTATTTGTTATGCGCAGGGATTCTAAATAAGACTAATAATAGTTGATTTCTCAGAAACCATGGAGGACAATAATTGTTAGTGTGACATATCTAAAATTCTGGTGAAAAAAAAATGTCAACCAATAATTCTATTACCTAGCAAACCAATCCTTCAAGAATAAAGGAGGAGAAGCTGGACAGAGGCACACCTCTAATCCCAGCTGCTTGAGAGGCTGAGGCGGGAGGATCATGAGTTCAAAGCCAGCTTCAGCAACAGTGAAGTGCTAAACAACTCAGTGAGACCTTGTCTCTAAAAAAAAAAAAAAACAAACCACAAAATAGGGCTAGGGATGTGGCTCAGGAGTCAAGTAACCCTGAGTTCAATCCCTGGTACCAAAAAAAGAAAGAAAAGCAAAGAAAACATAAAATGGGCTAGGGATGTGGCTAGTGGTTAAGTTCCCTAGGTTTAATCCTTGGTACAAAAAAAAAAAAAAAGAAGAAGAAAAAGAAAAAATATATATATGTATGTACATACATAGATATATAGAAGACATATAATGGAATGGTAGAAGTAAATCCTTTATTATTAATAACATTAAATGCAAGTGGACTAAACTCTCTGATTTGAAAAACAGGTTGGCAGATGCTTAAAAAGTTGATCTGGGCTGGGAATGTAGCTCAGTGATAGAGTGCACACTTAGCATGCACAATCAATTCCTGGTACAACAAAAACTACAACAAAAAAGGAGTTCATCTATATGCAGACTACAAGAGATGCAGATATAAGGATACTGAAAGGTTAAAAGTAAAATGATGGAAAAACTGCATGCAAATTGTAACTAGAAGAGAGCCAGTTTGGCTACATTATTGTCATACAAAAAAAAAAAACGTAAGAATTTGACAAAATTCAATGCCCTTTATTAATAAAAATAGTACATAAACTAGAAATAGAAAGGAATTACCTCAACATAGTAAAGGCAAAATATGAAAAACTCACAGCCCAACTTCATATTCAATGAAAGACTGAAAGCTTTCCCCTTATTCCTAGGTATTTAATAATTATTTTTTTCTTTTTCTTTTTTGGTACCAGGGATTGAACTCAGGGACACTGAACCACTGGAGCCATATCCTCAGCCCTATTTTGTTTTATTTGAACATAAGGTCTCACTGAGTTGCTTAGCACCTCACTTTTGCTGAGGCTGGTGCTCAGCAAATCACGGTGCTCCTGTCTCAGCCTCCCAAGCCACTGGGATTTCAGGCATGTGCCACCATGCCCAGCCCTAAGTATTTGTGTGTGTGTGTGTGGGGGGGGGGGGTTAGGGAAGTGGTAGGCCTTTCTCAGAAACACCCTTGGGTGGGAAAAAGAAACTTTTTCCTTCAAATGGCCATCCAGATGTTAAGCAAGGACCTTATTATATTCCCCCCATTTTCGTTTCTATTGGGCCCCTTAGGGAATAGGGACTCAGGTCAATCTTCTATAACTGCTTCCTGCTGGGAAGGGGTGGAGTTTGAATCCCTCATTAGGGGCACTGGACATCATTGGAATAATGACAGAGGTTGAGTGGTGGTGGAATGCTGTCCCTGGTGCCCCAATTTTTGGTGAGGGATTATTATTCCTGTAACAAAAGCTGGTTTATAGTTTGATTAGAGATTTTTTGGATCTGGTCTTGAACCAATCTAATGATGCAGGGGGAAAGAATTAACAGAAGGCCTATGGCAAAGAGAGGGGTCAGGAAAGGAAGAAGGGGGGTCCTTAGCTGCCATCCTTCAGTAGAGGAGAGCTGTTGTTTCCGGTGTTCAAGGTCCTGTTGGAGTTGTTTTATCTTGTCCTTTACTATTCCATGTTGATTGACATAAAAGTAGCATTCCGCCTTTTTCAGGGCTGTTAAAAGATCAAGACCCCTTCATTCTGCAGAACCACAGCAGCTAAAGAATCAAGGTGGGATTGTACAGTTAGTATGGTTTGAGCAAGTTGCTGTAAGTCTCCTAGAAATTGGAATGGTAATTCCAGATAATGGTACCCCTGGGAGGTGAATACAGAATAAGGGAGGAGGGCAGAAGTGAAAAAGGGAAGGATGGTACTCATGGTTCTGCAGTGTCCTCATGTCCTCAGAGACCAAAGGAAGACTGGGGGTTCTGGCCTTGGAGACACACAGCTTGAGAGGGCCTATGATTCTCATTGTATAAAAGGGCAGAGAAAAACATTTTAAATGGGAGTTGTGAACCCAATATGAGATGCCCTCAAGGTGGGCTGCTGAGGAGTGGTAAGAATGACCTGATAGGGTCCAGTTCATTTTGCTGAGAGTTGAGAGGAGGAGGGGGGCTTGTTGCGGGCGGGAGTTAAAAAGTACCAGGTCACAGAGTGGGAAGAGGGGAAGAGGCAGAACTAGGCTTTGCCAGAATAGCATTATGTATGCCAGAAAAGATGAGGGGCAAGGGGAACTGGAGAATCAGAGAGGGTGGTGAGCTGAGAAGGGAGATAAGATAGTCTGTATAGAAGCTCAAAAGGGGAGATATTGATTGGGAGGGCTTGTAACCTAAGAAGAGCCAAGGGAAGGAGATTAGTCCAATCTAAATGTAATTCAAAAGATAGTTTAATGGAGCTGGGGATGTGGCTCAAGCAGTAGCGCGCTCGCCTGGCATGCGTGCGGCCCAGGTTCGATCCTCAGCACCACATACAGAGATGTTGTGTCTGCCGAGAACTAAAATAAATAAATAAATATTTTAAAAAACCCCACAAAGGATAGTTTAGTGAGAATGTTTTTCAAGGTCCAGTTGGTACATTCTGTTTACCGCTGTCCTTGCTTCCCCAATGCTGAAGTATAACACCAGAGAAGCACGCGGAGGCAAGTTTAGAGTGGAAAGTAGAAGCTTTATTAAAGGACAGCAGAAAAGATTTCTCCCTGGAGAAAGAAGGGGACCCAAGAGGTGGAATCCCTGGAAGGGGAAGGTCTTCCCTCTTATATAGCTAAAGTCTACTTTCAGCTTTCCCACATTCCTGTCGTATACCTGTCCTCTGTTCTGTTATCTTGCAGTGATGGAATGTAGGTGGGAAGGCCCAAAGGATGGGGGGACAGGTGGGCAGAAGAAGTAATCTGGGCAGGAAGGGCTTTCTGGAAGCTGATTCATTAACATTTCCTTGGGATGAGCTCTGGGCCTTGGGGATATTAACATTTCAATTCCCCCAAGTGCTGCTCTGATTTCCTGGATTCCATTCTCAATAATGGCCTTCATCTTATTCATCTTCTCCTTACTCCATATTTACCTAACTACATTAACTACCTATCTTTAAGTCTGGCTTCAATTCCACCTTGCCAGAGGACTGGGGATGTTAGGGGATATGAAAATGCCAGGAGAGGGCTGGGGATGTGGCTCAAGTGGTAGCACGCTCGCCTGGCATGCGTGCGGCCCGGGTTTGATCCTCAGCACCACATACCAACAAAGATGGTGTGTTCGCCAGAAAACTAAAAAATAGAATATTTTTTTAAAAAAGGGGCATGTGTGATTGCTTTACATAAAAAAAAAAAAGAAAAGAAAATGCCAGGAGATGTTGAGTACCTTAGCTATGGACCATGAAACATGGGAAGCAAATTCAGGACCATGGGGCTGGGGATGTGGCTCAAGCGGTAGCACGCTCGCCTGGCATGCGTGCAGCCCAGGTTGGATCCTCAGCACCACATACAAACAAAGATGTTCTGTCCACCAAAAACTAAAATAAAATTAAAAAAAAAAAAGCAAATTCAGGACCATTATCAGACTGGAGTGAGGAAGGGAGGCTGAATCAGGGAAGAATATGTTCAATGAGGATGTTGGCCACCACAGAGGCACATTTTCTTGTGGCAGGAAAAACCTCAACCCATCCCAAGAAGGTGTCGACAAGTACCAAGAAAAATTTGTACTGCTTGACTTGGGGGCATATGGGTGAAATCCAGCTGCCAATCAGAGCAAGGTAGATGTCCTCTTTCCGGGTGTAAAGGAAAAGCAGGTAGACAGAGATTGGAGGTGGGATTGGTTTTTTGGCAGATTTCACAGGAAGCAGAGAGGGTAGAGAGACATTGTAAGTCCTCTGGAGAGAGTTTAAGGAGGGAAGTGAGACATTGTTTTAAAGATGTGATATTAGGGTAAAAGAGGTTGTGAAGGAAGGTAAGCACTTGTTGAGTGTCAGGTGGGGAAGAGTCTGTTGGGGAACTAGCAAGGCTGAGGACCACAGGTGAAGGAGTCTATTGGAGGGTGGTGGCCCTCACCTCAGAGTCTGCCTTGTTGTTGCCAAGTGTCACAAAGGAGGTGTCTGTCTGATGGAATTTACAATGTGAGATTCCAATGGCAGTGAGAAGCTTTGAGACCTGAAAGAGATCTGAAATAAAGGGGGCATCAGTAATTAAAATTCCCTTGGTGGTAAGGAATCTGTACTCCTTCCAAAAAGCAAAGTGGGAAAGAAGTATGTGGAAAGTGAAGCCAGATTTAAAGTTAGGTAGTCAGTGTAGTTAGGTAAATCGGGTCTAATACCGAGTGAAATCTAAAATGGAGGCCATGCTGCGAATGACTCAGGGAAAACACAGGACAATTCATGGAATATTAATGAAGTCCCAAAAAGGCCCTAGGCCAAAGTCCACCTCAAAGAAGTGTTAACCAACAGCCCCAACAGATTTGGAGATAGCCCATCCCAGAGAAGTGATAATCCCATCCCAAAGGTGATAATTAGGCCCACCTGTGTCCCACCCCTCGGCCTTCCAACCTACATTCCATCACCAAAACTATAAAAAGGGGAAACAACCACACTTCCACCGATTCCACCTCTTGGGTCCCCTTCTTCCTCCGGGAGAAGTCTTTTCTGCTGTCCTTTAATAAACTTTCTAATTTCTACTCTGACCTTGCCTCGGTGTGCTTCTTTGGTGTTATTCTTCAACATCGGGGAAGCAAGAACTCGTCACCGGTCAACAGCGGTAACAAAAGCATATTTAGAGTCACTATAGACATTGATGGAGGCTCTCTTTGCCAAAGTGAAGGCTCTGATGAGGGCAACAAGTCCAACCTGCTGATTGGATGTATTATTGGGGAGGGGGATCCACTTCCACAACTGAGACTATAGCATACCCTGCCTGATGAACTCCCTCCTGAAGGAAGGAGGAGCCATCTGTGAACCATGTGTATGTTGCCTGGAGCAAAGGACCTTCCTGGATGTGGGAGGGATGTGGAAGAAGCTCCTCCAGAGTTTCAGTGCATGAAAGGATAAGAAGAGAAAAGGTGGAAGAGTCCTGAGGAGTGGGGAGGAGAGTAGCAGGGTTTAAAGGTGAGCATGTGTGGAAAGTAAGACTGAATCTTCCACCAGGAAAACCTGTAGAGACAAAAGGCGACATCGGGGTATAAATGTAAGCCCTTGTAGGTGAGGAGTTCCTTTAGGTGATGGGGAGCCCATGGTAAGTGGGGCCCCAAAGGTGAGTTTCTTTTTATTTTTTATTTTTATTTTTTAAGAGTGAGAGAGAGGGATAGAGAGAGAGAATTTTTAATATTTTTTTTTTAGTATTTGGCGCACACAACTTCTTAGTTTGTATGTGGTGCTGAGGATCGAACCCAGGCCGCATGCATGCTAGGCGAGCGCGCTACCGCTTGAGCCATATCCCCAGCCCCAAGGTGAGTTTCTTTGACTCATTGATGAGTAGAGAGGCTGAGACCAACGTTGGTAGGCAAGGGGCCCATTCCTGAAAAGTAGGCTCAAGACCCTTCCATAGATAAGCCACAGGGGGAAAGGTTGGCCCCAGCATGTGTCTGAGGACCCCTAGAGCAAATCCCTGCTTTTCAGCCACATAAAGGTGAAATGGGAATGTGAGATCAGGGAGAATGGAGAGCAGGGGCATGGAGGAGGGCCTGCTGGAACATGGTGAAGGGCTTTGTAACAGAATGGAATAGAGGTTCAGAGAGTGGGCCCCAGGCCGCATCATATAGAGGCTTAGCCAATATAGAGTAGTTAGGATTCCAAGCTCTAAGGAATCCTGCCATACCTAAAAAGTAGAGAATTCCTTCTTTAGTAGAGGGTGTTTGTATATTAGTGATAAGGCCCTTTCTATTAACTGCAATGGCTTTATGTGTAGGGGTCAGGAGGAGACCTAGTATGTTACCATTGCCAAAGAGAGCTGTACCTTGGATGGAGAAACCCTTACAGCTATGGACAGAAAGGAAGTTAAGAAGCTTACAGGTGTCCTGATAACTGACCTCAAAGGAGGGACTACAAAGAAGGAGATCATCAACATACTGTAGCACCAGAGACCGAGTGAGATATATGGATGCTAGGTTCTTAGCCAAGGCCTGTCTGAAGATATGAGGGCTGTCATGGAACCCTTGAGGGAGAACTGTCCACATAAGCTGAGTGGAGTTATATGACTCAGGGACTGTCCATGTAAAGGTGAAAATGTCTTGAGAGTCAGAATGGAGGGGAATAGAGAAGAAGGCATCTTTCAGGTATAGCATTGAGAAGTAAGAGGTCCCAGAAGGAATGATGGAGAGAAGGGTATAAGGATTGGTTACCACAGAATGGATTGGGACAACTACAGAGTTGATGAACGCTTGATGGACCAAGCAGTAGGAACAATTGAGTTTTTTTTACTGCCAAGATGGGAGTGTTATAAGGAGAATATGTAGGTCTAAAGAATCCCTTTCACAAGAGGTCTTAAATGATAGGCTGTAAGCCTAGGAGTCTTTGTCAGGAGAGTGGGTATTGTGATTGGGCCAGAAAATGGAGGGGGTCTTTGAGATGGATAAGAATGAGCTTTTGGGCTGGGGATGTGGCTCAAGCAGTAGCGCACTCACCTGGCATGCGTGCGGCCCGGGTTCGATCCTCAGCACCACATACAAACAAAGATGTTGTGTCCGCCGAGAACTAAAAAATAAATATTAAAAAAACTCTCTCTCTCTCTCTCTCAAAAAAAAAAAAAAAAAAAAAAGAGCTTTTGGTGATAGAAGGACTTAAAACATCCCAGACAGTAGGGTCCACCTTGGAAAAGGGTAATGGGAAGGCACTGGCAAATGGAATAGGGGATAAGGGGTAAGTGTGAGGATCAGGGGAGTGGCAGGCAAGTCTGGATGGAAGCAAATAAGAGGAGAGAAGGAAAGCATAGCTCGAAACTTTGTGAGGATGTCCCTTCCCATGAGGGGAACAGGGAAAGGAGTGGGTAAAAATTAGAGAGCCATGCTGGGGCTGTAGCTCAGTGGTAGAACACTTGTCTAGCATGTACTGGGCACTGGGTTTGATCCTTAGCACCACATACAAATAAACAAAATAAAGGCATTCTGTCCATCTACAACAACAACAAAAAGGTTTAAAAAAAATTAGAGAGCCAAGAGCAAACAAGTCTAGGTATTTTTAAGGGTTAGTAAGATTTATCCTTTACCCCGACAATAGAGGTTATAGAACGACTAGTAGGCCCCTAGAACTCCTTGATGACTGAATGTGTAGCCCTGCCATCTAGGAGGAAGGAGACAGGCCTACCTGAAACACGCAGAGTTACCCTGGGTTCCCACAGAGTGATGGTAGTGGTTGGGTTATGGAGACCTGGGCCTTGTCAGTCCTCTGCAGCCAGTTCTAAGAGTTGGAAAGGGGAACCAGTAGGGCTGGATGGCTGTGGGCTGCTATGGGCTCAGGGACAGTCAATGGCCCAGCGTCCCTCCTGGTGGCATTTAGGACAAGGGCCTGGAGGCTTGGAAGGCTTGGGACATGTACAAGCCCCATCTGACCACATTTAAAACAGGGTCTGGGCAGTCTCTATGGGCCAGTGGAACCAGGGACACAGGCTGAGGCCAGACAGATGGCTTGAGAGAGGATCTGTTTCTGCTCTGGGCCTTCTTGCCTCTCCTGTTATACACCTTATAGGTTACTCCTAGAACCTCAGCTTGGGGAGTTAAGGGCCCCCTCTTGAGGTGCATTAGTTTGGCCTTAATATCAGAAAAACTCTGGGAGAAAAAATGGGTCATTTAGTAGTTGTCTCCCATCTGGAGTCTCAGGGTCCAGATTAGTATATTGTAATAAAGCCTAAATGCTGAAGGGTTTACATTCTTATCTTGGATGATTTCCTGGAGCTTTTCATAATTGATCGCTTTATGTGCTGCCATAAGGCAAGTAATGAATTGGTTTCTACTAGTTACTCCTCCAGGCGAATGAATTATAATTCCAATTGGAGTCCCAATCAGAGACCACTTTAGTGCCAATCAGATGGGCAGGGGAAGTCTGGCCTGCTCCCAAACTCACCTGCATAATTTCTAGCTTGCTCCCAAACTCACTTGTACTCCTTGGGCAGGAAGGTGTTAGACTAGATCATATAGACATCATGGAAGGTCAAATCATATGATTGGATCAGATATTGAAACTCTTTGATATAGGTGTTGGAACTTGAAATATAGGACCCATGCCACTTTTCTAACTGTGAAAGTTCTGACAAAGATAAAGGCACATGAACCAAGAGGACACAAGAGATGTGGGTTGGGCAGCGGCAAACTGTAAGCATGTAGCAGCAGGAGAGAAAGGCAGAGGGACTGAGGGGACAGTTGCTGCGGTGGCTTCATCAGAAAGAGAATTATAATATGGCAGAGGCTTATGTGCTGGATTGAAGGAAGAGGAGTCCCGGGTAGAATCTTCTGTTCCTTTGGAAGCAGGGAAGTGAGAGCTAAGAGGACTTGTGCAGGAGAGCAAGAGTTGCAGAGAGAAAGCTTAGAGAGAGGAGAAAGCCTGAATGTGTGATAGCTCTTTCCATTTTCCCAAACGCTCACCATAGTTGAAAAGATCCCTGATAAAGCAGCCATTTAGGGGCTGGGGTTGTGGTTTGGTAGAGCGCTTGCCTAGCACATGTGAAGCCCTGGGTTCGATCCTCAGCACCATATAAAAATAAATAAATAAATAAAGGTACTGTGTACAAATAAAATAAATATTTTTTTTTAAAAAGCAGCCATTTACTCAAGCGGAAACACGCTCTCCTGGCATGCATGCGCCCCGGGTTTGATCCTCAGCACCACATACAAAGATGTTGTGTCCACTGAAAACTAAAAAATAAATATTAAAAAAAAAATTCTCTCTCTCTCTTAAAAAAAAAAAAAAAAGGTTGCCTTGGTTGTCTGGGATTAGAAAAAAAAAAAAAAAAGCAACCATTTAAAGTCTTTATCCAAAGACTATTGAGGCCAGATCTGATTGCACAAGTGGATAAGTTTTGGGGGGGTTTAGTTCCAGGGTGAGTGATAGAGACCATAAGTTAGCCAGGAGGCAGCCTAGGGACTATGGGAAGGAATGGATGAGGAGCCATCCATGCTGAGATGTAGGAGGTGAGTTTAGAGGTGGGGCATTCCCCAGTCTCTGGTATCACCTAGTTTGAGAGGATGGTTATGCTCAGGGGGTCCTCACCACTGCTGGGTAAGCATCAGGGGCAGGAGTCCCGTAAAGGTACTTGGGCGCTTGGCATGAACTCCGAAGAAGGGGCAGATTAAACAAAGGCTGAGAGGTAGTCTCACCAGGAACAACTTCCAATCACCCTTGGTGATTATTTTTTCTCAAAACCCAGGACCCAAATGAAAGACCACCTATAAACTTTGTTGACAGTAGGGATCAGCTGTAGCTGTGAAAGCTGTGGCTGGGGGGTGCCCCTGACCATACGATAACCTTAGGAGTGCTGGACATTCAATGGTCATTTCCTGGGACTTGTAGATTGGTTAGGTCGACCAGAGACAGGAGTCTTACCTGGAATGTCTGGTGGTGGGTGAAGAGAGGGCGTTTAGCAGAATGGAAGGCCTGGTCCCATGGTGGAATTTGGATTGGGGCCCTGGAATGCTCAGTGACCCTTGAAGAGGGGAGCGGGCACACCAGGGAACCCGATCCCAGGTTTCGGCACCAAAAAGAAGGGAAAGTAAGGAATGAGAGATGGGTAAGTGAGAAATGAAAGACAGAGACTAGGCAGAGATACACACGAGAGTTTGTCAGAGCTGACAAATAAAGGCCATCTCTCTATAGAGTGGAGAGAGGCAAAACAGGCTTGGGTTCTGGGGCTTTTATGGGGCAGGCTCAAGAATCAGCGTCTGATGGGTCCCAATGCAGTGCTTAGGGGTTGGGTTGGTATGAGGGAGTGGTGAGCCTTTCCAGAAATGCCTTCTTGGGTGGGAAAGTGAAACTTTTTCCTTAAAATGGTGGCTGTCACTTAAGATGGCCATCAAGATGCTAAGCAAGGACCTTATTAGCAATCTTTAGCAAGAAGATAAGCAGGAGGCATCACAACTCCAGACCTTAAACTATACTACAAAGCTATAGTAACAAAAACAGCATGGTATTGGCACCAAAATAGACATGTAGACCGAGGGTACAGAATAGAAGACACAGAGACAAACCCACATAAATACGATTATCTCATACTAGACAAAGGCACCAAAAACATATATTGGAGAAAAGATAACCTCTTCAACAAATGGTGCTGGGAGAACTAGAAATCCATATGCAGCAAAATGAAACTAAACCCCTATCTCTCACCTTGCACAAAACTCAATTCAGAGTGGATCAAGGACCTAAGAATTAGACCAAAGACCCTGTATCTAATAAAGGAAAAAGTAGGCCCAAATCTTGATCACATTGAATTAGGCCCTGACCTCCTTAACAAGACTCCTAAAGCACAAGAAATAAAATCAAGAATTAATAAAGGGATGGATTCAAGCTAAAAAGCTTCTTTTCAATGAGGTGAAGAGAGCGCCTACTTTTTGGGAGCAAATTTTTGCCACATGCACACATGTCAGATCACTAATTTTCAGGATATACAAAGAATTCAAAAAACTTAACACCAAAAAAACCCCCAAACAATCCAATTAATGGGTCAAGGAGCTGAAAAGACACTTCTCAGAAGAAGATATACATTTGATCAACAAATATATGAAAACATGTTCATCTCTAGTAATTAGAGAAATGCAGATCAAAACTACTCTAAGATTTCATCTCACACAAGTCAGAATAGCAGTTATCAAGAATACAAACAACAATAAGTGTTGGTGAGGATGTGGAGGAAAAGGCACACTCATACATTGTTGGTGGGACTGCAAATTGGTGCAACCACTCTGGGAAACAGTATGGAGATTCCTTAGAAAGCCTGGAATGGAACCACCATTTGACCCAGCTATCCCACACCTCAGTCTATATCCAAAGGACTTAAAATCGGCATACTATAGTAACACAATATTTATAGCAACTCAATTCAATGTTTATAGCAGCTCAATTCACAATAGCTAAACCGAGGAACTAACCTAGAAGCCCTTCAATAGTTGAATGGATAAAGAAACTGTGGTATATATAAACACAGTGGAATATTACTCAACATTAGAATGAAATTATGACATTTGCAGGTAAATGAATGGAGTTGGAGAATATCATGCTAAGCAAAGTAAGCCAATCCCCCCCAAAACAAAGGATATTCTCTCTGATAAGCAGATGCTGATCCACAATTGTGGGGTGGGAGGCAGGGGGAAAATGGCAACACTTTGATCGGGCAAAGGAGAAAAAGGGAAGGGGAGGGGGCATGGAAGCAGAATAGATGGTGGAATGAGATGGACATTATTTCCCTAGATACATGTAAGATTGCATATATGATGTGATGCTACATCATGTACAACTAGAGAAATGAAAAG
The DNA here is from genome assembly GCF_045843805.1 of Urocitellus parryii. NCBI lineage: Eukaryota > Metazoa > Chordata > Mammalia > Rodentia > Sciuridae > Urocitellus > Urocitellus parryii. The sequence goes on along the minus strand of NC_135532.1, from coordinate 91,586,835 downwards.
TTGTGCTACAATTTTGTACAGTGAACCAAAATGCATTCTGCTGTCATATATACCTGATTAAAATAAATAATTTTTAAAAAATAGTTTGGAGTCTCACAGAGGCATAAGCCTGTAGTCCTAGTTTTACTCGGAAGGTTGAGGCAGGAGGATGGTTTGAGCCCAGGAGTTCAAGGTTTGACTGGGCAACATAGTGAGGCCTCATCTCAAAAACAACAAGAACAAACAAACAGAAAATCAAATTTGGAGCCAGGTGCAGTGGTGCATACGTGTAATCCCAGTGGCTCTGGAGGCTGAGACAGGAAGATTGTGAGTTCAAAGCCAGCTTCAGCCACAGCGAGGCACTAAGCAACTCAGTGAGACCCTGTCTCTAAATAAAATACAAAATAGGGCTGGGGATGTGGCTCAGTGACTGAGTGCCTCTGAGTTCCAATCCCTGGTACAAAAAAAGAATCAAATTTCATACTGGCATAAGGATATAGAGCAAATGAATAGAACAGAAAGACCAGAAATAAATCCTCACATATGTGGTCAATTTTATTTTTCTTTCTTTTTATACCAGGGATTGAACTCGGGGCACTTAACCACTTAGCCACATCCCCAGCCCTTTTTGTATTTTATTTAGAGAGAAGGTCTTACTGAGTTGCTTAGGGCTTCACTAAATTGCTGAGGATGGCTTTGTACTTGTGATCTTTCTGCTTCAGCCTCCTGAGCCTCTGGGATTACAGGCATGTGCCACCTCATTCGGCTCAGTCAGTTTGTTTTCCATAGGTGATAAGACCCAGTTCTATGAGGAAAAGACAGTTTTTTCAAGAAATGATGCTGGAAAAATGGATATCTACCTGCAAAAGGGCTGGGGAATATAGTTCAGTGGTCTAGTTTGCCTAGCATACACAATACATGGGGTCCAATCCCCAGCACCACATCCACACAAGAGAATAAATTGGACTCTTACATCATATACAAAATACATGAAATACCTAAATTTAAGAATTAAAACTATAAAATACTTAGAAGAAAAGGTAAGAATTTAAGAATTAAAACTATGAAACACTTAGAAGAAAAGGTAGGTGAAAATCCACCAAATCCTTTGAGAAGATAGTAATTTCTTATTTTACCAAAAGGAAAATACATTAATTGAATTTCATCAAAATAAAATAGCCAGTAAAATGAAGAAAATATTTGAAAATCATATATCTGATAATAAATATCCAGAATATATAAATGATTTCTAAAACTCAACAATAAAAATATAAACAATAAGCCAGGCATGGTGGTGTATGCCTGTAATCTGGTGGCTTGGGAGACTGAGGCAGGAGGATCCTGAGTTCAAAGCCAACCACAGCAATGGTGAAGTGCTAAGCAAATCAGTGAGACCTTGTCTTTAAATAAAATATAAAATAGTGCTGGGGATGTGGCTCAGTGTTCAAGTGCCCCTGAGTTGAATCTCTGGTACCTTAAAAATACATACACACACATATAAATAATACAGTTAAAAAATTGGCAAGGAGCCAGGCCCAGTGGTCCATGCTTATAATCCCAGTGGCTCAGGAGGCTGAGGCAGGAGGGTCTCGAGTTCAAATCCAGCCTCAGCAATTTAGTAAAGCCCTAAGAAACTTATCAAAACACTCTCTAAATAAATTAGAAAAATTGGCTGGGGATGTGTCTTAGTGGTTAAGTGCTCCTGGGTTCAATCCCTGGTACAAAAAAAATTGGCAAGGGACTTAATTAGATATTCCAAAGAAGACATAAAAATGGCCAATAAGCAAATGAGAAGATGCTCAACACAACAGGCCATTAGGGAAACACATATCAAAACAACAATGAGGTGGTACATATACACAATGGAATATTACTCAGCCATAAAGAAGAATGAAACTAAGGCATTTGCCAGTAAATGGATGGAGCTGAAAACTACCATGCTAAGTGAAATAAGCCAATCCTCAAAAAACCAAAGGTCAAATATTCTCTCTGATATTCAGATGATGACTCACAATCGGGAGGTTGTGGAGCTTCTCAGGATTGGACGAGGGTGAATGGGGGGAAGGGATGGGGAATGGGAATGGGAAAGACAGTAGAATGAATTGGACATAAGTTTCCTGTGTTCATATAAAAATACAGAGCAGTGTAACTCCACATCATGTACAACTACAAGAATGGGAATTTATTCTCCATGTACATATGATATGTCAAAATACATCGTCATGTGTAACTAAAAAGAACAACAACAACAAAAATAAACAATGAGGGCTGGGATGTGGCTCAGTGGTAGAATCAAAACAATAAGTTATCATTGAAAGCAAAATGAAAGAGAAAGCAAAAGAAACAAGAGACAGACCTCAATGGATCAGTAATGCTTTAGGCACATTTTCAAAAGAGAAAATGGCAGCCGGTTAACTAACAGAGGTTCACTTGATGCTTTGACTATATCTCTTGTGACTTTGAAACGTACACATTTTTTTTCTTTTTTCTCAGTCTTCTTTTCCCTAAACTTCTCCTCCCTGATCTTCTTCTTCCTTTTTTTTTGAGAGAGAGAGAGAGAGAGAGAGAGAGAGAGAGAGAGAGAATTTTTTAATATTTATTTTTTAGTTTTCAGTGGACACAACATCTTTATTTTATTTTTATGTGGTGCTGAGGATTGAACCCAGCGCCCCGCGCATGCCAGGTGAGAGCGCTACAGCTTGAGCCACATCCCCAGCCCCCTGATCTTCTTTTCTCTAAAATTCTCCCTGATCTTTTTTTCCCCAACCTCTTCCCTAATCTCCTTTTTCCTTGTCTTCTCCTTCCTGATCTCTTCTCACTCATCTCATTTTCTCTGAATCACCTCTATAAAAGCTCTCTGTTCCTGTAAATGAGCAGAATCACAGCCTTTGGGACAGGAGTCCCCTTATAGCAAAGCAATAAACTTTCTTTTTCCTTTTTCTCAAAACCGTGTTCTCATTAATGGATTGGCATTGGGGACAAGGTCCAAGCTTTTGGCAACAGTTACAATAGGGGTCTGAGTTTTATAGGCTTTAGTGAGACTTAATCATAGTAGAACGTGTCATTTGGGCGGTCAGGGAAAACAGTTGTAGAACCAGAAATTGTGAAAGTTCAGAGCCAATTGTTGCTGGGAAATGGTGAAAGTCCAGAGCCCATTGTTTTCCTTCTCTCCCTGGGACCCATTGTCCTCCTTTTCTTCCTGGGGGGTTGTTTTTCCGATATCCTTCAATCATAAGATATCACTTCATAATCATATTAAAAACAAAAAGAGAACTGGGTGTTGTGGTGCAGCCTCAGAAATCTAAGGATGTAATGCCAGATTCCTGGGACCCCAATACACCTCCAGGAACCGAATCCCATGCAATCACACAAGAGTCTTTATTGCAAGCTTGAGCCTGGACTCACAACTATTTCGGACACAGCGGTCCCAGGGAGTGAGTCCTGGTCCTTTGTCCAGTGAGATTTTATAGGTTTTGGGGGGATACTCTTTGAGTCACAACATCACACAGCAAATCATTCCATACTGCGGGAAAGTCAAACAACAGCTCTTAACATTGATTAGCACATTCACTGGTGGGGAACAAGTTGGGTAGGGGTGATTGGTTAGTACAAGAGGGGGATTCCTTTGATCTGATTGGTTTAGGCCACGAGGGGTGTACGTGCTAAACTACATGGTTTCCCAACATGTTATCAACCACCATAAACTACAGGGAAGTCATCTGATATCTCAGGTATTTTCCCTGTCTCATGCTGAATGGAGGTTGCTAGGGGGTTGCTATGGGTCCTCACCTAGCCTAACTGAGTCAGGGACACCTGGCACCACAGATCTCTCCTGTTATTTACAAACAACTCAGCAGGGTAGGTATGTGCTTACTGAGTGCTCTGTGGGTTTTTCCAAGGACAAGGGTCATGCCCCCTTCCTTAGGACAGGCCTTGAGGTAGAAGCTGGTTTAGTCACATCAGTTTCTCAAGGAAGCCCTAAGCAACTTCGTAAGACCCTGTCTCATAAAATATAAAACAAGGGCTGAGGATGTGGCTCAGTGCTTAAGCACCTCTGGGTTCGATCCCTGGTACCAAAAAATAAAATAAAATTGCTGGGTGTGGTGGTACATGCCTATAATCCCACGAGCTCCAAGGCAGAGGCAGGAGGATCACAAATTCAAAGCCAGCCTCAGCAACTTAAGGAAGCCCTACACAACTTAGTGAGACCCTGTCTCACCATTAAAAAAAAGGGGGGGGGGCTAAAGATGTGGCCCAGTGGTTAAGCACCTCTCTTTACAATTCCTGGTACCATAAATAAATAAATAAGAGCAAAAACAAAATAGAAAATAAAAAATATTGATGAGGATGTGGAGAAACTGGAATCTTTGTGCACTGCTGGTAGAAATGTAAAATGTTGCAGCCACTATGGAATACAGTTTTAAAAAATTAATTAGGAATATATGACAGCAGAATGAATTTTGATTCATTGTACACATTGCAGTACAACTTTTCATTTCGTTGGTTGTAAACAACGTAGTATCACACCGTATGCACAGTCACATAGGGTAATGATGTCCATCTCATTTCATCATCTTTCCTACTCCCACACCCTGCCTGACCCCTCCCTCTCCTTTGCGCAATCAAAGTTCCTCCATTTTCCCCATGCCTCCCACCCCTGTTATGGATAAGCATCCACTTGGAATACAGTTTTATAGTTTCTCAAAAATCTAAACACACAAGCCTGGTGCTGTGATGCACACATGTATTCACAGCGGCTTGGGAGGCTGAGACCAGAGGATCGAGAGTTCAAAGCCATCCTCAGCAATTGTGAGGCCCTAAGCAACTCAGTGAGACTCTGTCTCTAAATGAAATACAAAATAGGACTGGGGATGTGGCTCAGTGGTAGAGTGCCCTGAGTTCAATTCCTGGTACCCTGCTCTCCCATAAAAAAGCTGAACATAAAATTATCATATGATCTAGCAATTCCATTTCTAGTTATATACCAAAAAAATTGAAATTATGGGGCTGGGGTTGTGGCTCAGTGGTACAGCGCTTGCCTACCATGCACCATATAAATAAATAAAATAAAAGTCCATTGACAACTTAAAAAAAAAAGAATCATTAGAAAAAAAAGAATTGAAATTAGGGATTAAACAGATACTTGTAAAGCAATGTTCATTGCAGCATTATTTACAATAGTCAAAGATATAAACACCCCCAAGTGTCCATCAACAGGACAAATGTGGTATATTATACAATGGAATATTTTATTCAGCCGTAAAAGTAGTAAATTTCTAATACATACTACAACATGGGTGAAACTTAAAGACATACTAAATTAAATTAGTCATATACAAAAAGACAGAAACTGTATAATTCCATTTATTTGAGGTATCTGGAATAGGGAAATTTGTAGAGACAGAAAGTAGAGTTTACCATGGATGGTGGAGAAAAGAAAATGAGGAATTATTGCTTAATGGTTTCACAGTTTCTGTTTGGGGAAACGAAAAATTTCTAAGTAGTCTGGGGTGATGGTTTCACAACATTGCAAAAGTAATTTATGTGTTATGGTTTGGATGTGAGGTGTGCCCCCAAAAGCTTACATGTGAGACAATGCAAGAAAGTTTGGAGTAGAAAGGTTGTGAGAGCCTTAACTCAACCAGTGGATTAATCCCCTGCTGGGATTAACTGAATGGTAACTGGAGGAGTTGGGACACTTGGAGCATGGCTTTGGGGTATATATTTGTATCTGGTGAGTGGATTCTCTCTTTGCTTCTGATCATTATGTGAGTTGCTTCCCTCTGTCACACTCTACAACAATGTTGTAGAGGCCTGAGAAATAGTGTTGGACTTCTATGGACTGAGATCTCTGAAATCGTGAGCCCTCAAATAAACTTTTCCTCTCTACGGTTATTCTGGCTGGGTCCTCTTAGTCACAGCAGTGAAAAAACTGACTAAAATAAAATGCCACTGGGCTGGGGATGTGGCTCAAGCAGTAGCGCGCTTGCCTGGCATGCGTGCGGCCCGGGTTCGATCCTTAGCATCACATACAAAGATGTTGTGTCTGACAAAAAAAAAAAATGTTAAAAAATAAAAAAATAAATAAAAAAATAAAATAAAATGCCACTGAATTGTACACTTAAAATTAGTATGATGGGGGCTGGGGATGTGGCTCAAGCGGTAGCGCGCTCGCCTGGCATGCGTGCAGCCCGGGTTCGATCCTCAGCACCACATACAAAGATGTTGTGTCTGCTGAAACTAAAAAATAAATAAATATTTAAAAAAAATTAGTATGATGGTTAATTTTTGTTATATATGTTTTACCACAATAAAATTTTTTTAAATTCCCAAAGGAATGAAAGTCTTATACATGTTAAAATATGAATAAATCTTGAAGCCACTATGATAAGTGAAATAAGCCAGACATAAACCAAGAAATATTGAGCCAGTTATGGTGGTGCATGTTTGTAATTCTAGAGATTGCAAGTTAAAGGTCATTTAGCCAGGCCCTAAGCGATGTATGGAGATCTTGTCTCAAAATAAAAAATAAGGCTGGTGCAGTGTTACACACCTGTCATCCCTGCAGTTCTGGAGGCCAAGACAGGAGGACTGCAAGTTCAAAGCCAGCCTCAGCAAATTAGTGATGCTCTAAGCAACTCAGTGAGATCCTGTCTCTAAGTAAAATTCAAAAATGGGCTGGGAATATGGCTTAGTGGTAAAATTTGTCTCTAAGTAAAATTCAAAAATGGGCTGGGGATATGGCTTAGTTGTTACACATCCCTGGGTTCAATCCCTGGTACCAAAATCAAACAAATAAATAAATAGATAAATAGGGCTGGGGGTGTAGTTCAGTGGTAAAGCACCCCTGTTTCAATCCCTCAAACTCAAGTACAAAAAAATAAAAAGACAAATATTGTATGATTGCACTTACATGAAGTATCCAGAATAAGCAGTTAAAAAGATGAAGTAGTCGGGCTGGGGATGTGGCTCAAGCGGTAGCGCGCTCGCCTGGCATGCGAGCGCCCCAGGTTCGATCCTCAGCACCACATACCAACAAAGATGTTGTGTCCCCCGAGAACTAAAAAATAAATATTAAAAATTCTCTCTCTCTCATTCTCTCTCCTCTCTCTCTCTCTTTAAAAAAAAAAAAGATGAAGTAGTAAAGAGGTTATCAGTGGCTGAGGGAAGGAGGAAATGGTGAGTGATTGCTTAATGGGTATTGAGTTTCTGTTTGTGATGATGAAAAACTTCTGGAAATAGATAGTGGTGATTATGCAACACTATAGATGAATTAACTCCACTGAACTATGCACTTAATAATGGTTCAAGTGCTACATTTTTGTATTTATTATATTACATTAAAATAAAATAGAAAATAAAAGAAAAAGAAAAACCTAGGAGATAAACAGATGAATGTGTTACATAAATATTGAGCAAGAAGAGTAAGGTGAGTGCACAAGGCCTTCCAGACAGAGCACAGCTTGCAGTACATGGTCACAAGTTTGAGAATCTTTGGGGGGAGACACAGGGGTTCTCAGTGATGAATGGAGAAAGGAAGTCTAGTCAAGAAATGGGTTACAAAATTTAGTTGCAAATTGTGGGGGGAGGGTATTTTGACCTTACCTCATTCCATACATCAGGTAAATTCCAAATCAATAAGCCTCTAAAGTCTTGCCAAATTGCTGCAATGGCTACTTGACCTTTGGCCACTTCTACTTGATCCTTTAGTAATATTTCCTTCTTGGGCCAACCCCTTGAAACACATCCTTTCCTGGGTGTCTACAGTATCACACTTCTTGGATATCTCCCTAAGTCACTGACCTTCTTAACTCACCCCTAAGTAGAAGTAGGAGTGAAAAGGGAGAATAGGCCAATATATTTAGAAATTATTTGAGACCTGGCTGTGGTGGCCCATACGCCTGTAATCCCAGCTACTCAGGAAAGGTTACTTGAGACCAAGTAGAAATCAGTGAGACTCCTCTTTTTTTTAAACATTTTTTAATATATTTTTTTTCGTTATTGGCAGACACAACATCTTTGTTTGTATGTGGTGCTGAGGATTGAACCCGGGCCACATGCATGCCAGGCGAGTGCGCTACCACTTGAGCCACATCCCCAGCCCCAGAGACTCCTATCTTGAGAGAGGGTGAGGGGAGGGAAGAAAGAAAAGAATTATTTGGAACAGGATTCTTTGAAGGACTAGGTATGGATTTTGAGAGTGAGTTGGGATGAATCTTATTTTATTTTAATTGAATTTAATCTTTTTTGGTACTGGGGATTGAACCCAGTGGCACTTAACCACTGAGCTACATTCCAAGACCTTAATATATATATATGACAGAGCCCTGACATTTGCTGTGAAAAGGCAGGGAGATGGGGACAAGAACATAGGGAGTTTAAGAACCTCTATGGAGTTTCAAAAACAGAGATGCTCAAAGGGAGAAAGGTGGCCGATCACATTAAATGCGACCGGGTGTTTCTCATGGATTTAGCAACATGGAGATTGTTGGTTATTTTGAAGGTGTGGTATTGGAGGAGTGAAGTGGGGAGTTGACTAGATTGGGGGCTCTTTGGGAGAGCATTGCTAGAAGGTAGGTATGGAGCATGGTGGTTGCTGGAGGAGGTTGTGGGGTGGAGGTAGGATGTCTTTTTATTTTGTTTTGTTTTATGGTGCTGGGGATGGAAACCATGGATGCTCAACAACCACTGAGCCACATCTCCAGCCCTTTTTATATGTTATTTAGAGACCTAGTCTCTCTGAGTTGCTTAGGGCCTCATTAAGATGCTGAGGCTGGCTTTGAACTTAAAATCCTCCTGCTTCAGCCTCCTGAGCCACTTGGATTACAAGTTTATGCCACTACACCCAGCTTGGTGGGTGATTTTTTTTTTTTAGGAGTAAAATTTTATTTTAACTGTCCAAACATTAGTCAACATACTGGGAAAGCCAGTGGGTGGGCGCTGGGTTAGGGGGGACAAAACCCTCACCTTGCCTCTTGTGCACACTGCACATGAACACTTCCATGGGGTGGGCATTCAGTTCCTTCAGAGTCACATTCCCCTTTCCTGTGGTCTGTCCATAAAGCTCAAATATCTTGCAAAGTTTTTCTTCACTGATTGTATTTATTCTGTTAATTTTATTTTGCAAGATAAGAATTGGCACAATGAATAGTTTCATCAGTCATTAAAGTATTAAGCTCAACTTTGGATTCCACAAGGTGAGAATGATCTACAAAGTCCACAAGAAAGGCAATCCCATTAATTGCTGGAAGATAATTTTTCCAAACCCGATGAGCTTGCTCATGCCCACCAAGATCAAAAGTTGTTAAAGTCATTCCAGCAATTGTCAGCTCTTCTTCTTCTTCTTTTTAATGCCTTTATTTTATTTATTTATTTTTATATGGTGCTGAGGATCAAACCCAGTGTCTCACACATGCTAGGCAAGCACTCTACCATTGAGCTACAACCCCAGTCCAATTGTCAGCTCTTCTGATGTTGGATGTAGTATTGGAACATGTTGGCCCAATTTGTCATCTTTGAGCATGTGAAGAAGAGTGGTTTTGCTTGCATTTTCCAAACCCAAGAATACAAGTTTTCCAGATTTTTTTGTAGAGTCCTGGGGAACTGGAGCACACTGCTGAAGCCATTGTAGATCCACTCAAAGATGAAAGACATTATTAATGCTTACTATGGTCTGAGGGCTCCTCCGAAGGTGGCAGGCGGCTGGGACCCTCCCTCAGAACACACAGACCCTGGGAGGGTGTTTTAATGATGGTATTTTCAGAGTTGGCTACAAATTCGGGGGACCTCCAGTTTGGGCTGTCTTTTCCTAGGTCCTCTATGATCTGGGTTCAGACTATGGCCCATTCACTGCCAGATTGTCCCAGTCCAATTCCTGCCCTGTTAGGCCAGTTTGAGGTGGCTAAGGGAACAAAGCACCAGGCAACCCGCAGGTGCAGAAAGAACAAACAATCAGGCCTGGACAGACAAGCAGGGATGGTGCTGCATAACCACTTGTCAATCAGCAGGGTCTCCTGACCAATCCTGGAAGAACACAGATCTCAGCAAGTTTCCCTTGACCAACCCCAGGAGAACACGGGACTCTAAAAACCTGGGTCCCTTTCTTGTCCCAAGACCCCCTTCCTGCCCTAAACCCAATAAAATTCCAATCCGGCTGAGCCTGGGCACAATTCTCCCTGACCCACTCTGTTGGGCTGAAGAGTGTTGCTGGGGAGGAAATCTCAATAAAGCCTTGTTCAGCTGCTTTTAATCTGCCTCCTTTTGATCACTATGCCTGACCTTACATGCCCAGCCTTACTTTTGGAGAGATAAAGATTTTCTAATAAAGTGGCAGAGAAAATGGGGCTGGGGATGTGGCTCAAGCGGTAGCGCGCTCGCCTGGCATGCGTGCGCCCCAGGTTCGATCCTCAGCACCACATACAAACAAAGATGTTGTGTCCGCCGAGAACTAAAAAATAAATATTAAAAATTCTCTCTCTTTCTAAAAAAAAAAAAAAAAAAAAAAAAAGTGGCAGAGAAAAATAATTTGCTCTGGATAAGATTCACCTTAAAGCCAATTTACCCCAAAGCCAATCTGAATCAAGAACAATTTGCAATGTTCCATTTTCACGATTAATCTCATGAGATTTCACCTCCTGGAGAAACCGTTGTTCATCCTCTCTAGCCTTGGGTGCTTCATATACTTTTCAGGAGTCTGGTTTTAACCATTTCAGAAATTTCTTCCCATTAGGATCTAGGTAATGGCTTTATTTTCTTATTTCTGGAAAGCTCCCATCATTACTGGGCTATTCTATAAACCAACCACTCAAGATATCCATCTTGATTCTTGAACATCTTCCATTCTAATTTTTTCAATGTGGGCACTTGAGCAAGTTATAAAGCAAATAAACACATTCAAATATTTGTTCTTATATAAGTCAAGAAACCTGTCTTTTTTTAATTAAAAAAAATATTTTTGTACCTGGATTGAACCCAAGGGCACTTACCCAGCCACGGAGCCCCATCCCAGTGCCCCGCCCCCTTTATTTGTAGTTTATTTAGAGGCAGGGTGTCACTGAGTCGCTTAGGGCCTCATTAAATTGCTGAGGATGACTTTGTACTCATGATCCTCCTGCCTCAGCTTCCTGAGCTGCTGTGATTACAGGTGTGCACCATGATGCTGGCTGTCCTTTTAACTTTTGATACAGGGTCTTTTCTACATTTATCAGAACTTATCAGGCTGGTCTAAAATTTGCCGAGTTAACAGGTGTGTGCCAGCACGCCTGAACTACTTCATTCAAGCCCCCACCTGCGCACCGCGGGGTGCTGGGAATGGAACCCAGTGCCTCAGGCATGCCAGACAAGCACTCCGCCACTGAATTACATTTCCAGCCCTACTTCATTCTTTTTTTTTTTTAAAGTCCCCCCCCATGCCTTTATTTATTTACCTATTTTTATGTGATGCTGAGGATCGAACCCAGGGCCTCACACATAATAGGCAAACGCTCTATCACTGAGCTAAAACCTCAGCCCTATTTCATTCTTTTAAAGAGAAAATTGTGATTGTTTCATGGCCACTTCGTAGTTTCAGTATTTCACGCTGGTGTTTTATGCCCTGGACCCAGACACAGGGAACACTATAGCTGCCCTCTCGGCCCGCCAGACTTCTGCTCTTGGCATGCAGAGGATTACAGACGCCTCCATTTGGTGAGAAACCATGCACTCTGCCTACGAAGGGTGGACAGACTGGATGGCCTGGATGGCCGCCGCTGCTGCGCAAGCTGACCGGCAGCCTGGTGGATTGATGCCCCGCTGGCACTGTTGGACTCGCACACAAAACCAGCCACTAGCTGTTGTGAATAGCTACTGCTGCCCGCTAGGCGGCGACCGAGCGCCAAGTCTTCCGTACTGCGCCGGCGCCCCAGGCTTCACCCCGCCTCTCTGCGCATGTGTGACGCGACTGCGCACTAACTGGGCTACAAGATGGCGGCGTCCGCAGTTTGCCGTGCAGCGGGCACCGGGGCACAAACTCTTCTGCGCGCTCGCCGCTCGGTGAGGTGGCCGCGATAACGCTGGACTGCAGGGCTCAGGGCTTCGGGACTCAGAAGAGGAGTAGGCCATTAGCAGTGGCGGGTTGAAGTGGGGAGGTCACCAGGTCAGGGCCATGGAAAGGTCATGGCCGACTGCGGGGATGGTCGTCTTTCTGCTGCTGGCCCGCGGGTGGGAACAGGGGTCTCACAGCGGACCCAGGTGCTGGGGAGCAGTTCTCTAACCCAGTCCTCACTCGCCTCCTGTCCCTTCTCGCAGCCGGCAGTGCTGAGGGCGCCTGCCTTACGGGGTGCCGCAACCTTCGCCCAGGCCCTCCAGAGTGTGCCAGAGACACAGGTCAGCCTATTGGACAATGGGCTGCGAGTGGCCTCGGAGCAGACCTCCCAACCTACCTGCACGGTGAGTGGGTAATTCTGTCGAGGAGCGGGGGACCTCCAGATTGGGCCATCTTTTCTTAGGTCGTGGTGTGACCTTCTTCTCTATGGTCTGGTTTCAGAGTATGGCCCACTCACTGCCAGATTGTCCCAATCCCCGATTCCTGCCCAGCCTTAACTTCATGGGGTAGTGTTCGCTTTTAGCCAACAATCTTTAAACACTTGCTGCCCGCCAAGTAGGGGGCCAAATTCCCTTACAGCGTTTTGCTTTGCTAAGAAAAATATGAGAGAAGAAATGGCGTCCTTGTCTTGAAAAAAAATGAAGAAATGAAGAGTGGGATTCAGAGATTTTAGGTGCCTTACAGGGGTCCACATTTCTCAGCCTCGCAGCCAAGATCACAACTTCCAAGCTAGAACAGGAATAAAACTTCAAGAAATGCAGTTGCTGGATTGTGGTTCAGTGGTAGATGGCTTGCCTAGCATGCATGCATGAGGCCCTGGGTTTGATCCCCAGCATTGTGGAAAATAGAAGGAAAGAATAAAGAAAAATGTACTTGATGATGATAGAGAAATGGGCAGTTTTCCCAAAAAATAAATAAGTAAATAAACACAATCCTCAAAATTGACTCAAGGATAGGGGCTGGAGTTGTGACTCATTGGTAGAGCTCTCACCTAGCAGTTGGGAGGCCCTGGGTTCGATCCTCAGCACCACATAAAAATAAATAAATAAATAAATAAATGTATTGTATCCAACTACAACTAAAAAATAATTTTAAAAAAATTGACTCAAGGATAGAAACTTTGACTAGATGTATGAGTAGGTGAGAAGATTCCCAAGAAATAATCCTTCCTCTGCCATATACACACCAGCTCCAGGGCCAGATGTTTTTATTGGCAGATTCTTTCACTTTTCCAGGAATAGATAATGTCCTGTCATACAGGTTGTTACTGAACACAGGAAACAGTGGTAGGCAACTTTATTGTTATATGGCATCTGACCCAAAGCCTGTCTAGAAAGCTTAGTAAGTCTTTATGTATTGATGAACTCTGCAGTGCCATAGACCGTAGGGAGCACCAGTGTGCTTCTGTGTCAAAGGATACTGTAGAGTAGAAAATGCATCTTCCTTTCTGAGTTATGGATTTGAAATAACATGTTCATCTAAGATAAACATAGATAGGTACATCAATATCTTGTTGGGAATGAGATGTGAAAAACTTAAGTCATCTGTGAACAAATAGTAAATTAAAAGGATAGACCATTGTGACCATGTGGGGGGTGTTTCACAGCATACCAGGAGGCAGTTAAAATTTTAAGATTCTCTCATTGGGTGTCAGGGAGACACTTGACAGTATTTGGTGACTCTGATTAAAACCTTGATTTTTTTTTCAGCCTGGGGTGTGTAGCTCAGTGGTAGAGCACTTGCCTAGCATGGGTAAGGCCCAAGTTTTATCTCTAGAACTGCAAAATAAATAAGTAAATAAAAAGTTAAGCTGGGGGGCTGGGGATGTGGCTCAAGCTGTAGTGCCCTTGCCTGGCATGCGTGCGGCCCAGGTTCGATCCTCAGCACTGCATACAAACAAAGATGTTGTGTCTGCCGAAAACTGAAAAATAAATATTTAAAAATTCTCTCTCTCTTTAAAAAAAAAAAAAGTTAAGCTGGGCACAATGGCATGCACTTGTGGTCCTAAGTCCTTGGGAGGTTCAAGCAAGACGGTCACTTGAGCCCAGGAGTTTGAGTCAGCCTGGGCAACATGGTAAAAACCTCCTCCCTGTCTTTAAAAAGAAAGAAGAAAGAGCCAAATGTGATGGCACATGCCTGTTATCCTTAGCAACTGAGGCAAGAAGATTGCAAGTCCGAGGCCAGCCTAGAGGCAAAGCGCCCCTTGGGTTCAACTCCCAGAACCAAGAAGACAAAGTCACTAGAAGGTTACTTCCTTAATATAAAATATGTAGCATCTTCTTCCTTAAAGATGAAAGGATAAAATCATCAGGGGCTGGGATTGTGGCTCAGTGGTAGAGCACTTGCCTAGTACATGTGAGGCACTGGATTGATTCTCAGCACTGCATGTAAGTAAACAAGTAAATAAATAAGTAAAATAAAGTCCACTAACAACTAATAAAAATATTATAAGAAAATCAGAACAAAGCAGAATTTTTAGAATACAGAAAATAAGTGTTCTTTGCAAATGATAGACTTCAAGCCTAGATAAAATAGAATCAACTGAGAAGATAGTAAATTTAAAAATTTTATTTTGGTGGTGGGATCAGGTAAATGGGTACAGTTAGATATGTCACTGAGTACCAAGAGCTGTGACACTTGCCTGTAATCCCAGCTACTTGAGAGGCTAAGTCAGAAGGATTGCAAGTTTGGGGCCAGTCTTGGCAACTTAGTGTGGTCCTCTCTTGAATAATAAAAAGGGTTGAGGGTTTAACTTGGTGGTAGAGTACCTCCTTGTCCCTAGTATTAAAAAAAACAAACACTATGGAAGGTGCAGTGATGCAGTGTGAGTAGCCATTTGGTTGGTTCTCTGTGCCATGGGCTCTGCTGTAACTCCAAGTACAGGGGTCCTTACTGGGAAAGCTTTCCCTCACCTTGGGATTCATAAGGCCCTATGTGGGGCTTGTGCTGAATTATTCAGGGTGCATTGTGAGTGGTACAAGGATGTTTTGTTTATTTGCTTTGCTGGTGACTTATTGTGCAGGTGGGAGTATGGATTGATGCTGGCAGTCGTTATGAGACTGAGAAGAACAATGGAGCAGGCTACTTTGTGGAGCATCTAGCTTTCAAGGTGAGGCCTGTGAAGTTTTTTTATTCCCTGGGCTTAGGGCTGCCTGTTTTGAGGTTGAAGATCAGAAAAATTAACCTCCTAATTATGGACCTCAGTTGGGGAGTGACTCTGGCTAGTCTTTCTGGAAGAAATCATGTGAGCTTATCGTCTTCTGATTGAGCACTTATGTGTGACTCCCTGTATGAAGTCCCCAGAGCTAAGAAAACCCAAATACCTACAGAAGCCCCAGTTTTCACCAGGCTGGTATGTTCATGCCTGACTTATGGAGCTTTTACACACACAGAGATTCGTATGAATGGCATGTGTTTAGGGGTAGGTTACATCATTTGAACATAGCCATGATCATGGCTATCAGGGGATGTGGAGTATTAATAAAGACAGGTTATTATGAATGTTGGGCAATACTTGCTTTTTCCACAACCTTCTATCCTAACCCTGATCATCTCTGTTCTTTTGACCCATGATACTGTGACCTTGGTCAACTCAAGGCCTGCAAGGGACCTCCAAGGGACCTTGTTCCTGTCCTTGAGGGGAATGACCTCTCTCCTTTGATTTCAAGATAGGGTAGAATTCTGCCCTTCTGCCTTTACTAGGACTGGCCACACAGGTACACTCCTCATCTAATACATGCCTCAGTTGGACTGCTGGCCCCTCCCTAGGGCTCAGGCCTCTCTTTGTCCCCCCTGGTGCTAGGATAACTAGTTCGTGGCTGTTGAGGGACATAAGCTCCTGGCTAGACCTTGCCATTCATTGCCATTGGGTGAACCAGACATTGGATATGTGATGATGCTTATACATGATGAGTTGGGAAGCACATTGAAGGCACACATTGAAGGCTCAGTGCATACAGACTCTGGGCCCTACATCCCCACCCCACAATCTTTGCGGAAGAAGGTACTTGTGGACTACTAGTCCTTTGGGGATTAGCCTGTGAGGGCAGAGTTCCCGGGCTTCTTTTGTGTCTCATGATTGGTGTTCTTGATGTCTGGTTTCAGGGAACAAAGAATCGGCCTAGCAATGCCCTGGAGAAGGAGGTGGAGAGCATGGGGGCCCATCTGAATGCCTATAGCACTCGGGAGCACACAGCTTACTACATCAAGGCACTGTCCAGTGACCTGCCGAAAGGTAATGCTTGGAGGAGAGGGTTTGAAACAGAAGAATCTAACTCTAGGGGAGCAGAGGAGCCCCAGGAGCCCCTGGACAGGCTGCAGAATTGAATTACCCACGAGTTGTGGCCTTGTGGCAGGATGACCAGTAGGGATGGACAGCAGTAGGAGATGCCAGACTTGGGGTTTTGTATTGTCATTGGTCTCCACTGGACACCTGAACATGTCCTTGTGTCCAGTGGTGGAGCTACTGGCTGACATTGTGCAGAACTGCAGCCTGGAAGACTCCCAGATTGAAAAGGAACGAGACGTGATCCTGCGGGAAATGCAGGAGAATGATGCATCCTTGCGGGATGTGGTCTTTGACTACTTGCATGCAACAGCGTTCCAAGGCACACCTTTAGCCCAGGCTGTGGAAGGGCCCAGTGAGAATGTCAGGTGAGAACTGACTGTCTGTATTGTTTATTTTCCTAATTTTCTGCAAATGGAGACAGTTTCTATATTGCCATATGGTCCCTGTGAACCTATTTAAATGGCTGTGTGGTCTTCACTTCAATCTTGGGCTTTGTTTTAGGGTATGTTTCCAAGTATGCCCTTATAATCTAAGGAGGGAACATTTGGCTTGCAGGTGGGAGGTGTTTGAGAGCTCTGACCCTGCCCCTCAAGAGTCACACAGCGTCAGCTCACACCTCAGAGAGGGCTGTGAGACTATCTTGAGGGCACATGTGAGGCAGGGCCAGATGAGGGCTCCACTCTGGGCCTTGAAAGGGTGGTTGGTAGAGATGAAGATGTAATAGGGCCTCTTCAGAGAGGCCATGTCTCTTCTCAGTTCCATTTTATATCCAAGTTGCTATGGATTGGTAGAGACTTGATCCATATGGGCTGTATGTTTTACAGGAAATTGTCTCGTGCAGACTTGACTGAGTATCTAAGCAGGCATTACAAGGCCCCTCGCATGGTGCTGGCAGCAGCAGGAGGTGAGTGATGGGCTCCTTGAAGCTCGGGGTAGGTGAAGCCTGGCCTTTGTAGTCAGAACCCCCATTTTCACTCCAAGGGACCTTGTTCCTGTCCTTGAGGGGAATGATCTCTCTCCTTTGCTTTCAAGATAGGGCAGAATTCTGCCCTTCTGCCTTTACTAGGACTAGCCACACAGGTACATTCCTCATCTAATACATGCCTCAGTTGAACTACTGGCCCTCCCTAGGGCTCAGGCCTCTCTTTGTCCCCCCTGGTGCTAGGATAACTAGTTCGTGGCTGTTGAGGGACATAAGCTCCTGGCTAGGCCTTGCCATTCATTGCCATTGGGTGAACCAGACATTGGATATGTGGTGATGCATATACATGATAAGTTGGGAAGCACATTGAAGGCACAAAATGTTAGGGGAGTTCAGAGTTAGTTATAGTGGGGACAGGTGAAGCATGAGTCTTTTACCAGAGGCCTGAAGGATGGTAGGTATTTGTTAGGTGGGGAATGGAGGACCTTGGCAGAGGTGTCATGTTCTAGTAATTTGTTATAAGATTTGTTCTGCTGAGTGGGGCCAGAGCAGAGCAGGCTAACTAGGGATGAGGTGTGGCACATGCCTGGAGAGAGATAGCAGGAGCTAAGGAGAGACTTGGGTTTTCTAGACTTAAGTTCTGTAGTTGAAAACCTCATACAGATCTGGATGTGGGTAGGGGAGGAGGTTCAAAATGCTTCCTGCTTATGGTCTTGGCAACTGGGTAGGTGAAAAAGACTGATAGGAAGAGCATAACTGAGGGATTTAGAGCCAGGAAACCTGGGACCAAGGGCAGTGTGAGCTACTAACACAGACTTTTCGAGTGATAGCAGAACTGGGGCAGGCTGTCCACTGCCACAGTGACCACTGGTTAAATCACTGGGGCAGCAGAGGCCTCTTGTGGAACTGAGGAGGTGAGACCTGGAAAGGAGTCCTGAGGGTATAAGTTTATGATGCTCCTTGTAAGTATTCTCAGCTCTCAGGGAAACCAAAATTCATCATAGCCCTGCAATAGCACCTCTTTGTGCCTCTCACTTGCCACTGCTTTCATGACCAGCACCCAGATCTGCTTGTAATAGGGCTTGAGGGACAAGGCATCCCCGTGACCTTATTCCCAGGAGCACCAGTCTTGTTCTTGATACAGGTGAGATGATGCTTCTAGAATGAGAATCGGCAGCATTCCCCACCTTTTTTTTGTATCAGGGATTGATCCCAGAGGCACTTAAGCATTGAGCCATAACCCCAGCCCTTTTTTATTTTTTATTTTAAAGTAGGATCTTGCTGAGGCTGTAGTCCTCCTGCCTCAGCCTCCCAAGCTGCTGGAATTACAGGTGTGTGCCTGGGTCATGGCAGCCCTTTTTTGGGGGGTGGGGGTTACTGCGGATTGTACTCAGGGACACTCAACCATTGAGCCATATCCCCAGCCCTGTTTTGTGTTTTATTTAGAGACAAGGTCTCACTGAGTTGCTTAATGCCTCACAATTGCTGAGGGTGGCTTTGAACTCACGACCCTTCTGCCTCAGCCTTCCAGGCCACTGGGATTACAGGCATGTGCCCCTATATCTGGCCTTTTTTGTTTGTTTGTTTGTTTGTTTTAATATATATTTTTAGTTATAGGTGGACACAATACCCTTATTTTATTTTTATGTGGTGCTGAGGATTGAACCTAGTTCCTCAGGCATGCTAGGTAAGTGCTCTACCCAGTCCCATGGCAGCCCATTTTTAAAGTGCTGTTTTTGCTAGGCACGGTGTTACAGTGTCTCAGGAGACTAAGGTAGGAGGATCATGAGTTCAAAGCCAGCCTCAGCTATTTAGAAAGACCCTGTCTCTAAAACAAAATATACAAAAGGACTGGGGATGTAATTCAGTGATTAAGTGCTGCTGGGTGCAGTCTGAGGGCTGGGGTTGTGGCTCAGTGATAGAACATTTGCCTAGCATGTGTGCAGCCCTGGGTTCGAGTCTCAGCACTGCATATAAATAAATAAAATACAGTTTATTAAAAAAAAAAAGTGCTGCTGGGTTCAATCCCAAGTACCCCCCCCCCCAAAAAAAAATGCTGCTTTTCTCTTTTGCCTGACACCATAGGAACTGTTTGATCCTGAAGTGTCTTGTCTTGCCTGTGAGATAGGGTCATTTGGCAGATGCTCCTCTTCCCACATCTTATCTCAATGTTGTATTTTCCTTCTGCTGTCTCCCACTGAGACAGGACATAGGGTCTTGCACCTGTCTGTGATTCCCCCTGGCTAGCCAGTAACTCCATTGCCCATGTCCTCAGGAGTGGAGCACCGTCAACTGCTAGACCTCGCCCAGAAGCACTTCAGCAGCGTCTCTGCGACATACCCAGATGACACCGTGCCTACTCTAAGTCCGTGCCGCTTCACTGGAAGCGAGGTGTGCTGCCTGGTGGGCAGGGATGCTGCTGTCAACTGGGGATTTTGAGAGAACCCTCATATGCATGGCTATCTTGTGACCCCATAATGACTCAGAAGTAGGGAAAGGGTCTTGTGCCTATTGCCTGAGGATGATTTTACACATATGTGCATGCTTCACCCACACCCGCCAACCTTTCTGTTTGTCCTGGAAGTCTGGCTATACTGTTCCTCAGCCCTTGACATGTACTCTTTCAGATTCGCCACCGTGATGATGCCCTGCCCTTGGCCCATGTGGCCATTGCAGTAGAGGGACCCGGTTGGTCCAACCCGGACAATGTGGCCCTCCAAGTGGCCAATGCCATGATTGGCCATTATGACTGCACTTACGGTGGTGGCGTGGTAAGTGTCAGGATTGAGCATAGGACCTTGCCTTCAAAGAAGAGAGTACTGCCGGGTGCATGCCTGTAATCCCAGCAGCTTGGGAGGCTGAGATGGGAGGATCACAAATTCAAAGCCAGCCTCAGCGAAAAAATCAAGTCACTAAACAACCCAGAGCATGACTCTAAATAAAATACAAAAAAAAAAAAAAGACTGGGGATGTGGCTCAGTGGTTGAGTGCTCCTGAGTTCAATCCCTGGTACACCACCCCACCCCACCCCCCAAAAAAAGGAAAGAAAAGGGAGTACTAAGCTGTGGGTTTCAGGGTATGTGGGCCAGAGATAAGAGGGGGTGCTAACCATTTGTGCCCCTGGCAGCACCTGTCCAGCCCACTGGCTTCAGTTGCTGTGGCCAACAAGCTGTGCCAGAGTTTCCAGACCTTCAATATCTGCTATGCAGAGACTGGGTTGTTGGGTGCACACTTCGTCTGTGACCGTATGAGCATCGATGACATGATATTCTTCCTGCAGGGCCAGTGGTGAGTGGCAGCTGGGAACTACTGGGTGGGATAGAAATCTTGGACCAGAGAGGTGGGAGGTTAAGAGTCAACACACTTGTCACAATGAACACTACCATATACCTGTCCTTTACTCCCTGCTTTAGGATGCGCCTGTGTACCAGTGCCACGGAAAGTGAGGTTACTCGGGGCAAAAACATCCTCAGAAATGCTCTGGTATCTCATCTGGATGGTGAGCCTTTTATCCCTAAAGGAAGGGGTAGAATAGTGCATCCTGGCAGTGACAGCTCATTGTAACCATTATTACAAACCAAGATTGGAAAAGAAAACATTGAAG
Organism: Urocitellus parryii; assembly: GCF_045843805.1. Classification (NCBI taxonomy): domain Eukaryota; kingdom Metazoa; phylum Chordata; class Mammalia; order Rodentia; family Sciuridae; genus Urocitellus; species Urocitellus parryii. The sequence continues at coordinate 91,565,960 of NC_135532.1, read as the reverse complement.
GTCATGCCATGCTCCACCACCCCAACTATAGGGGTTTGAAGCTTTAGGTAGACATGGGGGTAGCCCATCACTGTGGAAATAGGTTGTTAGAAAATGATGGTTGTGGTCTGGAGTCAGAGCAAGGTCTTTGTTAACCTGATGCCAGAGATTTTAGGTGTATATGTGGGTTCAAGATTGGACTGAGTAGGTCTCTAAGCTTTCCCCACCATTAAAGGCACCACTCCTGTGTGTGAGGACATTGGACGCAGCCTTCTGACATATGGCCGCCGCATCCCCCTGGCTGAGTGGGAGAGCCGGATTTCGGTAACATGGGCCCCTGGGAGAGGTTCTGGAGTCTTGGCCTAGCAGAACCCTGAAAGGGGGTGGGATGTTGATGCCTGACGGCAGACTGTTCCCATAGGCATCTCTATTGTCCTAGGTAGCTGTCACCCATAGGGGTGATGTAGTCAGAAGGAAGGGCAAAGGCACTAATGACTGTAGGGGATAGGTGGTGCCCGTGGATGTCTACAGTAGGGAAAACCTTGCCACCCTTTTTGGATGAGGGAAATGTTCCACAGTACATGTGGGAGATCTTGGTCAGCTGGAGGAGGCTGACTGAGGTGGTGCCCAGTGCCTATTAGTCAGTTTGTCCTCTGCCTCTCCCTGCAGGAGGTGGATGCCCATGTGGTGCATGAAGTCTGCTCCAAGTATTTCTATGACCAGTGTCCAGCAGTGGCTGGAATGGGTGAGTGGTCTAGAAAGTCTGCTCTTTGTCCTTTTCCTCAGATCCTTGTCCTAGTCACCCCTTCCACTTCTGCTCCCCTACCTCCAGCCTACATTGAGAGAAGCAATTTGAGGCCCCTGAGAGTAGTGTGGCTACCAGGGAGTTCTTGCTCAGAAAACCTGTCCCAGCAGCTCCCTGACTCCCTGCCAAGGTGTCTTCATCAATATCCCTTACCCACCAGGTAACGGACACCCTGTTTGTTGGGTGGGGCTCTAAGGGCCTGAGCAAGAAAGGACAGGCTCTGCACCCCTAGGGAATGTTGTCTTCCCTCTCTTCACTGAAAGCCTGTCTTGTGCTTCTCTGGGCAGCAGCTCTGAGCTGGGTATGGCACATGGCCAGGTGTCCCTGTACAGAACAGGTACCCCACCCTGACGCCTCACCCTATCCCCACAGGCCCAATCGAGCAGCTCCCTGACTACAACCGGATCCGTAGTGGCATGTTCTGGCTGCGCTTCTAGGCAGGATGCCTGTGCAGGCAAGAGGGTAGGATCGGGGCTCATGATCCCCCTCTACAAACATGCCACTCTGGCACCTCAAACCCATGCAATAGATACCACCAATAAAGTCCTCTGTTGAGAATTGTGTTGTACTTCCTTTATTGGCATGGAGTCCTTCAGTTCATGGAGGAACAAGCACCTCCCACCAGTTCTACATCCCCTGGATCTTCTGCCTTCCCTCCCACACAGGCTGATGTGTTCTCAGCCAGGGGTAAGTTGGGGGCTGCAGCATAGAGGCCGGAAGTCTCTGATGCTTGTAAAGAACCCACTCCAGATGTTTCTGCTCAGCATGTGGCATATTAGCCAGCTTGTCTCAAGAGTGGGATGTGGGAGTTCATGGGAATAGCCCCAGCCTGTGTCCTAATAGGGGTCCCAGCCTGGAAGCTAGGTGCTTGGGTGGCAAACCCCTCACTGCGGACCCTATACATAATTGCTTCCTGGCAGTCCCTGGTCTGGTAGGACAGATCAGGAGGGGCCAAGAACTTTCCCTAAGGAAGCTTTCTTTGTGTTTACTCTGAGTCCTGCAAGAGGATAGCCTGGGGCACGGAATTCTCTTGGTTTCTAACTGCTGCCTGTACAGGCAGAGTAAGAATGCTTTGCCCTGATTTGCCACTGACTCAGGCTCCAAGAATAGCCCTGAGCTCAGTGGGGCCTAAGCCCCCTCCCTCCACTAGATCTGTCTCAGGCAAGTCCTGAGCTGTTGTTATGCTGTAGATCCCCTCCCCATTTCTTTTTTCCCATTTCTTTTTTTTTTTAAACTTTTTTTTGTTTTTTAGTTGTAGATGGCCATTATTTATTTGTGGTGCTGAGGATCGAACCTAGTATCTCTCACATGCTAGGCAAATACTGTACCACTGAGTCACAATCCCAGCCCCTCTCCCTATTTTTTTTTTTTTTTTTGTGGGTGTGGGTGTGTGGGTGTGTTGGAGGAGGGAGGGTACCAGGGATTGAACTCAGGGGCACTCGAACACTGAGCCACATCCCCAGCCCTATTTTATATTTTATTTATTTAGGGTCTCACTGAGTTGCTTAGTGCCTCACTTTTGCTGAGGCTACCTTTGAACTTTTGATGCTCCTGCCTCAGCCTGTGGAGCCGCTGGGATTATAGGCATGCATCACTGCACCCGACCCCTCCCCTCTCCCTATTTCTTGAGGCTATCAGGACCTAGTGGAGCTCTCAGCTGCCTTGTCCTTTGTTTACCCCTTTGGGTCCTGGTTCCCACAGCAGGTGGACAGGTATGCCTCTTTCTGTACCCTTGCCCTGTCTTTCCACATTCAAGTTCCTGGGGAGCCCAAGAGTGAAAAAGGAAGTGAGGGGCTTGAGTCTCCTCTGAGGATGTCTTTGGCTGGCAGTCATGAGCAGGAGTCCTGGGACAAGTTTGTGGGGATAGGGCTATGCTGAAGTCTTCCCAGCATCTTAGCCTGAAAATAGGCAAAACCTTGAATTAGTCTCACTCTGACCCAGTGCCTTTCCCTTACCCCTACTTCATGCCACAAGTTGTCAATTAGGAGACACCTGTCTAATACCTCCTATGGCCTAGGACTGGGGCATTTAGCAAATCATCTTCCTATTATGTGACCAATTGGAGGAAAGCTGTTGGGTGGCATAGAACCTTGATGGACCAAACCCCAGTAGCTTTAAGAGATGTGGCACCCAGACAGGGGGGATCATTGCTAAGTCTGTTGCCCTAAGTTTGAGCTCCTGAAGGAGGTCACTTGATTTCTACACCAATGCCTGTCCTCCAAAGTCCAGGTGGACTGGACATAAGAGCTGGAGCCGCTGGGAGTCATCTGGTCTCCTTGTATTCTATTCAGGGCATTTGATATTTCCTTTAGAGGCATGTTGGGGAGGTGCACTGGAGGTTACTATGTGACTTGGTCAAAGCTGAGATTTCATTGGCACAGGGACTTGGCTGGATTTCTGTGCAGTCCTGGTGAACCATGCTGTGGTTGTGGCCATAGGGAGAGCTAGGGTAGGTTGTGGAGGTACTTGTAGAACAGAATCCTAGCAGAATCTCTAGCAGTATGGGAGACTTAGAGAGGAGTGGATTGGAGGGGACAACCTGCCCAGCTTTAGCTATGATTCTGGTGAGGAGTTTGGTAGCATCTAAGACAATAGGATCTATATAGCTAGAACCCCAAGAAGAGTCCTTGATTGGAGACATAGTGCCATTTTGCAGAGCTGGCGTTTAAACCAAGGAAAGGAGTGTCTAGGGAAGTATAGGATGGAGAAGTTTGAACTCTGGGGGTCTCAGTGCCCTGGAAGAGGTGCAGGTAGGTACTGGCCTCCAAGGCTATGCCTTAGGCTCTATGTACTCATTCTCAGCCTTCTTCCTTCCCAAAAGCCTGTCTCAAATATCTTCTGAGTGTCTCCCTCACAGCAGCTCTTCCTTTCTGGGTGCACTTAGTTCTGGTGAGCTTTGCCTGTATGCCCACTTTTTCTAGCTGAGTCTCCTGTCTTTTCCTAAAGGCTGGATGCATGTGTACATATATGTCCATATTGTGCATTCCTTCTCTGAGACCCTGTTCTCACCTACCCTTACAGAGGAGGTGATAGTCTTAGGAGCAGGAGCTGCCTCTGATGAGAAGTCGTTTGGTTTTCTGCTACTTTTACTTAGAGCACACCTTCCAAGGTTGGGGTGGGAGTCCTGGGACATAGCTGAGGAGACCTTGACCTTGGAAAAGGGTTTTGGGTCCCCTAAGGTCACTGCACCATGTTCTAGGATAGTTGGGGATGGGGGATGGTGGTGGCAGACAGTGAAAATGGGCAGATCCAGCCTTCATGGGCAACAGGAAAATAGGCATTATTGGCTGGTCCTCACCACTCTGAGGTTTGGCCATACCAGAAAGTCCAGAAAGACTCAAGGGGAAACATGTGATAGAAATTCTATCCCCATTCCCTGACTCAGTCCATGGATTGATCTCCATGGGAGGAAGGCTGTAGGGTCAAGCATATTGGGAAGGGGCCCAGTAAGTGTAGATATGTAATGGGCTGCCCAGAATTATCTAGGACTGGCAAGAAAACAGAGATCAGGGCCCAACTGGGGGCTGGCTTTTCTTGGGAGTGTCTGCCTTAGTGTTACCCAGCTGAAGAAAGATGCATATGCAAAGACTCACTTCCTCTGGGCCTAAGTGGAGACTGTTTATAGTCACAGTGTTAATTAGAGGAGAGGGATGGGAAATCAGCCTGATTAAGGGGAGAGGAATAAGAGAGGGGAGGTGGTATTTATGAAGGAAGAAGCTATAAGTATATTGAGAGTGACTTCTGGGCCTGGTAGGGCAGTTAGGTAGAAGACTAGATTGAAGGAAGGAACTCCAGCAGATCAGAATAAAGACATGTAGGTAGGGGGACCTGGCTTGGGATGAGAACACCAGGAGGTAGATTCCTAAGGGATCAGCTGCCACAGTGGGTGGTCTCACCCTCCACATATGGACTACCCCACTCCCTGAAAATACAGCTGGAATGCATCCACCAGGGACTTACTCAAGTCATAGTAGGGAGTGCAGGGGTACTGGGATGGACACTTATGCATAAGCATAATACAGGTTCTCCCTCCAAAGAGGAGGGATGCATTAGTTATATCCAGCCCAATGGGGCCTTGATCTCCCTCAGGCCCAGTTTCCTCTTGCTGGAGGCTGCTCTGTCAAGGAGGTTGGGGTGGGGCACAGGAGACCCACCAGACAGAACATGACTGATTCACAGGAGTGTCCTTAGTCGGGACCCATGGCCTGCAGGCTTGTCTGGGCACCCCCTAGTTGGGGGTGAGTCATCTTCAGCTGCAGCCCCTGCCCCCCCCCCGCCCCCACCATCCTGCTGCTACCCTTTGGTCTGCAGGAACCTATTCACATTTCAGCCTCCAGCTGTCGTGACTGGTCACTCTGACCTAAAAGAACAAGCCTTGTAATCCCAGATGGGGTTGAGGAGTTCCCTCATCATCTGTCAAGAAAGGGGGGGGATTCCCAGAACGCAGGATGGGGGCTTTGCACTTAAGTGCGTCATATTATCTGTCTGGGGAAAGAGGGGTGAGGGCGGTAACCTCTCAGGGAGGTGGGTGAGGGCGGGCCATCTTTGGTCCCCGCCCGCTGCTCCACCCGCGGCTCCACCCGCCAGATCGGGACTTTTCTGTAGAGTGCCTGCTGCGCAGAGGCTGCGGCGGCAGCGACGGCGGCTGCAGGAGCAGGCGGTTTCACAGGCAAGATCAGAACTCGGGGTGGGGGAACACTGAGTTGGGACCTAGTAAAGCCAACGGGGCAAGAGACAGAGATGGGAGTATCTCTGATCGTTTCTATCACCCAGGATGAAGCTGCGGCTCCTGTTGGCCGCGATCTGTGCCGGGATCCTGACCGGGTCGTCCAAAGTGTGGGCTCAGCCCAGGGAAAGAGGTGGGCACAAGCTAGGAAGAATCCGGTAGTACCTTGTCACCCATGGCTCTACTTGGCCTTCATCACTAATACCTTCCTCCATATCTCCACAATCCCCATGGATTCCTCCTGGGGGCATGCCTCCTAAATCTCTCAGACTCCTCAAATGCTCCACAATCTGGTGCTGGGTTCTTCCAAATTGCCTCTTATCCTGCACAGACCCAAATTCTGGCACCCTAGATGCATGCTGGGTCTTCTGCTTTATGCCACTCCTCACTGGTCCCCTGAGACTGACCTCAGTTCCAGATAGATCCACACCAGTGTGGGCAACTCTCCCAGCACTTTGCAATTCTCTGCAGGAGAGTGTGCTCTGGGTCCCATTGTAGCTCCCTCCAAAGCTCCCAGGCCACACAGAACCAGCCAGTTTGCATAAGTATATGAGGCCTACTTGCCGCCTTGCCCCTCAGTTACAGGGGACCACAGTGCCTGGAGGAAATGGGTGGTCTCCCAGAAAAGGTCTTAGTCTTTCCTTTCGGCTCCAGTGACCTGCACACGCCTTTATGCCGCTGACATCGTGTTTCTACTGGACGGCTCCTCCTCCATTGGCCGAGGCAACTTCCGAGAAGTGCGGGGCTTCCTGGAGGGGCTGGTGCTGCCTTTCTCTGGGGCAGCCGGTACACAGGGTGTTCGTTTTGCTGCAGTTCAGTACAGTGATGACCCGCGGTAAGTAGTGGCCCTAGGGAACTGTAGACCTCACCAAGACCCCTTCTACAGACAGGGTACAGAGCCCAGAAACCTGTAGGCCAGGCCCTTCCAGATGGGGGCCTTGGGAAGCCCAGAGAGCCCCTCCCTAGCATCTCCTCTGGAGACAGGAGAGAAATTCACTGGGAAGAGTGCTGATGCCTGAAACACTTCCAGGCTAGTACTCTGCCCAACACAGGAGGCTCTGTTTCCTTATCTGGATAGAGATTTGGAGTCCAGGAGGGGACCCAGGAACTCTCTTCATGTTCTAGCTCTCTGACTCTTTCAAGCCTCTCAATTCACCAGAAAGGCTCTCTGACTGGCAGTGTCCACCTTCCCACAAGTGAATCTTCCACATACAATTATTTTTTGGGGGGTCCCAGGATTGAACTCAGGGCACTCCACCACTAAGCCCCATCCCCAGCCCTATTTTTTTTTAATTTTTATTTTTTAGTTGTATGGATACAATACCCTTATTTTGTTTATTTATCCATTTTTTTTTTGTGGTTCTGAGGATCAAACCCAGTGCCCCACATGTATGAGCCAAGCACTCTATTGCTGAGCCACAACCTCAGCCTCCCCAGCCCTATTTTGTATTTTATTTAGAGACAGGGTCTCACTGAGTTTCTTAGTGCCTCACTGTGGCTGAGGATGGCTTTGATCCTCCTGCCTCAGCCTCCTTAGCTGCTGGGATTACAGGTGTGCACCATTGCACCCGGCAACATATAATTATGTAACCAGACATCCTATCTCCCTAGAACCTCAAGGGCTCCAGGTCTACCCAGATGCCATAAGTGGAACACAAAGTAGCACCTTGGGAGTTTATTAACTTGGAGGCTTTAGTGATGGGGGGCAGGAATCACAGAATAAAGGGCACCCTTAAGAGGCCTCAGCCAGAGGCTTTCTGGAGACTGTGGTTGGAAAAGGTCCTGACTCCTTGCCTGTTGCTCCCTCCCCCTATCAGAACAGAGTTTGGCCTGGATGCACTTGGCTCTGGGGGTGATGTGATTCGTGCCATTCGTGAGCTCAACTACAAGGGGGGCAACACTCGCACAGGGGCTGCACTTCTGCATGTATCTGACCATGTCTTCCTGCCCCAGCTGGCCCGGCCTGGCATCCCCAAGGTGATCCCTAACCCCTACCATGGCCTTCCAAGGTGACCCCAAAATAAATGTCTGAAGCAGCCCTAATTTGGCCTCCGCACCTGCTCTAGGTCTGCATCCTGATCACAGATGGGAAGTCCCAGGACCTGGTAGACACAGCAGCCCAGAGGCTTAAGGGACAAGGGGTCAAGCTGTTTGCTGTGGGTGAGTACTAAGCTAGGTGACAGGTCAGCTGGGGTGGACATATGGGACATATAGGCAACTGAGTCCTGATTGGGCATCACCTCAGGAATCAAGAATGCTGACCCTGAGGAACTGAAGAGAGTTGCCTCACAACCAACCAGTGATTTCTTCTTCTTCGTCAATGACTTCAGCATCTTGAGAACCCTATTGCCCCTCATTTCCCGGAGAGTGTGCACAACTGCTGGTGGTGTGCCTGTGACCTTGCCTTGTGAGTTCCTGTCCACACTGTGTGCCCTAACCTGGGCCACTTACCTAACCCTAGCATGGGAGTGCTGAACCCATCACATGTGCTCAGACCCCTGGTCCTCCTGCCCCATCACCTGATTTCCCTCATTGGCAGCTGTTGACTCAACAACTGGCCCCCGGGACCTGGTGCTGTCTGAGCCAAGCAGTCAATCTCTGAGAGTACAGTGGACAGCAGCTAGTGGCCCTGTGACTGGCTATAAGGTCCAGTACACTCCTCTGACAGGGCTGGGACAACCACTGCCAGGCGAACTGCGGGAGGTAAGGATGTCAGAAGTGATAGGAGGGTGGCTGAGGACTTGACTGGATAATATGAGGTAACCTCTAATCCTGGGCAGGTGAATGTCCCAGCTGGTGAGACCAGCATGTGGCTGCAGGGTCTCCGGCCACTGACTGAGTACCAAGTGACTGTGGTTGCCCTCTATGCCAATAGTATTGGTGAGGCTGTGAGTGGGACAGCTCAGACTAGTGAGTAATTCTATCAACTTCTGACCCCATTCACCTAAATACCCTCCAGCCCCAGAATCCTTGCCCACTCCTGATTCTATTTACCCCCAGCTGCCCTAGAGGGGCCAGAGCTAACTATCCAGAATACCACAGCCCACAGCCTCCTGGTGGCCTGGCGGAGTGTGCCAGGTGCTACTGGTTACCGTGTGACATGGCGGGTTCTCAGTGGTAAGTGAGAAGTGTGGTATGGGGAAGTTCCTGCACTTCAGAAGAGATTATAGAGTCCTGAGTCTGCAGGGCCCATTGACCCCTCTATGATGCCCCATGCAGGTGGGGAAACACAGCAGCAGGAGCTGGGCCCTGGACAGGGGTCATTGTTGCTACGTGACCTGGAGCCTGGCATGGACTATGAGGTGACTGTGAGCACCCTACTCGGCCGTAGTGTGGGGCCTGCTACTTCCCTGACTGCCCGCACTGGTGAGAAGGCTGAGCACTTTCTTTAGGCTGGGTGGGCAGGCAGGGTAGGGCAAAGAGGCCATTGATGTCCCATGTGCCCTTGTCAGACTCTTCTGTTGAGCAGACCCTGCGTCCTGTCATTCTGGGACCCACATCCATTCTCCTTTCTTGGAACTTGGTGCCTGAGGCCCGTGGCTACCGGTTGGAGTGGCGTCGTGAGAGTGGTCAGTGCAGGGAGAGGGCTGTGCAGGCAGTAGTCAGGGTTAGGCTTCAGCTAACCTGACTCTGTCTTCTTGCAGGTTTGGAACCACCCCAGAAAGTGGTGTTGCCCTCTGATGTGACTTACTACCAGTTGGATAGGCTGCAGCCAGGCACTGAATATCGCCTCACACTCTACACTCTGCTGGAGGGCCGTGAGGTGGCCACTCCTGCAACTGTGGTCCCCACTGGTGAGAACTCTCAGCCTAAGTGACTGGGGAAAGTGTCAGGTACCCAAATCAACTCTCATTGTGCTCTCCAACAGGACCAGAACAGCCTGTGGGCCCTGTGATGGACCTACAAGCAACTGAACTGCCTAGGCAGCGAGTACGAGTGTCCTGGAGCCCTGTCCCCAGTGCTACTGAGTACCGAATCACTCTGCGCAGCACCCAAGGTGAGGGGAAGCAGCCAGAAAATCTCTAAAGTTCCAGCCCTCAGGGTCTGATTGCACCCTTGCCCCATTCCTTCCACTCCTGGATCTCTATAAGCTTTTCCCTGTCTCTGTCAATATACCTCCCAAGATGGCAGTGAGCCCAGAGCTGTCACAGGGTCTTGGTCCTGGTTTTGACTTTGGCCCCTGTCTTTAACTCCCAGAACTCTGGCCTCCTCAGCTGGCTCTGTCTCTACTCCTTGCCCCACATCCCTGTCCATAACTTTCATCCTTCTTCATAGCCACAAGCTCTTATCACTGCCCTCTCTTATCCTAGCAGTGACTACTGTCCACACCAACCTCTCATTTTATGTCCTCATCGAATACTGACCTTTGTCATCCTGCATCAATTTCTTTTTTTGTTTTTTTTTTTGAGTTTGCCTTTTTTTAAATTATGATTTGATATTATATTTTTAAAAAATATTTATTTTTTTTGTTTTAGGTGGACACAATATCTTTATTTTTATTTTTATGTGGTGCTGAGGATCGAACCCAGTGCCTTGCTCATGCCAGGCCAGCACACTACCACTTGAGCCATACCCCCAGCCCCATTGATATTAGTTTTTAACTTTTACTTTCTAAAACAAAACGTGCATATTATAGAATAATACCATTTGTAAGTATGATTGGTGCTGATTGCTTACCATGAGAATCTTTTTTGTTTGTTTATTTGTTGTTTTTAGAAAAACGTGTATTCTGACACATTATATATACATGGAGTGCAACCCATTCCAATTAGGATTTCATTCTTGTGGTTGTACCTCCATCAATTTCTTTCTTTCTTTTTTTTTTTTTTAGAGAGAGAATTTTTAATATTTATTTATTTTTTTAGTTCTCGGCGTACACAACATCTTTGTATGTGGTGCTAAGGATCGAACCCGGGCCGCACGCATGCCAGGCGAGCGCGCTACCACTTGAGCCACATCCTCAGCCCCGCCTCCATCAATTTCTATCAACGGCTTATCAACCTTGATTGCTGTCCACTGACTCCTGTCATCTTACAACCTGTGTTTCTATCTATTTACCCCTGTCATCCAGTGTCCCCATTCAACACTGGCCCCTGTTAATCAATGTTGCCATTCATCACTGGCTGCTTTTAACCTGTGTCCTCATCTCTCACCCTTTTCATCTGTGTCCCATTTTCACTAACTCCTATCCCCCATGAGTCATCTCATCATGTGTCCCTGTTCATCACTGATTGCCATTATTTACATTCTTGTCTCTAACTGACCCCTACCCACCAACCCTTCCTTCTCTTTCAGGGGTTGAGAGAACACTGGTGCTTCCTGGGAGTCAGACAGCCTTTGATTTGGATGATGTTCGTGCTGGGCTCAGCTACACTGTGCGGGTGTCTGCTCGAGTGGGTGCACGTGAGGGTAGTGCTAGTGTCCTCACTATTCGCAGAGGTGAGCCCTGTGAGAGGCTTATGAGGAACAGCTGATTGATTGACTCCTGCTCTGATCTTGACCCTGGCCCCTGTCTTTAACTCCCAGAACCAGAAACCCCACTTGCTGTCCCAGGACTACGAGTTGTGTTGTCAGATGCAATGAGAGTAAGAGTGGCCTGGGAACCTGTTCCTGGAGCCAGTGGATTTCGGATTACTTGGAAGACAAGCAGTGGTCAGTGTGGGATGTGCAGGGGTATGATCAGAGTATGGGGAACTAAGGGGATAGACAGAAGTCATGCCAGCATTTCTCTCTGTTCCTAGGTCCAGAGTCTAGTAAGACATTGCCCCCAGACGCTACTGCCACAGACATCCTGGGGCTGCAGCCTGGAACCTCCTACCAGGTGGCTGTGTCTGCACTTCGAGGGAGAGAGGAGGGCCCCCCTGTGACCATCATAGCTCGAACCGGTCAGGGCCTGACCCAGTTCCTTGGATCTCTGCCTCTAGTGTCCATTCAGACTCCTATACCTCTGTGCTCAGATCCCTGCTTCTCCCCAGAACTCCAGTCTCCCCCTTACATTCCTACTGCCTCTTCCTACTGCTTTCCCCTCCAGTCTCCATGGTCTCCTTAAGTCCCCACTTCTTCATATTCGTCTGCCTCTCCCCTAAATCTCCCACTATCTTTGCCCTGTATTTCTACTACTTATCCCTCAGACCCTCACCACTTTTTCTCCTGGACCTAACTCTCAGACTTCCACTTTCTCATTTGACAGACCCCACTCTGTGCCTCCTAAAGTCTCTACCAGATTTCCCTCTCTCTGTCAGATCTTGTTGTCTCTTATATTCCTGTCACCTGCCAGCTCAGATTCCCATTCCTTCCCCATCTGAACCATTCATCATCTCCTTTATCAGGTCCCTGTCTCCTGTTAGACTCTCATAGTCTTCCCTTATCAGATGATTCCTGTTCCCTCCCCCATCAGATTCCCCATTGCCTCTCTTCCCAGACCCAGTGGGCCCAGTGAGGACAGTTCATGTGACTCAAGCTGGCAGCTCATCCGTCACCATTGCCTGGACCAGGGTTCCTAGTGCCACAGGATACAGAATTTCCTGGCACTCAGGCCACGGTGGGAGTCAGGAGTTTGGTAGGGTTGTGGGTGGCAGATCTGGATGGAATAGGGGCTGGAGTTTTTCTTGGGGGTCCAGGTTGAGGGTTGGGGGACAGAGTATGGCTAGCCCTGGAATTGCTTCTATCCCTGTTCCCAGGCACAGAGAAATCCCAGTTGGTTTCTGGGGAGGCCACAGTGGCTGAGCTAGATGGGCTGGAGCCAGATACTGAGTATACAATACACCTGAGGGCCCAAGTGACCGGTGTGGATGGGGCCCCTGCCTCTGTTGTTGTGAGGACTGGTGAGTGGACCCTGGCTACCTGCTAGCCACCACACCACATTGGCTATTTTGCCTTACTGTGTAAAGTCTCTACCAGAGACTTTCCTGACTGTTCCAGCTGCCCATTCCACCGCTGCTCAATGACAGTCCTGTCCATTCTGAACCACTCATGATGATTAAGTATCCATAACAGTATGGATGTCCCACACTGCCCACTATGAATCACTGACCTCCTCAGGGTTTCCTACTCTGACCAGTCCACCCTAAACTCACCTAACCTTCAGATTTTCTCTGCATTTACCATGCCTGCACTGCCACCCTGTTCTCTGCTAGATACCCAGTGGCCCTGATCTCTTTCCTTGCCTGTGTTCCTAGCTCCTGAACCTGTGGGCAGTGTGTCCAAGTTGCAGATCCTCAATGCTTCCAGTGATGTTCTTCGGGTCACCTGGGTAGGGGTCACTGGAGCCACAGCATACAGACTGGCTTGGGGCCAGAGTGAAGGTTTGGCTCCCTGGTTCACCCTTGTTCTTTATGACTGGGATTGCTCCTCTGGCACAACCCTGACTGCTGGTCTTTGCTTGCATGGCCAGGTGGCCCCATGAGACATCAGATACTCCCAGGAAATACTGACTCTGCAGAGATCAGGGGTCTTGAAGGCGGAGTCAGCTACTCTGTGCGAGTGACCGCACTTATTGGTGACCGAGAGGGCGCACCTGTCTCCATTGTCGTCACCACACGTAGGCGGATCTTGGGTGGGAGCGAGCCTTGAAATGGGGTTTGGATTGTCTGTGGGGTGGGGCTGGTGCTTGGATTTGGAAATGGGACCAAGTATTGGTAATGAGCCAGTAGGGGCAGGATCTGAGAAAAGAGGAAGGGTGAAGCCTGAGACAGGTAGAGCGGCTAGTTGGGACAGGTGAGTGTGTGGGATTGACATTGGGGTCAGTCGGTGCAGAGCTTCCCTGAGTCCCACGTTTTCTCTCAAGCACCTGAGGCTCCAACAGCCTTAGAGACACTTCGCGTAGTGCAGCGCAGTGAGCACTCACTGAGACTCCTCTGGGAACAGGTGCCTGGGGCACATGGATTCCTTCTTCGCTGGCAACCTGAGGGTGAGAGGTGCCCCAATAGGTTAGGGACCTAACCAAGTGGGGGCAGGGCTGTGGGCAGAGCCAGTGAGATTGACAAGGTCAGTGGGAGCAGGGTCTGCAGGATCTGAGACAGGGGTGGGATTAATCAGTGAGGTGGGTGGGACAAAGGAGGCCCTAGAGGATCAGTTGGGTAGGGTCAGAAAAGTAGGCAGCTGTAGGGAGAATAAGGAAGATCAATAGGGAGGGTGAACCCTGAGTCAGTCAGTGAGGTTGGTGGGGGTTAGTGAGGAGTGGAATTCACTAATACTGGTAGGTAGCATCCTCCCACATGCTCCTGGTCCCACCCTCATTTCTGCCCCAGGTGGCCAGGAACACTCTAGGGTTTTGGGACCTGAACTCAGCAGCTACCTTCTGGACGGGCTGAAGCCAGGGACACTGTACCATGTGTGGCTGAGTGTCCTAGGGCCAGCTGGAGAAGGACCCCCCAGGGAGGTGACTGCACACACTGGTGAGCCCAGAGGTCCCACTCTGCTTTGGTGTGCTCGGGTTGGGGCTCGTCCCCTGCCTCACACTAATGATCCATCCTGATTTCCTGCACCCCAGATTCTGAGTGACTTCTGTTGTCCTCCTACACACTTGACCCTAGAGTAATCACAGCATGACCTCCCATGACACTTCTCTAAGATAACCTGCTCCAGGATCTCAGAACTCTCTCCTTTGGGTTCTCAGGACACCTTGATCTTTGATTTCTCCTTCAGAGTCACCTCGTGTTCCAAGTACTGAACTAAATGTGGTGGAAACCTCGATCGACTCAGTAACTCTGGCCTGGACCCCAGTGTCTGGGGCATCCAGGTACATCCTATCCTGGCAGCCACTCAGAAGCACTGGCCAGGGTGAGTGTGAGGCCAAGGTTGGGGTGGGCTGGCAGTTGGAGCTCCATAGAGGGCCTCCTTCTTAATGAAGTTTTGTCCTTTGCAGAAGTACCAGGGACCCCACAGACACTTCCAGGCATCTCGAGCTCCCAGCGGGTGACAGGACTAGAGCCTGGCATCTCCTATATATTCTCCCTGACACCTGTCCGCGGGGATGTGCTGGGTCCTGAGGCCTCTGTTACACAGAAGCCAGGTATAGAAGGCACAGTAGGAGAGGCCTAAGAAGGATTGCTAGATGGGCCCATCAGTAACTTGACCCCTTCCTGCAGTGTGTTCCCATGGCCCAGTGGATGTGGTGTTCCTGTTACATGCTACTAGAGACAATGCTCACCGTGCAGAGGCTGCTAGGCAGGTCCTGGAGCAGTTGGTGTCGGCACTTGGGCCTCTTGGGCCACAGGCTACCCAGGTTTGACCCTAAAGGCAGTCAGACCATATGTCCCCCCACCTCTCTGCTCATCCCAGGCTCCACACTAGTCACCATCTCTCTACCCCACCACAGGTCCAGTCTTTCTCCCAGGCTCCAGATCTCACCTGCTGGTTGGCTCCCTATTCTATTATCATTACTGACCTCCTAATAAGAAATTTAAGTTTAGTCATCCCCACTCTGTTTCTCTAGGCTCTATATGTTCCCATCACTGCTTTGTCATCCCCCCAGGCTCTGTATCTCCCTCTACCCCAGGTTGGCCTGCTATCCTACAGTCACCGGCCCTCCCTACTATTCCCACTGAATAGTTCCCATGACCTTGGCATCATCTTGCAGAAGATCCGTGACATCCCCTACATGGACCCAAGTGGGAACAACTTGGGTGAGGACTGCAGTGAGCATGGACTCCTTGGGATTCCCTATTAGGAGCTTGGTTTCCCACCTCCCAATTCTACCATGTCTTTCCTCCCAGGCACAGCTGTGGTCACAGCTCACAGACATCTGTTGGCACCAGATGCTCCTGGGCGCCGACAACAAGTGCCTGGGGTTATGGTTCTGTTAGTGGATGAGCCATTGAGAGGTGACATATTCAGTCCTATCCGCGAGGCCCAGTCTGCTGGTGAGGAATTGGGTTGAGGGGAATGAGATCTGGGAACAGGGATGGCCCCAGAGGGGACATCATGCAGGCTACTGGACCCCTCTTTAGGGCTCAAGGTGATGATGTTGGGCTTGGCTGGAGCTGACCCAGAACAGCTACGTCGCTTGGTGCCAGGCGTGGACCCTGTGCAGAACTTCTTTGCTGTGGATGATGGTCCAAGTCTGAACCGGGCAGTCAGTGATCTGGCAATAGCCCTGTGTCAAGCAGCCTCAGCCACTCAGGTTTGGAAGAGGCCTCTGGGGGTGCTAGGTGGTATAGAAGAGGGGATCTGGGGCTCTTGAAAGGATCAAATGGACTTAAAGAGATCTTGTGTTCATAGCCACGGCCAGAGCCTTGCTCCGTTTATTGTCCAAAGGTAAGTGTCCAGACGTGAGTGAGTGGGTAAAGGCCACATCTGAGGCTAGTCATGCTGATTCTCGCTGATATGTCTTTTCCCAGGGCCAGAAAGGGGAACCTGGAATGATGGTGAGTGGCCTTGTGGGAGTATACAATGGGTTGGGCATCAGTGGAGCAAGGAGAACTGACAGCATGATCACTCTTCCTAGGGCCTGAAAGGACAAGCTGGGCCTCCTGGCCCCTCCGGTCCCCCGGTGAGTGCCTCTCCACACCTGTCCCTGTCCTGACTGGCTTACTACCTCCTTACCTACTCTCCCCTCTCAGGGCAGGACTGGTGCTCCTGGCCCCCAAGGCCCTCCTGGAAGTACTGTTGGAAAGGGTGAAAGGGTGAGTGAGAAGACCATGGGGTGTCCCCCAGGTTGCTCTTCCTAGTGTTCTCAGGGGTTTTAGAAGGAAGAAAGAGGAAGTAGAATTAGGACCGCAGAGTATTCCTAGAAGCCTAAGTGGAGATTATAAACTACATCAAAGACTTGGTGGAAACTCTGAAGTGGAGGGGTCAGAGAGGCCATGAGATCCTCTCGAGAGGCTCCAGGTAGCAGTTATGGGTCCCAGAGGCAGGGAATACTTTCTGCCTTATCATGCTGTTCAGTTCAGAGGGGCCATTCTCTGTCCTTTGGCTCCACCCCTGACAATACTAGGAGGACTATGGGGTGGGAATCCCTGGTTGATGGACTGGGGCTCCTTCAGCAAAGCAGGGCTTTGGAGAGGGGGTCCTTTCCTCTTCTGATCTCTTTGCCTCCTTAGGGCTTCCCTGGTGCAGATGGGCCTCCAGGCAACCCTGGTCACCCTGGGACTCCTGGAACTCCTGGAAGCCCTGGCCTGAAGGTGAGAAAACTTTGCCCTTTCAGGCCTTGGTAGGACAAATGCTTGAGTGAGTGGGTGGTTCTCACTGTTTTGACTCTTGCCTCCATTTACAGGGCTCCCCAGGTTGGCCTGGCCCTCGTGGGGAACCGGTAAGTGCCTTCCCTTCTTTGCTTTCCCAGGTTCTTTCTACAGGATGGGGAGGCTGGGCTGGGGTGTTGTTGGCCCATGGGGCCACCCTGAGATTCACCTGAGCCTAAAGCACCACTGTCTGCTCTGTTTTGTCCTTAGGGAGAGCGAGGACCTCGAGGCCCGAAGGGGGAGCCGGTAGGTGAAGGGGGAATGAGGGTCAAGTTGTCCTAGGGAAGAAGAGGTTGCTGCAGGCAATCTTGGGCCAGGCCTGAGGTGTGGTAAGGAATAGCTGGGGTACCTTTAGAATTTTCTTCCACCTTGAACCTTCACTACCCTGCCTACTGCTCTCTGTCCCTGTAGGGAGAGCCTGGGCAAGTCACTGGAGTAGACAGACTAGGGCTTCCTGGAAAGAAAGGGGACCCTGGACCTTCGGTAAGTCCCAGGGATTATGTGGGAGGGAGCAGGTGATCTGCAGTGTGGAACTAATGTGTAAGATTTGTGTGTAAGAGAGTAAGATTTGTGGGGTTTGCACCTTATACTTTGTCTCTTCATTAGGGCCCTCCTGGACCTCGTGGCCCTTTGGGAGATCCAGGACCCCGTGGTCCCCCTGGCTTTCCTGGAACAGCTGTGAAGGTAATAGCATGACCCCCATGTGATTCAAAGACCCGATGACTCCACTGAAACCTACAACACCTACTGATTGTTCTGACCTTTTGACCCCCACCCATGTCATGACTCCTCAGTTCCCATGTGATTCTTATAATCTACTCACTATGACTCTTGTCTATCTGGTGTCTTGGGGAAGGAGGTATGGTACAGATTCATGGGGTCATAATCTGTTTTCCAGGGTGACAAAGGTGATCGTGGGGAACGGGTAAGTTAGGTATAAGACATGCAGGTGGCGGCTTGGAGATGGATTCCTCTGGCCATCCGCTGACTTGCTGTTCTCTCCCAGGGTCCCCCTGGACCAGGTACTGGTAGCATGGCATCTGGGGAACCTGGACTGCCGGTGAGGGAACCTTGATGCTCTACTGGGGAACCTGCTCAGGGATTTGGGTAGAAACTGGGGGCTCTGCTGGGCCTGGGATTTGTTCCTAGATTAATATGTTTATGCGTTCCTCCTAGGGTCTTCCTGGAAACCCTGGACCCCAAGGCCCAGTTGGTCCCCCTGGAAAGAAAGGAGAAAAGGTAGGAAACTTGCCTCTTGGTATCTTAGTTCAAAGGCAAGAGGCTGGGTGTGGGCTCAGGGCTTCCCTGTGTCTTCCTAACATGTGTTTCTCTGACAGGGTGACTGTGAGGATGGAGCCCCAGGCCTCCCAGGACAACCTGGGACCCCGGGTGAGCCGGTGAGTTAGGGATTGGGAATTCTGAATGTGGTAGGTATGACCCCACCTTCAACCATTAACTCCTACTCTTTCCTTTTGCCCAAACTTTAATCTTTGAATTGCCAATTTCATCTTTTCCAGGGCTTGCAGGGACCTCCTGGAGTCACTGGCCCCAAAGTGAGTACTAGTACTAGTACTCTTCAGGAGTGAAGAGTGATACTCTGAGCCTCCCATGGTGTTAGGGGAGGCTGGAAGACCAGGAGATAGGGGTTCTGTCCAGGTTGGAGGATGTGGTTTTAGAGAAGGGGGGATAGTTGGAGTTTATAACACCTTGTTTGGTTTCACCAGTCAAGGCCCCTCTTCCATCCTCTCTCTTCCCAGGGTGACCGGGGACTGACAGGGATCCAGGGTGAGACTGGAGAAAAAGTAAGTGCAGTCTGGGACTCTTGGGCCAATGACGATCTGGGATCAGACTTAGCTCTGATACCTCTTCTATTCCATCAGGGTGAACGGGGACTTCCTGGCCCAGTGGGACCCCAGGTAAGCCCACTGACCTCAGTGCCAGTGCCAACTTACCTATGAACTCTGTGCCCCCTCCTGATTCTGACTTCTTTCCCTTGATGTCTGCTGATCCTGTCATCCACCCATCTTTACCTGATTCTTGTTTGTTTGTTTTGTTTTTTGGTGCTGGGGAGTGAACCCAGGGCCTTGTGCATGCAAGGCAAGCACTCTACCAACTGAGCTATATCCCCAGCCCCTTTACCCAATTCTTAATCCCCACTAATGCAGACTCTAGTCCTCAAACCCAGGGACCTGAATTTTAACCTTCTGACCTTACTGTACTGACCTCGACTTTTATGACCTGGTCTCTGCCCTCCAGCCAAGTTTGGTTCCTGCTACCTAAATCTCAGTTCTCAACAACCCCTCTTCAGTTCTGACCCCCAGTCTCTACCCACTGTTTACTCATGATCCCCTTGCTCCCCACCCCACTACCTGGAGCAGCAATTCTATTCCTCTTCCCCAGGGACTGCCTGGGATTGCTGGACGTCCTGGAGCTGAGGGTCCTGAAGTGAGTCTATGGCTGGTGGGATGAGGTGTGGGACTTTTGTGTGGTCTTCCCCTCCTACTTTCCACTTGAGTTCATATTTTCTTCACATACAGGGACCACCAGGACCCACTGGCCGCCGTGGAGAGAAGGTGAGTTGTGGGCTGGGTGTTGTACCTCCTGGCATCAGGATGTGGCAGGTGGGACACTGGAAACTTGGGTTCTTAGGTAGATCTCTAACCTGTCCCTGCCCCTATACTCTCTTCTCAGGGAGAGCCTGGTCGCCCTGGGGACCCTGTAGTAGTGGTGAGTGTGGGAAGGATGGGGTTTTGAGCCCAGCACATCCCTGGAGCAGTGACCTATAAACAATACTATGTGACTCTATAACCCTGGATTCCTGGGCAGGCTCAGAAGTCTGTGACTTTTTTTATGCTATAACCTGCTTCCAGACTCCTGATTGTGATCCTCTGAACCTTTAACCACCATACTGGTCACAAACTTTGTGTTATCCCATTTTGTATAACCCCCCTGCTCTCAGTGGTGACCCTGAGACCTCTGGGCAAAGACTGCTCTATGATTTCCAGTTATATAAACCCATTCCAATCAAGATTTTGATCCTTTGAACTCCAGGTGGGGTCAAGTAATATCTATACTGTTTGTTTTTAGGGACCTACTGGTGTGGGAGCCAAAGGAGAAAAGGTACATCTGGTGAGGGGAGGGGAGGTTGTTACATGGTTGATGTCAAGGTCATAGGACTCTGGGCCTACCTGAAGGTCACAAGAGTTGAAGCATGATTGTTGGATTGTAGAGATACCTGGACTCTGGGACCAACACTGATGGTCTTTGTTACTTTCAGGGAGATATGGGGCCTACTGGACCCAAAGGAGCTGCTGGAGTAAAAGGGGAACAGGTGAGAGAAGGGAAAGTATTTAGGGGTGGGTCAGGTGAAGAGTGTACCCTACTGACTTCTGATCTTTCCACCCACAGGGTCCACCAGGGTTGGTTCTTCCTGGAGACCCTGGCCCCAAGGGAGATCGTGGAGACCGGGTGAATAAATGTGGGGATGGGGGTGTGTGACAAAGGGAGAAGAGGTGGTACCTGAGAACACTAAGTTTTGTCCCCCTTCCCACATCCTCAGGGTCCCATTGGTCTCACTGGAAGAGCAGGACCTCCAGTGAGTATCTATGTTCTTGGGTACCCTCAAGGTTTCTGGGGTCACTTCTTTAAAGGCTGTCTGCTGCATACATTCTTCATCACCTCACTCTTGTCTCCCTATAGGGTGACTCAGGTCCTCCTGGAGAGAAGGGAGACTCTGGGCGGCCTGGCCCTCCTGGACCTATTGGCCTCCGAGGACGAGATGTAAGAGGCTGGAGTTGGGGGAGCCATGGAAGATACGGGGAAAAGGAATTTGCCAGCATCACTAGGGGTCTTGGATTGGGGCTGACTTTCATGTCTCACAGGGTGAAGTTGGAGAGAAAGGTGATGAAGGTCCCCCGGTAAGATTTCTCCCTACTGTGTTTTCTGATCCTTTACCCTTGAACTATGATCCCAAGGCCTGGGGACTCTGTCAGGTCATCCAACCTATTCCCTGCCTTCTGTCCAGTTGGTGCCCAAGAACTCTTTTCCCCAATTCCACTTCCACTTTTCTCTCTGTCACCAGGGTGAACCAGGTTTGCCTGGAAAAGCTGGTGAGCGTGGCCTTCGGGTGAGTCTTAGCAGGGAGAAGTAGGAGGGCTAATGGGAGAATCTATGGCATGAAGGTGATAGGGAGCACTGAGGGTGATGGAGGGTGATAAGAGACCCTTTAAGGAGAATGTGGCAATGGAAAGTGGTGATGGGAAAACCTGGGGCAGTATAGGGACTCTTGGGGGAAGATGCAAAATATTATGAAGGTTTGTCTCAGACCAGCTGTTTTTCTCAGGGGGCACCTGGACCCCGAGGTCCTGTGGGTGAGAAGGGAGACCAAGGAGATCCTGGAGAGGATGGACGAAACGTGAGTCTCAGCCTTTGACACCTTACCCTGACCTCAACCTTAACCCATCAACCATCCAGTCTCTAGCACCTGATTCTGCTGCTCCAACATTGCAATGTTAACCCTTATGATCTTTACTTTCTGTGACCCCTTATCACAATCCCCCAGTGGCCACCAGAACTCCATGAGTCCTCAAGGTTCCTCCAAATTACTACCTTCCCCAAGTGACCCTGACATTCTGGCTCTCTGCAGGGCAGCCCTGGACCATCTGGACCCAAGGGTGACCGTGGGGAGCCGGTGAGTTGTGCTGGCCCTGGGCTCAGGTGGGATGAAAATTTCCCGGGTGCCATTGCCAATTTATTAGTCAGAATCTGTGCCAGGAGCCTGGAGGTCGCTGATGACTTTCTGGGAGTTAGTACTGGGGTATTTCTTCAAGGAATTTGGGTGCAGAGTTGAACCTGGGGCAAACCTGAACCATGCCCTGGGACCTCAGGGCTCTTGTTCACTATGATCATTTCCTTTTCCAGGGTCCCCCAGGACCTTCTGGAAGGCCGGTAGGCACTGAGCTGCGTTTGTTTTTTTTGTTATCTCCTGTACCTGCCCCTGTTGACTTCATACTGTGTCTTGTTACCTTTTCTATTTCCTCTATGCCCCCCCCCCGACACTTCCATTGACCCTCAGTCCCTACTAACCCCATTGTCCCTCTCTAACTCCTGTTTCCCCTCATTGAAGCATTCTTCTCACTGTCCACAGGTGGACATAGAACTTGGAGCCAGAGAGAAGGTACTGGGGGTCTGTGGGGTAGAGTGAAGCTATGAGTCTATAAAGGATCTCAGTACCCCACATGATATCTTTTATCTTTGTGATTCAAGGACTAGTTCCTTAGCAAGCTTGTCTCTGCCACAGGGAGAGCCTGGGGACCGTGGCCAGGAGGGTCCTCAAGGACCGAAGGGTGATCCTGGGCCACCTGGAGCTCCTGGGGAGAGGGTGAGTGTGGTTGGTCCTTTGGTGGGGGCTGCCCTGGGGAAGCATGCTCTGATTCTTTTTCCCTCTCTCCGCAGGGCATTGATGGGCCTCGGGGTCCCCAGGGTCCACAGGTGAGTGCTAAATTTTGAGGGCAGCCTCAAACTCATCTTGTCTTTACATCTTTTTAAAAATTTCTTTGTAGTTGTAGGTGGACAGCATGCCTTTATTTTGTTTATTTATTTATTTTTTAATGCAGTGCTAAGGATCAAACCTAGTGCTTCACACATGCTAGGCAAACTCTCTTCCACTGGGCTTCAGTCCCAGCCCTTGTCCTTACCTCTTTTTTAAAAAAAATATTTTTAGTTGTAGATGGACACAATGCCTTTTTTCTATTTATTTGTTTTTATGTGGTGCTGAGGATCGAATCCCATTCCTCACAATGCTAGGCAAGTGCTCTACCACTGAGCCAACCCCAACCCTTGTCCTTACTTCTTATATGACCTTGTTCCCTCTAGGGGGACCCAGGTGTCCGAGGCCCAACAGGAGAAAAGGTGAGAGAGTATAGTTTTGGGGAGGTGTGCCTGACTCCAAGATCCATATCAGTCTTGGATGCTTCTTACCACTCTCTTTTCCTCA
This sequence comes from Urocitellus parryii, assembly GCF_045843805.1. NCBI lineage: Eukaryota > Metazoa > Chordata > Mammalia > Rodentia > Sciuridae > Urocitellus > Urocitellus parryii. The sequence goes on along the minus strand of NC_135532.1, from coordinate 91,543,275 downwards.
GGGTGACCGGGGCCCCTCTGGACTGGATGGCCGGAATGGGCTGGATGGGAAACCAGGAGCTCCTGGTCCCCCTGGGCTGCATGTGAGTCATGGTAGTCACTGCTGGTCATCCCCTTCCTGTACCTCCTCCTAAGAGGGCCCAAAACCTGTGTCTCATCTGGCTGGTCTTGGCCTTGAAGTTTGAGGATGGGCATGCTACTGACATGCAGGCTTTGAGTTCATAGAAATTGGTGCCCTGTTGGTGGACAGGGCCCCTGACCCCATGATCCTGACTTTGAGTCTTTCCCCAGGGTGCTGCAGGAAAAGCTGGGGACCCAGGGAGAGATGTAAGTGAGGGGAAATTTTGGGGTGGAGGGTGGCTCAGGGGTCCAGCATGAACCACAGCCAGGTCCATCATAATCATAGCATCAGTAAGAGTGAAGGCAGTTGGTTCTTCCTTCTCCTTGGGAGGGGTCTGAGTCCCTGGCCTGAAGGTTTTAATAGAGTCCCCCTTTCTGATCTTCTTTGCCTTGAGGATCTTAATAGGTCCTCTAGCTTTGGGGGATTATTTTCTTGGGAGTCTCAGCAGCAGGAGTGCCCTTAACCCATAGGATCCCAAAGGGACCTCCCAATCCTTGGTGTTTCTACACTGGAGTAGGATTTTAGTGTATCCTTCAGTCCATGGGGGTGTGTCTCTAGGTATATCTGAGGCCCTCTCAAACCTAACCAAGATTTTTTTAGGGACTTCCTGGCCTCCGAGGAGAACAAGGCCCACCTGGTCCCCCAGGACCCCCTGGAGCACTGGTAAGTCCAGGCCTTCATGCTGTCCTTTTGCCTACTTCCTATCCTCTCCTGAGCCCTGACATCTGATAGATGATCTCTTTCCACAGGGAAAGCCAGGCGAGGATGGCAAACCTGGCCTGAATGGGAAAAATGTGAGTGTGTCCAGACAGCCAGGGCAAAACCTGCTAAGGAACCCCAGCACATGCACATAGCCCAAATATGCAGACAACTTCATGAAGCATATGTGCTAACACATGTAGACACCTACCAACCCCTGAAAACCTAGCCAAGGTGTGAAGACATATCCTGTAACACAGTTCTAAGTGCACATACGGCAACTTCATAGATGAATGTATCAACTTGGGTCCAAGGTAACCCATAGCCATGGGCATAGACAAAGAACCAGACACAAATTGACAGGTATAGACATGCTGGCATGAAGCCTTATTCAGTGACATATAGGGACATATTCATATATAGACACTTTCACCTGGACTCAGATATATGTTAAGAAATGGACTTAGGACTACATGTGGACTTACATTGAGACCTAGTAAAACACATACCCTTGACTCTGTCATTTGACATATTTGCTGATACATACATTTATATCCATAGTCATCCACATACATTTGATCATACACATTGAAATATAAGACTTGTAGACAGATGCCAAGACACATGGTTCTCAAGGCACTGGGGACCCAGTTATACATGTATAAGCCCATGCCCAAGTGCAGACATGGGCCAAGATGTGCAGACAGAGTGAGTCACAAAATCACTTCTGTGACACAGAGACTCATGGATACACCTGTTAAGATATACATGGATGCATACACTACTGGGTCACGTGGATTATCACCAAACCAGATGCATAGTGGAGTGTCATCTTAAAAGCCAGAAAAGAGTGTGTGTTGGGTAGGGGGTATGGTGAGGGACTGATCAGGCTGGGGGACATGAAGGTGAGCAGGCCCATGCAGGTCACCCTTAGTCTTGCAGTGGCTTACTCAGTTGGGTCCAGGCCACACTTCAAGACAAAAACAGCCATTGGAAGTAGAGGCACAGACAGTCATAGTCATCTGAAATCTGCCAAGACAGTGTGTTGTCTCCAGATACTGGTGATTATTTGAGCTAATATGAGTCCTCTGCCCACAGGGAGAACCTGGGGACCCTGGAGAAGATGGGAGGAAGGTAAAGCCCCTCCCCTGGGGTCTCCTGTGGCTTTGGATTGGGCCATGTCTGAAAAACCCCTGTCTTCCTTAGGGAGAGAAGGGAGATTCAGGCTCCCCAGGGAGAGAAGTAAGTGCTGGAATTTTCTGTAACCTCTGATCTTACATCCTGACTCTGTGAGATATGACTCCATTCTTTCCTGGGACCTCAGTGTTCTGATGCTGACTGCATCCTTCACAGGGTCATGAGGGCCCCAAGGGTGAACGTGGAGCTCCTGGTATCCCTGGGCTCCAGGGCCCTCCAGGTCTTCCAGGGCAGGTGGGCCCTCCTGGCCAGGTGAGTGTTCAGAGTAGTTCTGGAACTTGGGAGAAACAGAGGCCATTATGTTTCTTGAGATACCTCCCAGGATGCCATGATCCTATGTGTTCCTTTTGTATTCTGTCATATCTTAGGGTTTTCCTGGTGTCCCAGGAAGTGTCGGCCTCAAGGTGAGTGTGTGAGTTGGGTAGTAGGTATGGTGAGGACCTGATCAGATTGGGGGACATTTTCCTCACCTAATCATTCTTTGTTTTCAGGGTGATCGTGGGGAGACTGGATCCAAAGGGGAACAGGTGAGGCCCCACCTTTTTCATTTGCCTAAGTAGCTATAGAGCCACATATTCACACATGCCTCATAAACTGGATCCTAGCAGCCTGTCTCTTGATCCCTCCAGGGCCTGCCTGGAGAGCGTGGCCTGAGAGGAGAACCTGGGAGTGTCCCGGTGAGCTGACTTTGGGACCTGGCCCTTAACACTCATTTGCATGCCCATAATGACAACCTTTCCATCTTCTTCCCCTTGCTATGAGGCTCCACAGGTTCTCTGTGCTTTGTCCCCTGCCCCATTGGGATTTTTATAATTTATACTCAAGGGAACCTGGGCAATGGGGACATGCCAGAGAGGGGCCCCAAGTGGGTCTCAATAAGACTGAAAATATGCTTGGCAAGAGGCCAGGACAAGAGGAGGCTCTTTGTGGGGGCAGTATGAAGCAGGAGGCAGGAGCTTCTTTTCTGTGTGTAGTCCCTCACCAACCTTGTATTCCTAGAATGTGGAGCGATTTCTGGAAACTGTTGGCATCAAGGTAAGCTGTTTAGGGGCTGGGGTGGGAACAGGTGGGGGTCTCATGCTGCAAGTAGTGCCCACAAGGCCCAAGGGGTAGGTGGTGGCAGTTACGGGCCCTGCTCCTCTTAACCCTTAGACATCTGCCTTGCGGGAGATTGTGGAGTCTTGGGATGAGAGTTCTGGTGGCTTCCTGCCTATGACTGAACGGCGCCGTGGCCCTAAAGGGGACCCAGGCGAGCGGGGTCCCCCAGGCAAGGAGGTAAGTGGTGGCTTAGTATGTATGCCCTGTGGGAAGCATAGTTGTACACCCACCAGCATTCATCTTCTGCTCCTCCAGGGCTCCATTGGTTTTCCTGGAGAACGAGGGCTAAAGGGAGATCGTGGAGACCCTGGCCCTCAGGGGCCACCTGGCCTGGCCCTTGGGGAGAGAGGCCCCCCTGGACCTCCTGGCCTTGCCGGGGAGCCTGGAAAACCTGGAATTCCTGGGCTCCCAGGTCGGGCTGGGGGTGAGGGGGAGGCAGGAAGGCCAGGAGAGAGGGTGAGCCTGGGGACTGTCTGGGAGGGCCAGGGGTGTGGGGTTGAGGGGGGTGTTGGATTCTCATGGACATAACCCTCAACCTGCTGTTTGCACTTCAGGGAGAACGGGGAGAGAAAGGAGAACGTGGAGAGCAGGTAAGCCAGATGGGGCCCTGTGAGGTAGAGCTTCCTGGAGCATGTGCTGGCAAAACCTCCCCATTTTCTTCTTTTCTGCAGGGCAGAGATGGCCTCCCTGGCCTCCCTGGACCCCCTGGTCCTCCTGGTCCCAAGGTGATTACCTCAGCCCTGCCCAAGGCCTGTGACTGTTGTGACTGGTGACCAGGAGGCCACCCTTAGCTTGGGCCCCAGAAATCCATGTGGTGTCTCTGACTTTATAACCTTCTGTGATCCTGTGACCCATCATGACACTTCTATGTCTTTCTCTCCCCTGTAACCTTGTGCTTGTAGGTGACTATAGATGGACTCACCAGAGAACAAGGGCCCCCTGGACTCAAGGGTGCCAAGGTCAGTGTGGGATCAGCCTGGGGACCCCCATTTGCAAAGTCTATAAGAACTGACTTGACTTCACATCCCCACAGGGAGAGCCAGGCAGCGATGGTGACCGAGGCCCCAAAGGAGACAGGGTGAGGTCTTCTATCACACTGTATTTCCCCCTCCTTTATGTGGCATACTAGGGGTGGTATTGTGTATGTACATGGGCACATGGCAGGGACTGGGGGTTCAGGACATGATATTATGCTTGCAGGGTGTGCCAGGCATCAAGGGAGATCGGGGAGAACCTGGTCAGAGAGGTCATGATGGCAACCCAGTAAGTCCTTGCCCCATGGACCACTTGTATGAAAGAATGGGCTCTTACATGTTTTGTCCTATATTCAAAGTTGGAGTCAGCACTACCTGGACTATTTGGCTCCTGCTTCTGGCTGCATAGGGAGTGATGGATTCAGGGAGAAGCTGAGGTCAGGGCACAAGAACAGTGTAGCCTTAGACCTTTTCTCTTTAGGGTCTACCAGGAGAGCGTGGTGTAGCTGGGCCTGAAGGAAAGCTGGTGAGTGGTGGCAAGAGCAGCTTGCGCAGACTCTGGTATTCTGCTGTGTGTGTGTGTGTGTGTGTGTGTGTGTGTACATGTACATGCACATGCGCGCATGTACACACAGGACCATGTGTGCTATCTGAAGGGCAGTTTGTGAATACACAGTGATCTGTCTCTGGGAGGGTGGGGGCATGGAAATGGGCCTCTAAGCAAAGATCCCCAGGGGGTGGGAATGGCCCAAGTGAGGCCTTGATTGAGGCTCATTATCTTCTTCTCTATGCAGGGTTTGCAGGGTCCGAGGGGGGCCCCTGGCCCAGCAGTGAGTACTGAATTCTTTACTTTTCTGCCCCATCCTGTGCCCAACCCCATGAACAGTTCTGCCTAGTTTCCCTGGTGGGGTGGGGCTGGCTTTCTTCATCTGACTGTTTCTAACAGGGTGGCCATGGAGACCCTGGACCGCCTGGTGTCCCAGTGAGTGATGGGGGAGCACTAAATGGTGGGAGTATGGGAGGGATAGGATAGGCATCAGTCTGCTGTTGAACCACACCTTGTTTATGGGAATCCCTGAACCCAGGCAAACAATGTTAATCCCTGTTCCCTGCCTTGACACTTTTCTCTAGGGTCTTGCTGGCCCTGCTGGACCCCAAGGACCTTCTGGACTGAAGGTGAGTATAGGTATGTGGGAGTATGTGGATGGTGGAGGAGGGGGATCCTTCAAGCCTTGTCTACACCCAGAATAAGCTCTGCTAGCTTCTGGAGTATCATTCCTGGTGATTATGCTAAGCACCAGGAGTTCCTCTGTGGGCTCTGTTCATATGCTTTTTGGGTCTTTTGCAGGGAGAGCCTGGAGAGACAGGACCCCCAGGACGGGTGAGTGACCCAACTCATAGGGTAAGGTCACAGGGAAATGGGTGGAAGTGGCACTTCCTTGAACTTTTTCTTCCTCTAGGGCCTGCCTGGACCTACTGGAGCTGTGGGACTTCCTGGCCCCCCTGGCCCTTCAGGCCTTGTGGTGAGTGATCTGTGGCTCTTTCAGGGATACTGTGTTCCTACATACTGGGTTCTATGTTCTCCCATGTCTTCCTTTGTCTTTTGCCCTGTGTCATCCATCCCCATATTTGTTTCCCCTCAGGGTCCTCAGGGGTCACCAGGTTTGCCTGGACAAGTGGTAAGTCATAGAGGTAAGGGTCTGATTTCAGGGGTCAGGGGTCAACCATCAGGCCCCTAACTAAGTTCCTCCCTCTCAGGGGGAGACAGGGAAGCCAGGACCCCCAGGTCGTGATGGTGCCAGTGGAAAGGATGGAGACAGAGGAAGCCCTGGTGTACCAGTATGTGTTCTGGGGGTTGCTCATAGCAGGCTTATCATAGGGCCCTGTGCCCAGCTGTGTGCTTGGATATGAGGAGTGGGGCAGTAGGAACAGAATGGTGGAGAGGCTCTGAGTTACGCTTACTGCTCTGTTCCAGGGATCGCCAGGTCTGCCTGGCCCTGTTGGACCTAAAGGAGAACCTGGACCCATGGGGACCCCTGGACAGGTGACCTTTGACCCTGACCTCTACCTATTGCACCAACTCCTCTGCTTCACCCCAAGCCTCAGTTTCCACATTCCATTCATGATGGCAGGGTAGGGTTGTGGAGGATGGGTGGCTAGGCAACTCACTGGGTATTTCCCACAGATGGTAGTTGGACCCCCTGGAGCAAAGGGAGAGAAGGTGAGTGTACTAGGGTCCTGGAAGGGAGGACCAAGAAGGCATGCCAAGGAACCCCACTGACACCTCTTCTTCATCAGGGAGCCCCGGGAGGCCTTGCTGGAGACCTGGTGGGTGAACCGGTAAGTGTGGCACCTCTGATAGCAAGGGGTCTTTGACCCATAGTTTACCCACCCTCATGACCCTCAACTTATATAATATGCCCCACATTTGACATCTTGCTTGTGCCTCCTTCCTTGAGTCTCATCTATCTGTAACTAATGCCTGAGTTGCTTTCTTATCCTTGTGTCTACAGGGGGCCAAAGGTGATCGAGGACTGCCAGGGCCAAGGGGTGAGAAGGTGAGTGGACCTGGTCTTAGGGTCTGAATGTTGGGCAGGGAGGCATAAGGCTGAGTGGCCCTAGACCTCACCACCACTTCTGTGCAGGGTGAAGCCGGCCGTGCAGGAGAACCTGGAGACCCTGGGGAAGATGTGAGTCTGGGGTCTGGGGTCTGGCAGGTCCAAGCTTGGCTTGAGTATAACTGTGGACATGTGGGATCATTCTTAGGCCAGTGCATATATCTGAATCCCTGGATCTGGCTTGAGGGGCTTGATGACTTCAGGAGCCTGCTTCTTGGGGCACCTTGGGGTCACATACTCTTAGCTTCCATACTCAAACTTCTGAGTTTGTGAGGCTGTCCCAGCTTGGCTTTAGTGTGCTTATTCTTTGTCTTTTATTCCTTACCATGTCTGAGCCCACATGTGTGTGCTCCTATCTGATCTAAGTCTCAGGACATAGCTGAGTTCTTGCCAGCCTTTCCTTGGACCTGTGTTTATAATCCTGTCTCCCACCCCCATCTGTCTGAGTACACATTTGTGGTCACATCTAAGCTTCCTGGGAGTAGACACAGTAGAGTTCCTGTCTGAGTTCCACATCTGTATTCTTTTATGTCTGCACTCGTGTGTGAGCTCCATGTGCCTTTGGTCATGCCTGAACTCCCACGTATCTGTGGTCCACATCTGAACTTCAGTTTATGTACTCATGAACCCATGGCAATGTCTGGACTTCTGTAAGCCAAGCCTTAGTTATAATCCTGAGTTTCCGTGGGTTCATGATCATATCTGAGCTCCCCTGGGAATGTTTTTGGCCCATGTCTAAGTTTGGTTTGTATATTCCTACCCTTTCAAGTGCTGTTTACTTTTTTTTTTTTTTCAGGGTCAAAAAGGGGCTCCAGGACTTAAAGGAAACAAGGTATATTTACCCAGAAGGATCCCTGCTGGGGGTCATGATCCTGAGACCCCATGATCCTGATATGACCTGTCTTTCCCTCAAAGGGTGACCCAGGAATTGGGGTCCAAGGGCTTCCTGGGCCAACTGGTCCTCCAGGTATGAAGGTAAGTCAGTATCCAATCACAGTGGCAGGGACAGTGGGCAAGGTAGCCTCTGGAGGTGGGAGAAAGAAGGAATTCTAGGACTAGTCCCAGAAAGGTGTCCCATATAACCCCTTCTCCATTTGCTCTCTCTCCTTCAGGGAGACCTGGGCCCTCCTGGTAATCCTGGTGCTCCTGGTGTTGTTGGGTTTCCTGGTCAGACAGGCCCTCGAGGAGAGATAGGCCAGCCAGGCCCCAGTGGAGAACGGGTGAGTGGCTGGGAACACATGGGGGCTTGATGACTAATTTTTAAAAAATTCTAATTAATTATACATGACAGTGGAATGCATTTGACACATTGTACACAAATGGAGCATAACTTCTCATTCTTCTGGCTGTAATGGTGCTGAGTCACATCAAAAGTATAATCATACATGTATATAGGGTAATAATGTCTGTCTCATTCTACTGTTTTTCCCATCCCTACCACCCCACCCCTCCCTTTACTCCCCTCTGCACAATCCAAAGTTCTTTCATTCTATCCTTCCCCTCCCTGTCACCATGGATCAACATCTGCTTATCAGAAAAAAATATTTGGCCTTTGGTTTTTTGAGATTGGCTTATTTCACTTAGCATGATATTCTCTACTTCCATCCATTTACATGCAAATGCCATAATTTCAATTATTCTTTAAGGCTTAGTAATATTTCATTGTGTATATGTACCACATTTTCTTTATCCATTCATCTGTGGAAGGGCATCTAGGTTGGTTTTATAGGTCAGCTTTGTGAATTGAGCTGCTATAAACATTGAAGTCACTGCATCACTGTAGTATGCTGCTTTTAAGTCCTTTGGGTATAAACCTAGGGATTGATACCTGGGTCATATAGTGGTTCCATTCCATGACTTGATGACTTCAAGACTTCTAAATCTAGTGGTGGGTGAGGAGGAGGGAAACCAAACCCTGTCTTAGGGGCTCCTCACTTGAGAAGAAGAGAAAGAAGGTTCTTAAGTTACTTTCTGCCTTTCTTGCCCCGTTTTCCTGTAGGGTCTGGCAGGCCTCCCAGGAAGAGAAGGTCCCCCAGGCCCCTTGGGACCACCTGGACCACCAGGGTCAGCGGTGAGTAGAAGTGCCCCAATGCCCCATGAGTCTGTCCACATGAGAACTTATAATGGGGATAGACCACACTGTAGGGCTGGGTATGTGTGGGCTTTAAGGACCATAGGACCTTTACCTTATTCTGACCCACAGGGAGTGCCTGGAGCCTCTGGACTGAAAGGAGACAAGGTAGGTGGAATGCTACCTTGGCTTTAGTGTGCTTATTCTTTGTCCCTCTCTCTTTGCCTGTCCCCAAGCTGTCTCCTCACTAGTCCCCTCAAATCCTCATAGCTTATGGTCATCTTCTTTTTCCTATGCTCTAGTCACCTCCAACCTCCAACCTCCACTAATCTCCCATGGCCCTCTGTCCCCCACTGAGTCCCCTCACTTATCCAGGATATTCTGTTGATCTTCAGGGAGACCCTGGAGCAGGGCTTCCTGGGCCCCGAGGCGAGCGTGGCGAGCCAGGTATCCGGGTATGTATGTCTTCTCATAGCCAGGCCCACTGCCAGAGAGGCAGACAATGACTCCTTCATGACCACTCTTGCCTTGAATTTCCAACCCCTGAGTCAATTAACTTAATGTCACCATCCAGGGTGAAGACGGCCACCCTGGTCAGGAGGGACCCCGAGGACTCATGGTGGGTTCCTTTGGGGAAAATGCCAGGAGTATGACTTCAGTACCCTGACTGTCCCCTATATGCCCTTGGGATACTCTCTGCAGTCCACCCCAGCCTTCTAATTCTCCTTGTCTGCTCTAGCTCTCTGTTTCCTTCATCCCCCGCTCTGTCCCTCTCTCTTTGCCTGTCCCTGAGCTGTCTCCTCACTAGTCCCCTCAAATCCTCATAGCTTATGGTCATCTTCCTTCATGTAGGGGCCCCCAGGCATCCGGGGGGACAGAGGAGAGAAGGTAAGAATGTGGGTAAAATGCCCCTGTGGTGAGTGAGGTGGGGCATATAATTCAGGACTAAAGGCTCCTCAGCTTGAATGAGATTCACATTGTTTTACCCAATAGGGTGATGCTGGAACTGCAGGGCTAAAGGGTGACAAGGTGAGTGTGGGCATGGGGGATGGGAAGAGCAAGAGATTGGGGTGCTCTTGACTCTGTTAACTACTCTCTGCCTTCTCAGGGTGACTCAGCTGTGATCGTGGGGCCTCCAGGGCCACGGGGTGCCAAGGGGGACATGGTGAGTGAGTCTTGTTCCTGTGCAGATTGGGTTTTCCTTAGTGTGACAGAGAATCCTGTGGCGATAAAAAGCTCAAAGGTCTCAAGCTCTGACCCTCATTTCTAATTTCTGACCCAGGGTGAACGAGGGCCTCAGGGCATAGATGGTGACAAAGGACCTCGGGGAGACAATGGAAACCCTGGTGACAAGGTACAGGGAAGAGGGTGGGTATACTGTATGGATCCCTGAAGGGTATGGGGATTCCATAGTGGGTCTGTGAGTGTAGGAGGGGTCTTTCTGGGGATTAGGGGCAGGGCTTCTGTAGGCTGTAGTGACTTGAGAGAATGGGGATAGAGGGAGGGCTTAGGGCCTTAATGTAAGAAGTTGGGTAGACTGTGGCTCTATGAAGTTCCTAAAAGCGGGCTCCTTGGGTATTAGGGTAGTCCAGATGGGATTAAGGGCCTAGCGTAAGAGGGAAAGGCAGGAGTCTGGGGTCCCAGATCAATAAATGAGTTGTTGAATCCTGGGTAGAAGGGAGGGAGCCACTGGGGTCAGTGGGAGCGACACTGAGAAACCCTGCCCTAACTTGGAGGCGCCAGTCATCCTCCAGCCTGGTATGGTCCTGACTGTTCCTCTCCTGGTCCCTCCCACAGGGCACCAAGGGGGAGCCTGGTGACAAGGGCTCCACTGGGTCAACGGGAGCTCGAGGACTCATAGGACCTAAGGTAAACTTTGCACTAGAGTCAAACACACATTACGCACACCTGTCCCTGGGTGTCTCCTAAGTGTTGTAGGGATCCTCGTTCCCTCGCTGGTGGCCACATGAGTGTTAACACAAGATTTCTGGCCTCAGGGGTGCCAAGTAGCTGCAACAGATAGGCCAGCATGAAGAAGGGTCACATTGAAGGTTTCTCCCATAATGTTTCCTGTAGGGTGAGCCTGGTGTTGCAGGGATCCCTGGTGACCCGGTAAGTGCTTCCACTCCCACAGAGACCTCCTGTGGGAACTCCATCTCCATGGTGGTCTCACTCATGTAGCTTTTGACCTTATGGTGACCAATGTCTCAAGATGTCTTCCTGGGGCTGGGGATGTGGCTCAAGCTGTAGCGCGCTTGCCTGGCATGTGTGCGGCCCGGGTTAAATCCTCAGCACCATATACAAACAAAGATGTTGTGTCCGCCGAAAACTAAAAATAAATATTAAAATTATAAAAAAAAAAGATGTCTTCCTGTTGCCCAGGGGACCTGCCTCCATAGTAATCCCCTATGATGGTTTTGCCTGCCCAAAGTGACTCTTCCCCATGCCAAATTTTTCCCTTCCCATGCTGCTGGCCTCCACAGTGATTGTCACCTTATGGTGTTCCCTGCTGCAACTCTTCACTAATTTCCTTTGACCTCATGTCTACACCTTACCCCCACCCCAGGGAGCCCCAGGAAAGGATGGAGCACCTGGTTTCCGAGGAGACAAAGGAGATACTGGCTTCATGGGCCCCAGGGGCATCAAGGTGGGAAGGGGATCAGGTTTTTTGTTTTGTTCTGTTCTTCTTGTCAGGAAGGCTGGATACTGGAGGGTGAGGAAGCTGAGGTCAGATGTTAGGGTGTCCAGGGATGAATGTTGGGTGTTAGGTCAGATGTTGGAATATCTAAACTCTGTTGGGGGAGTTAGTTTTGGGGTGAAGAGCTCATATGGTGAAGTACCTGGAAGTTTCTTTCTCACCTGCTTTTTGCCCTTAGGGTGAACGGGGGATGAAGGGAGCCTGTGGCCTTGATGGAGAGAAGGGAGACAAGGTACAGAGGTAAAAGTGAGTGTGGGGACCATGATATCTGGTACCCAAGACTGACCCCAAACCTGATGCCTGTAGGGAGAAGCTGGTCTTCCTGGCCGTCCAGGGCTGGTAGGACGAAAAGGAGAGATGGTGAGTATGAGGAACACCCAGAATGAGGAGGACCAGGTGGGCCAGGTGGGATACGGCTGGGCCAGGGTCTAAGCTCTATTTTCTTTTCTCCAGGGGGAGCCTGGTGTGCCAGGCCAGTCTGGGGCTCCTGGCAAAGAGGGCCTGATTGGTCCCAAGGTACAGGATCTCTTGAGTGGTCATGATGGGGAGTCAGGATGGGGCAAGGAAAGCTACAATAGGGTGATGAGGGTTTAAGGTCAAGGAAGGTTGTAGAGGGTTTAGGTGTTGGGGGATGGTGTGGGGCTAGTCATGAGATTTCAGGATGGGCAAGGATCACAGTGGAGAGTTAAGATGAAAAGGTGAAACATGGAGCAGAGGTTCATGTATATCAGGGTGGTGGGTTATAGAGGGGTTGGTGTCATAGGGATCACAGCTGGTAGTCACAGATGCTCAGATCATGGAAGGTTGTAAGCATTGAGCCTGGGGACTCATGGGAGTTTGGGGAGGTTCAGGATCTGAGGGAGATCAAGGCAAAGTGTCTCTTATGTTTCTTCTGTTCCCAGGGTGACCGAGGCTTTGATGGACAGTTAGGACCCAAGGGTGACCAGGGTGAGAAAGGAGAGCGGGTAAGTCAAGGTCAAGATCATGGTAAACTGAGGAGAGCATGCTCTTTGGGAGTGAGTTCATCTTTCAAGATTTTTATTACTGACCCTATCCCATCTCTCTTCAGGGATCCCCAGGAATTGTGGGCTTTCCAGGTCCTAGGGGCAATGATGGTGCTAGTGGTCCCCCAGGGCCACCTGGTGGTGTTGGTCCCAAAGGCCCTGAAGGACTTCAGGGTCAGAAAGTAAGAGTTCTTGACTGAATTCTCTGACTCCTAAGCTCTGAACCTCCCTACCCTTTTGTTTTTGGTATGGGGGAGTGGTGCTAGGGATTGAATCCAGGGCTTCACATATATTAGGCAAGTACCCTACCTCTGAGCTACATTTTTAACCCTCCCTACATTTCCTACCTCTCTGACTTCTGACTTTGCAACCCATTCCCCAGTCTCCTTGCCCCAACATCTGAAGCTGTGATCCCAAATTTGCCTGTTTTCTGACCCTTACCAACTCTGGTCTTGCTCACTTGATCCTTGTGTCTGGCAGGGTGAGCGAGGTCCCCCTGGAGAGAGTGTGGTGGGGGCCCCTGGGGCTCCTGGGACCCCTGGTGAGAGAGGAGAGCAGGTAAGTGGGATTTCTAGGCTCAAGGTAAAAGATTGGGGTGACCCTGATGTCCCTGAACCTGAGGTCACAGCCTATTCTTATCTGTTGCACATAGGGGCGGCCAGGGCCCATTGGTCCCCGTGGAGAGAAGGGAGAAGCTGCATTGACAGTAAGTGTGGGTGTATGTGGGCTAGGGCTCTGTCTACACACCTAACACCCTGAGCCCCTGGACCCTAGGCTCCTGACTCTTTTTGACCCCTGCATTATGTGCCTGATGTCACTTCTGTGATTCATGGGTTCTTCATGGTTCCTTGTGGTCTTGTCTCCAGGAGGATGACATTCGGGGCTTTGTGCGTCAGGAGATGAATCAGCATTGTGGTGAGTGAGCCTAGCCTGGAGTCTCTGGTACCCTGTCCCACTCTGTCCCAGAATACCTAGATAGGGGCTGATAGGTCCCTAATACTTATAGGAGGCAAGTGTCAAAGAGATGAGTTGAGATGGATAGATATTCAGAAGGGCACACATACTGTAGGACAGGATGCTGACAGAAATTCTCTCAATGATGAGAGATGCACAGCAGATGTAGGTAGCCACAAAGTTGAGGATTTCAGAGTCGCCATGTGTGGAGGGAATAGAGGAGAGAGCAGAGCTGGTCCCACTGGCTCTGACACAAGTCAGGCAGCGATGAATTTGGGAACATCAGAGTGAAGCTCTGCTCTTCCTCTCTTTCTCTTTGTAATTTTTTTTAATATTTATTTTTTTAGTTGTAGTTGGACACAATACCTTTATTTCACTTATTTATTTTTATGTGGTGCTGAGGATCGAACCCAGGGTCTCGCATGTGTGAGGCGAGCGCTCTACCACTGAGCCACAACCCCAGCTCTGTAATTTTTTGATTAATTCTTTTGTTTGTACTTTTTCCTCTTTTTTTTTTGCAACTACATTTATTGTCTATGCCTACCTGTTTCTGTCTCCCTCTATTCTTGCCCTTTGTTGACCTTTTCCCAATTTCTCATTCCTGTCTACTTCTCCTTATCTTTCTTCCTCTTTCTCCTTCTTTTCACTCTCTCTCTCTTTGCCTCCTTCTCTCTATCCTTCTACCTATCATTCTCTCTATTGGTCCTTCTATCACTATCTCTCCTGCTGTTTCTCTGTATATCTCAATCTCCCTCTGTGTGTGTGTATATGTGTGTGTGTTTGTGTGTGTCTTCCCATCTTTCTTTTGTCTCTTTCTCCCTTTATCATTGTCTCTTTCTGCCCTTTTCAGCCTGCCAGGGACAGTTTATTGCATCTGGATCACGTGAGTAGTTTTCTGTGCCTAGAACTTTCTTCACCCTAGGTCCTGCCCTGTCTATCACCTGGGGAGTGGCTGGTATGGCCGCTCATGATGACCCCACATGTCATCACTTGTTCTTTGCTCCAGGACCCCTCCCTAGTTATGCTGCAGACACAGCTGGCACCCAGATGCACAGGCCAGTGCCTGTACTCCGTGTCTCCCATGTAGAAGAGGAAGGTGAGAATGACTGGACCATGGGGCATGTATGGATGGGACATGGACATGTATCTAGGTGCTCATGCATGCAGAGCACATGCCATGCACATAGGGTCCACATGCAGGGCGTATACATGGATACCCTTATGCGCACAGGGGGAGATTAGTGCTGCCCACACTACCCCAGGGCCAGCAGCTTCTCCCTCATGGTATATCCTACTGTGCTGTAGACCAAGTGCCCCCTGAAGATGACGAGTTCTCAGAATACTCTGAGTATTCTGTGGAGGAATACCAGGACCTTGAGGTTCCTTGGGATGGTGATGGTGAGAATGAGGGATGTGCCTAGAGGGGTTCAGGTAAGGGCAGGTGGAGCCATTCCCTGCTGGCCTCTCACTGATCCCCATTGAACCCAGACCCCTGCTCCCTGCCTCTGGATGAGGGCTCCTGTACTGCCTTCACCCTGCGCTGGTACCATCGGGCTGTGCCAGGCAGGACAAAGGCCTGTCACCCCTTTGTCTATGGTGGCTGTGGAGGGAATGCCAACCGTTTTGGAACTCGTGAAGCCTGTGAACGCCGCTGCCTGCCTCACGTGATCCAGAGCCAGAAAACAGGTAGAGGCTTAGCCCCACCTCAGCAGGGAACTGGGCCCTGAGGGTCAAGGTCATGAGTGAGAAGCTCCCTCAGACTGGGGGACCTGAGATGGACCCCCCAGATGAAAGAACTGAATACAGAATCTCAACTGTAGAATTCCCATTATGGTCCCTCTCCATGTTCCCTTCTTTAAAGACCTGAGTATGGGTTCTTCTCTGAGTCAGGGCCCCACCTACTGCTAGGCTTCTGGTCCCCACACCACTCCCTATCCCACCAGAAGATGTTTTGCCATGTTTCTCTGTGGTCTGCATACTGTGTAAGGAGGTCAGGGGCTGAAGACAGTCTCTAACCTGCCACACCCAGGTGCTGCCCAGAGTTGATGAGCTGCTGTTTAGTGTCCCCTGGAAGAATCTGGATCTCAACAGGTCCTGCTGTCCCTCCCCTTGGTGCTAGAGACCTCTGTGCACATGAGCGTGTGTGTGTGTGTGTGCATGTCCATTATTTCAGTGACTTGGTCCTGTGGGTCTAGCCTTTGTCCCTATGGACAAACCCCCATTGTGGCTCCTGCCTCCCTGGTGGATGACTCACCATGGGGGGTGGCTATGGGCAGTGAGCGGATGTGACTTGCGTCTGACCCACCCCTTGACCCAAGCCTGTGATGCCATGGTGCTGATTCTGGGGGGCATTAAAGCTGCTGTTTTAAAATGTCCTTGTTATGACTTCTTGGGGGTGATGTTGTGGGGGGCATATTTTCCCTTGGGGGAGTCAGTATTGCATGAATACAAAGTCCTGCTGCACTGCCATGGTCATTTTCCTGTGACCCTCAGAAAGAAGCAGATAAAGATGTGTCCTTACTGCTTGCTAGGAGGGGATGAGTCATAGGTGGGGGCTGCCTCATGCCAGGAAACACCCACCTCCCACCACAGTGGGCTAGTGGAGATAAATGGGCCCAGAAGTGGAGCAGAGGGTCAGAACATAGGATAGCATCGCCTGATCCCAGCCCCAGCAGCCATAGACATCGCAACTTACCCCAGAGGAAGCTGTCAGTGGTAGGACTGGTGTTGGGTGGGGAGAGGTCTTGGGGGTTGAGTGGTCCTTGGGTTTAAGTTCATGGAGATATCTGGACCTGGGAGGGTCTGAGGTCTCCAGCTGCTTCTCTGCCTCAAGGATTCCCATTCCTACTACTTCTTCTTAAATCAGCTGTCTGTTTTTCTGACTCTGAATTTGTTTCTATCATGCTGTCTCTGGATGGTTTCTGTCTCTGTCTTTTCTTCCAGTCTCCTATTTTGCTCTGCCTTCATCTCATTCATCTCCCTTTCCTTCTCCTTTCCCCCCTCTTTTGTATTTTTGATTTCTCTCATTCCTCTTTTCAATCTTTCTGTCTGGGGGCCCCCCTTCTCTGTTTAGCTCTGTCTTGATTTACTCTAGCTTTCTTCTCATCCCTTCATCTTTGTCTCTGACTGACTTTCTCTCTGTTCCTGGCCTGGCCTCCCTGTCTGTCTCTTTGTCTCTTCCTCTCTCTCTCTCTCTGCTCTTGCCATCTGTCTCTGTCTGTTAACCATATTGACAGAGCCCCTTCCCTGAGCCTGTTTTCTCCTCACAGCCTGACCACATGATGACCAGGTGGGCTCCGCTGGTGCTGATGGTCCTGATGTTGGGCAGAGTCATGGTTGTTTCAGTGACCCCTATCCCAGCCTTCCAGATTCTTCCTCAGAACTATTCCCAGACCACTCCTTTCTCTGTGTCCTTGAAGAGCCCCTCAGCTACTGCCACAAGTCCCTCAGCTGCCTGGAGCTACTCAAGCCCTGTACCCCGCCTTGGACCACGTATCTCCCTCTCACTGGATGTCCCCATTGGCCTCCTACAGATTTTACTGGAGCAGGCCCGGGCCAGGGCTTCCAGGGAGCAGGCTGCAACCAATGCTCGCATCCTGGCTCACATTGGCCGCCGCTAAGCCTGAGAGACAGGGTTAAAATGATGGGGTTGGTCTGGATGGAAAAACATAGAGGATGGCAACAGAGCTGGATCTTACTACATCTGGGCAGAGTGCACTTGAACACCACTGTAATAGGCCACTGCCAAATAGTGTCTTATCCCATCTGAGTGTACCACAGTCAGGGGCTCTGGACACCTTGGACATTGTTGTATTGATGTCTTGCCATGCCTGTGTACTCTACAGACTTACAGTATGTTTGGAAAGTTTGAACAGTACCATACAAGGTCACTGCCAAGTACAATATTGCTATGTCTTGGTGCTCCACAGTCACAGGGCATCTGGACATTATTACATGGGGTAACCATCATGTTATATTCAGAAGCCTCAAAACAAGAGATGAACACTGCATCTGAGATCAGTCCATCTAAGGCCTACAGGTTTTTTCCCCCTCCTAGGCCACCACACATGGAAGTGCTGGCTGAAGTTTACATACATGTGTTCTGCTTCATGAGGCAGCTTCTATCCCAGATAGATACGACTGTACACAGAAAGTCTGACCATTGTGTCTTACCTTGTGGGTGTCTGTGCATGTGTGGCTGAGTCTCTATGTGCTGCCTTTTACAAACAAAGCTCTGACAGCTGAGAATGTGAGCAAGACGTGTGTGTGTGAGGGGTGTAAGGGAACAGGGAGGAGTGTGTACTTGTCCCTCAAACCTGCATGAAGCACACGTACCACATAACTGGGCATTGTCTTTCACATACCCAGTTTTGATTCTTGGAAACAAAGACTCAGAAGAGGCTGCTTAGTCTGCCAAGTTCCAATCTAACTCTATCCAGTCCTTACTGAATTATCCTGAGAAAAGGTGTTCTGTAAAGCAGAGTGATGCCACCAAGCTTCTTGGGAGCACTGAGTGACATAGTGTACGTGAAGGTTGTGGCTGCAAGAGGCACTCAATAAACAACAAGTGATTGAAGGATGAAATGGACAAGAATCACATAGTCATGTGCACCCATGCAGTGACGCAGGAGGGTTGAGTCACACCTAGCTTTTCTGTCCTTTTGTCCACCCTCCTTCATCACCCTCTTTTAACTGATTTGGTCCCTTAGTTTGGAAGTAGGTTTTGCCTATTTCACATCTTCTACTCCATTACTGACCTAGAGCTAGGACTGACTTCCTGGGTGTGAGGACAGGCCTGCCTGAGGATGGGGCAGGCACTCCAGGCAGGGTAGACAACTCCACCGAAAGACAAGGGCAGCTCTTGGGAAGTAAAGGCAGCTCTGACTGTAAAGAGGCAACACTGGCCAGCCAGAGTGTGGCTGCCGGCCTGGATGGGGCCCCCAGTGTCAACCTCACAGTACTAAGCAGCCCTGGCAGGCGGGCCCAGGGCCGCTGGAGAGGCGGGGCTACTGTACTCTGAGCCTGTCAGAGGGCGGGGTTGCCCTACTCTTCCCAAGCCGCAGGGGGCGGTGGCCCTGGTCAGTTCGGAGGCAGGATGGACAGAGGCACGTTAGGAGGCAGATCTCTGACCGACCCGGGGCTGGGGAGCAGCGGGCAGGGTAGGCACGGGGCAGTGTGGGGAGTGTGGGGGGAATGGGAAAAGACCTGGGCACAGCGAGGGTGGTACTGGAGGGGATATGAGAGTGTTGGGATTTTCCCCCTGGTTTAGGGGTGCTCCTAGGAGGCATCAGTCTGTCACTGGCCTGGAGGCAGGGAAACACTGTTGCCTTGCAGGGGAGAGGGGGCTGGGCCAAGGGGGAGCTATAAATAGTGTCTTCCTTTAGTCCAGGGTGGAGGGACAGCCAGCTGGAGCTGCCTGAGGCCCTCCCACTTTGCCCCGTGCTGGCCTCAAAGGGGTCATATTCTTCTACCTCCCTTTTAAGGGGTCATCTAATTTGGGGATGACTAGAGGCTCATTTGGGAAGTTTTTCATATGATGTGGCTTTAGCTATTAAACCAGCATTTCTAGGGCACCTACCATGTACTTGAGCTGGTCCTGAGCTTCTGAAAGCACCTACTGTGTATTCTGTTTTGCTCATGCCTCTCGGGGCCCTTTCTCTGTGCCCTGACTTGTCTCAAATTACTTTGAGCACCTACTGTGTGCCCTGTGCTGGAGTGGAATCAGGAAGTAAAGATCAGAGTTCATAAGCTGCTTCTTACATGGTTCTATACCTCCAAGTCAGACCCTCACACTCTGTGTGCTCTGGGCTACTGGGGACAGTCCCTTCTGGAAATGGCTAGAAGAGGCCAGGATTCCTAAGGATCTCCCCCCCCCCCAGCAATGGCAGCATTAGGTGGGGGAATAAAGAGGAAGGGAGGCAGCAGAGAGCAGCAGGCCCTGCTACAACTTGCCTGTCCCTATAGACATGCCTGGGTACAGGGCTTGTTGGTACGTGTGCTTCTGCATGTGCATATGCAAGCTTGTGTGCACTGGCGTGTGAGTCTGTATGGCATGCATTGAGCCTGCCTCCCATCCTCATGCTGCGAACGGTGGCATATTGGTTCCACCAGAATTCAGCAACAGAAAAAACAGACTAGAAAGAGTATGAGCCTTGAGAACTATGGGTTGAAGACTTTAGCCACACCCCACGGCTTCTGGCCTGTGACACTGGGAGGGGGTTTGGTGGTCAGTGCAGAGGGGGCACCCTGGGAGCCAACTGGAATCAGGTCAGTTATGTTCGTGGTGGGGAGAGGCTGAGCCAGACATGTTCACCTACGAGTACACAGTGATATCCCAGCAGGAAAGCTGGCACACTTTGGGATGCCCTGAGGAAGGAAAAGTCATGAGGACCAGTTATTTTATGGGGTACCTACTGATCCTGGGAGATGCAGAGAGCCAGGAGAGAATTTCAATGAAGTGAACAACCAAGAGCCTGGGTGTGGAGGTTCAGCAATAGTGTAAAGGTGTGGGAGGTGAGGTTTTGAAGGCTGGGAATTGAGCTAAGTTCTTCCTGCATTGTGGACTGGCTCTTGGACAATTTTCTACCTAAGAAATAAGGCCATGGGAGGGGAGATGGTGATTACCTTCAGAGTAGATGTAGACCTTGGCTTTGGGAAGGGCCCTAGACCCCGACACTGACCTCCCAGATGAGTATATGGACATGGGAGGATGTGTCTGGGTCAGCCCAAGGTCAGCTGGGGGAGTGTGGGAGGTTACAGAGCTAAGGTGTTTCCTATGAATCAGGCTCATACTGTCTGGATGTAGAAATAGTCCTAGTTGCTTTGTCTTCCCTGGCTGTTTCCACTCCCTGCTCTCTACTAACATCCAGGAAGGCTACAGAAGAAGACAGTAGGCAGGCCTCAGGAGGTGCTGGGTGTTAGAGGAGACAGTCTCTACAATGAGTGTTGGACAGAGTATGGGTGTGTGGCAATGATGTTTCGTTAGCCAGGATTGCCCCAAGATGGCCTTGGCAGTGGCCAGGCTAAAGACAGGAGAGTTGGCTGTGTCAAGAATAGAATGAGTGGCTTTGGGGAACTAGGAAGCAGGTGAATGATCACAAGGGCCCTGGAGGGGAATGGGTGGTGGAAAATGCAGCTGGAGAATGAGGAAGGAGGAAATGGTGGACCCTGCTTCAGGCAGGGCATTTCCCAGAGTAGGCAGCTAGAGCTGGTTTCAGGCAAGGTCCAGGTAGGCTTCCAGCATTTAGACCTTCTGAACCTTCATTTCCTTAAGTAGGCAAGATGTTTGTTATCAGCCATCTCAAGTTATAGAAGGAGGTGCAGCATGAACTGACAATGAAGTCAGCTTTTTCTACATGCCCAGATCTTCTGGCTAGGTACACACTGGGCAGAGAACTTCAGTTTGCAGGGACCCTGCTAGGGATGTGATGGTGGACATCACTAGAGGGCAGTGTGATCCAGGTTCAAGCCATATTTGTGAGGGCTGGGGCAGAAAGTGTCCCAAATTTGGACAGGCAGGGTTGGCAATCATAGGAGGCAGAAGCCTGAAGGGGCTGGGCGGGTGCCAAACACATGAGAGTCCAGAAGGTTTCCCGAATTTCTGGATCTCTTCCTTGCCGCCTGTGCGTTTGCAAAGACAGGCAGGAGATAAATAATATACTGAATCAGAACACTAATTTGTTTTGGAACAGATTTCTCAGAATGATTTGACACATCACATTTAATCTACACCACAATCTCTTAAGATTAATGACCAGCGCACCCATTTTCCTGATGAAGAGGAAGAAGCTATTTATTTTTAAAATGCATAAACTTACGATGAAAATTTAATTGGTAAAAATGAAATCCTGGCAAGAGAATTAAGATGTGGCCAGGGTTTAGTGAATCCTCAAATAACTCAGTCACAAGATCCTGCGCATTTGCTCTAGGAGGGCAGGAGTTTAGTTTGTGCTCCCCAATTGCCAAAACCAAGAGAGAAACTCCATCGATCCTGAAATCTGTCATGTGTCTCTGTGCGTAGGATAAAGGAGCTCTTCCTGCGGCGAGGAGCAGGTTGGTTTTATGGACTGGGGAGAATCAAGGCTCGAGTCAGACTAGGTGGTTCAGCGCAGGACCAGGAGGGCGGGGCAATTAATGGCAGGGACAGCGGACCAGGGGTTGGAGTCACGCGGGAGCCGCCAGGCTTGTTCAGATTAACCCGGCCCTGCAGATCACGCAAGCCTCGCTGTACTGCGCGCAAACACTTCCCTCCTAGGGGACTGGAGGTCAAGCTCAGCAGGAAGCGGAAGCCCTGCTTGCCGTGGAGGCGGGGCTTAAATTCTCTGAGAGGGGATCACGGAGAACCACAGAAATCAGCAGAGCGTGATAGGCTCGCGCATCCGGGGCGGGGCCTGCATAATCCGGGCATTGGGCCTGGTGGAAATTGAGCATGCGTATTCTCTATCCTGCCCGAAAGGACGGGGCGTGCTTGGTCCAAAAAAAAGGACTGTTGGAGAGGTGGGCATGCGTAGTCGGAGCCTGGTCCTTCTGTTAGGGTGGAGCTTATTCATTTAGGGGCGGGACCCGAGGGAAGACTGAACAGCGTTGTCGCGGCTCGAAGAGGGGCGGGGCCTGGGGGGCGGGACCTCGGGTGGCCCGAGGTGGCTTGGCTGCTGGGTCCTCAGCGGCGCAGTCCCACTAGTCTCGGCCCGGGGATGGCGTCCCCACGGGAACTGACCCAAAACCCACTGAAGAAGATCTGGATGCCGTACAGCAATGGGAGACCTGCTCTGCACGCCTGCCAACGTGGTGGTGAGGGGAGGGAGGTGCACCGGGATGGATGGATAGAGGGCTTGGGTGGGAGTCTCTCGTGGAGAGGGAACAGGGGACTGGTGGGGAACCGGCACAGGCTATTATAACTGGTGGGAGGAGTCGGGGTTTGTGGGGGAGTTGGGGACGGTTGAAGAGGCGTGACAGTGGTGGGCTGAAGTGTGGTGGAGCAGGGGGTGGGTACAGGTGTGTGGGGCTATTTCTGCTTGATAGGGTAGGTCTGGCCACCCTATCGGGGAAGGCATTGGCTCCTTTGCTCCCCATTCTGTACCCAGGGTCTTCCGCTAAGGGAATACTCCGTGGAGAACTGAGCTGTGTGGCACTAGGAGAATCACTTTGCCTCTCCGAGTTCGAATTTTCAAAGGCCTAAGTATGGGCTAGTCCTCCAGAAGGAGGATGGGTGCTCCTTGGCCTTAATACCACGTTTTGGGAGGAGCTTTAGGGAATTACAAATGTGGTCAGGATAGAGGCAATAAGACCACTATGCCATGGACCCATCTTTGTGTCCATGGGGATGTAAGCATCCACATGTTTTATAGGTGAATAGTAAAACACAAGAGAGGAACATCTAGAAAATAAGCTGAAATTTGTGGAATTGCTAAGGGACACCTCTCCTGGAGTCCTGGATCTGCAGCTTTTTGTTACCAAGGAAAAGAAAGATTTGTTTTAGGAGTAACTGAAATATTGTAACAGATTAACAACTTGGCAAGGATCTCAAAGAACATCTAGTTCAGCTGGTGGTGCAGATATGGAAATGGATATTGGGAAATTGTCTGATGTGCCATGGTCTCCCTGAACTCCTGACCTCTGCTTATGTGTGATAAGGCAGGGAGGGGGATCCTCTGTGCTGGTGCTGCTAGGCTAGACTATGGCCATAGCTTTGACAATAATATGAGCCCTCCAGGAGAGGTTTGTGTGTATTTCTGATCATACTGTAAGTCCTGGTAAGGGGTGGCTGTGGTTTATTAGCTGATCAAGTTCTGATGGGGCCTTGGCCATTCAGGATTCACATTTTGAGTCATAAGAGGCTATGGCCTCAGCCTGGCCAACCCTACTGAGTCTAAGTAGGAGACTGGAGGTGTGGTGGCTGAAGCTCCTCTCTCTTATTCTTCTAACCAGCCTGTTAGGGCTGTGATGCTGACTAGGGGGCAGCTGCTATTATTTAATAAAGGGAAAGGAGTAAGAACCTTGATTTTGGAAGTGGGAATACTCAAGCTATTTACTGGCTGAGCTGTGTGGCCTTGAGCATGGAGCTGACCTTCCAGACTTTGGGATCCTTATCTATGCGAAGTGATAGTCATCATCTTTGATCCATGAAATGGCTGATTGACTGAGGAGTGTCCTTTGCTGCCAGCACCTCCACTCACAGTTGGAAATTCTTCCCCTGCTTGATGAAATTCAGAGCCACTCCTGAGGGCCCAGAAGCTCTTACATTCCCCATCATTGGCCTCTTAGCTCAGACCCAGAGGAGCTCTAGGGTGGGGCAGGCAGGGCTAGGGATAAAGAGGGTCCCAGGGATCACAGCAGGAAGAGCAATTTTTCTGATGACTTTTCTCATCCAAAAGTGACAGGATTCTTACTGTTTGAGGATAGGACCAGTGTGTGCAGAGGACAATAGGAGGAGAGAGGACTTTTTGTATAGAGGGCAATAGGAGGAGAGAGGACTTTTTGTATAGAGGGCAATAGAAGGAGGAAGAGAGGACTTTTTGTCTTTCTGAATGGGACCACCATGCACTAAGTGTGTGTGTGTGTGTGTATAATATATATATATATATATATATATATATATATATATATATATAATATATATTACACACACAAATATATACAATATGTATATAATATACATATGTTATAATATACATATATGTTATAATATGTATATAATATACATATAGTATGTGTGTGTGTGTATATATGTGTGTGTGTGTGTGTGTGTGTGTGTGTATATATATATATACTCTGTCTTCCCTAATTTGGCCTAAGGAGGTAGGAGCAGGTACAGTTTTGAAATCTGTTCTAGACATTTGTGGCTTTCAGTAGAAGTGCTTCTTGTCCTAGGCTTCTTATCTCCTAGAGCTCCTAGGACCTTCAGCAGATTTGCAGGAAAGGCACCAGTGAGGGAAGCTGAGTATGTTCAGTGTTATAGGAAGTGTGTTTTGTTGTCCTGTTTGCTCAGTATCGGGGTCCTTGTGGGCTCAGAGTTGCAGTTCTGTCTGCACACCCCAGCTCCTTTAGTCCATGTGCTGTCTGTTTCAAGAACTGTAGTGTGTTTCCTTTTTATCATGACTGCAATTTCTCCACTGCTGGAATTTCCCCAGCATTTTGCTGTTGTAAGCAGAGCTGCTATGAATATACTTGAACTTTGGTTTTCTTTGGGTCATTTCTTGTAACTTATCTTGAGGAGCAGAGGTGATAGCTCATTTATTGCCTTGTTTTGTACCTGGCTTGATTTGCTGGCCTGACTGCCCACCTTGCAAATTGATGGGAGAGGGGAAGGTGGATACTGTCACCAAATGATGTGGGAGGAAGTTAATGCCATGAGAAGAGGCCAGGGTCATCTCTGGGAAGACAAAAGATGTGAAGGGGTAGGGGATGTAGAAACACAATCCTGAGGTCATGGGATCTCCCCCCAAGAAGCAGTGGAAAGAGGTGGCCTTATCATGGATCCCTTCTGATTAGTGCCTTGAGAACTATGGCTAGCCTGGCCAAGAATTGTGCAAACAGCACAGGGCCTCAGTCATCTGCTAGCCTGAGGATTCAGGACCTTGCCTAACTTGTATTTCTCTCATTTAGGCCAAAGCTGAGGTTTTTCTGCATGTTTCTTCACTTTTGTTCACTGTTGGTCTATGGTCCGTAGGGTTCCTTCCTTCCTTTCCCTGGGGTTTGCAGATTGGGTCACATGGCCTTTTGCACAAAGGCCATGCACAGGAGTGATGAAAAATCCACTGGCAAGCAGGGATCTTTACTTCTCTGTGGGTCCTTCCAGGGACCAGTTTGTTGCCTTCACATCCCAAGTTCCAAGTGCAGTTAGTGCCAAAGTACATCTGAAACTTAGCCTGGTGTGCTGCTGGGATGAGGTAGATAGCACAGCTTCCTGGAAGTGGTTTGGTTTGTACATGAGTTTAGTGCTGGACTTTGCTGAGGAATTTTCATCCCATTTCATGGTGGGGACACCAAGGCTCAGAGTTGCTGGTGTCAGAATCAAGACAGGAATCTCTGCCTGTCCAGTTCCTGATTTCCAAGCTAAGCTAAGAGGCCCCCATGAAGGGGGCCTGGCAGTCTATCTAAGGAGGGTTACTTGTGAAGGCAATTGCAGAACCAAGTGGGCAGACAACGGGCAGTGACAGTTCCCTATATGTGTTCATCAGGCTATCTGCTATGGTTTTACTGGCCCAGGTCCTAAAGATGATGAAAGAGAAGCTCTCTGAGGCTTCTGAGGTGAAATTGAATTTGATCTCATTAAAAGCCGAGTTGGATCATATGAGGCTGGCCGTTCTGCGGCCTTGGTGTCTGTTCTAGCCAACTAAGGCTCAGAGGAGTGGCCCTTCCCTACCTCTAGCCTTGGCAACTTCTCAGGTTGGCACACTGACCTGTTGGCACATGATATCTTGGTGGACAGACTATCAGAAGGACTGTCCTTGTGGATATTGGTCTGGGCTTTTATTTTTAGCCACTGGTGGCCCATCCCTGGTAGACTTCTAGATGCCTCCCTTCTCCTGCCCATATTTCTTAAACACCAACATGGTACCAGGCCTCAAGACCCTGAATGGCTCAGACACTGCAGGCCTGCTTCTGCTCCAAGTGATCAGTTTAGAGAGGGTGATGGTGTACCAGGTGATCATGAAAGTACCACAGAGAAAAGCTTGTTGAGAAAGCAGCTTTTGGTCTAGGCTTTGATGAAAAGAAATTCACCATAGGGCTGGGATTGTGGCTCAGCGGTAGAGCCCTTGCCTAGCATGTGTGAGGCCCTGGGTTCCATCCTCAGCACCACATAAAAATAAATAAATAAAATAAAGATATATTTAAAAAAAAAAAAAGAAAAGAAAAAGAAATCCACCACAGGGAGGTCAAAACTGTGAGGCTTGTGGAGAGCCACAGTTTAGTCGGCATTTTGCTAGAGGGAATGGTTGAAAGGTGACCCTGTGTAATAGGAATGTGGAATAGGGCGGCTCGGGGATTAGGGTGGATCCTGCTGGGAATAGGGCGGCTCTGGGATTAGGGCGGATCCTGCTGCCTCGGGCGCCAGATACTTTGGAGTTCCGGTTGAGTTCTCCCGGGGTTCCGGGAGAATGGGCTCGGGAGAATTGGCGAGCCCGGTGGAGGGAATGTATTCCCGAGAAGTGTGTGTAGAGTGCCGGTGAGAGTTCGGGAATAAAGAGTTGCTGTTTGAACCTACAAGGCTGTGTGGCAGCTCGGTTATTTTGTGCCCAGACGGTTTGCGGCAGAGGCTGTATATGCTGACAGCACTGAATGATTGCTGGGATGGGGGGAACATGAGAACGTTAAGGTATGGATTCCTGGATGAGAGAGGCAGGCACTGAATACCCCTTGGGTCTTCCATGCATAATGTCTGGTTGAGCTTTATATTTGCTGGTGTACATCAGAATGATAGCTGGTAAAATCCCTGTTGTGTCCACCAGAGCCAAGACAGTCCTGAAGAATAGGGATCTGCCAGCTTGAGACTGAGTGTGGGGTCTTCAGGGAGCTGTCTGATGCCAGGAGGCCTGGAAGGTACAACTGATGCCAGTCCTGTGCCCTGAAGCTGAGAGACCACAGTCAGAGAAGGAGGGGCACACAGGAGGGGTCCTGGCTGTGTCTGACACTGTGTGCTGCTTTCCTTCCAGTTTGCATGACCAACTGCCCAACGCTCATTGTCATGGTGGGCCTGCCTGCCAGGGGCAAGACCTACATTTCTAAGAAGCTGACCAGATATCTGAACTGGATTGGTGTGCCTACTCGGGGTAAGCCTTCTAGAGGACACTGGGGGATATGTCGGGGAGGGGAAGAAGAAAGAGAAGGCCAGATGGTGGGGAAGGATCCTGGTCAGGAGTTGGTAGGTTTACTGTTCTGTGAAAGCTGAGCCTTTCCTTCCTCTCAGAATTCAACGTTGGCCAGTATCGTCGGGACATGGTCAAGACATACAAATCTTTTGAGTTTTTTCTCCCGGACAATGAAGAGGGCCTGAAAATCAGGAAGTAAGTACGTTGGGTGTGGGGAAGCACTGTTGTTGAGAAGGCCAACAAATTATCACCTACTTACTGAGAAGTCCTTGTAGCTTCTAGAGCCAAGCAGCTTGTGAATACCTGAGCTGTTCCTGAGCCCTAGCCTTGTTCTGCCTCAATGGCTGTGTTAAAGCCATTCTCTGGACCTCTGAGGATGTGGTTGGTTGGGATGTGATGGATCTAGAAACAAGAGGAAATGGTATATAGTCTCTTGGTGGCTGGCCCATTCCTACCCTGGTGTAAGGATCCTTGGTAAGGGCATCTTGTAAGACTACAGAAGCAGCTTCAGGGAGGGGAGAGATAGGTTAGAAGTGGCTATGCTGAAGGACTATCACCCCAGGCCTTGCTGGTGGTGAGAGGAACCCTAGATGGTACAGAGATGGCCTCTGGGGTAGAGCAGGGTGGGGTCTTTCCTCTCTTGCCCCAGAATAAGCACCTTCTGTATATTTAAAGCATGTTTGCCATGTGCTTGGCATGTTCTTGGCATCTGTGGATCATGCTTGGCTTTGTTTTGAAGTGGCCTGTATGCTTCTGGGTATGTAGTTCCCACTCCTACTCTTCTTAATGAGATAGAAATGTGCATATGATAACCTCATCCCCATTCAGACTTGAACTAAACACTTTATCCAAGGAACTGAGCATGACTGCTGGTCTGAGGAGCTATGCTGTGCTCTTCTTGGCAGGTGTTATCAGGGTGATCAAGGAGCCCCTTGTCAAGAAAGGTGTAGTGGTACACACCCATAACCCAATGACTCATGAATCTGAGCCAAGAGGATAGCAAGTTTGAGGCAAGACCCTGACTCAAAAATTAAAAAAAAAAAAAAAAAAGACTGGGAATCTGGGGATGTAGCTTGTTGGTAGAGCACCCTGGATTCATTCTAATCCCCAGTACTATTAAAAAAAGAAGAAGAAGAAACGCCTGAAGCCCCTGTCAGCCTAGGATGACAGAGACTTGCTTTGGGTTTTGGGCTCAGCCATCACGGTAGGGCAGTGAGCAGACGTTGCTCAGCTCTAGTGACTTCTCCAAATCAAACAACCTCAAGGTAGAAGTTATGAGGTTGCCCCCACAAACTGGCAAAGTGACGCCATGGTTTGGACACTAGGCTGTTTATGCCTTCTATGGCCACCAGGGGGCAAGATCTCCCTATTGTGGGACTTGGAACTTAAGCCACTTTGTTCCTGCTTTATTAGGGCTGGGCCAGGCTGATTCACCAAAAAGAGGGGTCTGATGTTCAGGTTTTTGTGGCCAACTTGCAGGTAAAACACAAGGCAGACCCTCTGGTGATGTGGAGCCAGATAAAAGAAAAAGGACTGATTTTGAGCCTGAAGATCAAACAAATGGGAACTTTACTCTTAGGCTGAAAAAATGAAAGTATAGATTAAAAAAAAGTAATTTGTCTATCTCTAGACCTTAAAGGATAAATGGATAAAATAGGAAAGATATTTCCACATGCCAATCCATATTGCAGCAATGAATAAAAGGGCTGAAATGTCCTGAAAATAGTGAAGTTAATAATCCATTGATAATTTGTAAGGGTTATAAATTCCTGAGAGTCTATGGACCTGGGCTGAAGGACAGAGATGGTGACATCCTCCTTCAGAAGGTGTGGTTTTGGAAGTTCTCTCTTCCAGAACAGGAAATTGAACATTAAGCTTGATATTGCACTGGGAAAGTCATAATGTCTCTCTTCCCCCACCACCAGCCCCTGCATGTACACAAGAAAATGTCTTTTTTAAAAGTACTTATTTTGATAATCAGGGGAAAATGCATGACAGCTAGAAATCATGAATAAGTCCAAGTGGCAGCAGGGATTTATGCGCAATGACATGATGAGGGCAAAGTACAGAAATAGTATTTTAAAAAAATTTCTACTAACTGGGCATGGTGGTGCATGTTTGTAATCCCAGTGACTTAGGAGACTGAGGCAGGAGGATTCTAAGTTTGAAACCAGCCTCTGCAACTTAGCGAGTCCCTAAGCAACTTAGTGAGACCCTGTCTCAAAATAAAATGAAAAAGGGTTGAAGTGGTACACATGTGTAATCAGCTACTTGGGAGGCTGAGGCAAGAGGATCACTGTTCAAGACTAGTCTAGGCAACATAGTGAAAAAATCCAAATGTTCAGGAGTGCATAGGCTTCACCTTACAGGAGCAAAATTAGTGAAACACTAAAAATTATTGCCAGGAAAAGAAGTGAAGCCTTGAAAAGTGAAGGAATCCTAGAGCTATCCCCCCTCCTATCTTGGATAGGGTAAGTTTCTGCATTCTCTTAGCTTGGGTAAGCTGCTGGGATGACCCTGTGTTTTTTCTCCTAAAGGCAGTGTGCCTTGGCAGCCCTCTGTGATGTCCGAAGATTCCTCAGTGAGGAGGGGGGTCATGTGGCGGTGAGTGAAACCCTGGTCACAGCTGGGAGTGAGACATGGGACCATATGGGACATGTGTATTATCTACTCCTTTTCACATAAGGCATCTGGAAGGGGAGGTGGGGTGCATGTGCCCTGGATGCCTCTGGGTGCCAGCCTGAGGAGGAAGTTTGGGGTGGCTGTGAAGGATGAAGTTAGAGGAAACTCCTGGCCCAAGAGTTTTCCTCAGGGATTATAACTGCATTTAACCCAAGAGGACTTCCCTTGGGAAGTCAGGGCTATCATTACACCTAAATTTTTGACACAAGTGATTTCTCCAGGTGTGGGAAGTCCTGCCTAGCATTTACTGCCTGTTCTAGGAACCAGCTGAGTCCCAGGAAGGAAATTCTACCTACATGGGGGCCCTTGCAGTAAGATGGAAGGGTGGGGCAAGTCTGAGCTAGGGTGTCAGCTGGGAAAGGCTCTAGCTCAGCCCTCTACTTCCAATCATGGGAGCTGTTCTTTCCCTTCTGCTTTCTACTTGGAGTTATTCCTCCTGGAGCTCTTTGTCCCCTGGCTTCAATATGGATAAAGTGCCTGTGGCACAGCTGTCACCCTGGGAGTTCTCTTCTCTCCTGGGTTGAATCCCCTGCTTCTAGATCTCATGTCTTCCTCACCTTTTACTGAGTTGCTTTGTTGAAGCACATCTTCCAGGAGCTTCCTAAGAAAGATACTTGAGGAGCTGGGTGTGGTGGTGCATGCCTGTAATCCCAGTGGCTTGGGAAGGGCTTGGGAGGCTGAGGCAGGAGGATCATGAATTTAAAGCCAGCCTCAGCAACTTAGCAAGGCCCTAAGTAACTCATTGAGACCGTGTCTCTAAATAAAATATAAAACAGGACTGGGGATCTGGCTCATGGTTAAGCACCCCTGGATTTATTCCCCAGTATCAAAATATAAATAAATAAAAAATAAAGTAATTGAGAAGAAAAGTGTATGAAGGTTTGCATATCAGAGATGTCTTTTCCTACTCCCTATCTCTCTTCTCTCCCCTCCCTTCCTTCTCTTTCTTCATCTTCACATTACATGGTTGGGTAGAGAATTTTAGGTTACAAAATCTTTTTACAACCTTGTTTTAAAGCTTCTAGAGAGACCACACAGAAATCTTACGTTGTTGATTTCTTGATCTTTGTATAAGGTTCATCTATTGAAATGATCTTGGGACTTTTCATGCTCCTTTCCCTTTGGAGAACTTTAGGTCTTCAAGGCAAAGGACCTTATGTTACGTCTTCTCTCCTCCACCCTGTTGTCTTTTAGGGGGCCCTTGCCATATCTTCCATATCAGGGAAATTGTCATACATTATTTCTTTGATAAACCATCTGTGCTACTTTCTGGCAACTCATTTCTCAGTTCTCCCATTTCTGAGCTGCTTTTTCTAGATTCCTGATGGCTACATGCTAAGCTTGATCCCTAATTTTGTTTCCCCACCTCACTTTCTCTGTCTTTTTTGTTTTGAGGCAGACTTCCTCAACATTATCTCATAAGTGGTTGAATATTTTTAAAATTTCAGAGATGGTCTGGGAATGTATCTCATTGTTACAGAACTAGCCTAATATATGCAAGGCCCTGGATTCAGTCCCCAGCACTACCAAAAAAAAGGAAAGAAAATCAGTGATTATACTTTTCTTTTTCTCTGAGTGGTCCAGTTTTTTTTTTTTTTTTTTTTTTTTTTTTTTTAGGCGGGTGGGGGGTACAGGGATTGAACTCAGGGGCACTCAACCACATCCCCATATCCCGTTTTTTGTATTTTATTTAAGCAGGGTCTCACTGAGTTGCTTAGGGCCTCACTAAATTGCTGAGGCTGGCTTTGAACTCATGATCCTCTTGCCTCAGCCTCCCAAGCTGCTGGGATTACAGTCATGCACCACCACATCTGGCAAGTGGTTCAGTTTTTAGAAGTTTGTTCTTGTTTTGTGGTTACTATATCCTTCTGTATCTCTTTGGGATTTTATAAGATTTCTTTTTCTTTTTTTTTTTTCCCTTTTTTGTACTGGGGATTGAACTCAGGGGTACTTGACCACTGAGCCACATCTCCAGCCCTATTTTTTGGTATTTTATTAGAGACAGGTTCTCACTGAGTTGCTTAGTGCCTTTGCAGTTGCTGAGGCTGGCTTTGAACTCGCAATTCTCCTGTCTCAGCCTCCCAAGCCACTGGGATTATAGGCCCAGCTTTTTTTTTTCTTTTTAATGTTTTCTTCTGTTCTATGTCCTGTTTTCATTTTCTTCAAGTACCTTTTTGTTTTGTTTTCTTTGATTTTCTGTTTGATTTTTTTCTTTCCTTCTTTTTTTTTTTTTTTTCAGTACTGGGTATTGAACCAAGGGACATTCAACCACTGAGCTACATCCTCAGTCCTTTAAAAATTTTCTTTTGAGACAGGGTCTCACTAAATTGCTGAGATTAGCCTTAAACTTTCCATCTTCTTGCCTCAGTCTCCCAGGTTGTTGGAATTATAGGCAGGTACTTGGCTAGTCTTTGTTTTTCTTTTCTTTCTTTCTTTTATTAGAGCTTTAGAGTTACACGTAGTAGTTGTTCATCCTGACAAACTCATACATACATGGAAATTATTTCAGTTCATGATCCTCCCCCTTTTCCCTTCCATCCTCCCTCCCCTTTTTCATTTTTCTTCCTCTACTCTGCTAGACTTCCATATTATATTAATTTATTTTTGATTAGTTCTTTACATTATCCTATTCTTCCCTCCTCCTTGCTTTTATTTTATTTTAACTTCCACATATGAGAGAAAATATTTGATTTTTGAGTTTCTGAGTTTGGCTAATTTCACTTAGCATGATATTCTCCATTTTCATTCATTTACTGGCAAATACTATTATTTCATTCTTTTTTATGGCTGAATAGAACTCCATTACTGCAGTGTGTGTGTGTGTGTGTGTGTGTGTATGTACATATGTATATATATTAAGAAATTGTGACATATGTATATATTACATATATATCGTGATATATGTATATGAAATATGAATGCTCAAAAATTTTGAAAAAATGTTCAACATCTCTAGTATATATATATATATATATATATATCAATTTCTTAATCCATTCATATATTGACAAACATCTGTGTTGATTCCATAATGTAGCTATTGTGAATTGTGCTGGTATAAACATTGATGTAGCTGTTTTGCTGTCATATACTGATTTTAGATTTTTGGGGGAGATACTAAGGAGTGGGTTAGCTGGTCATATGGTGGTTCCATTCCTGTTTTTTTTTTTTTTTTTTTTTGGTACTGGGACACTCGAACACTGAGCCACATCCCCAGCCCTATTTTTTTAGAGACAGGGTCTCACTGAGTTGCTTAGCACCTCACTTTTGCTGAGGCTGGCTTAGAATTTGCAATCCTGCTGCCTTACCTTGAGAGCCACTGAGATTATAGGCATGCACCACCTGCCCATCCCATCCCTAGTTTTTTGCAAAATCTTCATATTGCTTTCCAGAGTGTTTGTACTAGTCTATAGTTCCACCAGCAGTGTACATGTATACCTTTTCCCTTACAACCTCACCAGCATTTATTATTGTTTGTATTCTTGATCATAGCCATTCTGACTGTAATGAGAT
The DNA here is from genome assembly GCF_045843805.1 of Urocitellus parryii. Taxonomy (NCBI): domain Eukaryota; kingdom Metazoa; phylum Chordata; class Mammalia; order Rodentia; family Sciuridae; genus Urocitellus; species Urocitellus parryii. The sequence continues at coordinate 91,509,836 of NC_135532.1, read as the reverse complement.
GAAATCTTAGTGTAGTTTTGTTTTTCTTGTTAGAAGTTTTGCTTGAATGTCCACCGAGCCATGGTTGGATGCCCCTTTTAAAAAGTGATGGTGCATTCCCCACCCCAATCTAATATATGCCATTTATACTATATCTTTCCTTATAGAGATGAGTCTGTTTCTGAATTCTGTTTACTGTTGCACTAACATGTTTTCATACCCATACATCAATGTACATTGTCTAAACACAGTGTGCAAATAAGTTTTATACTAGAACTAGTTTTCTCAGCTTAATTGTTCTTCATTAATATATTGGCTATTGTTCCTCTTTGATTTGCAACTTAAATTTTAGAATAAGTTTTTCAAGCTACACAAAAAACCTTTTAGGCTTTTTACTGGAATTGTATTAAATCTCCTGATCAATTTGGGGATAAATTTTAATGATATCAAATCTTTCTGTCCTTGAAAATGACATGGCTCTTCGTTTTTAAATATCTTTCAATAAAGTTTTATGATTTTCTCCATTAAAAGGTGGAAAAAAAGTGACAGTGCAAAAGCTGATTGAATGTTTTAATGGCTACATTGTACCCTGGGGTGCTTGGATAGGTCCAGGCACTTCATAAGGAGCCCAGTGGGTCAAGTGTCTGGCTGGGTAGGGCAGGGAGCAGGCCTGGGGTTTCAACTACTCTTTGTTGGATCTCCAGTCAGTCTTCCCATTTCTTCTCCACCCTCGTCCCTTTTTTCAGAGAAGCCCATGCCTCATTCTAGGGCAAGTGGATATGCTCTGGCTTGTGTTTGTTTTTCTGCATTTCTCTGAGTCCGTCACCAGGTGTCTATCTCCTATCCTCTTGTTCTCTTTATCCTATTGGAATCTGAGTATGGAGTGGAAATAACGTAGATTCAGTTCACCTATATTTATATATTCATCTGTTTTTCATTAACAAAATATGTGAGACAGACTAATTTCATTTTATAAAGAGGTTTACTTATCTTACTGTTTTAAAGGCTGAAAATGTAATATCAGACAATTCATTGGTTTAGTCTCCGTAGGGGCCTAATGGCATCAAGGTGGAAGCCCATGTGGGAGGAAGAGATCACATTGGGATACAGGAAGCCAGAGACCTGGATGGGCCAGATTTGCTGTTTTTATAACAATCCTCTCTGGAGAACTATCATAACATGAACCTTGGGGGATCAACAACAGCACCATGTTTAACTAGTTTTACTGGAGTTCCTGTTGGTTACATATGAACTAAGTAACTGCTATATGCATTACTGAATCATTTCTCTGTGAAAGTCTGCAGGTGACTGGCCAGGCCAGTCATCTAGGCAGCAACTGGTCCTAGTGAGAAATCCAGTTCTCAGAGATGGTCTCATTGCAGCCCCCTGGTGAACTATTTTCCCCAGGGCAAAGGGTGAGTTAACTCCAGTTTGGTCCTAGGTTTTTGATGCAACCAATACCACCCGAGAGCGGAGAGCAACTATATTTAATTTTGGGGAACAGAATGGCTACAAGGTGAGACGTTTTCACCTCCCCTCCTTGGTTGGGTCATCTGGGGTACCTTTCAGAGTCTCCTGATGCACATAGGGCTTTGGGCTACCATGGTTCCTGAGTATAATTTGGGATGAGAGGTCCTATTTTTTTTTTTTTCCTTTCTCTCTTCCTGGGGTTTTCTTTCCAGGGGGAAAGGAGATTGTAATGGGGAGAGTCCAAGGCCATACTTCTTTAGCTCTGTGATCCCTGACCCTGATTCAGCCCCCTTGAAAGAAAGGCCTCAGGGCCTGGCTGCTAGTTCACATTGCCCTGGGTGGGGTGGAGAATTCTATGGAAGAAGGCCCAGAGCCTTAAAGATGTTTTCCCTCCTACCAACCCTGGTGCTTCTGGTTTTTGCTGCAGACATTTTTTGTTGAGTCCATCTGTGTAGATCCTGAGGTCATAGCTGCCAACATCGTGGTGAGTGGTGCATTGGGGGCAATAATGAAACAAAAAGTGGCATGTGAGAGTGAGGCCCTTCTTCAGATTTGGGTTGATTCTGGGCTGACTTTCATTTGATCTTCTTGAACATTTTGGGGGCGGAGAAGTAGTGTAGCTTCCAAAGCTAGGTCACATGAATCTGGACCCCTGAGGACCACTCATATGGAAAGCTGTGTGGCTCCTGGGCATTCATTCTTGCTCTTTCCTCCTACCTTCATTCTTGTTCTTTCCTCCTTCTCCCTCCACTCCTCCCTCCATAATCCCCTGGACAGTGGGAGAAGAGCTTTGGCTAGGAGTGGGGATGGGGGTTTTGTTTTCCTGAGGAATGACCATGTGGGCTTGGGGAGATAGGACAGGTTGGGAAAGGCTTATAGGCCTTCCTGGACCAACAAGGTAAGGGACTTCAATCTCAGGGCACTTATGTGTGAACTCAGAGCAGGGAGCTGCTTGTCTCTTCCTTACGGGAAAATTCCCCTAACTTCTAGCCACAGGCCCCAGCCCTGGCCTGGCCTCTGGCCCAAACTTCCCCATCCCCCTGCCCAGCAGTCTCCTTTATCATCTCTGACTGGCCTTCAATCCTGATATGCCCTTACTCTGTACTTGGCTTCTGCAGCAAGTTAAACTGGGCAGTCCTGACTATGTCAACCGTGACAGCGATGAGGCCACAGAGGATTTCATGAGGCGCATTGAGTGCTATGAGAATTCCTACGAGTCACTGGATGAGGACCTAGACAGGTGAGTGAGGAGAATGCTGTGTCCTCTAGCTACAGTGGGTGAGTGGTAGGGAGTCCTACTTGGTAGCCACCTTGTAGCTCCCCATGGTGGTAGCTGAAGACCATACCAAAAGGCAGAGATGGTCTGACCTTTTTTGTTTCTTTTCTTGGGGCAGAAATTGTTGGCCATAGGTGACTTGTAGAACACCTGGTAGCTCTTCTGGATCTCTGCGAGTCAGGATTTCCTATTATTCTACCATAAAACCAAATCTAATTTTTGTGCAGAGAGTCTTCTTACAAGGCATTTGTAAACATTATATACTGTTCTTTCAATGTGCAATCTATTTTGGGGAGAGGAGGGAGACCCAGACCCTGCCTGTGAACAGTGGGCAGCAATCAGTGCTTGTTAGCTCCACTTGCCTTTCTCTGAAATGGAGGAGCAAGCAGGACTATTGAGTGGCAAGGAGTCTTTAGGTCCATAAGGGGCATGCAATGGAGGATCTTATAGCTGGGATCAACAAGCATTTTCTGTAAAGGGTCAGATAGTGAATATTTTATTTAGGCTTTGGAATGTCTAGTCTCTGTTCCAGTGACTCAGGTCTGCCATTGTAGTACAAAAGAAACAGTATGCAAATAAGCAGGTGTGTTCCAGTAAAAGTTTATAAAAACAGCCTATGGCTGCATTTGAATTGCTGACTATAGTATGCCAACTCCAGTTTCAAACACATAAACGGACAGTGGTTAAGTAAATAACAGTGTAGCCCTTGGTAAAATATTACATAGTAACTGTCAATCATAATTATGGAGAGGCATGGCAGAATATATGTTGTGTAACATTAAGTGGAAGGTTGAAATATAGATGTGTGTCTAGGTCCTGTATAATCATATAAGAATATATAATGCAAAAAAAAAAAGAATATATAATGCATATGAACTAAGGAACACAAGCAACTGTTAGAGGGATAGTTTCTGGAGATGTTTATAGAACAGTCAGTTCTGGACAGGCCCTGGCCTGAGACATCTCTTTTGTCTACTGGGCTCTAGAAACCAGCCCAGATCTGAATAGAGCTAACGGCACTTTGGGCCTCTCTGTAGCTTTCGTTTTGCCTCAGGTTTCCCCAGCACATGTTTTGCCTCATTGTCCTATGATGCAACTGTACATAGGGGCTCCTCTAGAGCAGCTCCTATTAAATTTTTCAGGAAACATTGCTGTTTTTGTTGGTAATGTTAGAGTAATAACTCTAAACTGAGGCCCCATGGACTAAACAGTTAGAATTCAAATGTGAATATCCAGAGGCCTCTTAGGTGGATCACAGCCTGTCCCTACCCCTGCCAGCATAAGTGTGTTCTCCAAGCTTTAGGGTCATATATGTCTAAAGCAGAGAAAGTAACTAACTGAGCTGGGTTTATCAGCTGCTACCACCAAGACCATCCTTCTGTGTTTCTTGTCTTGTCCACCAGCTGTATGATGTAGGGTGTGGCAGCTGCTTGGCATATATAAATGACCTGGACTGGGTTCTTGGGGGAGGGGTTTTCTGGAGGAAGCAAAGCTGACCAGGAAGCATGGGGAGCTTTTGCATTTGCCAGCTACTCCCAGGTCAACCCTTGGGAAAATTGTCTCTTGTTTCAACTTACAGACGGTGTATTGAGAGCTCAGAGGTAGGCAAGAAGGGACCTGGGGGACACATGAGCAGCAATAAAAGTCATGATGTGGTATGACTGGCCACTGCTTTGGATGTCACCTTTGTAAGCATGATTAGTGTTGAGCACTTCTCACTGGACTTGTCTGTGTGTCATATGTGGTGTGGTGTGTTGCTCCTGCCTCACCCTTATTACTTGCACACCAGCTAATGGTCCTGAGTGTTGTGATCTCATCTTGTTGGTTGAAGATGTAAGGCCTTACAACTGGGTCCTGTGGCTGGCCAGTGTGCCTTCTAAGGTCCCTGACCACACTCACAGGCCTCTCTCTACCTTCTCTCTGGAAAGGGATCTGTCCTATATCAAGATCATGGACGTGGGGCAGAGCTACGTGGTGAACCGTGTAGCTGACCACATCCAGAGCCGAATCGTATATTACCTCATGAACATCCATGTGACTCCCCGTTCCATCTACCTCTGCCGGCATGGGGAGAGTGAGCTCAACCTCAAGGGCCGGATCGGTGGGGACCCAGGACTATCCCCCCGGGGCAGGGAGGTTAGTGTGTATGTATCTGCCCATTGGTACCTCTGGGTGGCTGGATATCTGTATATGTGTGTGTACTATGATTGGGCTTCTGTGCAATTGAGGTACATGACCTTCATTCAGTCTAGAATATTTCTATCCTGTAGGGAAGGTCATCAGTCACCTAGCAAATGCCTAGAACTCTGGTCTCCATGTGAGCAGTCATTAGCTGAGCCCTTTTTCTGGCAGAGTTCTACAACCCTTGGAGTGACATGAGCAGTGCTGAAGGGTTGGGGGGCTGATAGCTGTGCCATAGTCTAGAGGGATATTGAGGCCTCAGCAGGAAGATCATGTGGCCTAGGGCATATGGACTGGGGTGGGAGGATCAACAAATCATGGCTGAAACTGCTTTCAGGGCCTGGGGAGAGTGCCCTAGAATATTGCTTGTAAGTCTATGTCATTGGGAGTTCATGTTTTTTACTAAACCTATGTTCTCTGAGGCTGAGCATGATCCCATGGACCCTATGGCTATAGGATCCTTTTAGGGCAACCCAGGACCTACAGGTCTGAATTTGCCTGTGATATGTTTCAGTTTGCAAAGAGTCTGGCCCAGTTCATCAGTGACCAGAACATCAAGGATCTGAAGGTCTGGACGAGCCAGATGAAGAGGACGATCCAGACAGCTGAGGCACTGGGTGTACCTTATGAGCAGTGGAAGGTTCTCAATGAGATTGATGCGGTAATTACCATCCCTTCCTTGCCCTGCCTGTTTCCAGAGCACAGTGCTAAGTGTCAGGGAAAACTTTCTCCTTAATTTACTTCATTGTTTTTTTGACTCCCCCTTCTCTTTTACATTTAAACGAACTAGATTAATCAAAATTCATTTTTTAAAATGTTTATTTTTTAGTTAAAGGTGGACACAATATCTTTATTTTATTTTTATGTGGTTCTAAGGATTGAATCCAGTGCCCCATGCATACTAGGCGAGCACTCTACCTCTGAGCCACAACCCCAGATTTATTTTGATGTTCTGATAAAAGCTTTAAATCTGTTCTTTCCCCAGTTAATTCATTTGCCTATAGCCATTTAAAATTTTTTTTTGAAGTGTAGAAGAAACAGTATACATCTACAACAGAAATTGTAGATGGACAGAATACCATCCTTTTATTTGTTTATTTTTATGTGGTGCTAAGGATAGAACCCAGTGCCCCACACATGCTAGGCAAGTGCTCTGCCACTGAGCTACAGCACAGTCCCACCTATAGCCATTTATCTATATTTTTTCTGTCAATTTATTTTACTTAATTTTATATTACGTTCTTACATATATGTATCTTTATATCACATTATTTTAATTATGGTAGTTCTGCTGTATTTTTTGGCTCTTTGGAAGCTTATGTGAGATCTTTTTTTTTTTTTTTTTTCTTTTACATTGTCTACCTTCTCTTTTTTCTTTTTTCTTTCTGTACTAGGAATTCTGTGGAGGCTACTCAATTTTGAAGTCACTCCTACTGTTGGAGTGTAGTCTTTAAGGTTCTCACTGAAAACCCTAGGGGCCCCAGGCCTTTTTTGTTGTTGTTGTCTCTTTGGCCCAAGACTGCTGACAGCTCTACTAAGCTTCTGCTTAGTTCTTATTTTCTGTTTGGCTTCTTACCTTTCAGCTTCCACTTTCAGATTGGCAAAATCTACAAGAAAAAGTGATACTATCACATATCAACTTCACCTCTTTAGACCTCCCTTTGCTCTAAGATCTTGACCTCTCAAGTCCTCTCTATCTTGGTAACTCTATGATGATATCAAACAGATTTAAAAAATTTTTTCTCTCTGGTTTTTCTAGTTGCTCTTGTTTCTAGTTGGTTGAAACAAGCTAGTTTTCCATTGCCTGAAACAGAAGTCTCTAACAGGATCAGATTTGAATCTTAGAAAGATCACCTCAACTCATGTTGAGAATGTTTTTGTTGGAGTGAAGTGGGAAACGAGCTGGGGAAGGAGACTAGTTGGAGCACTTGCAGTGGATTGGTAAGGTGTTTACATCTAAAACTTGGGTGATGACAGTGATAGAGGGAGGAATGGATGGATTTGAGGGATGTTTATTCATCCTTCAAACTTATGTGAGCCCACCCTGTGCCAAGGAACTATGGCCAGGTTCTGAGGACCAGGACCAGAGAGGGAAGTGGTAGAACTTGTGGGGATAAAGGGAGAAAAGTATCCAGGATGACTGTAGGTTTCCAGTCACTGGGATGAGTTCTGGAGCAAGGAAGATGATGAACTCACACTAGAGCAAGCTGTCTTTTTCTTTATCACATGGTAGATGCTCAGTAAATATGCACTGAATGAGAGAAAAGAATTCCTGGGAAATATTAAAAAACAGATACCTAAGAGACAGTTTGATCTCTTAAGAGATAAGAGAGAGTTGAGCTTGTTCATCTCTATATAGGCATGATACCTGAGATTGTGAAATGGATAAGAGGGTAGAAGGAAGAGAAGCAGGGCCCAGGACAAAGTCCTGGGAAACCTCAACATGTAAGGGTTAAGGAGAAGCCTTTAGATAGCCATCTAATGAAGTGAAAGGGAAACCAAGCTGATGGGATCCTTTGGAAATCAAGGCAGAAAGAAGGACACAGTATCAGGGAGGGCTGATACTTGGGAATGAGGCACTGAGGTCAGGCTCCAAATTAACCACTTGTATGTCAACAGTGTCACCAGGCTTCTTGATATGAGCTTGGTGGGGCTGGAGCCTGGTGGGAATGGGTGGGAAGTGAATGGACGGCAAGGAGGTGAATACCTGGCCAGGTATAAGCTGAAAAGGTATGGCTGGTAGAAAGAGAGAGAGTGGAGACTCAAGGGACCCTGAGAGGTTCCAGAGGCCCAGATTCCTGAGTAACAGGAGGGGAGGAGGGGAACGTGGGCACAGAAAATTTGATATCTTTTTTCCTTAGAGTCTAGCTCTGTCTGGCTATTCCCAGTCCACCCAAAACTCACAGCCAGATTTTTTTACTCTAGTAAGTTTCCAGTTGATTTTTGTGGATTTTCTTGAGGAGCTATTATCTGAAATAAGGATAATCCAGATTTTTCCTTCCTAATTTAGGTATCTTGTGTTTCTGTTTCATATTATTACATTGGCAAGAGTATATGATGAGCAGTGTACATGTTCTTTTTGGTGCTTATTTTTTTTTTTTTAGAGAGAATTTTTAATATTTATTTTTTAATTTTCGGCGGACACAACATCTTTGTTTGTATGTGGTGCTTTGGATCGAACCCGGGCCGCACGCATGCCAGGCGAGCGTGCCACCGCTTGAGCCACATCCCCAGCCCTTTCGTGCTTAATTTAATGGACCTGTACTTTAGGCTTCCATCCTTTGGAAAGGTGATAGATGACTGAGATGATTCTGTCCTGATTTATTTATTTTTTTTTTAAGAGAGAGAGAGAGAATTTTAATATTTTATTTTTTAGTTATCGTCGGACACAGCATCTTTGTTTGTATGTGGTGCTGAGGATCGAACCTGGGCCGCACGCATGCCAGGCGAGCGCGATACCGCTGAGCCACATCTCCAGCCCTGTCCTGATTTATTTTAAAATTTTATTATAGGGAATTTCAATTATACATAAAGATCAAGAGAATATTATGATGAAGAATACCAACTTCAACATGTTCAACATATGTGTTTAATCTCCATCCCCCCAAATCCAGGCAGAATGTTTCAATTCAGTATATATCTCTAGAAATAAATTAAGGACTTTTTTTCTCATTACTGTAACTGTATTGTCATTATGAAACCTCAAAAAAATTCCTCTGATTGTCTTATAAAATTTTTTATAGTTGTTTTGTTTAAATTAGAACTTAATCAGAAATCTTGTCATTTGTAGCAATATGGATGAGCCTAGAGGAGGTCATGAAAAATGAAATAGTCCAGCCACAGAAAGGCAAAGGCCACATGATCTCATTCATATATGGAATATTTTTTTAATATCTTTATTTTGTTTTTATGTGGTGCTGAGAATCGAACCCAGTGCCTCACGCATGCTAGGCGAGCACACTACCACTTGAGCCACATCCCCAGCCCAATATGTGGAATCTTAAAAAAAGTGATCTTATAATATAAGAATAGAGGATCCAGGCTGGAAAGCGGGAGAGAAAAAGTGTGAATCATGGGTACTGAAACACATTAGGTAGAAATAAGTTCTGTTCCACAAAACAATAGGATGATAGTAGTTATCAACTGTATATTTCAAAATAGCTAGAGAGGATTTTGAATGTTCCTAACACAAAGGAATGATAAATGTTAGAGGTGATGGATATGCTAATTACTCTGATTTGATCATTATATATATGTGATAATATATGTGTATATATGTGATGAAATATCACACTAGTCTCCATAAATAAGTACATGATTATGTGTCAATTAAAATTTTTTTCAAAAAGAACTTAAGTCAACATATTGCATGTACACTGTGTCCTTTTTTTTTTTTTTTTTTGTAATTTTTTTGGTACTGGGGATTGAACCCAGGGGTGCTTTACCACTAATCCACATTCCCCAGCCTCCTTTTATATTTTATTTAGAAACATGATCTTACTGAGTTGCTTAGAGCCTCACTAGGTTGCTGAGGCTGGCCTTGAACTCATGATCCTTCTGCCTCAGCCTCTCGAGTTGCTGAGTTTACAGGCATGTACCACCATACTCCATTTAAAATTCATTTATTAAGGTAATATTTTTCCTCATTGGACCTATTGATAATGAAACATTATTTTCTAGTATCAGATCATTGTATTCTTAGAGTAAACCTTAATTGATTGTGATAAGTTATTCTTGAACTTGATTTTACGTAGGTTTGTTTCTTGGGATCATATCTGGGACCTCACACATGAGGCAAACACTCTTCCACTGACCTACCTCTCCAGCCTTTTTTAAATTATTATTATTATTATTATATATTTTTAATTTGTTCTACTTAGTTGTACATAACAGTAGATCCATCCCTTTTTTATAAATTTTATTTTGAGACTGGATCTCACTTAGTTGCTCAGGTTAGCCTAGAAACTGTGATCCTTCTGCCTCAACTTGGGATTATAGGCATGTACCATTATGCCTGGCTTAGGCTAGGCCTTCGTATTTGAGATAATTGTTTGATAATAATTAAAATTTACTCATTAGTCCATTCTTTAAAAACATATTCTTGAATCATCTTACCTCCAGAACTGTTTGAAACATATGACAGAGTTGAAAGACTTATGGGAATTCCTGTATATCCACTGTATTATTTTTCAGTTGCTACATAACAAATATCAAAACAGTATTTTCAAACAATACACATCTATTATTTCACAGTTGCTGTAGGTCAGGAGCCTGACAAAGTGTGGCTGAGTTCTTTGCTAAAGTTTTTACCAGGCTACACTCAAGGTGTTGGCTATGGTGTCCATCTCATTTGAGGCTCAGGATCTCCTCCAAGATCACATTGACTGTCAGAATTTATCTCCATTGCTGAAGTTGTAAAGTCCTGTTTTTTTCCTAGCTGTCAGTAAGGGTGTTCTAAGCTATTAGAGGCCATCTACAATTCTTGCCATATGGACCTCTCACAGCTTGGCAGCTTATTTCTTCAAAGTCAGTAAGAGATAATCAATCTCCCTCTTTCTGTCTTCCTCCCTCCTTCCACCTCCTCTCTTTCTCTAAATGAAATGTTAAATCTGCTAAAATTAAATCTTATAATATAACCATGGGATTGACAGCCTATCATATTTGCAATAGTCTGTTGATTAGAATAAGTTCACAGATTCCACCTGTACTCAGGGGAAGGGGATTATGTAAGAGTTTAGCTTATGGAAGTCAAGAACTCCAATCCTGCCAGATTCTACTGTCAGCCTTTTACTGTATCTGCTTTATCACTTTCTATTTATTTCTCCCTCTGAGTCATATCACCATTCCCTTCAAAATAATCTCATTGTTTAGGAATGGGGAAGCAAGTGTGGGTTTAGTTAAAGTAAGATTAGCTGTGTATTGTTAATATTTGTGGCTAAGAAGTGGGTGCATGGGTTCATTACACTATTGTCTCTACTTTTCTGTGTAGCTGAAAATTTCTATTAAAATTTTTATATGTACAACTCTTTAATTTCAGCTTCTTTATAGCATTCAAATTTTTCTGTCTTTAGTTTTTCTTTACCCCTCATCATAAAGTAATAGTTGAATGCTAAATAATCTATAATTATGCTGTGCCAAGTGGCACACGCCTATAATCCCCGTGGCTCAGGAGGCTGAGGCAGGAGAATCATGAGTTCAAAGCCAACCTGAACAATTTAGCAAGGCACTAAGCAATTTAATGAGACCTTGTCTCTAAATACAGTATAAAAAAGAGCTGGGGATGTGGCTCAGTGGTTAAGTACCCCTGGATTCAATTCCCAGTACCAAAACAAATCCAAAACCAATACAAAACAAAAACCTATAATTATGATTTTGTTTTTCTCACATTTCTGTTTTGCTTTATATAGTTTTTTTTTACCTATTTTGATATTTTTGTGAAGTAATTTAAATCTCTTACCTATGAATTTGTGAGATATGAAAGAAAATAGATGGCCACTTTAATTAGTCTAATTTTATGAGAGTTTATAAAGGGACTCTTGGGCTGGGGATGTGGCTCAAGCGGTAGCGCGCTCGCCTGGCATGCGTGCGACCCGGGTTCGATCCTCAGCACCACATACCAACAAAGATGTTGTGTCTGCCGAGAACTAAAAAATAAATAAAAATTCTCTCTCTCTTTCTCTCTCTCCTCTCTCACTCTCTCTAAAAAAATAAATAAATAAATAAATAAAGGGACTCTTTACAAAGATATGGGCAGGGGATGTGGAAACCACAGGCCTGTTACATTGTGTTGACCTCCTAACTACAGGGACCATTGCTCCCTTTGGACAAAGGAGAGAAGAGAAAGTAAGAGGATACTGAACCTGAGGCAGAGAGCAGAGAGGGAAGGCAGTATAACGGGATGGTCCTTGGTGAGGACCTAGATTGCTAAAAGCAACCTCTGTAATTACAGAATGAGCCTGGGAATGAACATCTGAACTTCACTCACTTCCTTCCCTGTAACCTCCTTTCAGGGTTCCTCATGGTCTTATAATGGTCAGCTTCCTGGGCTGAAAACAGTGGAAAAGGGGAAAGGGAGGCACAAATAGGATGAAACAGCACAGTATCTCTTTAAAGGTGTTGTTCCATTTTCTTCTGGGTTGCATTGGTTTGAAAAGGTTTGTGTCATTCTACTCTGTTCTGTACTTCTTTTACTCTGACTGCTTTTTTTTTTTTTTTGTACTGGGGCTTAACCCAGAGGTGTTTTACAAAATTTTGAGACAGGGTCGCACTAAGTTGGTGAGGCTGTCTTCAAATTTGCAATCCTCCTGTCTCAGCCTCCCTAGTCATTGGGATTGCAGGTGTGCACTGCTGCACCCAGCTTAACAGCTTTTTTTTTTTTTTTTTTAATTGAGTACTGGGGTTTGAACTCAGGGGTACTTGACCACTGAGCCACATCCCTAGTTCTATTTTGTATTTTATTTAGAGACAGGGTCTCACTGAGTTGTTTAGCACTTTGCTTTTGCTGAAGCTGGCTTTGAACTCATGGTTGTCCTACCTCAGCATCCTGAGCTGCTGGTATTACAGGCATGTACCACCATGCTGACTATTTTATGTTGTGCTGAGGATTGAACCCAGTACTTCACACATTCCAGGCAAGCACTCTACCACTGAGCCACAACCACAACCCTTAACTGCTTTTTTATATTCTCTCTGTATCATTGATTTTCAGCATTTGATTATGATGTGCTCTGATATGGGATTCTTTATGTTTATCCTATTTGGGCTTCATTGAGATTTGTTATTTGTGGGTTTCTTGTGGATTTTGTGCCTGATTCTGCTGAGGGTGCTCCACATGTCTTCTTATTGATGATGGTTTGAAAGTTTGAAAATTTCAGCTATCATTCCTTCAAATGTTTTCTTTTGGGGGGTACCAGGGATTGAACTGAGGGTCATTTGCCCACTAAACTGCATCCCTAGCCCTATTTTGTATTTTATTTAGAAACAGGGTCTCACTGAGTTATTTAGAGCCTTGGTTTTGCCGAGGCTGGCTTTGAACTTTCCATTCTCCTGTCTCAGCCTCCTGGCCACTGGGATTACAGGTGTGCACCACTGTGTCTGTAATATGTTTATGTAATATGTTCAAATATGTTTTCTGCCATCCCCTTTTCCCACCCTGGATTCCAACCATATTTACCCCCCAGACCACTTGGTATTATCCCATAGATCACTGAACTTCTGTTTGATCTGTTTTTGACTTCTGTTCTTTTTTTTTTTCCTTTCAGTCTTTTCTTTTTCCTGAATTTTATTTTGGATAGTTTCTTTCTATTGCTGTGTTTTTAAGTTCACTTATTTTTACTTCTGCTTTTTTTCCCCCCATTTTGGTTAAGAAAATCAGCTGGCTGTATTATTTTGATGGGAGGGACTCATGAGCTCTTGGTTGGAGTTGTTTGCTCTTAACCTTTGTAGACTTCTGGCTGCTCAAGATGGTAGCTGACTCTGCAGATGGTGGCCATAGATCAGGGTGGCTCTTGTTCTTGTGGATTTTGTGCCTGATTCTGCTGAGGGTGCTCCACATGTCTTCTTATTGATGATGGTCCCCAAGAGGAGATAACTGGCTTTCACTGGCTGTATCTCTGTTTCATGACCACCATAGCTCCTTTGGTACAAATGCTAGGCAACTCCTCAATCATCAGAAACATCCCAAGCCCTAACAATTTTATTTTAATTTGTAAATTTTTTTTCAATATTAAGGATTGGATACAAGGCACTCTACCACTGAGATACATTCCTCATTCCTTTAAATTTTTATTTTGAGATAGGATCTCACTAAGTTTACACAGATGGACCTTGAACTTGGAGTTCTCCTGCCTCTGCCTCCTGAGTAGTTGGGATTACAGGCATGCCCTACTGCACCTGGCCTATTTTAACCATTTTTTGAGTGTATGTTTCAATGGGATTAAATACATTTACACTGTTGCATAACAATCACTGTTGTCCATTTCCAGAACTTTTTTCATCTTGTAAAACAGAAACTCTGTACCCACTACATTATAACTCTTCATTATTCACTTCCCATTAGCCCTTGGCAACCACTTTCTGTCTTTAAAACTATGATTACTTTAAGCACCTTATTTTTATATATATATATATTTAGTTTTCGGCCGACACAACATCTTTGTATGTGGTGCTGAGGTTTGAACCCGGGCCATACGCATGCCAGGCAAGCGTGCTACCGCTTGAGCCACATCCCCAGCCCCGCTTTATTGTATTTATTTATTTTTTTGTGGTGCTGAGTATTGAACCCAGTGCCTCACACATGCTAGGCAAGGGCTGTACCACTGAGCTATAATCTCGGCCCATAAAAGCTTTTATATTGAAGGAGGTTCTAAAACCATTTACATTTATTATTATTATTATTATTATTATTATTTAGTCTGGACAGTGCTAGGGAATCAAACCCAGGGCCTCACATGTGCTATGCAAATGCTGTACCACTGTATATGCCCAAACCTCATTTATTATTATTAGATGTAGTAGTATTGTTTGATCTTGTTTCAGTACTTGGTTTTCTCTTTATTCCAATTTTTCTTTGAATACATTATCTTTTCTGTTTTTTAGAAGGTAGGCAGTATACTTATTCCAGTAGTACCTTAAAGCTTTCAAAGACATTCCTAAGTAGGATGCACATAAATAGAGGAATAAACTGGGCATAGTGGCACTCACTTGTAATTCCAGCTTCTTGGAAGCAGGAAGATCATAAGTTTAATGTCAGCCAGGGCAACTTAGCAAGACCCTATCTCAAAATAAAAAATTTTAAAAAGTAGGGTATGTAGCTTAGTGATAGAGCATTTGCCTAGAATGTGTGAGGCCCTAGGTTTGATCTCCAGCATTGAAAAGATAGATAGATGGGCTGGGGGTGTGGTTCAGGCGGTAGCACGCTCACCTGGTATGCGTGTGGCCTGGGTTCGATTTTCAGCACCACATACAAACAAAGATGTTATGTCCGCCGAAAACTAAAAAATAAATATTAAAAAAAAGAAAAGATAGATAGATAGATAAATGGGGGAATGAATTAGGTAAAATACACTTATCAAAGTTAGTAACAGGAAAATCATTCTTGATTTGTTGTTGGGAAAGAGGAGGGTTTGTTACTTCTATTTCCTTTCATTAACATAATTGGGCAGAGTACAGCACCATGGTTTTGTTTTTTCTGTTTTTTTTCTCTTCTTCAGAATTATTTATCTGTTTTAAAAAATAAGCAATTTTTATAACCTATTTCATAGCTCTTTTAAATCATCTTGTGGCCATTGACAGTCGAGGAGGCCTGTAGCCACCGTTTTCTTTCTCATACAAATAGTGGCTTTCTGAGGCAGGTTATAGGCCATTCATTCTTGCCTCGAAGTACACAGATGTGGCTCTAGCCTTTGATTTTTGTCTAGAAAACTGAGGTTTCCCAGGGTTTTTCCTTTAAGGTTAATCTGATTGTTTTCCTAGATGCTATAGGTGTTCTTGCAAAACTTGCAAGTTTTGAAACTGTTATAATTATTATGATCTATAAATCATTTTCCATGTTTATCTTTGTTCTTTTCCTCTGTTCTGATAAACATTCTTGAGCTGGTCTTTTCAACATTGTAATATTTTTCTTAGTCATTCTACAATTGGAGCCTTAAATTCCTTTTTTTTTTTTTTTTTGGAGTGCTGAGACTACAACCCAGGGCCTCTTACATGCTAACTAACATGCTAACATTGAGCTACATCCTCAACCTATATTTCTTTAAGGGGGGGAAAAAAGAAAAACAGATTTATTGAGATATAATTCACATACCATAGTTTGCACATTCATCATGAACAGTTTAGTAATTGTATGTTCACAGAGTTACACAACTATCACCACAGTTTTAGAACATTTCATCACCTCAGAAAGAAATCATGTGTGTACTCATCATCAGCCACTACCCATTTCCTCCCAACCCCTCCTTCAACCTCAGTCTATGACTAATCTATTTTATGTCTCTATAGATTTGCTTATTCTGGATATTTCATATAAACAGAATCATATAATATATGGTCTTGATAATATTTGAATTATAGCTTCTTTTACTTAGTATAATGTTTTTGAAGTTCATCCATGTTGTAGCATGTATCAGTTCTTCATTTTTTATGGCTGAATAATTTCCATTTATTATTATACCATATATTTTTATCTGTCCATTCATCTGTTGCTGAGTATTTGGCTTGTGTCCATTTTGAGGCTCTTACAAATAATAATAATATGAGCATTCATATATGTTTTAGTGTGGACACATGTTTTCATTCTCTCCATCACATACCTTGGAGTAGGATTGCTGGGTCATATGGTAACTCTGTGTTTAATCTTTTGAGAAACAACCAGACTGTTTTCCAATATGGCTGCACAATTCTGCATTCCCACCAGCAGAGCATGAGGGTTCTTATTTCTTTATGTCCTTTCCAACACTTGTTATTATCTGACTTTTTGATGACAGCCACCTGATACTAGAATATGCTTCAGCCAAGTCCTCTGCCACTTTATAACAAAGATTATCTTTTCTTTCGAGTCCAGTAATATGTACCTCATTTCCTTCTGAAATCTAATGGAAGAACCTTTAACATTCACATTCCTATCAGCCTGTTCATGATGATATATGTACTCCTTTAGGCAACAGAAGCTTTCTCTACCATCTTCTTCCATCTGAGCTTCCATATTTTTACCATAGAGTCTTCAAGTCATCTAAGCTTTTTGTTTTCATGCACCTCAGAATTCTTCCAACCTCTACCTACTACCCGATTCTAAAACCACTTCCACATTTTTAGTTATTTTTTATAGCATTTCACTTCTGGTACCAAAATATATGTTAGCTTCCTGGGGCTGCAGTAACAAAGTACCATAAGATGGGTAGCTTCAAACAACTGAAATTTATTTTCTCATACTTCTGGAGCCTAGAAGTGTGAAATCAAGGTGTCAGCAAGACCCTGCTCCTTTGGAAGTCTCTAGTACAGAATATTTCCTCTCTTCCTAGTTTCTCATTGTTGCCAGAAATCCTTGGTAATCTTTGTCTTGCAGCAGTTATCACTCCAGTCCCTACTTCAATCATGACATGGTCTTTTTCCCTGTGTGTGTCTGTGTCTTCATGTGATCTTCTTAAAAAAATACCAGTCACTGGATTTGGGGCTTAGTCTGATCCAATATACCCTTATCTTGACTTGATTAGGTCTTCAAAGACCCTATTCCCAAAGAAGGTGGTATTCACACCTACAAGGGTTTAGGACTTGAACTTACCTTTTGAGGAGATACAGTTCAACCCACAACAGGTAGTTTGTCTTTTTAACATTTTTTTCATCTAAGCAACCTAATCTCTGGGGGATTGATTTCAGAATGCTAGTCGATACCCAAAATCCATGTATACTTAAATCCATTATATAATATTTCCACATAATCCACACCTATCATCTCTAAGCCAGGCATGGTAGTAGACAGCCTAATTTCTGGTACTTGAGGAGGATAAGGCAGGAGGATTGCTTGAGGCCATGAGTTCAAGATTAGCCTGGGTAACATTTGAAACCCTGTCTCAAATAAGTAAATAAATAAATAAAATTTAAAAGTCACTAATACAATGTTATACATTGTATTCTTTAGGAAAAAAGTCTGTATTTGTTCAGTATATACATATCTTTTTTTCCAAATATTTTTGATCCTCTATTGAGTCCATGGATACAATATCTATATATATAGTTGTTCATAACATTCTCTTATTTTGTATTTCCATAGGTTGGTAGTAATATTTTCTCTTTCATTTCCAACTCAAGCCTTCTTTTCTCTTTTCTTTTTTCTTGGTCAGTCTAGCTAAATTGAGTTCATAAATTTTGTATTTTGTTGATCTTTTCCAAAAATTAATTTTGATTTTGTTGCTTGATTATTTTTTCTGTTCTCTATTTTATTACTTTCTGCACTGATGTTTTTCTTTTTTTGTACCAGGGATTGAACCCAGGGGTGCTGAACTACTGAACCACATCCCCAGCCCATTATATTTTTTATTTTGAGACAGGGTATTACTAAGTTGCCCAGGCTGGTATGTAACTTGTGTTGATCCTGCCTTAGCCTCCTGGGTCACTGGGATTATAGGTGTGTGCCATGCCCAGCTCTATCTTTTGTTTTCTTTCTTTTTTTTTTTTTTTCTTTCTTTTTTTTTTTTTTTTTTTTTTTGTGTGTGTGTGTGTGTGTATGGTGTTGGGAATGGAAATCAGGGTTTCATGTGCTAGTCAAGTGCTCTACCACTGAGCTATAGCCCCAGCTCTTCTTTTCTTTTTTAGTTATAGATGGACACAATTCCTTTATTTTATTTGTTTGGTTTTTTATGTAGTGCCAAGGATTGAATCCAGTGCCTCACATGTGCTAGGAAAGCATTCTATCACTGAGCCACAACACCAGTCCCTATCATTCCCACCCCCACTCCTCTGGATACCAGGAATTGAACTCAGGGGCACTTGCCCACTGAGCCACATCTCCAGCCCTATTTTGTATTTTATTTAGAGACAAGGTCTCTTTGAGTTGTTTAGTGCCTCGCTGTTGCTGAGGCTGGCTTTGAACTCGTGATCCTACAAGCCACTGGGATTATAGGTGTGTGCCACCATGCCTGGCTCTATCTTTTCTTATGGTCTCTCTTTTTTGTGGTGCTGGGGATTGAACCCATTGCCTTGTGCATACGAGGCAAGTACTCTACCAACTGAACTATATCCCCAGCCCTGCCCCAGTCTTTGTAGAAAAAAGATGAACAAAATCAGAGACATGCAGCTTTTTGTTAGGATACTTTATTGTTTCTCTCTCTCTCTCTCTCTTTCTCTCTCTCTCTCTCTCTCTGGATATGTCTTCTTTAATGGCACTTGGCTTGGGCCTCAGGAAAATCACTAGTCAATTCAGACATTCCTAGACTCCTGAATGAAGGAATGGATTGGGGAGAGTTTGTCATTCTTCACGGGGTCCTGGGAAAGTGGTCCACAATGCTGCTGGTAATGTGGCTCAGTAGGGGTGGACCAGGCTAAGGAAGAGATGGTTTAATTCACTCTGGGCCTCTCTGTGTCCTTAAATTACACTTAATTATTTTCAATCATTTTCTGCAGGTTGGGTACTTTTGTTATTGTTGTTTTTGTGGGTTTTTTTGTTTGTTTGCTTTGTTTTATTTGTATAAGGTAATCTATGTTCTATTATTTTCAATCAGCTTTCCTCTCTGCTGGTTGGATACTTTTTATTTGTTTGGTGTTTTGTTTTGTTTTTTGATATATTTGTATAAAGTAATCTATGTTGGGTGTGTGTGTTCTGAATGACACAAGTGAAATTGCTTTATAATTTGTACAACACTCTATTCTAAGACTTTTTCACAGCACAGAAAAAAAGATGCACATTTAACATTTGTGTTTAATTTTATGGCATAAACTGGATGGATGGGCAAAGATTGTTTTGGTAGTTTCATACAGGGGGCTGCCTCAGGCTGTGTTCTGAGAGGACACACTTTTCCCAGATAGTCTAAGTTCTAGGCTGGGAGAGTTCCATTGGCCTAGGAAATGCCCTGTGAATGATCTTCTCTGCCTGTAATCCCCCAACCACTGCAAGACTGGTCTTCCAGGCCTAGATTGGGAGGTGTGATGACTGTGGTGTCTTCCTAGGGTGTCTGTGAGGAGATGACATATGAGGAAATTCAGTATCATTATCCACTGGAATTTGCCCTTCGGGACCAAGACAAGTACCGGTACCGGTACCCCAAGGGTGAGGTAGGTGGGATTTGGGTCTTATTCCAACTACCTAATACCTATCTGGGAATACTGCCTGTGACTGAGGACCTGTGGTATGTGTTTCATCTCTACCACTTCCTAGCTCTGTGGTCCCAGGCCTCTGCCCCCTCCTTGGTTGGTGGGTGGACAGTATTACATAGAGCAGGCATCCAACCCTGGGAGCTGTTGAATCCCTGCTCCTTGTCCCTGTTTTCCTCATTTCCAGGGTGGAGGCACAACAGAGCCTGGCTCTGTGTGGTTTGGCTTCGTTTATGGTCTCCTTACATTCCTAGCTCCTTTGCCAGGAAGTTGTTAGCCCTTCCTAGGGTGCTCAAATAGCCAAGTAGTAGGGACACATGCCAGGCCTGAGACTTAGGTCTTAGCCCATTCATGTCTCAATGCTGGGCCTTTGCTTTCCCTATGGATGCTTCCGATCATTACAGGGTGATCCTGTCCTCTCTACAGCTCTAGGCACCACCCCAGCCTTGGTTCCAGACCCAGAGGCACCTTCCCCAAATAGATTTTGACCACTATAAGTGATGTGCACTTGTCACCTTCCCTCCAATAGAGTCCCTGGTCAGTCTAGGCCCCAGGTCAGAAACTGGGGGGTCACTTTTCACTCATACAGCTCTTCTCCCTTCCAGGAAGTGGCCTGAGGTAGAAGTTAAATAAAAATACCCCTCCCATAGACACATAGTCCACATGCTTGTACACACAAAGACACACCTTCACCTAGTTGCCAGACTCACAGACTGCTATACTGCCCTCTGGAATAGGAATAGTGTAGCTCTAGGTAACTTGGTCATGTTCCTCACATCATGCTGTGAGACAGAATTCAGATTTAGAACCAATCATATAGGAATAAAGAGAAACAAAGCAGCTGACTGCTCAAATTTGGGAATGTAGGGAGAAAATTAGTTACCAAAAGAATTGATCCAAGTTCTGCCTAGAACTAGGGGCCAGCATAAATCAATGTATTGGTATTGCTTCCGAGTCAAAACATGGGGCAAATTCAACCATGGATACTTTATTTTAAAGGACTACTCATTATATTCAGAGAAATAAAACTCCCTCAAGGCTTAAGCCCAATTCTCCAAACATAATGAGTTTTGATTAGGGGACCAGCAAGGGTCCAAATTACATATTACCACAGAGGTAGGGGAAGGCAGAGGGCAGACTGTGAGGGTTGTTCCTAGAAACCTCATGTGTTTCTGACAGTACTCTCCAGAAATTCTGGGGCCTTTGTTCCCCTTCTCTACCACCCTTGTCTGCTGTGAGCTGAAAGCAGGTTGCATCTTGCATTTTTTCCATCAGCCACAGTTGATAGAAGGTGAATTTCCATAGGGTTCAGTGTATGTCCCCATGAGTGGGTGTGAGGTGGTCCTTTGGGATAGGAGCTTGAGGCCTGGCTCTGGGAAGAGGAGGTGGCTCCTTTCCCACATTGCCCATTCCTACTTGCTTCCTTCTCAAGCCAGACATCTTACTGGCAGTCTTCTAGGGGCATCTACCAACTCTATCCCCTCAGAAGCCAGGCTGGAAGAGGGTTAGCCACAAATTTCTGAATGGTGGGCAGCTCTAGGAATGGGAAGGTAGCCCATTGCCCAGGATGCTTCTGTTCCTACCTACTCTGGAATCCAGGCCTGAGAGACAACCTTCCTGTTTGCCCTTATAGTCCTATGAGGACCTGGTCCAGCGTCTAGAACCAGTCATTATGGAATTGGAGAGGCAAGAGAATGTGCTAGTCATCTGCCACCAGGCTGTGATGCGGTGTCTTCTGGCCTACTTCCTTGACAAAGCAGCAGGTTAGGGGTCTTGCCTCTGGGGAGGTGGGGTGTGTGTGTGTGTGTATGTGTGTGTGTGTGTGTATGAAAAAGAGGGACTGTCACCTGGGCATGTTATCCATTCCCTTCTTTGTCCACAGAACAGCTTCCCTACCTCAAGTGTCCACTGCACACAGTTCTGAAGCTGACTCCTGTGGCTTATGGTAAGGGAGTGTCCCACAGTTGATCTTAGCTCTCTCTAGCATTTTGTGATTTTTGGCAAATCACTTGAAAATTCCATTAGAGGCCCATTCCTCCAGTCCCTGTACCACTACCATTCCCAATTTGCTGTTTAAGTTTGTTATTTAAAAGTTTATGTTGAAATGGGACTCTGTCACACATATCTATAATCCCAGGAATTTGGGAGGCTAAGGTGGAAGGATCATAAGTTTGAGCCCTCCCCCAAAAAAGAGGGGAAAAAAAAGGCCGAGGATGTTGCTAAGTGTAAGAGCCCTTGCCTAGCATGTGCAAGGCCCTGAATTTAATCTCTAGTACTGGGGCGGGGTGGGGGATGTTTATGTGACCTCAGGAAGTGTCTCTAATGATCCTTCCTTAACCATTACCCACCTGTATGAGGGCCTTTTCTACTGGTGTTTCAAAAACCACCCAAACACCCATGACCCCCAGGACCTGGATCTTAAAATGTTCTGGGTACAGGGCAGTTTATATCTCACTCGTGCCTCTCACTACACTAACAGAGAGCTCAGGCAGCTTTCTGGTTTGGGTGTTAACTCCTCTGATACAGGTTCTCATTTGAGGATGAAGCTGTATGGGCAGCTAATTTCATTCCAATGTGTGATAACCTCCCCCTTGCACTGAGCACCCAGCACAAATTGATTTGACCTTGTGTGGCAGGGTTAGGGTTATCAGTGGTTTGAGGACCCCCCCACAAATAAGTGACCCCATGTTGAGCTTAAGCCTGTTACTGCTCTGCTCTTGGTCCCTGCGTAGGCAGCTTGGGGCCTCTGGGTGGAGCTGTCTGGGCAGTCATACATGGATAAGCACAAGACTGACAAGATACCATCTCTTTCCTAATCTTTCCTGATTGGCTCCTTAGGGCTACCTGAGGTGGGAGTACTAGTACTAGAGTAAAGCTGAGATAGCTGCTCCATTCCACAATCCATAACCTCCTCCTGAGATAAGATTTTGTCCTCTGTCTCCAGCAGTCTTTCCAGGGAGGGGGAACTAAATTTTCCTCTTTTCTGACAGGTTGTAAAGTGGAATCCATATTCCTAAATGTGGCAGCTGTGAACACACACCGGGACAGGCCTCAGGTAGTACTGGAGTCACTGCTGGGATGGCAGGCATGTTGCCCAGAGGTGTTGAGACTCTAAATCTTTAAGGCCAGCTTGGGTGCCTGCCAGAAGGAGCTCAAATCTTTTGCCAAGGCTGTTTTCTGCCCAGATAGTTCCCCTGTCCTTGGGTGGGGCTGTGTCTTGGTTAGCTGCTCTAGGGGTAGGGGAATCCCTGGGGCTGGGCCACCATGTCAGTAAGCACCTGAATTTGGGTATGGTTGACTGCCAGTTCTTGAGAAGTCACACAGCTCCCAGTAGCCCCACCATAGAGGTCTGAGACAAAGAGGAGCAAGTGGAGATTTTTGTATCTTCTACCAGCCCAGGCCTTGTGTGAGCATCATTTCTGACTAAAGTGCCTTTGAACATAAGAACAGTATCATGTTTTGTTGGGGAAGATGCTGAGGAGCCTAGCTGTAGGCAGAACACTGCTTCCAGAAGGACAGCTCACTACCTCTGTTCCCCAAGGGCCTTGTTCATGGTGGTGAAGCTCCTCTAAGTGCTGCCCAGTACCAGTTTCAGTGACTATGTGGGGGTCCTTTCATAGTAGCCAAGGAGAGGACCCCTCCCTTCCCTTCTGGAGTCCACTGCACCAGGAAGACTTCTGTGGCCTTAGTCATATCTGTTGCCATTCATGGTAGCACATACATGGACTAGGGTCTTTGCTGAGGTGCCCCTGCTCACCTTCAGCTCCTTAGTCTTGAACGCTGCAGAGATAGTAATGTGTCCTATTCCTTCCCAACGTTGCTTTCCACAACCAGGACCAGTCACCATGCAGGCCTCTTTTCTCTTTGCTCTGGGAATCTTTGTCTTGACCAAGTTTGAACCAGGCTGTCTAGCACCCACAGGTCACAGGGGAAGGCATTCTTTTTTTTTTTTTTTTTTTAATTTTTTGTTTTAATTAGTCACACATGACAGTAGAATGCACTTATATACTTTGATATATCATACATAGATGAGATATGATTTCTCATTTTTCTGAGTGTACATATTGTAGAATCACATTGGTTATACAGTCACATGCATACATAAAGTAATGTCTGTTTCGTTCTACTATCTTTCTTATCCCCACATCCCCTGCCAAGGGAAGGCATATTCTACCAGGCATCCTTTTCACTGAGGAAAGCTCAGGTGGTGTTGGGCCCCCAGCACTGATAGGGTAATGGTGAGTGAGGTCCCTGGATCTGGCAGCCTTTGGGGCCCATGGCCATGCTCTGGCTGATAGTCTGACAGTCTCAGGATGCATACTTATGAAAAAGAGTTACTATTGTTGGCCATAGGTTTCCAGACAGTTCCCTTTCAGGGAGATAGGATCCTATAGTTTCCTGGCTCATCTTTGGGGTTGAGATATAGTGGGAATGGGGGCCCTCAGGAAACCTACCTCAAGGTTAGAAATATACCTGCCCCTACAATTCCAGTGGCTGGTCTGTGAGCCCATGGTATAGGTCAAGGGGGCTATGTCTCTTTCCCTGTGGATCTGAGCATCACATTGCACAAGGCTGCAAATCAAATCATTGGTGACCTGCTCCTTCAGGTGATAGTTATCACGACCCTCAGGTGGGAGGAGGGGCACAAGAATAGGGCTTATGTAGGATAGCCTCGTAGAACTGAGGGGAGTCTGAGGACTCCTGTTCTCAGCAGGTCAAAGATGGGTTCTATAGTTTAGTAGGGGCCATCTATAGTTGAAAGCTTCAGGGGACTGTGCTCCAGCCCTGAAAGAGCAGACCAGGCTGTAGACTAGGAGATGTTCATGGACTTCTGGGGCCATGTCTGACACCTGTGCTCTGACAGAGCCAGGAGGGAGGCACCCCCTAGGAGCTTAACTCCCTCCCTGTCCCCACTAATGAGGACTCAGGCTCTAAGCCAAGGGTTCCTCTATACGTGACCCAACCCTGAGACAGGAGTTAACCTTGCTTTGTCTAACCTGTAGGTCCTTGTAACTGAAAGCCTTGCTTTGACCTGCCTATAATAGAGCAATGAGCTGAGTGACATTCCCCACCCAACCTTTGCCCTATTGTCTGAGCACCCATTGTGTGTCAGGAAGCTTGTGACTACATTCTTAGGGAAGCTAAGGGTCTAGAGTCCTGTGGCTGAGTCTCCTGAGATGAGAATGTATACCTGTCCCATCTGGCCACATGAAGGAAAGCAGGCAGTAGGTTTCCTATCTATCCTGCTGCAGGATGAATGTTCTGTGTTTTTATTGTGCAGAATGTAGACATCTCTCGGCCTCCAGAGGAAGCCCTTGTCACAGTCCCGGCTCACCAGTGACCATTTCTCATCCACTGCAACCCCTGGGCAGGCATTGAACTCTGCAGAAGATCTGTGTATGTGACAGTCACCATGCAGAAATACTCTCAAAGCAATGTATGGCTGGCAGCACCCAGAGTCCCTGCCCAGCTCACCTGCCTCCTTGTTGATAGTCTGTAACAGGGTGGGCGTGGCTGCTAACCTGCTGCTAAGAATCACTGGACTAGACTATGCCACGTCGGTGGACTGAGGCTGCCCAGCAGCTGGTCTCTTTGTTGCAGCTTTCAGGTGGTTACTCTCCAAAGGCCAGATGGCTTTGTGAAGTGTATATCCCTAAATGTGAAGCAGAAAGTCTCATTGAGATGTTGTCACTGTGGCCCAATTGTCTGGGGCTGACCAAGTGACACCCTGTAGGACCTTTACTACCTGCTCTGTGGCCTCTTGCTGAGCCAGTGGCCAGGTCTTCATGGGTCCCTGAGCATCTGCTGCCTCAGGTGAGCGGATCCTTCCCATCCAGGAATTGAAGAGAAGAAGACACTGACCAGGTCCTTGGGTCCATATCACTCATATTTGTGGACACTCCTGAAAGCAACACACTGTTTTAGCATCTTGTGATGCTGTAGAAACATGTCGGACGAAGAGTATTTGTGACCACCCCTTCCTAACTGTGCATACACTGGAATATGGGCAAGCTGGTGGCCAAAGCCACCCCTTCCCACAGGTCATAGTGCAACCATGTAAAGACTGGGTAGTTGTACAAGTTACCTTTCTGGTGCATACACCGAAGTGCTCAAGGGGAGGGCCGAGTCTCCCCTTCCCTGGCTATGTCCACCGGTAGCCAGGGACGAGGTTGCCTCTTGCCTGTTGCAGCTTCTGTCCACACAGGAATGTATATTGGTGGCAGAAACATGCATTTGCCATAAATCGTTCAGAAAAACTTGTGGTCCTATAAAATCTGTCCTGATGTTTGTTGACCTCTACCTGTGAGATTGAGGAAGGGAGAGGACAGAGGTAGCCCCTGGCCAAGAGAGAATTTCTCCAATTGCATCACAACTTTGATTCATGTGCATATGAGCCTGGTGAAAATAGCTTTACAAAGTCTGACATCTGTCATGGCCCTGAGTTGTTCTGGGTCCAGGCAGTGGTTTCTGCATCCTTTTTATAGCTGGCCAACAGCCCAGCCAGTCAGGTTGTGGGTC
This sequence comes from Urocitellus parryii, assembly GCF_045843805.1. Lineage (NCBI taxonomy): Eukaryota > Metazoa > Chordata > Mammalia > Rodentia > Sciuridae > Urocitellus > Urocitellus parryii. Next base: position 91,483,609 of record NC_135532.1, on the reverse strand, counting down.
AGGACTGGAAAGTGTCTGGAAGGACTAGTTGTCAGATGCCACACGTGGGCATTGGTGAAGCCATGCTCCTGGATTCCCAAGCCCATTTTGTATCTGGAATCTTTCCATGCCTGTGCCTGGCTAGAGCAGCCTATCTTTTCCAGCCCCCTTAACTTTGCAGCCTGTCAGTACCACCTGTCCCTGAGAGGAGCCACTTTCCCTGTCCCTGGCCAGTGGTCTCTCATCCTTGTGTGCTGTAGCATCTTTGAATAAATACAGGTAGAGAGATTTCTGGGATAGGATCCTTCTGGAATCATTACCTATTGGACCACCAAACCCCAACCTGAAGCCAGAGGTCCAAACCACTGCCTTTGAAACATGGAGACTGAAGCCTTTGCTTCTGTGTCCCTTGAAGTTTTGGTGACTTTTGACACCTCCTGAAAACACTTATTAGCTATAGCAGATCCCTTTGGCCAGTGGCTGTGCATTTACATTTCAATGTCACCTGAGGCAAGACCACTGAAGCCTTGGTTCTCCCCATATAGAGAAGAGGCAGGAGCTGCTGGACATGGATGTATTTCAAGGACTAGGGATAGGGCAGAAGGAAGTCTGGGGTCAGGGCATGTGCAAGGATGAGCCCTCTCCCTCAACATTGTCCTGGAGAAGCCTCTGCATAGGCAGCCACAAGCCTGGTTGGCTGCCAGGTAGCTGGGATGGTTGATGTGTCCAAGTTGCAAATGTTTTCCTGCTTTCCTGAGAATGGATGGTATTGAATCTCAGCTACAAATCACACTGTGTCCAGCATTCATTGCAATAAATACCTTTTAAAACATGATAATTTAAGATTGTATTTTGTAGCCAGTTCTCTGCTTTTGAGGTATTCTCTCTGACAGTTCTGTACATGCCCCATATAGAGATCTTTCTTTTTCAATCTGAGTGGGGACCCTTGGTTCAACTCCCACTCCCTGGGGACACCCCTCACTGGAGAGGAATTATGTTGCCTTGGACTGAGCCCCGAGCTACACTCATGGACATGCTGGAGGCCCTCCTTAAAGGGTACCTACCTGGCTCCCTTCAGGGGCCCCTGGGTTCATGAACTGATTTTATCTAGAAAGTTGATGAGGGATCCTCTTTATTGCAGTCAAGATTCTGTTAGCTGAGCCACAGGTTCTGTCATGTAAGTAGAACTCTGCTGGCTTTTCATCTAGTTTTGTTCTGGGGGCCTGATGATTAGTTTCCTACTGTGAAAGATCCTGGCAATTCTGACCTTTCAAATTACCTACAAGCCCTACATGTCCTACATGTCATGGTCTCTGCACCTCTTTCTTCTGGCAGCTCAACACTGCTTAACCATTGTTACTTAGCATTCTGTTATCTAAATTGAAATCTAAGAGCCTCTCCCCCTGCTTTTTTGGGAATACTGGGGATTGAACTGAGGGGCACTCGACCACTGAGCCACATCCCCAGCCCTATTTAGTATTTTATTTAGAGACAGGGTCTCACTGAGTTTGCTTTTGCTGAGGCTGGCTTTGAACTCGCCATCCCACTGTCTCAATCTCCTGAGCTGCTGGGATTACAGGCCTGCGCCACCATGCCATCCCGCCCGCCCCCTTTTGTGTGTGTTTGGTACCAGAGATTGAACCCAGGTGTACCGTATCACTGAGCTACATCTCTAGCCCCATTTATATTTTATTTTGACGTAAGGTCTCACGAAATTGCCCAGGCTTCTTGAACTTTCTGTGGTTTCAGTCATTCAGTTTATTGCACTTTGCTATAGTAGTCTAACAAGTTTTCAAAGATGCTCGCCTCAGCAATGAATTTTCCATGGCCTCCGTGAAGAGAGTATTTTCTGGGCCTTTTCTAGGAATTCTGGAAAAAGGTGAGTTGTTCATGATAAAATTTCAGTCCCAACATTTATTTTGAATGAATGACTAGATCTTAAGCACTACATGTACTAGGAAGCTCTGGGCATCTGCTATGGTTTGGATATGGCTTGGCTGTGTCCCCAAGCATTCATGTGATGAAAGCTTGGTCTTCAATGTGTCAATGCTGGGAGGCAGAGGACCTTTAAGAGGTAGACTTCAAACACAGGCCTGGAATTCAAGAGAGTGGGGAGGCTGAGGCAGGAAGATTGTAAATTTGAGCAAACCTTGGCAATATAGTGAGACCCTGTTTCAAAATTTAAAAAAGGGCACTGAGCACAGTGGTACATGCGTATAATTCCAGTGACTCAGGAAGCTGAGGCAGGAGGATTGCAAATTCGAACGAGTATTAGCAATTTAGGGAGGCCCTAAGCAACTTGGCAAGACTCTTGTCTCAAAATAAACAATAAAAAAGGGCTGAGATATGGCTCAGTGGTTAAGTACCCCTAGGTTCAATCCCAAGTACCCCACCCCCTACCACCAAATAAATAAATAAATAAATTTCTGAGCTAAATAAACCTGTTTTATAGCTGAGTGATATAGAGTGCATGCTTAATATGTGTCAGGCCCTGGGTTTAATCCACAGCACCAAAAAATAAAAAATGAACCTCTGTTTTTAAGCCTCAGGTATTTTGTTAGAGCAATGGAAAATGGACTTATACAGTATCTCACTGCATTTAGTGAGATCCAGCTTTCATTCAGCTAACCAAACAGGTATGTAGAACAATCCCCAACAACTTGAGCTAGCACAGTGAACCCCAAGTTTCTGTTAAGTGTACCCATATTGATAAATGTAGCTCAATCTAAACTTGTTCTTTTTGGTCTAGGACTTCCATGTCACACATTTCTTCATATTTTGGCCAATATAAAGTAACAATGTGTTATAATTCTTTTGATGTATAAGCTATCCCTCTGGGTTTGGCTCATGTAATAGAGTCTCCCAGACATGCTCAGATCCATCTCTAGTTTAAGGCATAAGGGACACTAAGAAATTGGGAGGAAGGAACATAAGAATCGTTGACTCCCTTTTGCAAAGCCACATTCCCTCATATCTTTCTAGGACACCTTACTTCAGTGGGCAAGGAAAGTACCAAAAAAACTGGGGGTTAGTGGTGATCTGAATTTTTTGTGTATCTTCATTACACTTAATTAATTAATTCAGCACATTTATTAAGTGCCTACCAAGTGCACTTGGGAATACAGGAGTAAGCACAATGGGTAAATTCCCTGCTGCCTCCAGATAGATGACATTCTAGTGGGGAGAGACACAGTAAACAAATAAGCAAAAGATGTAGCATATTAGAGGGTACCAAAGCCTTGGATTAGGTTATGGAGCATTGCACAGCCACTAGTTAGTTCATAGAAGAGGCTGGGGTGGCTTGGGAAGAACAAAGAAAAGGAGGAAGACTAAGTCTGAGAAGTTATGGAGAGCAGATTATGTTGAACCCTAGATAAAGGAGGACCAGTTCTTTTTGGTCTAGGACTTCAATCTCAGGGTCTTGGAAAGAGTGACTTGACTTGATAAACATTTGAAAATGATCTTTCCTCTGGCTGCTACTGAGTTATGAATATACTTTTTTTTTTTTTTAAATACTGGGTATTGAACTCAGCGGAACTCAACCACTGAGCCACATCTCCAACCCTATTTTGTATTTTATTTAGAGACAGGGTCTTACTGAGTTGCTTAGCACCTTGCTTTTGCTGAATCTTTCTTTGAACTTGTGATCCTCTGCCTCAGCCTCCTGAGCTGCTGGGGAGAATACATTTTAATGGAGCGAGGACACTTGGGTGGAACCTGCTGCAATAATTCAGATGAAAGACAATGATGCTTCTGGTGGAGCTACTGAGAAGTGGTCAGATTCTGCATCTATTTTTTTATTTTTTGGTGCTGGGACTGAACTCAGGGTCTTATGTATACTAGCATACCAAGCATGAGTTTTACCACTGAGCTGTGCCTCCAGCATCACCCACCCCCATATGTACACATTTTTTTTTTTTTTTTGGTACTAGCAATTGAACCCAGGGGCATTTAACCACTGAGCTATATCCCCAGTCCTTTTTATTTTTTAATTTGAGACAGTGTCTCACCAAATTGCTGATGGTCTTGCTAAATTTCTGAGACTAGCCTCAAACTTGGGACCTCCTGTCTCAGCATCTGGAGTTGCTGGAATTATAGGCATGTGCTACCATACCCAGCTTCTATATATATACTTCAGTATATATGTGTGGGAATTGAACCCAAGGCAAGCACTCTACCACTGAGCCGTTGTGCTACACTCATAGTCCTTTTGCATGTATTTTGAAGGTAGAACCAAGATTGCTGACAGTTTGGAGGAAGGCATATGAGAAACATATGCCAAGGGGTGGAAGTACCACCTGTGTACATGGAAGCTTGTGGGAGATGTGGGTCAGTAGTTCAGCCAAAGGTGGTTTAGATGAAATGCCAGTTGGATATCCAAGTGATGTTGACAGGATGATTGCAGCTTCAAGTCTGGTGTTAAAAAGCCTGGGGCTTCAGGTAAGAAATGGCCTCATGGGTGTGTAGATCATATTTGCCTAGCAAGTGAGAGGTCCTGGGTTCAAACCTCAGCACCAAAAAAAAAAAAAAAAAGAAAGAAAATTTAGGCTGTGAATTCAATCAGTATTTTAATCTGGAAACCATAGAATCAGTCCTGGGATTAAATTATAATAATTAGTGCCTTGACATAGAAGCAACCGCTTAACACTACAATCCTGGATTTCTTAGCTCATCATGCTAGTCTTTTTTTTTTTAAATCTTTAATATCTTAATTTTATTTATTTCTATGCGGTGCTAAGGATCAAATCCAGTGCCTCACACATGCTGGGTGAGCACTCTACCACGGTGCTACAATCCCAGACCCTCTTCATGCTATTCTAAGGCCTTGTTATAGTTTAGATATTAGATGTCCCCCCAAAGCTCATGTGTGAGATAATGCATGAAAGTTTAGAGGTGAAATGATTGGGTTATAAGAAAGAATCTTAACCTAATCAGTTCATTAATCCAGTGATAAGGATTAAATGGGTGGTAACTGTAGGTAGGTTGGGTGTGGCTGGAGGAAGTAGGTCAATGGGGGTGTGCCCTCGGGTTTATATTTTGTGCATGGGAAGGGGAGTTCTCTGCTTCCTGGCCCCATGTCTTCAACTGCTTTCCTCTGCCACCCACTTCCACCATGATGGTCTGTCTCACCTCAAGCTCCAAGCAATGGAGCCAGCCTTCTATGGACTGAGAACTCTGAAACTATGAGTCCTCAAATAAACTTTTCCTACTCTAATTGTTCTTGTCAGGTCTTTTGGTCACAGCAGCAAAAAAAGCTGACTAAAACACTTGTCTTCAATATGTTCAGGCCTCCTCTGGTGTCGTTTTTTCAATATCAATGTGTGCAAGGAGAAGGTAGCTCACCAACAGCCAATTCTGTTTCTGACAGCAACTTGAGCATCCAATAATTTAATTCAATTCTTATATTAACTCTTGGAGTTAGCACAAACCCCACAGGTTAAGGGCTTAGTCCCTCAAGTCTGCCCACCCACTTACAGTACCAGTCAGAAGTCCAGGGGGGCCATACTTCTTAGTGACTGGCTATAAATCTAGAGTTCCAACAACCCACTCCAGAATGTTAGAAATACCAGAGTGCTGCAAGGACTCAAACTCGTGCTTGGAAGTGGCTTGGCAAGGCAAACTTTACTTCTACAGAAGGGTATGTTACTGAACAGTGTGACAAGCAAGCTCACTTGGGTGTGCAGTCTGCCTGTTTTATTCTTTTTAGTTCTATATGACAGTAGAGTATATTTTGACTTATCACATATACATTCTTTTTTTCTTTTTGTACCAGGGATTGAACTCAGGAGTTCTTAACCATTGAGCCATATCCCCAGACCTTTTTAATATTTTATTTAGGGACAGAGTCTCACCGAGTTGCTTAGGGCCTTGCTAAATTGATGAAGCTGGCTTTGAACTCAGCCCCCCGAGCTGCTGGATTACAGCCATGTGCCACCATGCCTGGCTAAATCTGTCTGTTTTTAATCCCTAAACCTGCACTGCCCCTTTCTCTGATAGGAGGGGCTCACGGTTACAATCTACACGATTGGTTAATTTTAAAATTGGAAAGGGAAAAGAAGGACTATAGTTAAAATGGTTATGATTGGATATAGGTTGGGAAGCTCAAAATGGTTATGATTGGATCTTACATCCAAATTAAGGCCAAATACTATATTCTAAAAATGGACCATTGGACTTTCTATTTCTCACAACAGATTTTATGATTCATTAGAATGATTCATAGAACTCAGGAAAGCACTTTACTTCTATTTTATTAATTCATTGTAAAGAACATAAAAAAGTACACCTGAGTGTTTTTTTTGTTGTTGTTGTTGTTGTTATTCTTTTGTTTTCTTTCTTTTATTTTCTGGAGATTGAACCCAGGACTTCGGGCAAAGCATGAGCTCTACCACTGAGCTACACCTCCACCCAGGAATAGCCAGTTAAACAAAAAATATGAAAGACTAGCTATCATTTTGGACTGAGTTTTTTGTTCTAGGCCCCAGTAGACTAGACCAAAATGGGGTCGCTTATGTAATGTGCCACATAATCATACTGAAATATATGTTTGTTTTTCAAGTGCTGAGGATCAAATCCAAAATCTCATGAATGCTAGCTAACTCTCTACCACTGAGCTATGTATAATTCAGCCCCAAACAAACTATAAGGAAGCAGACAAATCCTAAAGTAGACCATTCTTTTCTTGAAAACAGGGGGTTTCAGTGCACCTGAGTGGGCATATTAAAGAAGTCCACCCAAGGACTGGGGGTATAACAGTGGTAGAGCACTTGCCTGGCATATCTGAGGCCCTGGGTTGATTGCCCACACTGCCAAAAAAAAAATTAACAAAATGCTTTTAACTCTTACAATAGTAAACTGATATTTATCAGTCATCTTTTATCTTTTGTTGTGTTTCTTTGTTCCCATTTTACAAATCCCACCATTCTGCCATTGCCCAGTGGGAGCTCTCATTCTATTTTATAGGATGGAAAGCTAATTAGATCTATAACTAAGTTCATTATAATTTTGTCTTTTGACAAGCCAAATGGAAGCATGCATAAGGGGAGAGGGCATAGAGCTTCCATGCCCTCTCTAAGCACACTTTCTTCCCAGAACATAAGTGTGTCTGCCACACCACAAACCCCACTGTTAGAGTTGTTTTGGGAGGTGTCATTACAATGGCATGATTGATTCATTGATTGGCTATGGCAAATTGAACTCTAGTTCTAGCCCCTTCTCTTCCTGGAGTTTGGAACTGAAATTCCAGCCCTCTGGAACCCATGCTGATTTGGTTTTTCTGGTCACTAGCCTGCAATCTGAAGCTCAGTGTGCCCCCTCTCTTCCCCTTTATTCATTAGCAAAGGAAAAACAGTAAGTGTCAAAGGCTGTAGGAGCCGGAAGCTGGGAACTAATGTTAGGTAGTAGTTCAGGGAAACCAAGATGGCAGAGGCAGGGTACAAGAAAAATGCCACTGGAAGACAAGACAGGGAGATGAGTCATTATGTCCCTGTTTACCATGACTACTCCTGCCCATGATAACTCCTGCCACAGGATCAGAATTCTAAAATAACCAATGGGGGTACAGTAGGCAGTATTCTAATTAGGTTTTTTTTTTTTTTTAAGAGAGAGGAGAGGGGGAGACAGAGAGAGAGAGAGAGTTTATTTATTTATTTATTTATTTTAGTTCTCGGCGGACACAACATCCTTGTTGGTATGTGGTGCTGAGGATCGAACCCGGGCCGCACGCATGCCAGGCGAGCGCGCTACCGCTTGAGCCACATCCCCAGCCCTCTAATTAGGTTTTCTAAAGTAACCAATGGGGGAAAATTGGACACCGTTCTAGTCAGGTATTATGAGGTAACCAGTGGGCCCAACTGGAGTAAGTTCTTCAATGTGGTCCATACAGGGAAGAGATTGCCTCACAGTCCAGCATATAAAAACAGACCTCGGGGCTGGAGATGTGGCTCAAGCGGTAGCGCGCTCTCCTGGCATGCGTGCGACCCGGGTTCGATCCTCAGCACCACATACCAACAAAGATGTTGTGTCTGCCGAGAACTAAAAAATAAATGTTAAAAAAAAAAAAAAGATGTTGTGTCCGCCGAGAACTAAAAAATAAATATTAAAAAAAAAAAAAAAAAAAAACAGACCTCGGGACCTTGACCCTCTCTTGCTTGGCTCACTTTGCTCTACCTTATGGAGTGCCACTTCCACCTTCATCTTCAATAAATCTGTACTTTGCCTGTTACATCTGTGTGTCTTGCTCAATTCTTTGTTCGGGACATCAAGGACATGGACCCCAACTGGACACCCCAGTGATTAAACTAAGACCAGATACTTTTTCATTATATACACCAGTAGTGGTGGCTTTACTAGCCCCATTTTCTCTGCTTGCATGTGTTGCCAGAGCCTGACTCTCTAACCTGGCTACATTTTCACCATCTTTAGCTCCCACCTGGCAGATTATCAGTCTGGACACCCCCATTTTCCTGGCACCTCTACCATTCTTGGTTAGAACTTTTTATCAGCTGGAGGAAACTACCTCTGCCCAATAGACTCATGAAAAGGAATTTGTATATCTCTGAAAGTCACCAAGGGGATCAGAGAGCAAGGTTCTGAGGCCATACAGCATTATCTCCAGCCCAAATCACAGTTCTGGATTAGCCTGGTGAGCATGTCACTGCTGTCACCACCAGGGGCATGCAGGGACCTTTGTAACTAAGTCTTCACTATAGGCCCAGAGTTGTGTGCTGCTGCCATGACTGCTGTGGTTCCCCCCTGTAGCAAGGGCTCCTTTAATTGGGGATTTAAAGGAGGATGCAGTCATTGTCCTGACTGACTCCATTTTCCTCCTCTAACCTCTTCTTAATCTCTAAGTCATTTCTCCTCAGTGTATCTCAGGTTCCAAGAACAATAAGTTTTGCAGGCAGATCACTTCATGATGGGAACTCAATTGCCACCTCAAGCAATAATGATTTCATGGGTGCCATCAGAACCTTGCAAAACTGGACCTGCTTGAAGATCAACTAGACCACAGTTTGACCAAGACTGCTTGACTACTCCTGCCCCCTGCCCTCGTTCTTCTCCTATATAATCCTGGAGCTAGTGTCAGTATCCTGAAGATTGGGCTTAGGATGCTAGTCCTCCTGTTCCTTCCAAGACGGCCATACTGAATAAATTCTTGCTTCAACCATCTTTTTCTCTCTGATCAGACTCTCAAGGCAGCTGATGGTCTGTTGGGACTCCAGAGTCAGGCTTCTTAACATAGATTCTGATAACACCACTAAAGCAGAATCTATTGTCTTACTGTTGGTCACCAGCATCCCCATCAGACTACAGGGAGAGTATGTCTGATTGACTGGGATTAGGGCAAAAGCTCTTGCCTTGGGCAAAGGAAGCTGGGAGAGTGAGTGTTTGGCATGTCCATTGTCTGAAGTGGAAGAAAGGGGACCAGGTACTTGGTAAGAGGAATTTCAAGGACCCTTTAGTGCTCTGCTTTAGCAGGCATCATTCCTGGCCCTGAGGACCAGTCTTGGGACCAGATATGGATAGGTGGCATCCATATCTGGTTACTCCCACCTTATAAGACACTGAGCTTTCTGAACATAATTGGGAGTTGTTTTGACCTGCTAGCCCCAAGAGAATTCCCATTTACAAACTGCAACCTACGTCCCAGCATGAAACGGTTGTGTGGGAAAACACCCATGAGCTACATGAGGGGTCTTTACTTGGTACCGAGCCATGAAGACTTAGGTTTTTCCTTGGGAACCCTCCCAGCTTCCCTGTGTGTATCAGACCGTTCAAGGGGTAAGATGTCTGTCTTCCCTGTACTAGTGAGACAACTCTCATAGCTCTAGAGTTGGGCGTAACCCATTGGGGAACTGGTCAGCCCACCCCCTACCTTATTTGGCAAAAAGACATTCCATCAAAAACCTTTGATGTTCCCCCCATATAAATAAAGCAAGCATGGGCTCCAGCTCTCCCTCTCTCCAGTGTGGAAGCTCGATCCCTAAGATTGAAGACCCATCCTGCCCCTGCTTTTCAAAATTACTTCCCATGTACTGTGGGTTTTTTTTCACTGTTTTCTTCTTTTAGTTTTTATTCCGCAGCCAGCCTACTCCACAAAGAGGGACCCCAATTCCACCGCCTGCGCGGGGGACAGTTGTTCTTATCAAGCTGGGTATTTGAGGAGAGTTTACTAAAACTGCTGTTTCCAGAGCTGCAAATCAGTTGGAGAACCACCTATGCCTGGAGAAACACCTGGGTCTGGCATCGAGGAGGGCCCTCTCCGTTCTTAGGCCTGTAGGGGCAAGGCAGGAAGAGTGACTGAAATATGGTGGGACCCTCTCCCCATGTTCAACCTCCAGTTTCGACTCCTATAATTTTGGGGGGTGGAGATCAGGGTCTGGGGATAAGGGTTAGTAGGGGTGTGTGACAACCCACAAGAGATGAAGCAAAGAACAAATAGCCCTCCCTATAAATGCACTCTCCTTCTATCCTTCCACCTCTTGCTGCTACCTTGGATAACTTCTACCTTCACTACCTTCTTTTTTTTTTTTTTTTTTTTAAAGAGAGAGTGAGAGAGGAGAGAGAGAGGAGAGAGAGAGAGAGAGAGAGAGAGAGAGAGAGAGAGAGAGAGAATTTTTAATATTTATTTTTTAGTTCTCAGCAGACACAACATCTTTGTTGGTATGTGGTGCTGAGGATCGAACCCGGGTCGCACGCATGCCAGGTGAGTGCGCTACCGCTTGAGCCACATCCTCAGCCCATACCTTCACTACCTTCTATTGACTTAGCCCAATAAGAACCAGGGACAGGGCAAGGCATGGTGGCTCACGCCTGTAATCTCAGCAAACTCTGGAGGCTGAGACAGGAGGATTACAAGTTCAAAGCCAGCCTCAGAAAATTAGCAAGGCCCTAAGCAACTCAGCAAGACTCTGTCTCAAAATAAAAAGGACTGATGTGCCTGAGGTTTAGCTCAGCACCACATAAAAATAAAATAAAGGTGTCCATCTAAAATAAAAATATTTTTTAAAAAGGGTTGGGGATATGGTTCAGTGATTAAGCACTCTTGGGATGATCAATCTCCAGTACCCAAACAAACAAACCAGGGACTGGACACCTGTTGGGATGAAAGGGGTACTGGGAAGAGGCCTCATAAGAAAGGCTGTTTATGGGGTACAGACCTCACTGCACTGGTTCCTGGCTGCCCCCAGTCCTTCTGCCTTGTTACTATGGCTGGCATTTTTATGCTAAGCTGGTCTAGCTGGTCTGGGTTCTCACATTATGTGTCCTTGCATAGATTTTTGTCTCTGCAATCTTTGACAACCCACATTTGGCACAACATGTTTGATTTCTGCCTTGGAGGGGCCACTTTCCCCCAGACCACTAGTGGATATGACTTGTATACCTGACCTACCTAATGTCCACACATGCGGGCACATGCCTGTCAGAGATATTGTTGCAATTTCTAAGCCTCTGTGGTACTCTTGGCCTCCACCATGTCCTGTCCAAGCACAGTCCTGACTGAGTCCTAGAGCAATGGGTAACTATGAAGGTCTCACATGGGCTGTCTGTGAGCTGTGAGCAGATGAGGGAGTATGGGGGATCCTAATACTGACAACGTCAGGAGGGTAAGGCTAGGTGAGAGGCCCCTGGAGGATTTGGGAGTGGACAGTAGCTCAGAGACACCAAAGGTAGGTGATGGGAAGTGAGAATGGACCTAGGAGCTTGGCTGAAAACCAAGTTTGTGGACAGGGCAGAATGGAACAAGCAATCCCTGGGAAGACAGAAATAATCCCTGGGGAGGCATATCTGGGGCATAGAACAGGGATCAAGGAGGATGGTGGGAGGCTCTCTTACTCTCCTCCCCCCCCCCCCCCCCCCCCGCCTCTCTCCCCACTCTCTCCCCTCCCTCTCTTTCTCTCTCTCTCCTCCCTTCTTCTCTGCGACTGGCCGCTATGGTCCTGCTAATAAAATCTCAGACAGGTAAACGGTTGTTTTGGCTTGTTGAGTTTACGGAGCTTTTCCATCGTCCTTTACATTGGTACCGAAATCCTGGACGGGGATTCCCGTCACTCAAGGCAGAACCCGGTTCCCAAACTCCGAGCTCAAATGTTCCTGTCGTAGTCCACTCCTCTGATGGCCTGCCTGACATCCACGACCGGCCTGCAGATTGCTCCTCTTCAGGGATTACCAGCTACTTGCCAACGAGCAGACAACATGAACATCTAGTCATCCCAAGAAACCTCCATCAAGTGCTAAAAGATGAAGATACTGAATGACAACTCCACCGAAGGCCCATCTCTACCCCACCATGCCAAAAAGAAATAAGCCCTTGGTTTTCAGCTTTATATGTTCTAGTCTGCCTTCTCCTGGGCATAGGCTTTTTCTACCAGCCCTACAGACTGGACATACCGGCACCTCCAATCCCTGTGAATGTCTGAACTTCGAATGGTGCACCTCCAATCCATGAAGTGGTGTGAACTCTCAGCCAATGAAGAAGTAACAGCCCACTAGCCTTGCTCCTCCCCATCCTGTGTTAAGCCCATAAATATCAATACTCTGGTAGTGTTCGTTCTCTGACTCTTGCTCTCTTACTCTCCTCTCTCTCTCCCCTCCTCTCTCTCCCCCCTCCTCTCTCTCCCCCCTCCTCTCTCTCTCCCCCCTCCTCTCTCCCTCTCTCTCTCTCCCTCTCTCTCTCTCTCTCTCTCTCTCTCCCTCTCTCTCCTCCCTTCTCCTCTGTGACTGGCCGCTGCGGTCCTGCTAATAAAATCTCAGACAGGTAAAAAAAAAAAGAGGATGGTGGGAAAAGGTGAATGTGGAGGGGAACAGGTGGTCATACTTTAGGGGAAGGGGAATCTGGGCTTCATTTAGCTTTGGAGAGTAAAACTCAGAAGGCAGAGGTAGGATGAGGCTGTGTCAGGAAGGATGTGGTTCAGATTTCTCATTAAGCCCCTCAGAGAGAGATCTTGCCTGGAGATAGTCATATCCCTGCCCCCAACATGTGTGCTGAGCCCTTCTCAGCCAGGTGGTATTGGGGATTTGTTGGAACCACAGGACTTCCTCTCCCTATTCTAACTCCCAAGCCTGGGAAACTGTGCTGGAGCCATCCCAATTTGTCCCTTCAGATCCCATCTTTGTTCACAGCAATGCCCCTACCTCCAGATAAGATAGGTGGCACACAGAGAGTACACATTGGCTCAGGTCTCTGTTAGTGTATGTTTCATGCCTTCTGCCTTGAGTACAATGACTGGCTGTGACAGATACAGGGTGGGGACAGGTCAGAAGTCCTGGGCATAAAAAGAAGAATGCTTCAACTTCCTTTCCTTACTCTGCCAGGACCTTTGTGCTCCACACTGAGGGGGCAGGAACAGCTGTCAGCCCTGTGCCAAAAGATGGCCCTGCCAGTTCCTACCCACAGTCCAGGCTCCTGAGCCAGGGGAGCATGCCTGGTCTGAGAGCCTGGATCACCAAGGGGATGGAAGTGTCATCCCAGGTTGTGGGGTTCCAGATTGCCTTCAGAGCCGGGGTCCTACACAAAGTCTTTCAGAAGGGAACTGGCATTTGTTGGGCGTCTATTGTGCTAAGGTCTTCGCTGAACCCTTTTCCTACCCCTTCACCTGGACTTTAAGCACCTCTCAAAGAAAAGATCCTCAAAGCAAAAGAGGAAACCGTGGCGCAGGGAGGGAGGGGCTAGGCACGGCCTCCCAGAGGCATACAGTAGGCGCTCAAGTGTTAGTTTGCAGATTCCCACTGGGACCCTCTCCAAGCACCGAGGGCTGGGGACTGGGGGTCTCCCCTATAAAGTATCTGGTGAGCAGGCAACTTGGGTGCTACGGCGCGCATGCCGGAAACGCGTCCCAAGTTTTCGCGCAGACACCCAGCGTGTAGCTGGCCCCAAGGCTGGGAGGGGCGTCCGCTTCCCCTCCCTCGGCACCCCTCCTCCTCTACCAGGCGGGGGTTCCGGGAACCGGCCGAGGCGGGGCAAGAAAGCGGGCCGCCGCGCTGGTCGCTGAGACTCTGGCAGCCCCACAACCCCGTGCTTCCGTCTGTCCATTAGTCCGTCTGTCCGTCCAGCCATGGCTGCGCCGTTCTCGGCACGACCGACCCTGTTGCTGTTGCTGCTGCTGCTGTTACCGCCGCCTCCGGGTGGTGAGCCTGGGGGGAGGGGCGGTGTGTCCTGCCCAGGGACAGGGGCACTCACTTCCCTGTGCTACGCCTAGGACAAGCCAGGCAGCACCAGCCTCACAGTGCTCCCCGCCTAATCCTAATACCCCCAGGCGGTGCGCCAATTTACGGACAGACCTCTTCTCCACTCCAGCACTCCACCTCGCCTGAACTGATACTGCCTAGACCCCAGGCAACTGCCACCTTTGTTCTGTCCTGGCATGGTGATGAGGGTTCAGCCTTCCTCTGATGTTCCAGGGGATTGGGTCCCCAGAGGCTGGAGTAGGATTCCCTTGCCTGGCATTGACTGGGTATAAAAGCCAGGAGGCGGGGCCCCTCCCTCAGAGGCTGTCCCTCTCAGCCTGTGTTTCCTGATTGTCCCCCTCCACCCGGGTGTGTGTGTGGGGGGTTGGCTTCCATGGCCCTTGTGTTCCTGCAGGCGCTGGACTCGGTGTGGAAGAGACACCACCACCTTCTGTGTGATTGTAGACTGATGACTCATAGACTGGAGAGGCAGGCTAGGGGCCTTTTAGGGATGGGAATTTAAAACAGTCTTCTGCCCATCCTTGAAGAGCCAGAGACACTTTGGGGCTGGTGATTTTCTGGAGGAGAAAGGCTTTGTTTCCTGAGGGCTAAGACAAAACTGGAGGACCTGGGGTGGAGAAATGAGAAGGGGGAGTTCTGTACTTAGAATGAGTAACCCCTAGAGTGAGCAGGAGCCTGCCGGAGGATCCCAGGCCCCATGTCTGGGGAACCTTGAGCAGAGTGATTGTCAGAAGAGCATTTGTATCCTGGCCTGGGCCTGAAAGACTCACCAGTATGTGTCTTCAGCCTGACCTGGCCTGTAGCTCTTGCTGTAAAGGCCCAAGTAAAGGTGGATTCAACTTAGCTGCCACAGCTGGGCCATGCTAAGAATACCTGTTTTCAGGTGGCCACCTAGCTGAGCTGGGCCTGTCAATGGTCCTAACCTCTGCTCTATAGCTTTGCCCAGAGAAGGGTTTTTCCTGGAATTGCCAAGAACAAAGTGCAGCCCCATGGCACTTTGTTTCTCAAGGAGTCACTCAGTGTCTCAGTCTTTAGGCTGCCCTCTTCATATACTCAGAGTGCATGATACACCAACTACTCTGGGTTTCCAGACACTGCCTGGGGGCCTGGCCAGTTTAGGGTTATGAAGTCTGAGGCCCACATGCTGTGCTAGGATTGTTTCCAGGCTTACTTCAGGGATTATCATCAGACTTGTCCTCAGCCTACTGTAGTCATATGGGCCTTTCTGAACTGGGTGTTCCATTAGGGATCTGCCTTGGCAGAATCTAGTACTATTCCTCTGGCTTATGGGGTCTAAGTCCATGTTAAGGTAGCCTAAGGAAACATGAGAACATCTGACTGTAGCATCTTCCTCAGCGGCCTGGGTCACTGGTTTTCTCAGCATGATCTTGTATATTGAAGTTTGCAAGATTGTCACTAGGTTCCACCTTTGTGTCTGACAGTCCTTGTGAGAGCTCCAGGACTTCAACTTCACTGAGAACACAGACATTTCCTAGGCACCTGCTTTTATGGATATGTGTGATGGGTGTGAGTGGCTGACTGAATTGGTCAGGAGTCAGCCTGCAGGCATTTGGGGGCTTGTGAAGTCAGGCCCTTGCAGATGTGGTATTCAGTAAATTAAGCTGCTGTGGCTGAGTGATTTGGAGAGAAAATGAGGATTATAAACTGAATAGTCCAGTATCTGGTCTCTACAGGTGGTCAGGGGTGTTACCATTCATCTGTGTACCTGCTGGTCTTGGCAGCTTCTGGAGGAGGTGGCTTGGAGTAAGGTCTGGAAGGATGAGTAGAGTTGAAGGTGAGAGATGAGAAACAGGCAGTATGGCTAGCCTGGAAAGTTGGAGTGATTTTTCAAGGCCCTCTGCAGTCTGCATCCTGCTTTGAGGACTCTGCTTGATCTTGAAGCAGTGGAAACCAAGGGAGGTCTGAGAGTGGGGAGAAGCCCAGTCAGACTCAAACTTGAAAATGTCATTCTTCATCAGAAGGTCAGCAGATTGGCAGGGGGAGAGAGTGAGATGAGTTAGGGCACCTCTGCTGAGGCCCAGGATAGAGGGCAAGGCTGGACAATTGGGCACTGACAAGTATGGTCCAGAGCATGCTTGTGCTTGGTGGCTGTGCCGGGGAAGACTCTGTGCCTGTGGGTCAGAGGGAACAGGTGTGCTTGTGTCTTCTAGCCCATGGCGAGGTATGCATGGCTGCTCCTGGAAGCAACCTATTCCCTGAGTCCTGTCCTGATTTCTGCTGTGGTTCCTGTTTCGACCAATACTGCTGTTCTGATGTGCTGAAGAAATTCGAGTGGAATGAAGAAATGTGTGCTGTACCTGAGACCAGGTTGGTACATTGGTGGGTGATTAGAGCCTCATTGCCGCAGGAGAGTACTGCTTCTTAGGCCTGTCCACCCTCATAAGATGATGACTGGACCCCCTCCTCTGGGCTTGATTCACTAGACCTACACAATTTGTCCTTTGCTCTGCTCCCCCATCCTCAAGGGCATTGGTTTGCCCAGTCTTGGGCAGAGCAGGTTTCTTAGGCATCGGTCAGTGATCTCAGCTGGCTCTGTCCCTGTGGCTCACTCTGGGTGTGTACCTGTATCAACATGCCCTTAGGGTGGGCATCTGGGTGCCAGGTTGCTCCGACTAATACCTCAGGGGTCACTCCAGGGGAATTGGGCTGCGTGAAATAACCACACAGGAGACAGAAATATCTTTTTCTTTGGGGGTGCTATGACAGCTCCTCTGACCTTAAGGGTCCGCAGAAAGAGAGAGAGAGAGAGAGAGAGAGAGAGAGAGAGAGAGAGCGAGCGCGCACATGCTGACCCCTTTTACTAAGGAGAAGCCATTCAAATGAGGCAAGGGGTCAGGTTTCAGGAGGCTAAGTCTACTTAATGATGTCTGCTATCAGCAGGTTGACTGACATCTAGGTAGGCCACACCCAAGGACAGAGTAAGAGAAAGGGACACACAAAAGGCGTTTCCATGGAACATTCTATCCAAAACAGGGCAAGGGGTAATATTATAAAGGAACAGGTGAGCATAGCTCCACCCTTGGGAATGTAGGAAGGCATGCCCATGCACCAAGACACAGTCACTCCCACCCTAAAAGATAGGGGCAATCATCTCCGTTACCCAGGCAACCAGATCTCAGAGTGACCGACAATGCCACAATGCCACACCTGTCAGCAGGGGAGACAGACACAGTCACCAGCTAGTCGGCCTCCTACATCTGGGTGTAAGTGTATCCATAGTGTGTGCATGCATCTGGTTGTGTGTGTGCTTTGTGCAGGGCACAGGGTATGAGTGTTATGTCCTCCCAGCATGACCCATACATTTACCCTGTATCTGGGGTGTAGATTTTGTCATGGCCTTATACCAAGGTATATCTCCCTTTGCCATATTCTGTGTTTTCTTCATGTTTGACCACAGATGTAGAGAGTTGAGGTGGTCATACTCCTCAGCTTATGTCAGGTGCTCATCACTGGTTTGGGCAAAACTAGCCCCCTTCTGCCCCCCATCTTATATATTTACTTAAATCTTTCTGACCATTCTATTCCTCTCCTACTCCATAGGCAACCAGCCTGCTGAGCTTAAGGTATATCCTTTAAAAAAAAAATATATATATATATATATATATATATATATATATATATATATATATAAGTTATAGGTGGATACAATACTTTATTTATTTATTTTTATGTGGTGCTGAGGATCAAACCCAGTGCCTCACACGTGTAGCACTCTGCCAATGAGCTATAGTCCCAGCCCTAGTTATATCCTTTTAATTGTGTTCTTGCCAAGTCTATATTATGTATTATGTTGTGGGCACATATGTAGGATTACAATGAACTCCCTTACTTTTTGCATTTCCGTGTAGTGTTTGTATGTTTCTGTGTGCACATCTGGCCTGTACCCACCAGCTGTGTGGTTCTCCATGGTGTGAATCCAAAAGTGTTGCCATCATAGATGGCTGTGGTAGGTATCCTTATATAGTTCCTCCTTTCCTCTTTTTATGGAGCCTATAAGAATTACCTGAAAATATCTACTGGAGTGCAATTGCTAGATCAGAGGGATGTCACTAAATTACTAAGGACTTCCCAGTGCTCTTGGGAGTGGCTGCATACCTCTCAGCCAAGATTGAGGGTTCCTGATAGATAGATCATATACTACCCTTTTACTTTCAGTTTTTGGGTATCTTTGTATTTCACAAATACCTTAATTTTAAAAATTCATTATGTAATTTTTGTTGTTGTTGTTGTTGTTTTATTTCTTCCCTTCCTTTCCTCACCCTGCCCCCCACCTCCTTCCTTTGTCTGTCTCACTATTTTGTCCAGGCGGGCTTCCAACTCCTGAGTAGCTGGGACTACAAGTGTGGGCACCTGGCCTATGATAATTTAAAAAAAATAAATAAATAAAAAAGCAGGAACATTTATTCCATTTAAGTGTAATGTATTGGCTGGAGGTGTAGCTCAGTGATAGAATGTATGCTTAGCAGGTGTGAGGTCCTGGGTTTAAACTCTGACACTATTAAAAAAAAAAAAAAAAAAGATGTTAAGCTGGGCACTGTGGTGCACACCTTTAATCTCAGCGGCTAGGGAGCCCAAGGCAGGAGTTCCAAGGCAGCCTCGGCAAAAGCAAGGTGCTAAGCAACTGAGTGAAACCTTGTCTCTAAAATATAAAATAGGACTGGGGATGTTGGTCAGTAGTCGAGTGCCCCTGAGTTCAATCCCTGACACCAAAAAAAAAAAAAAAAAAAAAGGTGTTAAATGTAGTGAAGTTATTATAGAACTCTATTTGCTTCCTGAATAATGTCTTATAACCACTCAGTTTACATAATTCTCAACCCATCCCCCCAGATTGTTTTATATACTGTTACATTGTACACAATATACTCTGTGTATTATTGTATTATTTTATTGTACTGTTTATCTCTCTTGTTCTGTACTTCTGTACTTTCTTTTTTTTCTGTATTGTTTTTATGCCATTTTTTCCCACTATTTACTTCTTTTCTAACTCATATGCCTTTAATCCCTTTTTCTTGCCTTATTGCACTGGCTAGATGCAGATGTCTATGTCTTATTTCAAATTTTGAGGGAAAGCATTCAGTCTTTCACTTATGATATTACCTGTAGCTTTTTAATAAGTGCCCTTTATTGGGTTGAGGAAGTTCCCTGCTATTCTTGGATTAATTGTAGTTTTTTTTTCTTTTTAGTTATAGATGGACACAATATATTTTTTTGGTAATATTTATTTTTTAGTTGTAGTTGGACACAATACCATTATTTTATTTATTTATTTTTATGTGGTGCTAAGGATTGAACCCAGGGCCTCACACGTGCTAGGCAAGCACTGTACTGCTAAGCCACAATCCCAGTCCATGGACACAATATTTTTGTTTTATTCATTCATTTTTATGTGGTGCTAGGCAAGCGCTCTACCACTGAGCCACAACCCCAGTCCTCACTTGTAGTTTTAATCTCGAAGGGCTATTGATTTTTTTTTTTGTATCAGGAATTGAACCCAGGGTTGCTGAGCGACATCCCTACCCCTTTTAAAATATTTTATTTAGAGACAAGTTCTCACTAAGTTGCTTATGGCCTTGCTAAGTTGCTTAGACTGTCTTTGAACTTGTGATTCCTCTGCCCAGCCTCCTGTGCCACTGGGATTACAGGTATGCGCCACTGTGCCCGGCAGGGTGTTGAATTTTGTCTAATGCTTTTTCTCTGTTGAGATTTTATGATTTTTCTGTTTTATTCTCTTAATGTGATAAATTATGTTAATCTCATTCTAAAATACTATTTTATCTGAGCATGGAACTTAGTTTTATGGCTATTTTTTCTGTTTTATTCTCTTAATGTGATAAATTATGTTAATCTCATTTTAAAATACTATTTTATCTGAGCATGGAACTTAGTTTTATGGCTATTCATTGAACTTAGGTTGATTGTATTTTTCTCTTGGCATATCAAAGTTTCTATTATACACCATCTTTTAGTGTCCATTATTTCTGTTCAGATAGGAGTAAAACAGTGTGTCCCTCATTTAAAATAAATCTGGGGGCTAGGGATGTGGCTCAAGTGGTAGTGTGCTCACCTGGCATGCCTGCGGCCCAGGTTCGATCCTTAGCACCACATACAAACAAAGATGTTGTGTCCGCCGAAAACTAAAAAATAAATATTAAAATTCTTTCTCTTTAAAAAAAAAATCAGGGGCTGGGGATGTGGCTCAAGCGGTAGCACGCTCGCCTGGCATGTGTGCGGCCCGGGTTCGATCCTCAGCACCACATACAAAGATGTTGTGTCCGCCAATAACTAAAAAATAAATATTAAAATTCTCTCTCTCTCTCTCTCTCTCTTAAAAATAAATAAATAAATAAATAAATAAAATAAATCTGGCTAGGCAAGTACTCTGGCATGACCTCTACCCCTCAATAAAAATCTCTTCTGAGGGCTTTTAAAGATTTTCTTCTTTGATATTGTTCAGTTACATTATAATATATTTAGGTATGGGTTCCTTTTAACTTTTGGTGCTATGTATTTGTGAGCTTCTTAAATCTGTGGTTTAGTATCTCTCATTAGTTATGGAAAAATTTCTATCATTCTTTTTTTTTTTTTTCTTCTTTTTTGGAAGTACTAGGCTTGAAACTAGGGCTGAGCTATATTCTCAGTCCTTTTTATTTTTTATTTTGAGACAGGTTCTTACTAAGTTGCCCAGGCTGGCCTTGAACTTTTGATCTTCTGCCTTAGCATCCTGACTAGCTGGGATTTCAGGCATGTGCCACTGCACCTGGCTGCCATTATTTCTTTAAATATTACTCCTTCCCCCTCTTCTCCTTTTCTTCTGAAACTCTAATTAGATACATGCTACTCTTCTCCCTCCAGTGTCTGTTTTCTAGCTTCTCTTCCATATTTTGTCTCCTTAATGCTTCCTAAATAATGTCTTGTAACCACTCAGTTTACATAATTTTCAACCCATCCACCCAGATTGTTTTATATAGTTTCATTGTACACAATATATTCTGTATATTATGCACAAGAAAGCACACAAAATAAGTGTACAAACCAGTAATTTGTCACAAAACTTACTACCAGCATATACCACCACCCAGAAGAGAACATATATCTGCAACTCAGAAGTCTATTTGAGCCCACTCCCAATCAGTATCTCTCCCACCTCCTAAAAAGGTAACTATTATTCTAACTTTTACATAATTTTTTTCTTCTCTTTTTACTACTGGAAATTGAACCCAGGGCCTCACATATTCTAGGCAAATGCTCTACCATTGAGTTACACCACTAGTCCATTTTTTAGAGTTTTAAAAAATCCTTCTTGCCAGCATGGTGGTGCATGCCTGTAATCCCAGTGACTGGGGAGGCTGAAGAAGGAGAATCCAAGTTCAAAGCCAGCATCAGCAACTTAGCAAGACCTTGTCTCTAAATAAAAAATAAAATGGGCTGGGGATGTGGCTCAGTGGTTAAGAACCCCTGGGTTCAATTTCTGGTACCAAAAAACAAAAACAAAAACAAAACTTTCCTTCCTTCCTTCCTTCCTTCCCTCCCTCCCTCCCTCCCTCCCTCCCTTGGTGTGCTTTCCCACTGAGATACATCCCCAGCCCCCTTTTTTTTTTTTTGACACAGGTCTTGCTTAGTTGGTAAGGCTGAACTCAAACTGGCAATCCTCCTGCCTTTGTCTCCCAAGTAGCAGGGACTATAGGCTACTGATTCTGGTAAACTTTTCTTTAGAGTTATAATGCCCAGGTATGCATCTCTAAATTCCTTGGTTCAGTTTTGTCTTTCTTCTTGAGGGGAGAATAGCTTCTTTGGAACCTTGAAGAGAAACTTTTTTTTTTGTATGTTGGGGTTGAACCCAGGGTCTGTTCATGCTAAGCACATTTTCTACTACTGAGCTACCCTGCCAGACACCAAAACTTCTTTAGGTAATAGATAACATACACATAAAATTAGACAAATCTGAAGTATATAATTTTAGTGAGTTATCACAAGATAAAGACTTACATTTGGAGGGAAGGGAAGAATAGAAGTTCTTTGGACTAGACAAAGGAGAATGAAGGGAAGGGAGTGGAGATGGGAATAGGAAAGGCAGTAGAATGAATTGGACTAACTTTCCTATGTTCATATATTAATACATGACCAGTGTTTACTCCACATCATGTTCAACCACAAAAATGGGATTCTAATTAGAGTAAATTATACTCCATGTATGTTTAATATGCAAAAATACATTCTACTGTCATGTGTCTCTAAAAATAATTAAAAAAAAAACATCTCACATTTATATAACCATAACCTATTCAGGCTAAGAATAGAGCATCATAGTACCCAGAAGCCCCTCACATTCCCTCTCATTTTACATCTCTTCTGTTTTCCCCAAAGCAACTGTTTGCCGCTTTCTCTTTCTCTATCTCACTTATACATACAGGTATGCCTACATACAAAATCTATATATCATACATAGATTGCCTGTGGTTTGGTGTGTTTTCTTTCTGTTAATATTGTGAGTTTGATACACATTGTGTTATTTTCTTGGTTTATGGTATGATAATATTCACCATAACTTATTTATTCATTCTAATGTTGATGAATATCTGGGTTATTTTTATTTTTTTGTCTATTATAAATAGTTGCTGCTATGACCTATAGCTATTCTTTTTTTTTTTTTTTTGGTATTGGGAATTAAACCCAAGGGTACTCTACCTCTGAACCATATCCCCAGCCCATTTAAAAATTTTTAAATTTTGAGATAGGGTCTTCCTAAATTTCACAGTCTGGTCTTAAACTTGACTTAGCCTCCTGAGTTGCTGGGATTATTGGTATGCACCACTGTTCCCAGCTCTGCTTTGAGCATTCTTTTTTTTTTTTTTTTTTAAGATATATGTTTTAAGATATATATATATATATATATATATATATATATTTTTTTTTTTTTAGTTGTACATGGACCCAATATTATTTATTTACTTTTATGTGTTGCCAAGGGTAGAACCCAGTGCCTCGTGTGTGAGAAGCAAGTGCTCTACTACTGAGCCACAATCCCAGCCCCTGCTTTGAGCATTCTTGTACATATCTTTTGGTACCCTTGTTTATGCTTTTCTTTTCTTTCTTTCTTTATTTTTTTTTTGGGGGGGTATTGTGACTATGGGTTGAACTCAGAAGCCTTTAACCACTGAGGCATATCCTCAGGCCTTTTTTTTTTTTTTAGTTGTAGACGGACACAATACCTTTTTAAAATTTATTTTTATGTGGTGCTGAGGATCAAATTCAGTGTGTCACACATGCTAGGTAAGCAGTCTACCACTGGGCTACACTCCAGTTCCCTCAGCTCTTTTTTTATGTTTTATTTTGAGACAGGATCTTGCTAAGTTGCTGAGGCTGGCCTAGAACTTGCAATCCTTCTGCCTAAACCTCCTGAGTTGCTGGGATTACAGGTGTTCACCACTATGTTCAGTTTGTTTGTTTGTTTCTTTCTTTCTTGCTTTCTTTATTTCCTTCTTTCTTTCTTTCCTTCCTTCTTTCCTTCTCTCTCTCTCTTTCTTTCTCTTTCTCTGTTTCTCTCTTTCTCTCTGTTTTTTCTTTCTCTTTTTCCTTTTTCTCTCTCCTCTCTCTTTTTCTTTTTCTCTCTCTTTCTCTTTCTTTCTCTCTCTCTGTTTCTCTCTTTCTCTCTTTATTTTTCTTTCTCTCTCTCTTTCTCTCTCTTCCTTCCTTCCTTCCTACCTTCCTTCCTTCCTTCCTTCCTTCCTTCCTTCCTTTCTTTCATTGGGGATTGAACCTGGGGCACTTTACCACTGAGCTATATCTTCTGCCTTTTTTAAGAAAAAATTTGTTTTGAGACATAGTCTCACTAAATTGCCCAGCCTGGCCTTAAACTTATGATTATCCTGCCTCAGCCTCCTGAGTCTTTGGGATTATAGGTATGCGCCACCATGCCCTGCTTGCATTTCTTTTAAGTATATGCCTAATAGTAGATTAAGAAGGAATCGAGTTTCATTTTCAAATATAGATATCCAGTTGAACCAGGACCATTTACCGAGAAAAGTGTTTTTTTTTTTTTTTTTTTATCATTCTTCAGTGACAACTTTATTATCAACTTGAGTGTCTATATAGGCATGGATATGTTTCTAGGATCTGTTCTGTTGCACTGGTCTGTTTGTCTATCTTTGAACTAATAGAAGACTCACAATTACTGTAGTTTCATAGTAAGGCTTGATATTTTTCAATAGAGTCTTGGTTATTTTTGGCCTTTGTATTTCCATATAAATTTTAGAATTAAACTGGTGCAATGGTGCATACCTATAATCCCAGTGATTTGAGAGGCTGGAGGCAAGAGGATTACAACTTTGAGGTCAGCCTGGGCAATTTATTGAAATCCTGTCTGAAAAAAAAAAGGGGGGGGGCTGGGGATATAGCTTGGTAGTATAGCACTCCTGGGATCAATTCTTAGCACTGTAACTTTTAGAATTAGTTTCATAAAACCATCTTGGATTGTATTGACTCTATAGACTATTGTATTTATTGACTGTATACGATAGGCTGAGAATTTTCCAAAGCTTTTCTTTTCTTTCTTTCTTCTTCTTTTTTTCTTTTTCTTGCAGTGTTTGATATTGAATCCAGGGGCTCGTGCATGCTGGGTAAGTGCTCTACCATTGAACTTACCCCTAGGCCCAAATTTTCCTAATCTTTATTATGATTAGTTTTTTCTAATTCCGTCTTTGATTCATTTCTTTCTTTTTGCATTTTACTATAAGCCGTCAAGAAAAATTAAGCTGCTCCTTCAACGTTTGCTTAGAAATTTCTTTAGTCAAATATCCAATATATTTCCTATTTCCTGTTCTCAGGATCACTCACTTTTTTTTTTCTTTAGTCTTTGTAAGATCTTCTTTTCTTTAGTCTCACTGTATTCTTTTTTTTTTTTTTTTTTTTTTTTGTGGTGCAAGCGAGGCAAGCACTCTACCAACTGAGTTATATCCCCAGCCTTCACTGTAATATTAAACATGTTATCCTAATGTGTCTGATAATTTCAGTACTTAAAGTCCCTGTGGATGTTTTTTTATTGTCAGTTATTGCTGTTGTTTTTCTGTTCCTGTTGTTTAGTGTCTTAGTGATCCTGAAAAGTTTTGATTGTGTGCTTGATGATACATTTGCAAAATTGATTATAGAAATTTGGAGCTCAGGACTCTCCAGGGACATTAGCACTCTAAGATCATTTTGACCTGATTGCAGGGGCTGAGATGATTAGAAGCTCCTTTCTTCTCAAGAAACAGCTTTTCAGTCACAGTACAAGTGAATGAGTGTCATCAGGGCCACCCACCCTTGTAAGGCTCCTTGTCACCTTGGCCTCTTGAAGCTCCAGATGTGCTAGTTGACTTCCCAGCTGCTAACTCCCCTAGGAGAAGAAAGACCTTGGGTATGATGCATATTTATGATCTTTGTTACCAACCTTACTGCCACTGGGTCCCAGCTGTGTATTCTCCATGTCATTACCCTCCAATGCTTTCAAACTGATTATTTATTTATTTATTTATGCAGTGCTGAAGATCAAACCCAGGGCCTAGCTCATGCTAGGCAAATGTTCTGTCCTAGAGCTGGCACAGTGGCACATGCCTGTAATCCCAGGGGTTCCGGAGGCTGAGATAGGAGGATTGAGAGTTCAAAGACAGCTTCAGGAGTGGTGAGGTCCTCATCAACTCAGTGAGACCTGTCTCTAAATAAAATACAAAATAGGAGATGTGGCTCAGTGGTCCAGTGCCCCTGTGTTTAATGCCTGGTACAAAAAAAAAAAAAAAAAATTCTACACGGAGTTAATTTTCAGCTCCACACTGATTTTTTTTTTTTTTTAATATGAAAGTCACACTTTCAATATCAGGTGCCACTCATTGTACCTTGAGTGTGTCTTCTTGAAAAGAATATACAATTGTCAAATAATCTTTTAAGAACTACACAAAATATGGACCACTTCACAATTTTTCATGTCATCCTTGTGCAGGGGCCATGCTAATCTTCTCTGTATTGTTCTAATTCTAAAATTGAAGGGAGCAGCCCACAGTGATTTTGGGGGGTTGGGGGTACTGGGGATTGAACCCAGAAGCATTTCACCACTGAACCCTTTTATTTTATTTTATTTTTTTATTTTGAGACAGAGTTGCTTAGTTGCTAAGTTGCTTAGGACCTAAGTTGCCAAGGCTGGTCTGGAACTTGTGATGTTCCTGCCTCAGCCTCCCAAGTTGCTGGGATTACTGGCATGCACCGCTGAGCCTAGCTGGAATTGGCTTTAAAATAATTCAGAAAAGGGGGACTGGGGCTGTAGGTCAGCAGTAGAGCACATGCCTAGCATGCAAAAGGCCCTCAATTTGATCCCCAGTACTGCTGAAACATAATTGTAATCCAGGTTAAAAAAAAAAAGTAGTAGGAGGTATATGAAACAACAGAGTCCTGGTAACTATGGAAATGAGTGAAAGATACATAGCTCCCCTGAGTTCAATCACTGGTAACCCCCCTCCCCCCCCAAAAAAAAAGCCAATTCCAGAATTACAAAAATTTCTCCTTAACTGTTAGCTTTCTTCGTTAAAAATGAGGCCTTTAGACTTAAAATCAAAATACTATAGTGATGCAGCCACGTCAATATTTATAGCAGCTCAATTCACAATAGCTAAGCTATGGAACCAATCTAGATGTCCTTCAATAGATGAATGGATAAAGAAAACGTGGTATATATATATTCAACATATTTTATATATATATAATATATATATATTATTTTATATATATATATTACTCAGCTTGAAAGAAGAATGAAATTATGGCATTTGCTGATAAATGGATGGAGTTGGAGAATCATGCTAAACAAAATAAACCAATCCCCAAAACCAAAGGCTGAATGTGTTCTCTAATATGTGGTTGATAATTCACAATAAATGGGGGAACTAGAGAAGTAGAGTTACCTTAGATTAGGTGGAGGGAAGGGAAGGGGTGGGGAGGTGGGGATAGGAAGGATAGTAGAACAAAACAGACATTATTGCTTTATGTATATATGTGACTGAATGACCAATGTGATTCCACAACATATACACTAAGAAAAAGGAGAAATTATATCACAGCTATGTATAATATATAAAAGTGCACAAATTCAGTCTACTATCATGTATTTTTTTAAAAAATTTTTAAAAATGAGGTCTTTATATTTTTATTTATTTATTTTATTTTAGGTGCACTTAACCACTGAGCACAACCCCAATCCTTTTCATTTTTTTTATGTTGAGAACAAGGTCTTACTAAGTTGGTTAGGGCCTCACTAAGTTGCTGAGACTGGCTTTGAACCTGCGATCCTCCTGCCTCAGTCTCTCAAGTTGCTGGGATCGAAGGCATGCTCTACAGTGCCAGGCTAAAATGAATTCTTTAAAAAGAAATATGACTACCATATCGGTGACATATTTGGCATAATTAACAGTAACTCTGTAACTTTCAATATTAGTGTGTGATCAGTTACTTCTCCTATCTTTCAGAATGCCTTTCCAGAGGTGGTTTGTTAAAGTCAGAATCCAGACAAAATTATTTTATTAATTAATTTATTTTTACAGTGCTGGGAATTGCATCGAGCCTTATATATGCTAGGTGTGTGCTTTACCACTAAGCTATACCCTCAGCCTTAGGTTACCATTTTAAATATATGTATTGTACCTTTGATTTTCCCTTTTTTTTCTACTTTTTTCCTCTGTTTTGTATCTTTTTCTTTTCCTTAATTAGTCTTGCTAGAGGTCTTTCAGCTTTAGATTTATCTTCTCTATTATTTTCTGTGGCTGTTATTTACTGTTCGGTTTCTTCCTTGTTTTTTGGGGGGTTTTCTCTATTACTTTCATTTTTTTTTAATGGTACTGGGAATTAAACCCAGGAGTGCTCTACCTTGGAAATTTTATATTTTTTATATTAAGTTTTATATTTATTTATATTTATATTAAGTTTTATATTTGCAGAGAGATTCTTGCTAAGTTATACATATCTGACTCCAATTTTTTATTATTGTGCCTCAGCCTCTTGAGTAGCTGGGATTACAGGCACGCACCACTGTGCCATACTGTGTTGCTTTCACGTTTATCTTCTTGAGTTCAATAGTCTTATATATTTTTTTTAAACTTTGGTCTTGGAGATTGAACCCAGGGGTACTTTACCAGTAAGCTACACCTTTTTTTTTTTTTTTTTTTTTTTTAATTTTGAGACAGCATCTTGCTAAGCTGCTTAGGGCCTTGCTAAATTGTTGCTGCTGGCCTTGAACTTGTGATCTTTCTGCTTTGACCTCCCAAGTCAATGGGATTATAGGTATGCACCACCATGGCCAGCCAATCTTGTTTATTTTTAATCTTTTTTCTTTCCTGATAAATTCTACTAAAAGTATAACTTTCCCTTCAAGAACTACTTAAGCTATATTTCATGAATTTTGATCTGTACACTACTTTTTTTAATAATTTTTTATCTATATATTTGTTAATTTCCTTCATGATTTCTTATTTAACACACTATAATTCACAAGTTTTTTAAAAATTTGTCTTTTGGAATCATGTTAATTAAGTATGTGGGGTGTGTGTGTGTGTGTTGTTTTTTAAGCACTTCTTTTATTTGTTTACTTATTTATTTATTTGGTACCAGGGATTGAACTCAGGGGCACCCAACCCCACTGAGCCACATCCGCAGCCCTATTTTGAGACAGGGCTGCTTAGTGCCTCCCTGTTACTGAGGCTAGCTTTGAACTCAATCCTCCTGCCTCAGCCTATTGATCTACTGGGATTACAGGTGTGCACCACTGGGCCCAGCCCTTTCTTGTATTTTTAACTTTGTGACAGCATAGTCTCCTGTTATTGGTTTGTAACCTTACCCTATGTGGTTAGAAAAGATATGTTGTATATCTGTCTTTTGAGAACTACTGAGACTTATTTTGTAACCTTATATGTGGTGTGTCCTGGATACTGTCCCTGGTGCGCCTGAGAAGAATGTGTGACATTGCAGTGTGAGATTTGGTGTGTGTAATAGCTCTTCTGGAGACCTTGAAAACTACCAGTACATGATAGCTTTGGTTCATGTTATGTTTATGCACTAAGATACTGTGTTTGTTCCTGGTATGCAGGTGGGGTTCAAGTGGGTTTCTTATGAGCTTCCTTCTTTGCAGTGCACCCATCCACACGGAGCCACTGGAGCAGCTGGGCTCAGCGCTGAGGTTTGGATCTGGCTTTGACAGCGACCCCATGTCAGGGTAAATAAAACTGTGGTGCAGCTTCCTGGTAGAGGTGACAAGTGGGCTTGGTGAGACCTGTAGGGGTGGGATGGTGCAGTCAATGCAGTGGGGCCCCAATGAAGTTGTCATCATATCTGACCATCAGAACTTTTATTTACATTTTTTGTACCAGGGATTGAACCCAGGTGCACTTAACCACTGAGCCACATTTCTAGCCCTTTTTAATTTTTGATTTAGAGAGAGTCTCACTAAGTTGCTTAGGGCCTATATATATATAAGTTGCTGACGCTGGCTTTGAATTTGTGATCCTCCTGCCTCAACCTCCTGTGCCACTGGAATTATAGGTGCACAGCACCGTGCCTGACCACCAGGACCTTTAACTCTTATGTTGAAGAATTGTCTTCCTTAATGTGTTGGGGTGGGGGGCAGCTGTGATGGGGTGGGGCAGCGGTGACTGATAGGCTTAGGTGAGGGCTGCAGTGATAAAATGTGAGGTAATGATGGTTGTTTTAGTCAGCTTTTTTTGCTGCTGTAACTAAAGGACCTGACCAGTACAACTGTAGAGTAGAAAAGATTTATTTGAGGGCTTATGGTTTCAGAGGTCTCAGTTCATAGAAGTCCAGCACCATTCCTTGGGGTTCCAGATGAGGCTGAATATCATGGCAGAAGAGTGTGGCAGAGGGAAGTGGCTCACATGATCAGAAAGCAGAGAGAGAGACTCCACTCTTCAGATATAAAATATATACCCCAAAGCCATGCCCCAATTCCCACCTCCTCTAGCCACACCCTACCACTTCAGTTATCACTCAGTCAATCCTTATCAGGGGATTAAATCACTGATTGGATTAAGATTTATAGCCCAATCATTTCTCCTCTGAACCTTCTTGCATTGTCTCACACAATGAGCTTTTGGGGGACACCTCACAGCCAAACCATAACAATCATGATGGTCATAAGGGCAGTGGTGATCAGATGAGGCGATGGTCAGTGGTGGCAGTCATGGTGGTGGGGTAATGATGGCTATGATGGGGGCAATGATAGGGGCAGTGAGTGTGGTGATAGGGTGATAATGGTGGGGCAGAGGTGCTGGGAGAGCAGATGCCATGGTTATTGTATCAGAGTTTATGGATCTTAGTCACTAGTCACTATGTTGAGACCCTCATCTCAGGGGACCTAGAAGCAACCCTGTTCCCCAAACTCCAGTCCCCTTGACCAGGCTCCTGTCCTGTCTTGTCACCACCATTACAGGTGTTGAAACGCATGTTTGTGTGGGTAGAGTGAGCATGCAGCCACGTGTGCATGTGTTTTCTGAATGGAGTCTGTTTCCTGAGCTGTCTCCTGCCCTGATGTGTCTGTAAGTTCCTTTCAGCAGAAGGGGCCCACTCAGGCCTAGTTGCCCCTTTGTTTTCCTTCCCTCCCTCCTTCCTTCCTTCCTTCTTCCTTCCTTCCCTCCTTCCTTTCCTCTTTTGTAGTCCTGGGGACTGGTTGTTCTTTTGGCAGGACAGGTACTGAGACCTCAGTGAGCTCTTCCACATCCAGGGAGAGCCCTCATGCAGGAACATGGGCTTTCAGGTGGCCCCATAGGATATTCTGATACCCAGCTATTGTAGACCTGGGGGCAGCCAAGACTGAGCTTCAACTTGAGTATAGTGGGTACTATAGAGGGTTGTGTGCAGTGCTGGGGTCTATGTGGTATTTTAGGAAGAGGACCACTCTGGCTCCTCTAGAGGATGAAAAGAGCAGATGGAGTGGGTATGGCAGCCAGCCAGTGGAAGTAGCTGTGGCCAGCTGGCCAGAGGTGTTGGAGGTGAGCGGGGAGAGAGTACTTGAGGGGAAGGATAGGGAGAGGGGGAAGATGGAGTCTGGTCTTTAGCAGCTGCCAGCCAGCAAGACACAAGAGGGTGGACAGACATAGGGGATGCCCTGGTCTCTTCTTTGGAGACCGGGCTGGGCATCCATCCCTGTGTGGGGATACAGGACATATGCAGGATAAGTCCTACTCATGGGTTTGGGGTGAAAGACTCATCCCAGATCCTTTGGGTGAGAAGAGTGAGAAAAATGTTGAGGATTGAATCTGAGGGTCAGCGGTGTTTGAGAAATGGCAGCAGGAGGAGATGAGAGAAAGGGTTCAGAGAGGGGAGAGAACATCGGGAAGTTCAGGAAGGTAGTATTGTAAACTGCACTGTGAGTTGGGGACATCACCTTGGCAGAGGCATGGTGCCCTTGGCAAAAGCTGTTCAGTGGAGTAGATTGAGAATTGAGTTGAAAGTGTGTACAGTGAGACAGCTCCCTGGAGAGACTTGGCAGTGAACAGAGGAGTGAGATAGGAATTGGAGGAGGAATTAGTGTGCAGGACTTTATTGGCAGTGGTGGAGACTTGAGCTGTGAGAGTACAGAGGTGATGACATAGAATAAGGAGTCTTTTTCTTTTTTCTTTTTTTTGATACTGGGGATTGAACTCAGGGGCACTTGACCACTGAGCCACATCCCCAGCCCTATTTTGTATTTTATTTAAAGACAGGGTCTCACCGAGTTGCTTAGTGCCTTGCTTTTTGCTGAGGCTGGCTTTGGACTTGTGATCCTCCTGCTTCAGCCTCCAGAGCTGCTGGGATTACAGGCATGTGCCACTGTACCCTGCTATCAATGATACTTTTGTGAACACCCTCAGGTGGTTGCCTTTCCGAGACCCTAGGAGACACCCTTTCTGCTGGGTATTCCTGTGTACCATCCTTGGCTGAGGGCTCTGTTTGCCTACTAGAGGGTTGGTTCTTTGGTGGAGGTCCAGCTCCTGCTGCCCCGGCTATGGCCAGGTTCTTGGGAGAAGCCTAGAAGAGGAAAGGCCCTGTGGGCCAGAGGTCTGCACCAGTTCTGCCCCCATTTTCTCTTATCAGCTTTCCTTTTTTCCTCATCTTGAGCCCTCACCTATGGCCCTCATCTCTGGGTTACTTCTTGGGTTCCCGAAGAATGAGGCACCAGGTTCTTAAGAGCACAGGGACCTGGAAGAGCCCAGACCTGCCTCACCTTGAGACATCACACCCTGCTTGGGTTGTGTCCTCCTTCAACGTGGACCTTGGCTTCCCACAGTATGGCCGTGTGGTCTGCATCCACTTGGTGTGTTTCCTCTTTAGAGTTTTGTTGGTCCCCATATCACTGTTGTTTTGGATCCTGATTTCATTGTCCTGTCCCAGCTCCTTGCCACTCACAGGACTACTGGACTTGACTGATATGTTTTCAAGGACCTGAGTAGTAGAATCTCTGGTCATAGTAACCGGGGGGCCAGTCACTATTGACCCTCTGCCCTGACTCTGCTGTGACGATGAGCAGGAAAGACAGGTCCATGAGGTGAGATGTGAGAGCATCATGAACCTGGGCTGTCTTCCTGACCTCAAAGTGTTCTTTCTGTGGTTCTTAGGCCCACGTACTGCGTTATAGACTGTCTGGTGTCTTGCCAGTATCATGGGTTGTCTTAGTCCAAAGACAGCTCTTTTATTGTCTAAACACTGGGCATCTGCCACCTCCTGGAGGCCCTCAAGCCCCAACCCTACCTGGGCTGTTCGCTCCATTGGTCTCCTGCTTAGGCTGACTCTGCCTTCTGAACTTGATCTTCAGACTCCTTGATTTTGGCTTGACCCCCATTTTGGGGACGCCCCTTCCTTCCTATTGGTGGTGTAGTTCCATTAATTCTGAAACCTGATGTGGCCATGGTCCTCTGCCACATTTTGCAGCCGCTCTTGAGTGTTGCTTGGTTTCCTCAGAGCATCATGCCTGACAGTTCTGCCAGGGGCTGCCCTTGGGGTCCCTGAGTGAATTTATTAATTCATTTATTAGGAACCTGCTATGTTTTAGGCCCTGGAAATATAGTAATTGCCTAAGGCAGGCGTAAGATGCAGTTTATCAAGTGCTCACACAAAGGAATTATTATTATTATTATTTTTTTTGGTGGGGAGGTGGTTTACCAAGGACTGAACTCAGGGGTACTGGACCACTGAGTTATATCCCCACCCCTGTTTTGTATTTTATTTAGAGACAAGGTCTTGCTGAGTTACTTAGTGTCTTGCTTTTGCTAAGGCTGGCTTTGAACTCATGATCTTCCTGCCTCAGCCTCCCTAGCTGCTGGGATTACAGGCATGCACCACTGCGCCCAGCACAAAGGAATTCTTTTTCTTTTTTTTTTTTTTTTATTGGTTGTTCAAAACATTACAAAGCCCATGACATATCATCTTTCATACATTTGATTCAAGTGAGTTATGAACTCCCATTTTTACCCCAAATACAAATTGCAGAATCACATCAGTTACACATTCACAATTTTTACATAATGCCATATTAGTGACTGTTGTATTCTGCTGCCTTTCCTATCCCCTACTATCCCCCTTCCCCTCTCCTCCCATCTTCCCTCTCTACCTCATCTGCTGTTGTTCAATTCTCTCCCTTGTTTCCCCCCCCTTCCCCTCACAACCTCTTCTATGTAATTTTATGTAACATTGAGGGTCTCCTACCATTTCCATATGCTTTCCCTTCTCTCTCCCTTTCTCTCCCCCCACTCGTCTCTGTTTAATGTTAATCTTTTCCTCATGCTCTTCCTCCCTGTTCTGTTCTTAGTTGCTCTCTTTATATCAGAGAAGACATTTGGCATTTGTTTTTTAAGGATTGGCTAGCTTCGCTTAGCATAATCTGTTCTAATGCCATCCATTTCCCTGCAAATTCTATGATTTTGTCATTTTTTAGTGCTGTGTAATACTCCATTGTGTATAGATGCCACTTTTTTTTTCCATTCATCTATTGAAGGGCATCTAGGTTGGTTCCACATTATAGCTATTGTGAATTGTGCCGCTATGATCATTAATGTGGCAGTATCCCTATAGTACGCTCTTTTAAGATCCTCAGGGAATAGTCTGAGAAGGGCGATAGCTGGGTCAAATGGTGAGGAATTCTTGTTTACATATTGAGGTAGAAAGGAACTTAATTCTGTAAAAGCATTTGACAAGAAGCCTGACCTCATCTGTAGGGAGCTGATGCTTTGAACTGAGGTTTGAAGAGCGAGAAGGAATTAATGATGTAGGAGTGAGGATGGAGGGAAGAAAAGCACCCACCAGGCAGAAGGACCTGCTTGTGCAAAGGCCCTGAGGTAGGACACAGCATAGTACTTTCAAAAACTGAAAGGTTCATGTGACTGGAGCACAGACAAGGAGGGAGTGTGAGAGTCCCAGATCATGACAGACTTTGTAGATCTAACAAGGAGTTTTATTTAAATTTTTAGTTAAAAATTGGAAATTTCTTTATTTTAAGTTTATGTCTAGTTAGACAAACTCCAGAATTTTTTCTTCTTTAATTGTCAACTATAATATACATACAGAAAACTACACATATACCCATAATTTAGCAAGTACTTTACTTATAAAGCAAATTACTGTTTCCAACAGCTAGAAGAGTCATAGTGTACATTTGAGCAGGGGGTGCCATGGTCAGACCTGGTAGGATGGTGCAGTGGGGTGGCAACTGCCTCTTATCTTAGTAAGGCCAAATAGAAGCTTGGAGAGTATGCTGGTAGAAGAGGAGAAGCAAAAGGGACCTGCTGGAAGTATCCTGTTTGTCATCCAGGGCCCTAGGGTTGTGCTGGAGGGGGTAGGTGGATGAAGGTGCTCATCTGGGAGAATGGCTGCAACAGAGTAGGCAGTAGGGTGGTGAGGAGCTAGAGGTGAGCTTGTGTGTTGTTCAGGCATGCCCAGGCTGGGGCATCTCTCAGATCCCCCAGTGGAGCTATTCTGGGTAGCAGACAGCTGAGGCAAGTGAGGATCAAAGGCGGCTCTGGAAAGGCTTGGCTTCTCCTTCTCCCCCTTAGTCCCCTCCTGGCTGCTGGCACCTGGGCCATGACTGTGTCTTTAAGAGGGTGGCTCCAGGGCCTCTTGTGTCTGTCCTTCCTGCCGCTGACGTCAGGGATGGGCAGGACCGAGGAGGCGATTTGCTTTTCTTTTCCTTGAAAGGGGAGGAGATTGAAACTGAGTGGCCTCTCTTGAAAAGGGGAAATTCCAGGCATGCAGGAAGCCCTAGGGTGAAGGCGGAGGCTAACATGGGGTGAGCTTGGGTGCCATTCTTTAGAGACTGAGACAGGAAACAGAGCTTGCTCCAGAACTGACGCTGGCTCTGCCTGGGCATATCATTGATTGTGTATGAATGTGTGTTCCTACATTCCTGCCTCTAGCTGGGCAGGGAGACAGCTATGGTCTGATGGTCCTGTCTTAAGGGCTTGTACTGGCCACTTGGTGGTGATGGCTCCCATCCTGGGAGCTTGCCTGGGTGCTTTTGAGCCTAGAGTGTGCAGAGCCTATTCTTTGACTAGGGAGCCCAGCCATACTGAGAGTGTGTTGCCCCTCTGGGCTGTGAACTGGAAGCCCATGTTGGGGTAGGGTGGGACCCACACCCTCCCTGGCCTCCAAGGGGCACATGCCCTGTAGCTAACAAAGCTATTTCCAACTTTGAATGTATATGTAGTGCATTTATTTACCAAGCATTTACCTTCTATAAGAATACTTTGGGGCCCCTGGGAACATGGGAGGATAGTAAGGGGCCCTGTCTGTCTTTGGAAGTCTGTGTTGGTGAACTTTCTACCCTGCTTTTTCACAGGGCAAGCCCTCATTCTGTGGGCACCTGGGTTGGTCAGGGAAGACTCTTACAGAGACCACTGCTCTGCTCTGTCCACTCTGCCCCTCCAAATCATCCTGTCTACTTTTAGCTTTCTCATCTAGGAAGGAACCATGCCACAGTACCTGGCTTGTGGCACGTTCCTGAGAGCCATCTGCTTTGTGGTTGCAGGGGCGGGGGTGGTGATGGACAAGGTGTATATGCAGGGTGGCTCCCCTCCTGAGAGGGGAGCAGAGGACAGACCCTGGGCTAGGAGCTTTACAGAGCTCCTAGTTCACAAATAACCCCATTTTACATGTGAGGAAACTGACACTGAGACAGGTTCAACTACACAACTAGGAAGTTTCGGTATCTATATTGCTTAGAGTCTTTTTTGGTAAGAGGGATGTTCCTTGGAGCAGTTGAGGTATGGACTGCTTCTCCTGGGGAGGGGGAGGGGCCTTGGGTCATGACCAGCTCTTTGGCAGGTTTGGAGCAACTGTAGCCATCGGCCTCACCATCTTTGTGCTCTCTGTTGTCACCATCATCGTCTGCTTCACCTGCTCCTGCTGCTGTTTGTACAAGATGTGCCGCCGACCACGTCGTAAGCATGCCCCACACCCCACCCCTCATCCTACCGGGACCCTTCTTCTGTGCAGGTCCAGATTCCTGGATAGGCAAGGGCAGCTGACCAGAGCCCTATTTTGGCCAAGCTGGAGGGATGAGGGGCAAGCCAACCTCAAGACCTGGGGAACTGGAGTGTCTTAACTGGGATTCTCTTTGCAGCCGTTGTGACCACCACCACTGCCACCACTGTGGTGCATGCACCTTACCCTCAGCCTCCAAGTGTGCCCCCCAGCTATCCTGGACCAACATACCAGGGCTACCATCCCATGCCCCCGCAGCCAGGGATGCCAGCAGCACCCTACCCGACACAGTACCCACCACCCTATCCAGCCCAGCCCATGGGCCCACCAGCCTACCATGAGACCTTCGCTGGTGAGTACCACTGCAAATTCTGTGACCCTGCCTGCCCCTCAGCTCATGCCTGTACCTCCGTATCCCAGGGTATGTCATTGGATGTTTCTGTCCCTTTCTGCTAGCCAGCCCATTTGCATTACAGCCCACTGTGCCACAGCTAACCAATGTCCTCTTTACTTTCAGGAGGTGCAGCCATGCCATACCCTGCCAGCCAGCCTCCTTATAACCCAGCCTACATGGATCCCCCAAAGGCAGCCCCCTGAGTTTGCCTCTCTAGCTGCCACTTGATTATGTTGTGTGTGAGTGGTGTGCAGGCACAGTTCTTTACTGCCCTGTGTGTGGTGTGTGTGTCCTGTCTAGGCACGTGGCTTCCTCTGATACTGACCAGGTAGGGAACAATCCTTGCCAGAGTAGGCTGGGACCAAATTTTTGCTTCCTCACTTGAAATCATGCTTCCTGAAACCTCAAGCATATTCAAAGAATGGGTCTTTTCCAACTCACTCCAGGGTTACCAGGTTCAGTCTGTCACATTAGAATTGAAATTTTTATGGGCACCATGGGCCATGTATTCTGGTTTTAGGAATGGCCAGTTGCTGCTCAAAATCCTGGCTTTTTCCTAGGGTTTGGGTTACCCTTTGCAGAGCCTGTGCTGTGAAGCAGGCAAGTAGACAAAGTATGGGATTTGGCTGAAGCTCAGTGCTTTGGGTAGGTGTCCCTGGAGTGGGTGCCATACTCAGTGGAGGTTGGTCGGCTCCTGATGTCAACACACCCCAAGCACAGTCCCATCTACCTGACAGCCCTCTATCTGGACTGTCCTTCCATCCTTCCTGCAGGGCCAGATGCACTCATGATTCCTACCACCAATGGGGAAGCTGTCCCCCTTGCTGCCCAGCCTCTGCCACAGGTGGGCAAGGGGGCCTGTCCACCAACACACTCAGGTATCCTTCCTGCAGTGTTTTTTACTTTTAGCCAAATGTTTTGCCTGTTTTCTGTTTTAAGATGTGTGATAGTTGATGTGAAGCTGAAATGTATGGAGAGAAATTGATCCACAACCTAACCTCTGATACTCTGTTTCCCCTGGTCCTAGCCTGATAGGAATATCCAACTCATATACCCCAATCTATAGTTGTCCTGGCAGTAGGGACACCAGGGCCAAGGGACCATCTGGACCAAAGGTGAGGGTTGGGGGCTTGGGTGGCAGCTCTGACCCAGATACAAATACCTCGGTGTACCCTGCCCCTGTTAATGTTTGACCAGGTCTGTTTTAGCTTTCAATCTGTTAATGTGTTTCTAAGAGTCTAGAGTCTGCACCCTTGTTTATAATAAAAACAAATATTTAGAGCTGCCGTCTTCTTTTTTTTTTTTTTTTTTTTTCAGAGCCTTAGTAACTGGGATTGAGCCTTAGGCTGAGTATTGTTTCCATTCACTATTTGGATATATGTATTTTCCCTACTTTTACTGGGCTCAAAGGTTTGCTTATTTTGTGAAGAGAGTAAGGGACAAGGACTACTCCCCAAGTCCCTAGTACAGGTAGAGGCTCCAGCTGCCAAGGAAGCTAGGAGGCAAATGACTACTCAGTGTTGAGGGGGGTCTTTATTAGATTTTCCTTCTCAATCTACTGCCCAGGTGTGGCCAGGGATAGTCCATACAATGTGGCTATCGCCAAGGTGAGGAAGGCCAGCAGGCCCAGAGGGGCCAGCAGCCCCTCCCGGGGTGGGTTTCCAGGGACTATTGTTGAAGTAACAGCCTTGGGTTTTCTGCTTTCACCAATTCTGGGACTAGCATTCTTGGTAGTGGCTAAGGGTGTAGTGGCTGTGACCGCAGACCGTTTTGGGTTGGTCCCAGAAGAGGCCGTGACCCCATACATGGGCCTGATGGTGCGAAAGGGCTTGGCATGAGTATCCACCCACTGCAGCAGGGCCTTTGGCTTCCACTGACATATGCTAAGCAGAGCTAAAACATCACCCTCAGCCGTGTGTGAGTCCACTGGGGCCTGCCCATATAGGCGGGTATAGATACTGCCCAGGCTGTAGCTCTTCCTTGGGCCATGCTCTGAGGGGCTGCTAGTTTGTTCCAAGGCCTTCAGGGCAGCAATGCTGTCCACACAGAAAGCACCATCCAAAATACTGGCAAGACCCAGCATAGCCAACTCTGCCTGGAGCAGGGGGAAGTCGTAGCGGTCACCGTTGTGTGCCACCAGGCACCAAGGCTGTGGCTGGCGCTGCAGGAAGGCTTGGAGCAGGTTGGCCAGGTTGTTATCAAAGCGTTGACGCCCATGTGCTGTGAGCACAGCTGTGCTCAGACCTGTGATCTCGCTGGCTGCAGGACTGCAGGCTTTCCCAGGAGCCACACACAGTGAAAGCTTGTCTGCCACGCGTGGTGGCAGGGGCACTGTGGGTGGTGACCCTTGAGAGGTGAGAGTATTCTCCAGGGCACATCTGTGGACAGCCAGCAGGCACAACTCCGTGACCTTGGGTTGGGAGAACGGCAGGCCGGTGGCCTCCAGGTCCAAGAAGATGAGGGTCTGCATGGGACCAGGAGGTGGGGCCTGTGAGCCCATGCTGGGGTAGGTACCTGCTGCTGTGCCTGGGAAGGAGCATGAGGTTGGAGGTGGAGCATGTGAATGCAAGGGAAAGATCTGAAGTGAGCAGGCTCTGGGGGCAAGGGTGGGAGGAGAGTGGGCATAAGTACATTGTAGGTTTTGCCTGCACAGTCAGGCACTGTCTGAGAGCTCTAGAGCCCATTTTCAGGGCAGGAAGTTGGTGAGGGTGGGGTAGCTTCCTTAGAGGATGACTGTACTTTTGGGGAAGGTTCCCTCTTCCTCACATGGGTTTGGTCCCGCCCTTAGTGCCCACCTAGTACTATGTGGGGGAAACCCATGACATTCTTGCCCTGCCCCATCCCCTTGGGGGTCCACACTTACCGGAATAGGGAGGCAGCAGTGACTAGGAAGAGTCAGGCACGCACACTCTTGCTGGCCCTGCTGTTGGCAGCAGTGGCGGGAAGTGAAGCTGGGTCTGGGCCCGTCTGTGAGCCTGCCTCGTGAGCAAGGCCCGCCCTGCTCATCAGCTTGCCTAGTCTGTGCCTCTTTTGCTAAAACCCCTCCCTCCCCAGGCATCCCAGAAGATCTGCTCAGATCCACAGCTGTGGGCCTGCTGGCTGACATTGTGCACGGGGGCCCTCATGCTGCTGAGAGCACACAGAGAAGACAGCTGCCTCAGCTGTCTCCAGGTGCCAGGCTAGTTCCAGGTCTCAAGCAATGCTGTGAGCCCCTGCCATGGCCCTTTTGTGCCTAGTCCTTGGCCTACTTTCCCAGGTTTAGTTCTGGCCTAGGGCAGCCTCCTATCTGCCACACAATGGTTTCTCCCCACGGCCCCAGCCAAAGCAATGACTCAGGACAATTCCACCAACAGGCCAGGGCTTTCCTCAAGGCAGATTAGTTACCATGGGGACCGTCTCAGTTCCAGCCAGGGAGATGGTGGGGGAGGCGTCTAGTCTTCCTGGGTCCCCGTCCAGTTCCTTCCCTCCCACTCAGCCAAACAGATCAGAGAAACAACGCATTCTCGGCAGGAACTGCCGGTCATTGCTTTTAATCAGAGGATGTGGTGTGTGAGGAAAGCAGCAGT
The DNA here is from genome assembly GCF_045843805.1 of Urocitellus parryii. Taxonomy (NCBI): domain Eukaryota; kingdom Metazoa; phylum Chordata; class Mammalia; order Rodentia; family Sciuridae; genus Urocitellus; species Urocitellus parryii. The sequence continues at coordinate 91,442,983 of NC_135532.1, read as the reverse complement.
GCTGGTGCCCCCTTGTGGCAGGATGCTCAGGGCCTCAGCCACAGTCCATTTCAGGGTCCTCCATGTCTGTCTCCGTGGCACAGAGGTCATCCAGGGCTGCCTCTGAGCCAAAAGGAAGAGGGAGGGTTCAATGATGAAGGCCTGAAGGTGCTAGGTAGGACCTGGGGGAAGTCCCACCTGTCCTCCCCCAGCACCTGCAGGAACTAACCAGTCCCTTCCATGCCCAGGCCTTGCTCCCTCAGCTATTATGAGCAAAGTGATAACAAAGGCAATTCAGATCAGGATATTCTGGAAAAACCGTGGCTCTGCCAGGCCAATTCAACAAATATGGGCAAAGGGCAGCCCAATATTTTCAGAAGAGCCACAGCATGCAGGGCAGAAGGTCCTTTGAATAGGAATCTCACTTGCTCACAAGGATCAGGGAGAACCCACACGTGGGCTTATTGGCTCACCTTCACAGTCAGTCACGTCAGGAAGCCCTCGAATCAGCATGCTGACCCCTGGCATCACCTGGTCATACTGATGCAGGACTTCCACACAGTGCACAGTAAAGAGCTTGTCCTTCTGGGACAGACTGTGCAGGAGCAACACTGTGTCTCGCAGACACCGCACTGTCCGCTTCTGCTGGTCAGTCTTTGGGAGCCCCCCTGCCCTTTGCATGGTCAGCCACTGTCTGTGCAGCATCACTGTGAGAACTCTAACCACCTGGAGTGAGAAAGTGTGCAGACTGAGGTTTCCAACCTTTCTGTGCCCTAACACCCTGTTCAGCCTAGCTGCCCCAGGGGAGCAGGGCTCTAAGTAGGTCTTATGCAAGGTTCCTTTATCCACAAACAGAGCTGCCGTGTTGTTGGCACTGGATACTCACCTCTACATTGCATTGACAGTCAGAGCCAGTGACTGTGGCGGGAGGGCTATACACACCCAGTTTGGCCAGGAGCCACACTGCCTGGAATAAAAAAAAGATTCTATTTTATCCTGTCAGAATAAGACCCTTGTCACTGTGCAAGGGCTCTTTCAGGCATCTCCTACAAGAGCTCTAGCTGCTTTGGCAACTGCTTGTCTGTACAAATGGGGTCTTAGAAGCAGTGGTATGGGGTTTCCAGGCTAGACTCAGAACTAGCACCTGAATTTCACCAATAACCCGCCTGCCTCCAGACTCATTTCCAACTACCAGGCCCCAAAGCCAGGATAGCATCAATTATCAGGTAACTCAGCTGAGTCCCATTACAACCTGTATTGCATCTGTGTGGGGAGTGCCTAAATGAGTTGCTTGATAAGCTGCAAGCTGCTTGATAAAAACTCTTGTTACCAAAAAGAATTAGTCCCCTTTCTCTCCAGAGAGGAGGGGAGAATTTGTGGTCTTTTAAGATGGAGTGATGAGCAATCTCCATAAGGTTCCCTGTTTTACCTCTTGTTCCAGCTGAAGCCACTGTATCTCTGAAGCCACCTTATCAGGCCTTGATGTGATGTACATGTACAGCAGCAGGAGGAGGCAGCTTTCTGAAAAGGATACCCCTATCTCACTCAGGGTCCCCTTTCTGCAGAAGCCCTCAGGAGGCCCCTGTCCCTGCCCCAACCCCTCCCTCCCTCTGTAAGAGTGCAGGCCCACCTTTACCAGAGTGGGAACAGAGTTGAGGTGCAAGGCTATCATGGTCCACTAGGAGGGAGAGCAGCTGGACAGCCAGCAGCACACAAGGCAGGGGTGTCTCTGGGCTGAGGCACCGTGGCAGCACTGGCAACACACACTGGAACCTGAAAGATGGGCCCAAAGAAATGTGACACTCCTTAAAAGGAGATCTGGTTCAGCCAGACCTTGGTTCAAATGCTGCTCCCTCTCACACTGACTACTTAGTATGAAGCTGTCTCATGTGAACGAATGGACACTACCTTCACTGCAGACTGCTATGGCTCAGAGATGATGGCCCTAACCTTGCACAGCAACACCCAGTAAATGGGAGAGGATTCCCTGGACCTGGGATGCCTGGCCTCTACAAGCTCCTGGTCTCTTCCCTGCCTATGCTCCCAAATAGGGATGCAGGGCATAACTTGGTAAGTTCTTGCTTACCACCACAGGACTCACCAGGACTCTAGAAGTGACAAAAAATGGACCAGGCTATGGCTGGATGTTATAAGGCCACTCACAGAGCAAGGAAGACCATTTTCTCTTCAGTAAACACTGGTCACCTCTGCTGTCATTGTGGGGTGTGCATGGGTAAGAGGCTCTGGGTATACTTTCTCCCAGGTCTTAGGGGGAAAGGGATAGCTATGACCAAGGGACCAAAGAACCAAGTCTCAAGGCAACTGCTGCTATTTGCTCAATCGCCCAGCCTGCAAGAGCATGACAGGGAACTGGCCTGGTGACTGGGGAGCCATCATCTAAAACACTCTGTGGGTTAGACTATATCTTAGCATGAAGATCAAGAATATCCCTCAGTATGTCACTATTTGGGTGAACTCATTTTATGGCATGTCCTGTAAGCATGGAAGAAGTTGCATTTTCTTTAGTTGCCAGAGACCCTGGAACTTTGTGGGAAACTGGAACTTAACCTGGTTACCTGCTCTCATTGTTCAGCTGCAAGTGGCCCTTAATTAGTCACTAAGGCTCCTGAAAGTATCTGCAAGAACAATTCACTTTTGTATAAAACACAGTGGTTTCCAAGTTATTTCTTGCTAGAACTGCGAACTTTTTAAAAATGAAATTTCATGTATAGCCTTTGTATACAAGAGAAGTCATGCTGTTCCAGTTAAAACTGGGAATGAGCTAGGTGTAGTGGTTCACAAATGTAATCCCAGTGACTCGGGAGGTTGGGCAGCAGGATTGCAAATTCAACTTGGTGAGATCTTTCAAAAATAAAAAAAAGGCTGAGCTGGGAGTAATGGTGCATTCCTGTAATCCCAATATCTCAGGGGGCTGAGGTGGGGGACCCCAAGTTTGAGGTCAATCTCAGCAACTTAGTGAGGCCCTGTCTCAAAATATAAAATCAAAAGATCTGGGGATTGGGGCTGGGATTGTGGCTCAGTGGTAGAGTGCTTGCCTAGCACACATAAGGCAAAAACCCCTTCTAACTCTGAACCCCAAACTACAATATAGTGAAAAGACAAGGGACAAACTGCTTTGAAGACTGGGTAGGTAAAGATTGGTAGCAGGAAAGACGGCAAGTTTCCTGGCTATTTGTACTGTATCACATACTATGTTCAAACCCTGATAGCATCCCCTGCCCTAGTTTTCTCTGAGGCAAAAAGAGAGCGGTGTGTTAGTGGGGTTCAACTTGAGCATGGAAATATGAGGATTTTTTTTTTTAATGCTGGGGACTGAACCAAGGGTGTTTTCCCACTGAGCTATATACCTAGTCCCTTTTATTTTTTGAGACAGGGATTCACTAAATTGCTGAGGCTGGCCTTGAACTCAGTGATCTTCCTGCCTCAGTCTCCTAAGTCACTGGGATTAGAGGCATGCCCCACCAGGCCTAGTTAAGCATAAAGAATTCTGAAGAGAAGCACTGATTGGGAGATGTGTCAGAGAGTTAGGCAATGGCTCAGGACAGAGTTGGTTTAGAACCAACCCCAGAACACTCCCTATGGGATTTTTCAGACAAGTTTTCCTCTCTCACCATAGGGTTTATTCAATAATTACTGACTGACTACTTAGAGTGAGCCAGGTTCTGTGTGAAGCAGAGGATGCAGGGCCATGTATGTCACACGAACCAGCGAATGGAGGGCATCTGTGTCTGGCCTATATTGACTATCCATTAAATTGCTATTTTTGAATACCTCTGGGGACAAGTTCAACAGGAATGGAATGGGGTGCATCTACTAAGAGAAATGGTATGAACTTGGTTTCTAGAATTCATTCACTTAATATACATGAAAAAGCAAATAGTCACTGTGAATTGGCTCTTGTGTAATGATTCTGTCCCCTACTGTGTTGCCCATATTGTGCTGTAGTTGTATCCAACTCTTGAGCAGCACCTTTGGAATGGATCAGACCAACCAGAAAATATTCACATGGAAACTAGGATCCAGAAGTGTTTTTAGGGAACAGGCATGCTGAGCTCAGAGATGAGAAAACTTAAAGTTTATGTCCAGTCAGTGGAATCATTCCAACACAAGCGCTGGCATCTTGGAAGAATACTATGAGGGAGACTGGACAATGGTGGGTTGGATGGTGTTTCTATTTGCTCCCATCTCACAGCTCTGGACTCTCAAGTTAGGAATTTTTTTTTTTTGTACCAGGGATTGAATCCAGTGGCACTTAACCACTGAGCCACATCCCCAGCCCTTTTTAAAATATTTTATTTACAGACAAGAGTCTCTCTGAGTTATTTAGGGCCTCACTAAGTTGCTAAGGCTGGTTTTGAACTCACGATCGTCCTACCTCAGCCTCTCTAGCTGCTGGGATTATAGGGCGTGTGGCTCTAAATTAGGAATTTATGATAACACTGTAAGCTACGTTCATTATACTTCCACTTCTAACACAGCCTATGAGAGGCAAGCAACAAGTAACTCAAGTTAGAGGTAGAAACAATGATGAGAGGCAGATATTCAGCAAGGTCAGCTTGTGGCTGCAGACCTTCCCCATACCCTCTGCTTCCTTAGTTCCCCATACCCTCTGCTTCCTTAGGGAAATTCAACAAACTTAAACATGTTGTGCCACATAGGCTTCACCTGTTCCATTATCTCAGGTTCAGGGCCTCTTGGTTTAGCCTTTGTCCTGGGACAGGATACTCTTCCACAGTGGCTAACAGCTTCCTTATCACATGTGTCTTTTGCTTACCTGCAGTCTAGAATTAAACCACACAAACCCCACTTATTTGGTTATTTGACATGTGATCCCACTTCTTAACACCTCAGAACTATCTGCACCTGGGGCTGGGGATGTGGCTCAAGCGGTAGCGTGCTCGCCTGGCATGCGTGTGGCCCGGGTTCGATCCTCAGCACCACATACAAACAAAGATGTTGTGTCTGCCGAAAACTAAAAAACTAAATTAAAAAAAAAAAAAAAAAAAAAGAACTATCTGCACCAAGCAGAGCTGAATAGTGGGATAAGTGAAGATGTAAGCAATGTACAAGGGCCAAGAGGTCAGAGAAGACACATAAAATCATGCCTCCCTTGCTGCTTTATACCTGGGCAACAAATCAGAGGAAGCGTTTTCAGCTAATTTCACCAAAACTTTGAGGCACTGGCTCGGGACACTGATGTGAAAGTGACCTGTTGCTGCAGAAGAGAAAGCCAGTAAGTGAAGTAGCATCTTCAATAGTGGATGCAGTCCTTGGTCGTCCGCAACCTCCTTGGGGACTGAGATTGTATCTCCACAACTCTGTCTGTGAACCAGGCTCTCATTTCCTTCCCAAGCAGCAGAGTCTGCCTCAACTCCTGATAGTAAGAGGCAGACAACTGCTCTGCTGTGGCACACCAGGTGCTGAAGAATGCTAAGTGAAGCTGCAGAGAAACCTTCCAAGTTGCTAACTGAGTCATCAGGGTTGGCCTCTACCCCAGAGCTCAAGCAGGAGGTATGTGTTGGAGAGTCCCCAGGTGCTCCACTCCTCTTAGCAGCTGCCAAATCCTGCAGAGCCTGGCAATACAAGCCAATGAAGAACTGGATAAGGGGGAGAAGGTGCACGGCTCCAGGAAGCTGGCAGAGTGGGAAGGCCATTTTATCTCCTTCTGTGTCTCCATCACATAAGCCTTGATTCCTGGCAATCAGATTCAGTCCTGTGAATGCCAGATTCTGTGCTTCTTTCAGGGCCAAGGGGCAAAACGATCCACTTCGAGAATTTGTAGCTCTGAGGTCTGAAATCCCAGTCAAGGTACTGGCAACAAACAAAACAAAATAAAGATAAGGTCAAGGGCCTCAAATAGCCTGCCTGCCAAATTCTCCAGTCTCTCTGCACATCCCATGGATCTCCCAATGCTGGCCAGGGCCAGAAAGGGACTGACTTCCTAGAGACAAGTTTTTCAGGAGTATCATGCTTACCTGCCAAACCCTGGTGGCTGCAAGAGGGTGCTAGTAGGAGTTTCAGAACAACTGCTTAGGAGGTGACAAAGACTTAGGGATGACCCTGGGATCAAAGGCTGCTTCAGGAGCAGATTTATCAAAATGGAACCTGTAGGAGAAAACAAGGTAACCTAGAAGGTTCTGACATGTGAGACCTTTTCTATGGCTTCAGAAGGAAAAGATGAGAACTCTTTGGATGCCAAGTGTCTTCTAAGCTGACACAAAGCTCTGTAAGATGCAGAAGGCTCTGGGATGTACCTGCTCTTTGCCCCCCCCACCCCTTTAATTTTGTGTGTGTACCAGGGATTGAATTCAGGAGCCCTCGACCACTGCCACATTCCCAGCCCTATTTTGTATTTTATTTAGAGACAGGGTCTCAATGAGATGCTTAGAGCCTCGCTTTTTGCTGATGCTAGCTTTGAACTTGCAATCCTCCTGTCTCAGCCTCCTGAGCTGTTGGGATTACAGGTGTGTACCACTGTATTTGGCTTCTTTACCCTTTTCTTTTTAGAGAAGTCTTGCTGTGCTGCTCAGGTTAAACTCCTGGGCTCAAGCAATCATCCTGCCTCTGTTTACAAGTAGCTAGGACAACAGGTATGCACCACTGCACCAAGCTTGCCCTTTCCTTTCTTTTTTTTTTTCAATTAATTAATTCATTTTGTGGTTCTAGGGATTGAACCCCAGTGGTGCTCTACCATTGAGCTACATCCTCAGTCCTTTTTGGAGTTGTAGAGATAAAAGATGTGCACCACTGTGCTTAGTTGCCCTTTCCATTTTATAAAGTCATAGTCTCCTACTTGCCTGAACTCTGCAGGTCTGCCTGGGGCATGGATTCTCAGAGAGCCAGACAGTTTACAGGCAATTATACTGTGTGTGACAGAAGACGATAAGAGTCATGTAAGTCCCTACAGGAAAAGCAGGAATTTTTGGTACCTTGAGTCTTTGACTTTTGCATCCAGCTATCAGCAAAACTTTTCTGTACCTCTTCTTGCATTTTGGGATTACCTCTCAGGCTGTGGGTCTTATTATCTGAAACTAGAAAAAATGAGAATCAAAAGTTGAGCACAAAAGCACAGGCATTATCTGTAACTCTGACATGCAATGAATTTCAAACACAATCAGGTTGTTCTACTTCTTTAACCTTGGATAAAGAAAGACTCAAAGCAGCTCAAGATCCCTCACATCTTTTGCCTTTCTCATGCAAAACAGGAATTCACAAAAGAAAATCAAGCTGTTTGCCTTACTTCAAAATTAAATAATAAGGTGAAAACAGTAACCACTAACAGTTATACAGGGCTAAGTAAGGGTCAGACACTGCTCTAAGAGTTTTAAAAACATATTAGCTCCTTTGCTTCTCAAAGCAATCCTACCAGGAGGTGTTATCATTCACTATTTAGATATAGGAAAGTTGAGACACAGAGGTTATGGCCCTTGCCCACATCAGCTAAGCCAATAAGTAATGTGGATGGGATCTATATCCAGACTATTAGGCTCTACTGTCTGCTTGTAATACTATCCTGCAGTACCCTATTAGTTGCTAGACACCAAAAATATGAGTGGTCTGCAGTTTCTTAGGAGTGATGTGATGGTCAGTGATTTGAAAAGGCTGATGGTAAGAGTTGATGTATTTGAATTATACAATCATCTAGCATGGCAGAATCTCAGAGTGAAAACTATTAATGTAGATGATCTTTCTCTAGACAGTGGCAGCATTCCCTGTCTAGAGTGGCTATAAAACTCATGGCTGGACTATAAAAGGAACACAGGTCCCTGCAATCTAGCTATGTTTCTGGTATGGTCCATATAAAATGACTGTGATGGTTTCAAAAGATGGTCACAGAGGCTGAGGATGTATGTAGCTCAGTTTAATGGTAGAGTGCACAGCAGATGAAGAAACAAACAGACAAAAATAAACAAGAGCCAGGTGCAGTGGCACATGCCAGTAATCCTAGCTGCTTGGGAGGCTGAGACAGAAGGATTCAAATTTGAGACCAGCCTGGGTGACATAGGAGACCCTGTCTCCAAATGGAAAATAAAAAAGGGCTGGTAGAGTGCCCCTGGGTTCAATCACCAGTAAGGGAGTGATGTTGACAGACAAACAATCAATGTGCCTACAAATTCTTTGACACACCTCCCTTCAAACAGTGCAGCCTCTTTTCCTTTCCACTGAATGTGCCAGATCCTCATTAACTTGCCTTTGACAGAGAATGCGGCAAAAGTGATAGTATGTGACTTCTGAGACTAGGCCATAAAAAGAAAAGCTTTTTGCTGGATCTCTCTGAGTTTGCTGGCTCTAGAGGAAGCCATCTATCAAGTTATGAGGCCACCCAGTAGCCCTATGGAAAGGGATTATGTTGTCAGCCATGTGAAAGAGCCACCTCGAGAAGGTTTCAGTGATTCTAGTCCCTATAGAGCTAAGCCATACTCATTATGTCCCACCTGAATTGTTAACCCACAGAAATCAGGAGAAAATAAATAATTGTTGTTTAAGGTTGGATAGTCAATTAAACCATAATAGATGACTAATAGACTGACTTACCCTCTCTGCCCACAAGAGACTTGTATCCTGGCTCTGTCTGGCAAGGGTGGGGAAGGGACATGTTAGCATTAAAAGACTCCTTTGTAGGGAAAGATGTTTTTCCAAACTGTGGAGAATATGCTTCTGGCTTTATAACCACAGAAGGGCTTTTCCTAGGACTGGAAAAAGTTAACTGTGAAAGCAAAGAAATGATCTACTAAAATCACTTAAAATACTGGTTAGAAAACTTTCAACAAAATTTAAACTTTTCATGTCTAGGTGTTTGACCAGACTGCATCAGTTATTTATATGTCATTCTTTGTCCAGGAACACAGTATAAAATGTTCATTTGGTTATTTTGATCTAAATTACTGAAAAAGTATTTCATTTATTTTCATATTCTCCTAATCACCCAAAAATATTGGCCATGATTCCTTTACCATTTCCAATTCCACTGAAACTTTTCAACATGAAACAACCTATTTTTTTTTAAATTTATTTTTTAGTTGTAGTTGGACACAATATCTTTATTTTATTTTTATGTGGTGCTGAGGATTGAACCCAGGGCTTCACATGTGCTAGGCGAGCACTCTACCTCTGAGCCACAATCCCAGCCCCCACCCCCCCACCATTTTTTTTTTTTTTGGACACCACGGATTGGATCCAAGGGTGCTCAATCACTGAGCCACATCCTTAGCCCTTTTTTATTTTGAGACAGAGTCTCATCAGGTTGCTTACAGTTTTGCTAAGTTGCTGAGGCTGGCTTTAAACCTGACATCCTCCTGCCTCAGCCTGACAAGCTGCTGGGATTACAGGCCTGTGCCACCATACCCAGCAAAGAAGCTAATTTTTAATAGGGACTATTAGAAAATGTGTTGAAAACTGAGTAAGGTGTTCAGAGCCAACATCTTCATATCAGAGAAGCAGTCTTAGCCCTCTGATCTGAGGTTTTCCTGTTGTTAGCTGGGTTTTCCTGTTGTTAGCCCTCTTGTATCACCTGAAGTTATATAAGGCAAGAAGTTCAATTATATTCCATGCCTGTTATGAGCAAAGGCAGAATATTTAATACCAGAAAAAGTTACTGTGACTGACACTGTTAAATTTCAAGACTGATACTGACAGTGCCAGACTGCTTTGCCAGGCAAAGAAAGGGCAGGATACAATAAAGCTGAGCACATCTGCTCAGCAAAGGAGGGGCTGATAGACAAAGGTTCCAAGGAAGCAAATCAGCGGAAATATTCTAAAGAACTAGGATTGAAATATACTCATGCTTGGGCAAAACCTGTTATGTTAAATAAATAAATTATATTGAAATGAAGACTGGCCCATCCCACAAATTTGCTAATTATTTTTCTAGTCTCAGGTATTGTGTTTATAATGTATGATTCAGAGAAAGTATTTCCAGATTGTGGGCCTTTATGCTGTGATACCTGAAACCATTCAGCCTGATCCAAACCATCTTTGAATTCTTTACAAAAGAGGACCTCTGACCAGGTGGTAGGATCTCAATGGCCTTTATTTAGGACCAGTCTGAGAGAGTTCTGTAGACTTTTTACTAAATAATGCAAAACTTAATAATTTCTCCAGCACTATCCTTACCTGGCATGGGAAACAGAAGAAACAGCAAGTTTATTTGCTCGTTCACTGCTCTGAAGCCTTGTCCTTAATTCATTCATTTCTGCATCTTTAAACTGGAGTTCAGACTGCAATGATTGGAGCTGAAAGACAAAGGAAATATACTTGCAATGGCACCACCACATTCACAAAAATATCTCTGGGTTTCAAAATCCTAAGCTAGAAAAAGAAATACAATGAAAAATACATATGAAAGTTTGCTATGATACAAACGTCCTAAAATATCAAACATTAGCCTTCTTCCTAAAAGATAGCCCAATACTTTTAACTATTGTGAAGAAAGTTTGTGAGGGTTTAAATCTGGTCCCACCATTTACTTAACCTGGCTGAATCTGTAACATAAATACTGTCTTCTTCATACTTGGGAGGATCAAGAACAATGAATATAAAATACCCAGCATAGAACTTGAGACGATGCCGTATCTTAGCGGTAACATATTTCTTTATTTGATAGAGTCTTGCTATGTTGCCCAAGCTGGCCTTAATCTCACTATCCTGATGCTTCAGCCTCACAAATAGCTGGGATTATATGTGTGACACCATACCTGACTGTTATATTTTCATCAACATAGTGGTCACAATTCCAGGTCTTCATGAAAGTCTTAGCAGAGTATCTGGAAGTTTTACCTAAATCCTGTATGCATATGTGTGTGTGTGTATGTGTGTGTGTGTGTATTTACACTGTGATACCTCAAACCATTCAGCCTGATCCAAACCATCACTGAATTCTTCACAAAAGAGGACCTATACACACATACATACATATACAGAGGAAAGAAAAAGAGAGGCAGGGGTGGGGTGGTGGTGGGGGAGACACCAGATGATCTGCCTCCAGGCCTGTAGCCAAACAGTATTCTCCACATACACATTGTACCAGACACAGCATCAGTAACAATAAGTGCAGGAATGTTTGAATCTCTTAATACCCTTTCTGGGGCTGGGTTGTGGCTCAGCAGTAGATCGCTCGCCTGGCACGTGGCAGGCCCTGGGTTCGATCCTCAGCACCACATAAATAAATAAATAAATAAATAAATAAATAAATAAATAAAGGTATTGACAACTACAACTAAAAAATAAATAAAAATAAATATTAAAAAAAAATTACCCTTTCTGGTTATTTTCTGAAACAGATAAATGAGACATGAAGCTTAGGTCATTACCTTGAGGTCATCACTTGAATGTGATGATGCCTGGATTCAAATTCTAGTTTGGCTGACTGCAAATTCCTTGCTCTTCTCATTTACATTAAAACTCAACTACTGTGCTGGGCACATGTGTGTATTTAAAGTTTGCTGAATGAAGTAACGGCAGAATAAGACCCTATGTCCTTTAGGCTAAAGCACTGGGAAGTGATGAAACAAAGTGGTGGTATATACTGGTTACCTACTATTTGGTTGTTCTTTCCAGAACAGCATCTCCCTTTCCCTGAGATATAATCATTTCCCTATCTTAGACCATGTGATTTGAATGGGAGCTGTAATCTCTTTGATATGGCAACTGATCCAGGGATAGACACCCAACTCAAGTTAGACAAACTGGAGCCTTTCTCAGAATTTTAAAACTTGAGATGAGGAAGCTCAAGTCTGAACTGTGCTATAGAGTTATGAAATAGGAGTAGGAGCTCAGGAACTACTGGAGAACAAACCCTCTATCATAAGGATGGAACCTGTCTACAGCATAGAGAATAAAAATAGGAGTGAAATGAAATCTCAGCATACTTTTTATTTGCATTTCCCTGACTGTCCTGGTAAGGTTTAAGTCATTTGAGGCCCCAGTACACCCCTGTCTTCCAAGTCTTAGTTATGGAGTCCAGTACATTTCCTTTTGGACTAAACTAGATCAACTAAGTTTCTGATGACAAAGAACCCTTAATTAAGCATGTTTCTAGAAATTCTAAGCTAGTGATTTATTCCTGCTTACCACAGCAAATTCAAGTTCTTTTCCAACCCATAAGCAGACTCTAGAAGAAAAGTGAATGGCAATTTGCTAAAAGCAGAAAGTATTTAAGAAAAACAAATAACTAAACAGATTATTTCTTTTTTTTTTTTTAAGAGAGAGTGAGAGAGGAGAGAGAGAGGAGAGAGAGAGAGAGAGAATTTTTAATATTTATTTTTTAATTCTCGGCAGACACAACATCTTTGTTGGTATGTGGTGCTGAGGATCGAACCTGGGCCGCACGCATGCCAGGCGAGCGCGCTACCGCTTGAGCCACATCCCCAGCCCCAGATTATTTCTTGAAAGAAGAAATACAAGAGGCCAACAATTATATGAAAAAATGTTTAGCTGGGTGTGGTGGTATATGCCTGTAATCCCAGTGATTCAGGAGACTGAGATAGGAGGATCACAAGTTCAAAGCTAGCTTCAGCAACTTAGGCCCTAAGCAGCTTAGCAAGGCCCTGTCTCTAAATAAAAAATAAAAAGGGCTAGGGATGTGGCTCAGTGGTTAAATGCCCCCGTGTTCAATTCCCAGTACCAGAAAAAATTAAAAAAATGTCCAACACCTTTAGCAATCAAGAAAATGCAAATTAAAATTATGCTGAGATTTTATCTCACTCCTGTTAGAACAGCAATCACCAAGAATACAAATAATAAATGCTGGTGAGGATGTGGGGAAAAGAAGCATTTACAAACTGTTGGTGGGATTGTAAATGAATACAATCACTATGGAAAGCCCATATGGAGATTCCTCAAAAGACCAGAAATGAAGGGGCTGAGGTTGTGGCTCAGTGGTAGAGTGCTCACTTAGCATGAGCAAGGTCCTGGGTTCAATCCTCAGCACCACATAAAAATTAACAAATAAAATAAAGGTACAGTGTCCAACTACAAGTGAAAAATAAATTTTAAAAAATCTTTGGGCTGGGGATGTGGCTCAAGCGGTAGCGCGCTTGCCTGGCATGCATGCGGCCCGAGTTCGATCCTCAGCACCACATACAAAACAAAGATGTTGTGTCCGCCGATGACTAAAAAATAAAATATTAAAAAAAAAATTCTCTCTCTTAAAAAAAAAAAAGACCAGAAATGGAACCATGTGACCCAGACATACCTTGATATTTATCCAAAAACATTAAAGTCATCATATTATAGCAATACATTCATGCTCAGGTTTATAGCAGCACAATTCACAATAGTCAAATTATGGAATCAGCTTAGGTGTTAGTCAACTGATAAATGGAAAAAGAAATGTGGTACATATATACAATGGAGTTTCATTCAGCCATAAAAATGAGCAAAATTATGTCATTTGCAGGAAAATGAATGGAACTCGAGAGAATTATGACAAGTGAAATAAGCCAGACTCAGCAAGTCAAGGGTTGCTGTGTCTTCTCTCATATGTAAAAATTAGAGAGAAAAAAGGGGAAAAAAAAAGGTGAGATAGAAAATTTCATGATAATAAAAGGGAGATCAGAAGAGTAGAGGAGAAGTTCAGGAGGGAAGGAAGAGAAGAGGGAAAGGGGAGATACTAGGGAATGAAACTGACCAAATTTATGTCATGTGCATGTGTGAATATGTAACAATGAATCTCACCATTATGTATAATTATAATGTACCAATAAAAACAAAGTAAAAATGAAAACAAGCATAAAAGAAACTGTTGAAACCTCTTTGGAAGATTTATAGGCAACACTGATCATTGCTTCTAAAGGAACTCAAGAGCAGCAAAGCTGCTGTGTCCCTAACATGCAAAACAAATGCTCTAAGTCACCTTTTTGGAGAACTCCTTTTCTTTGTCACAGAGTGCTTGGGTTTTCTCTTGCTCAAGAATGAAATGTGATCTTCTCTGTTCTTCTAGAACGAATTCCGTTTGATGCAGTGAGTCCCGCAAAATTTTAATTTCCCCATTTTTAATGAGGACTTCTTCTTCCATTGCCTTCAGCTGTAAATACCAGATTAATAGCAGATATTTAGCAAGAATAGCTTAGGGGCTGAGGTTGTGGCTCAGCAGTAGAGTGCTTGCCTACCACATTTGAGAACCTGGGTTCGATCCTTAGCACCACATAAATATAAATAAAATAAAGGTATTGTGTCCAACTGCAACTAAAAAATAAATATATTAAAAAAAAGAATAGCTTAAAGACATACTTGTCACTAATACATGAAGAATCTTTGGGCTTTAACAGGCATTTAACAACCTTTGTCACAAATGTCACAGAACTAAAATGTCACATTATGTTTCTAGTTCTCTTAGGACCTACAGATGGTCACATGAAAGATGTCTTTCTTGTTTTCTTACAAAACTGCTAACAAAATAGCAACCATGGGCTGGGGATGTGGCTCAAGCGGTAGCGCGCTCGCCTGGCATGCGTGCGGCCCGGGTTCGATCCTCAGCACCACATACCAACAAAGATGTTGTGTCCGCCGAGAACTAAAAAATAAATATTAAAAATTCTCTATCTCTCTCTCTCTCTCCTCTCTCACTCTCTCTTTAAAAAAAAAAAAAAAAACAAAAAAAAAAACAAAATAGCAACCTTTATGATGTTGCTATTTTGTTAGCAGTTTTGTGAGAAAATATATACTATAAATTCATCTCAGTGCTTTCACAGTGTATATCTCTTTTTGGATCTGGTGTATAGTTTTGTATTTCTTTTTTTTTTTTTTTTTCATTCCCTTGCCTTGCTGTTGAAATCTATTTAGTGTCTTTTAGTCTAAATTTTCTGGCTTTCTTTCCTCAACCATCTTTCATTTCATGGGGACAAATCTAGATGCTTGTTTTAAAACCTTTTTTTTTGTTGTTGCTGTTGAACTGGAGATTGAAACCAGGGCCTTCCATATGCCAGGCAAGTGCTCTACAAAGTTACATTTCTAGCGTTTAATTTTATTTTGAGACAGGGCAACACCAAGTTGTCTATGGTGGCCTGGAAATTTTGATCCTCCTGCCTCTGTCTTCCAAGTAGCCGGGCTTATAGGTGTGTGCCATATCTGGCTGTTTTAAAACTTCATTTTAGCCGGTTGTGGTGGCACATGCCTGTAATCCCAGCAGCTTGGGAGGCTGAGGCAGGATGATTGTGAGTTCAAAGCCAGCCTCAGCAACTTGGTTAGGCTCTAAGCAACTCAGCGAGACCCTGTCTCAAAGTAAAAATTCAAAAAAGGGCTGGGGATTTGGCTCAGTTGTTAAGTGGCCCTGGGATTAAACCCTGGTACCAAACCAAAGAAAACAAAACAAAATCCCACTATTTTTTTTTTTCTCTTTTTTTGGTACCGGGGATTGAACCCAGGGGTACTCTACCACTAAGGTACATCCCCAGCCCTTTTTATTTTTTGAGTCAGGATCTTCCTAGGTTTTCCAGGCTGGCCTTGAACCTGTGATATTCCTGTCTCAGGCACCTAAGTTGCTAGGGTTACAGGCATATGCTACTGTATGATGAGCTCAGTGATAGAGCATCCTTGGTTCAATTCCCTGTCCTGTAAGCAAGCAAGGAAACAACAAAAGAAATCCCACAAGTTGTCACTTACCTTTGCTTTAAGTTCTTTGTATTGTGTCTGAAGAACTTCTAATTCAAAATTATCTTTAACTGGAGCACTTTCTCTGTTTTTCCCTGAAGGATTTTTTGACATTCCATCTAATCTGCGGACCTTATGAACACCTATAAAAAACAATTCCTGTGTACATTTTTGGACCCAACATTTTCCCACTTTTGCTAGAAAATGCAGAATGGAATTGCTCTTGAAAGCAAAGTAGAAAAGATCTAGCAAGCAATATACATCAATATTTTCCAACCTAAGAAAATAATGTAAACATATAAATAATCCTTACAAAACAACAGACCCTTTACCCTATCTCCAAAGCTCACTGAATTTCAAGGGTCTCATTTAAATGTTGAAAGGTACCACGGAGATTTTACAGGCCAGAATTGTGATTTACCGAGCACCTAGGATATGGCAGGTATGATGGGAGTCTCTAAAGATACAATGGTGATGAAAATGATCCTTACCATTACAGGACATTCAACAAATAAACACAGGAATAAATGTAAAATTACAACTATGATAAGAACTGCAAAGGACAAATACAAGAAAGCCTATAATAGTGGAATCTGACTCAAATGGAATGCCTAGAATGCTTCCCTAAGGAAGACCTTACTGAGCTGAGAGCTGAAGGACAAGCAAGAATTAAACATATGAATGGAGATAGGGAATTGGTGGAAAGGACAATTAAATACAAGAAAAAGCATGTGCAGTTCCTATAGTGTAAGGAAGCAGGGAAAATTCAAGAAAGTAAGAAAGGTTTGTTGTGGGCTGGGGATGTGGCTCAAGCGGTAGCGTGCTCGCCTGGCATGCGTGCGGCCCGGGTTCGATCCTCAGCACCACATACAAACAAAGATGTTGTGTCCGCCGAAAACTAAAAAATAAATATTAAAATTCTCTCTCTTTAAAAAAAAAAGAAAGGTTTGTTGTGGTTAGAACCTAAAGAGAAGAGAGGAAAGAGAAAGGGTTAGACTATATTGGTTGGGTTTTGCAGAGTGTTAAAACTTGGTCTCTATATTAGGAGTAGTGAGAAGTTATTAAAGGGTTTTCTTCTTTCTTTCTCTCTTTTTAAGCTGCTGCATAGGGTTTACTCCTGCGTGGATTACAGGGTTTTCAATATGGATACACATATGCATCTGTCTGAAACATGTCCAGAACTGAGTTCTGAAAACATGACTCTGGCTGTGGTGTGAAGGGAGTCAAGACTGGAAATGATGAGTTAATTTAGTAGACTGCTGTCTAGGGTTAAGTATCATGGTGGCATAGATCAGAGTTGGTAGAAATGATGTGAATAGGATGAATTCCAGAGATGAATAAAGAAGATAAAAAGAAGATAAAGTTGATAATAAGATTTAGAAAGGAATTAGATGTAGCGTTAAGGACAGGGGAGAAGTTGCCTTATGCCACTGGATGGAGAGTGGTACTAGTCATCTGTCACATGAACAGCTGGTCATCAGTGAGTACTTTCTAAATTTCTGTTTTGCCTGTGCTGCAGATGCTGAGGGCTGAATTTCCAGGAACTAACTTTTTTTTTTTTTTTTTTTAATGATGTCTTAACTGTGAGGTACAGATATTAGCTGACCTTAAGACCATTCTTTCTGGCAACCTGGCAGGATTTCACTCATTCTCCAACTAGAATATGATCTCCATTGTAATGGTTAATTTGAATTGTCAACTTGATTAGATTAAGAGATGCTGATGATTAAGAAGCTTCTGGGTGTGTCAAGGAATAATTGGCATGTGAGGTAGCCAACGAAAGTGGAGACCCTCCTTAAGTATGGGCAGCACCCTTGAATAGAATGGTGGCTTGGATAGAATAACAGTTGGAAGAAAAAGGAAGCAGCAACAGATGCAAGCTCAATTCCTCTTGACCAGGTTCTAGATTGCTGCAGGGATCCTCTGAGGATATCTGGACTCTCCCTTCTTCACTCTGTGACTGTCAGTGATCCTCCAGAGTTTCCAGAGCCTTTGATCTCTGACTAGTACCCTCTAGCACTGTAGATCCCTCTTGTTCTGGGCCTTCAGCCTCTTGGACTGCGAAGCTACTTGTTCCTCCAGCTCTCCAAGCCTGCAAGCGGCCACTGTGTACTATTCAACTTCTGGTTGAGTAAGCCAACCTGATAAATCCCCTTTTTATAATTATACTTCCTGTTGATTCTATTCCTCTAGAAAACCCTAATACATCCATGGAGGAAGGAATTTTTAACCTTTGTTCATTGCTAGGTCTGCTGTAATTCCTAACCATTGGGCACCTAGTGCAGAATATTGATTGTACAAAACAATAAATCTTTCATGTCTTGCCTCTGCCAGGCCGCTCCTCTACTCATACCGCCAGAAGGAACAGTGGCTTCATAAAATTTAAACTCTGTCACTTGGGTTGTGATGGTTCTGACAGTGGTGGTAGTTGTGTTCTAAGGATCTCTGCTTAGAACCAAGAACCACATGGCCTACACTTTAGAAAATAAATGTTAATCTAGCTGTCCACGCTTCATATCGGCTGTTTGATATTTTGCCCCAGCCCCAATCACAGTGTTTTTGGAACACAACCGCTGCTTAAATCAGGGTTTAAAAAGTAGAAAAGGCAGTATCAGTGCTAGACACAGGGGCAGCACTCGCTTCAGGATTCCGAAGCCACAGCCCTCAAGAGGTCAGGCGAGGTCTGCGCCACCCGCCGGGGAAAAGACCCTCAGGAGCACTCACTGGATACTTCCAGAACGGCGGCCGGGCATTGGCTCAGGGCCTGTGACGCGAGGATGTCGAGCTCCTCCAGGTCATCGGCGGTGAATTCCCCCTGCGCACCGAAGGGGTCTTCGGGATCCGGGGAGGCGGCCACCGGGAAGCCCCGAGCCCGCTTGCTCGGAGGGTATCCGGTGCCGGGCGGTGGGCCAGGGCGAGGTGCCAGGGGCCCGCTCCGCCTCCTGCTGCCTGGCCCTGGTGTCCCAGCCATATCTTCTTTGGGCCCCAAGCGTCCGAGGGCGCTAATCCCAACACAGTGAAATTGAAGCCTTAGCAGGACCAACCGCCCGCGCGCCGCCGCTCGCCTCAGCTAGTGCCCCGCCCCCGAGTCCAAGGGCCAATTAGCAGCCAGCCGCCAGGCGCCGAGAAATGACATACAAAAGGCGCGCGCGCCGCAGTGCTCAGCCAGGCCCCTGACCTCCTGGCTCTGCCCCGCTCCGGCTGGCGCCCAGCGCTAGCGGCTGGATTCGCTAGTCGGCGGTATTCGAGTTACCCCGAGCGCGGGTCTGACAAGCATCTGTCCGCTCTCACTTATGGCTCCGAGGCCCCTCCCTGCGCTGTGTGGAATAGAGAGTCGTGCAGGATCAGTTTGGCTTCACATTCGCACATGTGCCCTTGAGGCAGGTAGCTTCAAGGGATCTAGTCTTTTTTACCTCACTTTTTAACTTTTACCTCGCCTGACACACCTCTCACCTACCAGGAGACTCCCTAAGGGAGGAGGCTGGAAGAGCGGGGTTGAGGGCGGAGTATGCGTGGAGCTGTTGTGAGCAGGGATCTTCTAGAATAAGTAAATGTTTCAAATGTTTGCATTTGCATTTCCTCTGGGGAGGTCTCAGGAGCAGGAAAGGTCTGAGGTGAAAAAGGATCCTGAGGAATATTTGTGCTGGTGTTGGAGGGAATGAGAATTGCTCAGACTGTTAACATTCATTCATGCTTCTGAGAGTACAATAGTGTTTTTGTGCCAAGCACTGGTTGTATAGAGGTGAATGAGGCTCAGGAGGTAAAGACTTTCCTTTCCTGGAAATGTCCTCTAGATTTTCCTACAGGTTGAGTGGAAGTTAGCCAGAAAAATATGTAGGAGGCTGTAGCACAGGGTTTATTCAGGCAAGAATTCAACATGGAAAGCCAGATAATAAGTTATCTATGGCAAAAATGGATAAATGCCCCAGGTTTCAATCCGTGGTAAAAAACAAAAACAAAAAAAACACACCTTTTTATAGAAGGTAAAGCTTCACAAAGGAGCACGAATTTGAGCTGGGTTTGAGTGCCTGCCAGGATTTTATTGAGCAGGAGTGGTGTGCAGAACAGTTAGCAGCAATTAGGCATTGGTATTGGAGGGCAACTTTTTTCAATCAAGACTTTTTTCATTCTTGCATGCTCAGTGAGTAGCCCATGAATGTTTGCCAAAACATTACATGTAAGATTAAGTGAAAAGGGAGATGTCAGGGCCTAGAATGCCTAAAAATTCAGTCTTTTAAAGCAACTGGTAGATTCCTTCAGATAGCTGCCCAAATGTTGAGTGGTTGTCTTAACTGCTTCATGTCTCTGGTCCTGGAAACAGAATCGTTCTTTTGGTGGAAGGGATTAGGTTGACCAAATAAAAGAGCAGTAACTTCCTTTTTAGGGCAATGCACTCAGAATGGTTGTTTACAGCAGCACAGGGCTTGGCAAGGCCCCATGAGTAATGCCTAAAACCCAAAGAAGGTACTGCTAACTGCAACTTTCTGGAGGACCCAAACTGGTGTTTTTTTTCCCCCCTATTAATATCATGTTCATTGTAGTCATAAAACAGTTTCAGTCTACCAAAACCTTTTCTAGAGTTGGGTGTGATGGCATACACCTATAATCTCAGCAACTTGGGAGGCTGAGGCAGGGGTATCACAAATTCAAAGCCAGCCTCAACACAGTGAGACCCTAAGCAATTTATCCAGACCCTGTCTCAAGTGAAAAAGCAAAAAAATGGGCTGGGAATGTGTCAATGGGTAAGTGTCCCTGGGTTCAATCCCTGTTAACAAAACAAAAAAAACTTTTTATAGTTCTGATTTAGTAGTCTCAATGATTTGAAAGTCCTTTTAAAATACAAAGCTTATCATTATTCCCAAGTTCTATCAAGGCCTGGAGAGGAAATCAAAACTGGTGGCTCTTAACCAAATGTTTCAATAAATATATATGTAGGGTGTGGCCATGCATGTGTGTAATCTCAGCTACTTGGGAGCTGAGGCAGTTGGATGGCAAATTCGAGGCCAACCTGAGCATTAAAAAGAGCCAACGTAGAATAAAATAATTAAAAAGGGCTGGGGATGTACTTTGGTGGTGGAGAACTTGCCCATGTGAGAGATCCTGGGCATTCCACTGAATATACATCACATGATAACAGCCTTTCAGATGAACTTGTTTAATTCCGGGTGATACAGAATTCAAACTCTGGCAAGATTCTAGGATGGGTCTACTTTAAATTCACAGCTGAGGTAGGAATGCCTGAATGAAACTAAAGAGACAATGAGCCACTGTGTAGGTGTGTGTATTATTATTATTTTACAAAAGTTTATTAAATTTACAACAGACTCCAACATAACACTTCATTCTAGCTATAGGTGGCAAAAGATGTTACAGCGGGGATCCAGATGTTTAAATAGGAATGGAATCAACGGTCACCATCATTTCAGGCACAAGAATCGGCTTACTTTTTGCCAGATTTCTTAATTCCACCTGTGGCTACAAAAGGAAAAGTCACAGTTAGGGAAAAACATATTTCTTACGGCAAAAATCCCAATGAGCTTAATGTATATTCCAGTAAGGCTTAACTCTTACCCTGGGAATTCACTCTCACATAAGTGTGCACAGTGGCTTTACTGATACCAACTATTCTGATGTTAAGGCAGGGGCCCAAGCAATAGCTGTGTACTTTTCTGCATCTACAATATCATATACTTCACAGATTAGCTCATAATCCTCTTGCCATGCATCCCACTTTACAGATAGTCTTTGTATTTGGTGTTGTTCAAGGTTTTAAACTGGTATGTGACAAACCAGAATTCCAACCTGGGTAGTCTGATTTCTAGATCTATACTTAACTGCCACATTATACCACACTCCATTCCATATTATGTTCCTGGGGCCTGGTTTACTCAATGATTTTATTTTACCCAATTAACAAATGATAATACATTTGTCAACCTGTAGGTAATTTAAGCAATAACTGTAGAATTAATTCCTGATACCAGAATGAAGATATAAAAGGATTCTGACAAAATGAATCTTAAAAAAGTTACATGATTCCGTTTGTGTATAATGAAATGAAATGCATTATGCTATCATGTAACTAATTAGAAAAAAAAAGATGTTGGGCTGGGGTTGTGGCTCAGTGGTAGAGTGCTTGCCTAGTATGCTTGAGGCACTGAGTTTGATCCTCAGCACCACATAAATGTAAAATAAAGATATTGTGTCCACTTAAAACTAAAAAAAATAAATATTAAAGAAAAGAAAAAAAAAAGTCAGATGATGCTCTACGAGAAACAAATAGTACTGGTTGAGTATCCTGTATCTGAAACGATTGGGGACCACAAGTGTTTTTTTTTTTTTTAAAACTAGACCAGAGATTAAACCCAGGGGCTGGGACACATCCCCAACTATTTTTTTATTTTGAGACAGGGTCCCATTAAGTTGCTAAGACTGTGCTTGAACTTGAGATCTTCCTGTCTCAGCCTCCTGGCTGGTGGGATTAGAGGCGTGTGCTACCACACCTGGCAGTGTTTTGGATTTTTTTTTTTTTTTGGTATCAGGGATTAAACCCAGGGGTGCTTAACCACTGAGCCACATCCTCAGCCATTTTTATATTTTAGTTAGAGACAGGGTCATGCTAAGTTGCTGAGGCTGGCTTTGAACTTGTGATCCTCCTGCATCAGCTTCTTGAGCTACTGGGATTATAGGCATGCACCACTGTGCCCAGTGGATTTTTGAATATTTACATATACATAATAAAATATTTTTGGGGATGGGACCCAAGTTGTAAATCCCAGAAATTCTAAAGGCTGAGACAGGAGCATTGCAAGTTCAAAGCTAGCCTTGGCAATTTAGCAAGATCCTACACCCCCCCCCCGAAAAAAAAAAAAAAAAGAGATAGTTTAGTGGTAAGTTCAATTCTCAGTACCAAAACAAACACAAAATCCATTAATGTTTTGCTCCGCATATCCTTATATACATAGCTGAAGGTAATTTTATATATGTTTAGTGCATCTGTATTTTGACTCCAAGCCACCACATGAGGCCAGGTGTGGAATTTTCTACTTCTGACATCAAGTTGCACTGAAAACATTTCAGATTTTGGAGCATTTTGGATTTTCAGGTAAGGAATGCTCAAATCTGTACAGGGTTTTGCTAAGGACTTACCTTCTCCCTATATACAGTCACAAATTAAGGGAAGGTGCAAGGTACCTGATGTAATTCTGAAAACAGCTTATAGTAGGCCCTGTCCAGTTGCAGTGGTGCAGGCCTTAACTCCAATGACTCAGAAAGTACAGGCAGGAGGATCACAAGTTCAAGGCCAGCCTCAGCAATTTATTGAGACCCAGTCTCAAAATAAAAAGAATTGGGGAAGTAGCTCAGCCATAAAGTACCCCTGGCCTCAATTCACAGTATATTACCCTCCAACTAGCACACAGTACTAGGACAGCAAGTAAAATGTAATCCATTTCTCTCACAAGAAGGAAAAGAGAAAAAATGGTGGGGGGTTAGACTAGAAAAGCACATGGAACAATAGCACTCTAAGGAACCTGGACTATAGTCTAGGCACACCTAGTAGTAACTCAAAATGAGGAATCATTTATCATAAATAATATGAGCAGTAAGTAAAAGTTATTAGTTGAGTAGTGTTACAAAGAATAAATAAACTAGGTGTGGTGGCTCATGTCCGATAGCAGCTACTTGAGGGGTTGAGGCAGAAGGATCATAAGTTTTGAGTTCAGAATGAGCAACTTATGGGCTGGGGATGTGGCTCAAGAGGTAGCACGCTTGCCTGGCATGCGTGCAGCCCGGTTCCATCCTCAGCACCACATACAAACAAAGATGTTGTGTCCGCCGAAAACTAAAAAATAAATATTAAAAAATTCTCTCTCTTAAAAAAAAAAAAAAAGAATGAGAAATTAGGCAGACCTTGTCTCAAAATAAAATTTAAAAGGCTGGGTATGTAGTTCAGTGGTAGAATACCCCTGGATTCAGTCCCCAGTACCAAGAAAAGAAACACAACATAACACAACAAAATCAATAAGCAGTTAGTTACAAATTTGGGGCAAGAAAGCATGTAAGAAAAATATCCATAAACCTAACCATATAAATTTGTGCCTGGGGTAAATTTCTGCAGCTTTCCTAGGAATGAAAGCCCAAGACTGCCTGGAAGGTAAGATTTCTTTTCAGATAAGGGATACTTAATTTGTACAGGGTTTTGGTAAGGGTTTACCTTCTCCAGTTCTGGCTTGCGTTCAAATCCAAGATTGGCTAGGGCGATCCGCCGGGGCGGACACCAGGAACTGAGACCTCGCAGCTCACCAATGATACAGGGAACATCTCGGCCCTCATCCCTAAAGATGCTCAAAGTATGTGTCCGATTTGAGCGCCCCTCGGTCCTCACTTACCCAGGGGGCCCTTCCCCGCGGCCTTTGCTTTTAGCTCCTCAAGTTTCTTCTGCTCCTCTTTTTGTTTCTGTTTGAAAGCCTTATCTTCCTAGAGAGAAGCACAAATTTCACTCCAGGCAAGTCTCCCAGTCCCTCCGCACGCCCGCTCCGATCGCGCCTCCGAGCCCGCTCTCACCTCATCCATCTCCTTGGCCTGCTTCTTAGGTTGTTTCAGGGGCTTCTTCTTGCCACCTGTAGGCGACAGGAGCACGGTCAGCCCGTCCCTGCCACCGGGCCCTTCCCAGCCGTTCAGCACCTCCCCGCGGTCCCCGCAATCCGAACACACTTACCTTCCCGGCCGGACATGGCGCCTGCCGCCCCTTCCCCAGACCTTGTTCCTAAACCGGAAACGGAGATCCGAGTCCCGCCTCCTGTTCGTATTCTGCGTTGCGGGCCCGTTGATTGGGTCCTAGTCAGGAAGTTGCCCTCCCGCTACAGGATGCGGCTCTCCAGGGGCAGGCGCTAAAGGGTCAGAGGTCAACTGAATGGCAGATGCTTTGTCGGAGTTATAGCTCCAGTGCTCCAGACTAGGTGTACCAGGTACAAGTGGGAAGGGTCATTTCCCCAGGGGTCTCCGGAACTGTGGGAAGGGTACCTGACCTGAATGCGCCGGGCCTGCAGTTGCGTGCACCGGAAAAAAGAGGATTGCGGGTATAGGGGAGTGCAAGTGCCAGGAGCTCTTCTTGAATTCAGAAAGTAGTTACTGAAGGGAGATAGGAAGATGGCAGAAGTGGGAGGGCTCTAAGTCACCAGATCCTACAACTTTGGAAGACATTGGAAGGAGTTAGGTTTTTATAAGATAATCAGGAGTGCACTTGTTTGTGAATTCTGTTTATTCATCCATTGCACTTTTGTTGAGTATGTACTATATTTAGATAGTATATTAGGCTCTGGAGATTCAGCAGTGAACAATACTTCTTGTGCTGGTGTAGCTTAAATTCAACTGAGACAGATTATAAACAAAGTATAAAAGTGAAATACATATCAGAGTTCATGAGATGTTTTAGGAGAAAAAGAGGGAAAGTGGGTATTGAGTACTGGGATAAGAGTGGATGGCCATTGCTGATAGGGTGGCCACAAAAAGACCTCCCCAGGAATTCATATTTGAGCAAAACTTAAAGCCAGAGAGCAAGCAGTGCTGACCATGATCACTGGTCACTTAAGGATTGGAAAACCTTTAGGAGGAACAGTCTAGTGTGTTCTAGCATCATGAAGGTCCATGTGACTGGATCAGAGTGAGGAAAGGGAGAATAGTAGGAAATGAGGTCTGAGAGGTATGGGAGCTTGGGGCTCCATCCCCTGTAGGCTGTGGAAAAGACTGACTTTTACTTTGTGAGAAAAGATTTGAGGATTTGAGCAGAGACATGGTCTCACCTGTGTTTTGAGAGGAACACTGGCTGCTCTGTTGACAGTAGTCTATTAGGGCTAGAGTAGGGAAACCTGTCAAGAGGCTCTTGGGATAATCCAGGAAAGGGATGTTGGTCATTGGGACCATTTGGTAGCACTAGCAGAGATAAAAGGAAGAGTGATCCCAGTGGACATTTGCTGATCAATTAGATGTCAGGGTAGGAGAGAAAGTAAGGGGTTTTGGAGGATGTGAGGTTTTCAGCCTGAGCATTTGGACTTGAAGTTGCCATCAACTAAGATGGAGAAGGTTATGGGAAAAGCAGGTTTGGGAGGTTTTATGGTTTGTATCTGGAATGTCCCCACAAAACACATGTGTTGAAGGAATGCAGCAATGTCCAGAGGTAGGGCTTTTAGAAAATGATTGGATCGGGAGAGCTCTAACTTCATCAGTAGATCCATCCATTTGATGGATTAATAATTTGAATGGACTACTGGGAGGAGGTAGAAATTGTAGGCAGGTAGGCCATGATCAGAGGAAGTAGATCACCAGGGGCATGCTCTTTGAGACTATATCTTATCCTTGGTCCTTCTTCCCTGTCTGCTTTCTGGCTGTCATGAGCTGAGCAGCTTCCCTCCACCATGTCCTTGCCATGATGTTCTGCTTCACTTTAAGCTCAAAGCAATGAAA
Source organism: Urocitellus parryii (assembly GCF_045843805.1). Taxonomy (NCBI): domain Eukaryota; kingdom Metazoa; phylum Chordata; class Mammalia; order Rodentia; family Sciuridae; genus Urocitellus; species Urocitellus parryii. Next base: position 91,416,931 of record NC_135532.1, on the reverse strand, counting down.
CTAGCCAACCATGGACTGAAACTCCTGGAAATATGAACCAAAATAAATCTTTCCTCCTGTAAGTTGTTCTGGTCAGGTATTTTGGTCATAGCCAGGAAAAATTGACCAAACCAAAATAGAGGGGAAGATAAGATTTACTATTAGATTTTATTTTTTTTGTGGTGCTTGGTATCAAACCCAGGGTCTTGGGGCACACTGGACCTGTGCTTAACCACTAAGCTACATTCCCTTCCGACCCTGTTAGTTTTTAAGCAAAGATAAGGGTTGGGCAGTTTGATAAATAAGCCTGAATCCTGAGGAGAAGTCTGGATTGGAGAAGTCAGTATAGTTTTAATTTTTGTGTTTGAGGTGTTAGAGATTGAGCCCATCATTCTAGGCAAATGTTCTACCAATGAGCTGTACTTCAATTAAAGCGCTCTCTCTCTTTTTTAAATAACAGCTTTATTGATATGTAATTTATCATACAATTCAATTAACCTATTTAACATGTATAGTCCGTAGATTTTAGTATAATCAGAGCTGTGCAGACATTACCGCAATCATTTTTAAAAGCATTTTCATCCGTGTGTGTGTGTGTGTGTGTGTGTGTGTGTGTGTGTTTTAAATATTCTTCAATTGGTGTTGGACATAATACCTTTATCTATCTATCTATCTATTTATTTATTTTTATGTGGTGCTGAGCCTTGTACGTGCTGAGTGTTGTACCACTGAGCCACAACCTATATATATATATTTTTAGTTATAGGAGGACATAATACCTTTATTTTATTTTTATGTGGTACTGAGGATCGAAACCAGTGCCTCAAGCATACTAGGCAAGCACTCTACCACAAAGCCACAACCCCAGCCCCTCCCCCCCCCCTTTTTAAATAGTGCTGGTTGTTGAGCACAAGGTCTTGGACATTCTAGGTAAGCACTCTGCCACTTCACTGCACTTCAGCTCCGTTGCATTTTTTTTTTTAATACTCACTTGACAGTTTTGTTGGAAGAACATATTTGCTACCAACATCAAGTATTTATTTGTTCTCATTATAATCAATAATAACAATTGCTACCACTTCTCATTTTGTTCTGCCAGGTATAGATCTAACAGATTTAATTTAATCCTTTAAAACACCTTGGGTGGGCTGGGGATGTGGCTCAAGTGGTAGCGCGCTCGCCTGGCATGCGTGCGGCCCGGGTTCAATCCTCAGCACCACATACAAACAAAGATGTTGTGTCTGCCAATAACTAAAAAATAAATATTAAAATTCTCTCTCTCTCTCTCTCCTCTCTCTTAAAAAAAATAAGTAAAACACCTTGGGTGTGTGGTAATTTGTCATCTAAATAGGGCTACTAATGATCTATAAGTACAATGAATCAAGATCTAACATTATTTATTCCATAGGCATAATTTCATTAGTATTAATTCTTTTTTAAAAGTAGTTATACATAGTGGAAAAATATGGAATGCTTCATGAATTTGTGTGTAATCCTTGTGCAGGGGCCATGCTAATCTTCTCTGTATCATTGCAATTTTATGCTGCTGAAGTGAGCACCCAGTATCATAGCATTTTTTTGTTATTTTGGTACCAAGAATTGAACCCAGAGGTGCTTAACCACTGAGCAACATCCCCAGCCCTTTTTATTTTTTATTTTGAAACAGGATCTTGCTAAATTGTTGGTTTTATTTATTTATTTATTTATTTTAAGTTAGTTTTATTATTATTATTTTTTTACTGGTTATTCAAAACATTACAAAGATTGCAGAATCACATCGGTTACACATCCACATTTTTACATAATGCCATAATAGTAACTGTTGTATTCTGCTACCTTTCCTATCCTCTACTATCCCCCCTCCCCTCCCCTCCCATCTTCTCTCTCTACTCATCTACTGTAATTCATTTCTCTCCTTATTTTTTCCCCATTCCCCTCACAACCTCTTATAAGTAATTTTGTATAACAATGAGGGTCTCCTTCCATTTCCATGCAATTTCCCTTTTCTCTCCCTTTCCCTCCCACCTCATGACTCTATTTAATGTTAACCTTTTCCTCCTGCTCTTCCTCCCTGCTCTGTTCTTGGTTGCTCTCATTATATCAACGAAGACATTTGGCATTTGTTTTTTAGGGATTGGTTAGCTTCACTTAGCATAATCTGCTCTAATGCCATCCATTTCCCTGCAGATTCCATGATTTTGTCATTTTTTAGTGCTGTGTAGTACTCCATTATGTATAAATGCCACATTTTTTTTAAATTTTATTTTTTAGTTATTGGCAGACACAACATCTTTGTTTGTATGTGGTGCTGAGGATCGAACCCGGGCCGCACGCATTCCAGGCGAGCGCGCTACCGCTGAGCCACATCCCCAGCCCTAAATGCCACATTTTTTTTATCCATTCATCTATTGAGGGGCATCGGGGTTGGTTCCACTAAATTGTTGGTTTTAAACTTGTGGTCCTCCTGCCTCAGCCTCCCAAGCCACTGGGTTTATAGGTGTGCACCATTATGTACCCAGCATTTAAAAATACTGTATTAGAAGTCTGAGCCCTGAGCCCTGAGGCAAGTGTTTAGAGGTTAGGGAGATGAGTGGGGGATTAGGAGCCAAGTGAAAGTGGCATTTGAAGGAAGAAGGTTGCTATCATGAGGCACAGATTTCTGACAGGACAAATGAGATGAGCACTTAAAGCTTGTCATTGGATTTAGTAGTGTGGTGATCCAGACAAGTACAGTTCCAGTGGCATGGTGGGTACGAAGGCCAGAGCAGACAGGGTTTGTGAGAGAACAGGAGGCAAACAAGTGGAGACGGTGCGTTCAGGCAATCTGTGGAAGAGTCAGATGTGAAGAACATAGAAATGGGGCAGTTGCTGAAGGGGGTGCCACATCAATTGTTGAGCAGTATCTGAGGAGGGAGATGGGACCTGGGGCATGCATTGGTCTTCCCTAGAAGCATAGATTCTTTATTCTGAGAATCAAAGAGATGGGGAGTCCATTGTATAAACTTAATTTTTCATTTTTTTTCCCTTTTATTGTGATGCTGGGACATCAAACTTTGGGCTTCAAGCATGCTCAGCAAGTGCTCTACTACTGAGCTACACTTCTAGCCCATATTGTTTTATGTTTTTGATAGTGTCGTCATCTTTTGTTTTTTTGTTTTTTTTTTTTTTGGTTGTGAGGATTGAACCCAGAGGCACTGGGTTCATGAGCCACATCCCTACCCCTTTTTTATATTTTATTTTGAAACAGGGTTTCATTAAATTGCTTAGGGCCTTGCTAAGTTGCTGAGGCTGGCTTTGAATCCTCCTATCTTAGCCTCCCGAGCTGCTAGGATTACAGGCATGCACTACCACGCCTGGCTTTGATAGTGTATTTTTTTGGAAAAAAAATTTTCTGTTAGTTGTCGATGGATCTTTACTTAATTATTTTATTTATGTGTGGTGCTGAGAATTGAACCTAGTGCCTTACACATCTACCTCTGTGCCACAATCCTAGTCCTGATACTCTCTTTTGAAGCACAAAAGTGTTTCATTTGGTAGGGTCCAGTTCTCTCTCTCTCTCTCTCTATCTCTCTCTCTCTCTTTCTTTTAATCTCTCTCTTTTTTTTTTTTAACTTTTGTTTATTGTGTTTTTGGTATCACATCTAAGAAGTCACTGCTTATTTTCTTCTAAGATTTTTGTAGTTTGATATCTTACATTAAGGATTTTGATACATTTCAAGTTAATTTTTGTATATAGTGTGACATACAAGTCTAAATTAATTCTTTTGCAGTTATTCCAACACCATTTTTTTAATATTTATTTTTTAATTTTTGGTGGACACAATATCTTTATTTGTTTATGTGGTGCTGAGGATCGAACCCAGTGCCTCACGCATGCTATGCAAGCGCTCTACCACTGAGCCCCAGCCCCAGCCCCTCCAACACCATTTTTGCCGGGGAGTACTGGGCCCAGTGGTGCTTTAAAATTGAGCTACATACCCAGGCTTTTTTATTTTTTTGACAAAAGGTAAGTTGCTGAAGCTGACCTTGAATTTGTGATCCTCCTGCCATAGTCAGTTGCTGGGATTACAGGTGTGGGCCTCCTTTCCTAGCCCAACACCATTTTTTTTTTTTTAAATATATATATGTGTGTGTGGTGCTGAGGATTGAACCCAGGACCTTGTGCATATGAGGCAAGCACTCTATTGACTGAGCTACCCAGCCCCCAACACCATTTTGAAATGAGTGTTTTTTCTCTGTTGAATTATTACAGTATGGTCATCAAAAAAGCAATTGCCCAATCAGGTGTGGTGGTATATGCCTGTAAAACAGCTGAGGCAGGAGGATCATCAAGTTCAAGGCTAGCCTGGGCAACTTGGTGAGATCCAGTCTCAAAATTAATAAAAATGGCTGGGGATGTGATTTAATAGTAGAGTGCCCCTGGGTTCAATCCCTTGTACAACATTAAAAAAAAAAAAGAATAATAAAAGAATAATAAGAGTAAAGAGAGAAAGGGAAATGGAGCAGAAATCGGCAGTTGCGAAGGTATTATGGGAGTTTGTTGGAAGTTCCCTTCCAAATTCATATTTTCTTGGTGAGGAATGAAGTAGGGCATCAATTGTGAATGAAGATAAGGTACAGATAAAAGAGGGTTGAAGAAAGAGCAGTTGGCAGGAGACAGATGGAGTGGGAGAATGGATTTGGAGGGGCAAGATTCTAAGCTTGGCTCCTAGGACCCTGTTCAATTGAGCCTCTGTCCGTTTGTCCAGCTTCTCCTCCATCTACCCTTGTCTGCTTCTACTCCTGTGTTGCACTGACTGCCTTTCAGGTTTTGGACAGCCTCAAGTGCTTTCCACCTTTTACCTCTGCCAGTACCATTTTCCCTTTGCTGGTTAAAGGGTCTGGAAGATACCTAAGTGGGGAAGATAGGCCAGGGATTGGGATGGGCCAGAGAGGCTGAGAGGAGGGAAAGGAGTGGAGAAACAACTCCAAATGTTATTGACACATTTCTTCATGAAATCCCTGTGTCACCAAACTTATGTTCTAGTTAGGAAATGGATGTCTAATAGAGAAAAATGAAGCAGGAAAGATGGCCATGCAATGAGTGGCCAAGGAAGGCCTTACTGAGAGGTGAGCTATGAGGAAAGACATAAATGTCAAGATAAGCCATGTAGATTTACTGAGGAAGAGAGGCCTGGGTTGGAGGAGCAGCAGGGCATAGAGCCTGTGATAGGATCCTGCTTAGCATGTCAAGGTGGCTGGAGCAGAGTACAGTGATGGAGAGAAGAAAGAAGGTAAGGGCTGAGAGACTTGTTAGCTGCTTCCAGGCTTGGGGTTCATGCTAGGTAAACTGGGAGCTGAAAGATACGATCTCTCTCACATGTTAACAGACCTCTGGGCTGCTGTATGGAGAATGTTTGTGGAAGGCAGGAGAGGAAGCTGAGATTGCACAGGAGGAGGCTGTAGCTATCATCTCTCCCAGGGATGGGTGACTCTCTTGGGGTCCATGAGTGGGCCTCTGCCAGAGGAAAGGAGATTGAACAGATTGGAGGAAGCCAAGAGGGCAGTGATTTCAGGAAGAGAGGGTATCAAAAGTTGCAGAGAGGCTGGAGAAGAAATTTGAGAAGCAGAAATAGGAACCTAAAAAATTGGAAGTTTTGAGGGGCCTGTAGGGAACAACTTTGATCATGGAGTAGGATCAAGAGAGGGAAAGAGGAGGGAGTGGTGATAGCTAAGGTGATGAACCCTTTTTGCCAAGTGTTGCTGGGAAAGAGAGTGGGTACTCTGTTTGGTGGGGTGCAATGCCATGTGCTTTGCTTTGGTGAAGGGTACACTGGCAGGGCTGTTGTGGGGCCATGGTCTGTGTGCTGAGGGCACTAGTATTGAGGCTTGTGAGGCTCACCCATTCACTGAGGCATGGAAAATGTGATTTTCCATGGTTCCCAGCCTTATGAATGAGGCTGGGGGTTCCTGTATAGCACACCTTGGAACCTCTGTTAAAGGGAAGCTAAGACCCTTTAATGGCTCTTAGCTTGGGTGCACTCTGACCAGAAGGCATGTCCCTGCCCATGAGGCTTATTTTCATGAGGGCCTGAGCTTCTTCATAGGTGATGAGGTTGAGGCTGGGATGCTGTGGGCAGATCTCTGTTTCACATCATCCTACCTCAGGAAGCCTTTTTCTGTTTGGCATCTGATGTACCTCCCTCAATCTTTCTGTGCCTAGCTCCTTTTGCTTTTTTTCTGACTGACTTGGTTATTTGGCCACCAGATGTCACTCTGACAGCTAGGATCAGTGTTTAGGGGCTTTGAAATGTGCTTTGGCCAGAAGGTGGTGCCAGGTTTTCCTGAGAATATGGGTAACTGACCTCCTTTTTAGTGCTGTTCTGGGGCTGGGCAAGGCCTGATTCTGGGATACTGGGAGATTCACTATGTTGTTCATATTCGGGAAAGTAGGCATTGTTAAGGCCCAAACATCAAAGCAAGGCTAAAAGGGAAACTAGAGAAACCTAACCTGTTGAGCAGTGCCTGAAGTTGGAGAGGAAGGAAAAAGCTCTTAAGAAATGTGAGACTGGGACTTGGTAGTCTGGAAAGTTGAGTTAGATGGCAGGAGAAGGCTTGTGAACCTAAGAAAAGCTGTTCTCTTTGGAGAAAGCAGACTTTTTTTTTCTTCCTCTGGAATTATCTTCTCAAAGAGTGATGAGAGTTTTCTTTGTTGGGATATGAATAACCTGTGTCTTTATGTCCTTGCACATAATTGAAACTTTGCTTACCCAATGGGAGGATGGCTTCAGAAGTCTGGGAAGTTGAATGTGAGGGTTAGTTCCAGAAATGACCCTGGATCTTAATCTTCCCTGAATTGCCCTCAGTTCCATCACTTTCCAGTAAGTTTTCATGAATCTTTGTGAGGCTTTGTCAGCATGGACATAACTCAGGTTTGGTATCTTTCTTTGACATTATCAGAAAACTGGGTTGTAGAATTATCATCCAGGTCACATCAGAGGGATGCAAGGAGGTGGGAAGGTCTGTTTTGGGTGGTGTCATGGAGGAACATGGAAGACATGATGTTCTACATAAGCTTTTCCCCGAATGTGTTCCATTGTTCAGGAGACCTGGGGGAAACTCTTACCACAGGGCTGCAGTCTCTGGGCTGAACAGAGTGGTGCTTGGTTTAGATAATTTTAGTGTGAATATGTTCAGAACTATCCCTAGGCCTTGAGACTTAGCTTCTGTCCAGCCTTTCTTACTTGTGAACTCATCTCTCTGATGTCCTCCTCATAGATCTCCCGCTGATGGGGTGTAGTCCTGTGTTTGCCATGCAGCACATCATGGATTTATCCCATGTACTGATGCGAAGGGGTCTCCTTGGAAGGGACCTCTTTGTGGCCAGGACTCTCTGCAGCCCAGGCCCCACTCAGCCTGGGGATAAGCGACCAGAGGAAGCAGCCCTTGGGCTATATCACCGCCTCCCAGCACTAGGAAGAGCCCTGGGGCACAACATTCAACAAAGGGCGACCTCTACAGCCAAGACTTGGTGGGACAGATATGAAGAGTTTGTTGGACTTAATGAGGTTCGAGAGGCCCAGGGAAATGTGACTGAGGTGAGCAGGGGACTTGGGGTGGTTGGCCCTGCCCTCAGACTTGGGAAATGTGCTATGTTGGCTACTACCAGGTAAGTTATCAGCCATATGCTGGTGCTGGGAAACCACTCCAAATTGCCTTTCTTTCTTTTTTTGGTGCTGTGGATTGAACCCAGGGCTGCTTTACCACTGAGCTATATCCCCAGTACTTTTTATTTTTTTCCTTCCTTCCTTCCTTCCTTCCTTCCTTCCAACCCAGGGGTTCTGTACCATTGAGCTACACCACTAGCCCTTTCTTATTTTTATTTTGAGACAAGAGTCTTGCTAAGTTGCCCAGGCTGGCCTTAAACTTGCATTCCTCTTGCAAGTTGTTGGGGTTATAGGTGTGTGCCATTGCGCCTGGCCAGACCTTCCTTTTCTTAAACATCTCTGGAGGAGGGATTTGACTTATTCTTGCATGGAAACCTGGGTCTGACACTTCTGGGATGAAGGTCTCTATGTAACTATGCCCCCTAATCTCTGTGAAAATAGTTGCTGTGTGCCAGTAAGTCCTTGGCCATTAATATACATTCAATTAAGCCAATGAACATCCTTCACAGACTGTTAGGGAGGGTTGGTGGTGAGACTTCCAGGCAAGGGGGGTGTGATTCTGCCTTATTATGTGAAGGTAGAGGGCCTGAGGCAGTTGTCAAGTCCTTTGTGGCAGCAGAAATTCATTGTGTCACCTCTAGTCCCACTCCTGCTTAGGCACAAAACATTGTAGCAAGGCAGGAAGAATCTGAGGATTGTGAGCTTGGCCAAGCTGGACTTTCCTGGTATATAAACTGGAGAGTTGTAGCAATGCCTTTGATGGCCTTGTCCTGAGGCATAAGTAAGGTAATACATGGGAAACAATGTAAGAACGGGGGTTCTACTGTGCTTTATATCTGAGTTGGCTGGATTTAGTGAACACCAATTATATGCATTGTTAGCTGTTTTCAACTTTCTCAGGGGCACATTATTTCTGTTTGAATGGATAAATCTGGTGATTTGGAGGGGTGTGGCCCAGGGCTATACCACTGGGTGAGCCAGGAAGAGCATCAAAAGAACCGTTTCTACCCTTTGCAGTTGACACCCCAGTGACCCCTTAACCACTGCCTTTTTGGCCAAGGAGTTGAGCTTGTGTGGGTGTTGAGGGAGGGGACTGATGACCTCTGCTGTTCTTTCTGCAGGCAGAGAAAGTGTTCATGGTGGCTCGTGGGCTTGTCCGAGAGGCTCGGGAGGACTTGGAAGTTCAGCAAGCAAAGCTGAAGGAGGTGAGGGATCGCTTGGACCGTGTTTCCAGGGAAGATAACCAGTACCTGGAACTGGCTACTCTGGAGCACAGGATGCTGCAGGTAAGCCTCTTATGAGGTAGCCTTTCTCACCTGCACAGGGCCCCTTGCCTGGTAAATTGTAGAGAGACTAAGAGGTGAACCAGAAGCTCTTGTGGAGGGGTAGGGCCCCATGCTTCCAGAGCCTGTTCATGTTCTTCCTGTTGAGTAGTGGGGTTGACATTCTAGGACCCAGATTACTAAGAAGGGCAGATTATTGGAGGGACCAGCCCAGGCAGCTCCAGACACATCATTTCCTAAAAAACACCTTTGGGAAACATAAGTGCACTTCTGGTCAGACCCAAGACTGCCCAGATGGGAATATCATGCCACTACTTCTACACTCCCTGTTTCTCTGCCCCTACACCTAGCCAGGTTTATGTGGCCTTTATCATTCAGCAAGTGTAGTGGAACCAGGGGCAGAGAAGTGACCCAGGTGCCACTGGCTATAGCCACAGGGTCTCTTGCTGCTATGTGACATGTTTTGTTTCCACAGGAGGAGAAGAAGCTCCGCATTGCCTATATGCATGCAGAAGACTCTGAGCGTGAGAAGTTCTCCCTTTTTTCTGCAGCTGTGCGTGAGAGTCACGAGAAGGAGCGGGCAAGGGCCGAGAGGACCAAGAACTGGTCCCTCATTGGGTCAGTCCTAGGAGCCCTGATTGGTGTGGCTGGCTCCACCTATGTAAACCGTGTTCGGCTACAGGAACTGAAGGCTTTACTTGTGGAGGCACAGAAAGGGCCTGTGAGTCTCCAAGAGGCCATCCGTGAACAGGCGTCTAGCTACTCCCTCCAACAGAGGGACCTCCACAACCTCGTGGTAGACCTGAGGAGCCTGGTGCATGCTGGGCAGAGCCAGGGATCTGGGTCACTGGCAGGTACTTCCCCGCATCGAAACAGAGACACAGATGTCCTTTCAGCTGCTTTGAAAGAGCAGCTCAGTCATTCTCGGCAGGTCCATTCCTGTCTAGAGGGTTTACGAGAGCAGCTTGATGGCCTGGAAAAGACTTTCAGCCAAATGGCTGGGGTGGTTCAGCTTGCAAAGGCTGCAGCACACCCAAGCTTGGTGGAGCCAGCAGATGGGGCTCTGCTTGGCTCCTTGCTGGAACAGCAGAGTGTGATGTTGGCTCTGTCTGACATGGAACAGAGGGTAAAAGTTCAAGGCAACAGGAACACCATCTACAGCACACTGGTCACTTGTGTGACGTTTATGGCGACACTGCCTGTGCTCTACATGCTGCTCAAGGCCAGCTAGCCCCTGGATCTGCCTATTGAAGGTCTAAGGGGATAGAATGTGGCTTTCATTAGTGAATTTCAGTGATGAAGCGAGTCTTGGGACATATTCAGCCTCAGCCTGAGTCTGAACACCATCTGCATGGCTTACCATCTGCATGTACTTTGCTTTGCAGGCAATGCTTATTTACATTAATTATGACAACTTTGAATGTGCAATTAAAATGTCTTAGAATGTAAGGTGGTGCTCTGTACTTGTGTTGGAGTGCTGGAGATCTGGCATATAGTAGAAAGCCTACCTACCCTTTCAGAGTACACTGAAGTGGTACCTTAGATCTGTGGATGGGAGCTCATTCGTCTGTGCCTGTGTAAAAGTGTTCTGCAGAAGTCAGTAAAGCGGAAATGTTTTGTATTAGGTACCCTCCTCTTGGAGCCTGTGCTCAGCCCAGATGACCCCACTAGTCCTCTGAACCTTTGAGTACCTGGTCCCTCAGTCATTTGGTCAATCCATCTTCAGTGTGCGATGTTTCCCCAGAATGGCATGGGATGGAATGACCTCTGTTCTGAGTGTTCATTATTCTAATGGCACAGGAGGTACCTTATCTGTATACAGATCAGGAGGTCTGTGGGGTGAGTCCAGGTTTACCTATGGGGTAAGATAGGTCTTGATGTTTGTGCACTTGAGTGAATGGATTTGGGGAGGAGAGGATTCTAGGCATGCAAAAGGTGATACAAATGGCTGGGGTTGTGGCTCAGTGGTAGAGTGCTTGCCTAGCATGTGTGAAGCACTGGGTTCAATTCTCAGCACTGCATATAAATAAAGGCCCATCAACAACTAAAAAAAAAGGGCGGGGGAACAGCTTGGATCCTATGAGCTGTAGTGACAGGAAAGCCAAAGTGGGTGAGGGAGTTGGGGCAAGCTCTCCTGGCTGAGGTAAGAATGGTTGTAGGGGAGTTGGAGATTGTATATTTAGAGAATGGGGAAGAGAGTTGTCAGTCTCTGAGGCTGGAGCCTAGAGGTGAGGGAACTGGAAAGGGTTTCCTTGCTAGTGCCTGTAAGGTGCTGGAAGCTTGGGTTTAGGGACTGGAAGTAGGGATGAAGGAGAGGGGAGACTTGAGAGGTAATGGGAGGGTGAATCTGGAAGGCAGATGAATGAGAATGGAGACCCTGGGGGGGGGGTAGGAAGTTTGAAGAGTAGCCAGTGTGGAAGACCTGAGCCCCCTGGTTGAGGTTTCCTCTAGTTTGTGAAGGCCCTGGAAGGTTCTGTGACAAATTTTGTCTCATTGGAAGTCGTGGTAATGGCGGGGCCTAGTCTTTGCTTAAGACACAAATAGGCCTCAGGAGAAAACCCTTCGCCCAGCGTTTCCTCCTCAGGAAGGCCCAGTTTGATAGTGAGGGAGCCCAGACTTGCCCAAGGTTTCTCAGTTTGGGGTGAGTCAAAGTACAGTCCTGAGAGGAAAGGAAGTGAGACCTTGCTTGTGCACCTCCGCAGCCTGTGTACCCTGCTTCACAGACCGGCTAGGGGAGCTGTCACCCCCACTTGTAGATTAGCAAATAGGTGGTGGTGGTGGGTGTCAGGTTACACGGTTTAGTGATGGCGCAAACTCAGGTCCAAAGCCCGAGCTCTTCTCAAACAGCCAGGGGTGGGGGCCGGAAGGAGAGCTTGGTTGTTGGGGAGATCTGGAAGAAGGAGCGGTGGGCAGAGCCAGGTGTGAAGAGGAGAAACAAGGCGCCTAGGAGTTCAGACAAAGGAAATTGGGGAGGATCGACTACACGATCCCGGTACCAGAAGGAAAAAAGAGCTCCAGGCACTGGGCGAGGCGGGGTGGTGGTGGTGTTCACGGGCCAACAGGCCAGGCAGGTGAGAGGCGCGGGTCTCACCCGGTTCTGGTGAGGCAAAGAGGCTGGGGCGCTTTACCAAAAGCACATGGGGTGCAAACCGCAGCGACCATCCGGGCCTCTTTGGGTGGAGGTGGGGCCGCGAATTTCGGTGCCAACCTTGAGCGCAGGTGAGGCCCGGAGGGGGCGGGGCGGGATCGCCCTTGCTCCAGGTTTCTCTCCTTAACACCCCCTCCCCCCGCGGTCCGCGTTGCCATGGCTACCTCTTGGGTGAAGTGTTACCCCGGTGCTGGAAACCGTCCCCCCCATTCCACATTCGTGGGCAAACACTAAGCCCGGGGGAATAGAATGCGGGGTCCCGGGCGGTTCAGGGCTGCGCGTCCCGCTTTCCCCGCTGCTTCCGGCCAGGCCCTGGCGGCGGGAGGGGGAAGGGCGGCCCGGCGGGCAAGGGGGGGGAAGGAGCGGAGCCCGGCCCGGCCGACGCGGCTTTGTCTCCTTTGTTCCCAGCGGTGGCAGCGCCGCGGCGGGAGGGGCGGGCAGCGGGCGCAGTTTTCCGCCCCTCGGTCTCCGGGTAACTGCAGCGGCTTCGCCAGACCCACCTCCCCGGGGGAGGCCGCTGAGCGCAGATCCCGAGCGAGTCCGGAGCGGCCGGCGCCCGCTTCAGGGTGCTCATCCCGCGGGCTGGCTGGGTGGTGAGTGCGGGGCTCGGGCCGGGGCAGTGGGACTGGGACGAAACCACGGGACCCGAGTGGCATGGCCTGAGGCCTCGATCCAGTCGGGCAGGGGTTGCCTTAGTGAGTGGTGGGCGGCTTGGATCAAGAGAGTTGGAACTACACTTCTGAGCGCGAAAGCAAACTCTGGTGGCTCCGCCTGTAACGCGATTGGGAGACAGAGGAGGTGGAGCTGCTCCTCCGCGCCCCCTCCTCGCCGCCGCCGCCGCCACCACCACCGCGGCGGTACGGTCCGGCCGGCCCCTTCCCCGCCCTTCCAGGACCACTGGTGGGGTCCTTTTCCTTGCCGCAGAGTGGGGGAGGAGGGTTGGGGGAAGAGCCGAATGGGGTGGTCCAGGTATTCCCTCAGAAGAAGCAGCCCTTTGAGGTTGCGCTTGGTGAGGCTGACAAAGGCGGACCACGAGTCTCCTTACACTAGAGTGGGACCCCTTCTCCACACTCAAATTCAGCGGATGATTGATGAGCACGTCGGGTCAACGTGGGTGGCTGGTAAACGGTGGCTCCCTTCACCCTACTCAACACCCAGAAAAGAGAGAGGGCATTGTGCACCACTATCAATGAATATTTTCTCCCTTTGGTGGACCATGGGAGTGGGGCAGGAGGATGGAAAGGGCATGCCAGTTTCCCACTAACTCTCAGACACGATAAATAAATATACAGGTGTGGGAGGACCAAATTTGTGACCCTTTTGGTTGGTGAGGACAGCTGCAGGAGGTTCCGGTGGTGCTTGCTCTTTGCAAACTTTGCAAGCAATCTTGGGCCCTGCTGAAGAAGTTCAGAGAGAGATTGGGCCCAGAAGAGACCTGCCAGACAGGCCTGGGCACAGGCAGTTAGGCTTTGGCTGTGAGCCTAGGCAGGGCCTGAGTTGTGGGGAGTAGGCAGGAGATCTCGGCCTGTGCAAGTTGGGGACTCAAGGTTTGGCTCAAATCAGCCATCTCAATGTGCTCTTGCCTGGTGGTTTAATAAAAGTGGAGCCAGTGCTTTGCCCTGTCTAAGGCCAAGTGGCTTTGAGAGGCATGTGTAAGCCTCATCTCTCCCAGGGACAGAATCTCCTTGGAAGTGAAATGGAGGTTCATTCACTATGCTGGGAGCCCCTGCCCTGTGCTAATATCTGTGCTAGTTGCTGGTGACTCCAAATCAAAAGCCATACTCTGTCTTTAAGGAGCTTCAGGTCCAGTGTGGAATGATGTAATGGGGAGAAGTGGTCTTCTTGGGTAGTGCAACTAATGCCAGGCACACACATTATCACTTTTACTGATCAGAGGACTATCATTCTATCATTGGGAAATCAGAGGCTCAGAGCCCAGCTGGCAGAGCACTGTACTCCAGGATGGTGACTGGGTGTGTCCATTCTATCTGCCACACAGGCAACTTCCTCAGGAGCCTGGGAGGACTGGGAAGGCTCCCCAGGGAGGTGATGGCTGGGCGTGGGAGTTAATGAGATAGAGAGGGAATGGGCATTCCAAGTTGTGGGAACAGTCCTTGTGACAGCAGGGAGAAGTGGTACAGCCTGCAGTTCAGGCAGGAATGAAGAGCATGTATGGGGGAGGATGTGGACTCTAGGGGCTTGACCTTTATCCCTCTGGCTCTGGGGTACCCCAAAAGCTCTAGAGAGAGAGATGCACTCCATTTCTGCTCAAAGAAAATCTTGTGAGTTTGGGGGTGGGGGTAGATTAGGGAGGCTGCTCTGTGCTGTGTGGCAGAGGTTAAGTAAAATAAGTGTGCCTAACATGGAGGAGAAAATGTCACTGTCCTTTGTCTTCCACCTGCCCGTGGTATGCGGGGAAGAGTGCAGGGCCTTGCTTCATGGGAAAACTGATTGATTAAGCCTGACATAGTTCCCTGTAGTGGGTCAGCCTTCAATTTTCTATGTGCCCTGGTCAGAAGCTCTTCTGTTCCCATGCATTTCTTTCTTCCTGTGTGCCCCTCAACTCAGTTGTGATTTCACATTTGGGGAGTTTTTTTTTTTTTTTGTATGTGTGTGAGTGTGTTTTTGCTGCCCCTTGAGGCCTGGAGAACTTTTGGCATGCAGTAGGCTCTAAGCAAATATTTGCCAGCAAATGAAACAGTGAATGTCAGTCTAACTATAGGACCCTACGCCCAGGGCACATCCTTGGCATGAGGTGGCGGAAGGAATGGGCAGTAGCCAAGTGCAGGAGGTGGCCTCTGACTATCCTCAGGTGGACTCTCTTCCTAGAGGAAGAAATTTTTCCCCCCATTCTGTGGTAACAAGGTGGGGGCTCCTAAACAGCCTGGTCTTGCCACCGTCCTGAGCTTCTGGCTGGTTCGAGACTTTCCCTGCCACCTCCCACCCCCCCTTGGGTGGCAAACAGAGGCAGCCTTGTTCCCGCTCCCATAGAGCTGCCCTGTTCTCTGCACACTAAAAATGGAAACCCCCAAGCTATTTTGGGAGCAGTGCCCAGCCAGGCTGTGGCCACTGTGTCCCTGCTCCCACCAGGCTGCTGGACCCTCCTCTGAGCCTTGTGCCCAGCCCTGCTTACATAGGGACAGCCATAGAGCACCCTGCTGAGGCCACTGATGGGATAAGCTGAGCTGGGCCATTGGAAGTGAGAACCCTTGGTACATTCTGCACAGACAGCCTGGCAGCCGGGTAGTGGGAAGGCTGCGCAACATGGCCTGAGCATAGACAAGTGAGAGTTGTCTCCCAGTTTGGGATGCATGCTTGGTGTTCCTAGTTGGGGACCACTGGGGTCTGGGAAAGCTGGTGTTACCATGGTTTCTTGGTTCTGGGACTCAGGAGCCCCAGCTGGAGGGTAAGAAGAGCAAGTACCCAAAGTTTGGTGAGGTCCTAGGGATGGACCTTTGGATGGACTGAGGGTTGGTGTACACAGGCATGATGACTTCCTCAGGGTACACCCTACTCATCCCACACCCTTGGCCCTGGCTCAGCTCTGTCCTGCATGGGAGGAAATAGCAAAAGATGGCCTGCCTTCCACAGTTCTCTAGGACTTAGTAGTTGAGCCAGGGAAGCATGTGTGTGTGTGTATGTGTGATTGTCTAAATGTGGGTGGTGTTACCTATGTCTCTGGGTATGACATGTGCCTGTGCAGAGTGTGCCATGTATGTGTTTGGGTGTGTAGGGATTGTCTCTGTATGGATGTGACTTTATGTGGTGTCTGGACATGGGATGTGCCTGTGTTTCTGTGTGTGTACTCATCATATCTGCATGTGTGTGTACATGTGCAAGTACCCATGTGTTTATGTGTGAGTGTGTGCACACAGGCTGGTTGGTGTGTACAAATATGTATCTGCCAATGTATTGGTTCCCATTGGGGCTGGGATGGCCCTTGGCTGGTGTGGAGAGTGTATACTCTGGTGCCTCTATAGGGAAGGGTTTGGACAGAGGATAGAGAGTAGACAGTGCTGAGAGGAAGAGAACTGGGTGAGAGAGCCATGTTGGGGGCCTGATTTGGCCCT
This sequence comes from Urocitellus parryii, assembly GCF_045843805.1. Taxonomy (NCBI): domain Eukaryota; kingdom Metazoa; phylum Chordata; class Mammalia; order Rodentia; family Sciuridae; genus Urocitellus; species Urocitellus parryii. The sequence continues at coordinate 91,400,805 of NC_135532.1, read as the reverse complement.
GATGGCCATGGGGCTCCTTACTAGCTGACCTTTCCCAGGCCCCTCGGGTGCCTGGCTTTGCTGCCCTCCCCCTCCTCATGTGGGTGCTGAGGAGGCATCCTCTGTGGAATGTGTTTGGTGGCTGAGGGCCAGGCTGGGCCTAGCTGTACAGGCAGGCTGGGCAATGGGGAGGGGGTAGTTTTGTGCTACCTCCATAGTGGGAGCCCAGGGTTTCCACATGCCTACAGCCTAGACCCCAAATTCATATTCTGCTTTCTCCCTGGCTAGGTGACTCCTACTTAGGTCATGCTGTTGTCTCCTGATCCAGCTGGCCCTACCAGGTGAGTCTAACTTTACTCCTAGGCATCTGGGGGTGGTGGTATTCCCACTTGTGCTCAGGGCTCTCCGAGATTGGGCCCAAGCTTTTACCTCCCACCCCTCTCAGCCTGGATTTTCCTCTTCCCTCTGGCCTGTTGGTTCTGTGGTTATCACCCTTCTGGATTCCTGGCCAGAAAGGCCCTTCACCCAGTTCTTGCTTTACTCAGATATGCTAGTGGCCCATGAGTCTTTGTTTTCCCTCTCCACTTTGCCAGGAAACCAACATTCATGCAAAGAGGGCCTCTCAGTGTTCTTGGCCCCTTCCTTTTCCTCACTTGTTTTCCTATCTCTTCCAGGCCCTTCTCTCTCACTCTCTCTCTCTCTCTTTTTTAATATTTATTTTTTAGATTTAGGTGGACGCATTATCTTTATTTTACATTTATGTGGTGCTGAGGATCGAACCCAGTGCCTCGTGCATGCTAGGCGAGCACTCTACCACAGAGCCACAACCCCAGCCCAAGGCCCTTCTCTTTTTGATCCATATGGTGGCACAGCATAGCAGGAGTGAGGGTGGAGTGGGGTGGATGTAGGACTCCGGAGAGCATAATGCCTACAGAGAAGGGTTGGTGTAGAAGTTTCCAGGGTTAAGTGTCCCTGTTTCTTCCCCAGATAGTATGTGGTCCTAGGGTCATCCTTGACCATAGTGCTTATCTAAGCCTAGTCCTCCTCTGCTTACCCTCAGGTTAGGAGGCAATTCCTATCCCTTATTAGTGATGTTAGGGCACTCTGCTGGCCACATGAATCCCATTCAACCTTTCTTCCTAATAGGTGATCATGCCTGCTCTTGGCCCAGCTCTTCTCCAGACACTCTGGGCTGGGTGGGTCCTCACTCTCCAGCCATCTCCACCAGCTGCTTTCACTCCCAATGGCACACATCTGCAGCACTTGGTGAGGGACCCCACATCAGGCACCCTCTATCTAGGGGCCACCAACTTCCTGTTTCAACTGAGCCCTGGGCTGCAGCTGGAGGCCACAGTGTCCACAGGTCCTGTGCTAGATAGCAGGGATTGTCTGCCGCCTGTGATGTCTGATGAGTGCCCCCAGGCCCAGCTTACCAACAACCCCAACCAGTTGCTCCTGGTGAGCCCGGGAGCCCTGGTAGTGTGTGGGAGTGTGCACCAGGGTGTCTGTGAGCAGCGGAGACTGGGACAGCTTGGGCAGCTGCTGCTGAGACCAGAGCGGCCCGGGGACACTCAGTATGTGGCTGCCAATGACCCTGCAGTCAGCACAGTGGGGTTGGTGGCCCAGGGGTTAGCAGGGGAGCCCCTCTTATTTGTAGGGCGGGGATATACTAGCAGAGGTGTCGGGGGTGGTATCCCCCCTATTACAACCCGGGCCCTGCAGCCATCAGACCCCCAAGCTGCCTTCTCCTATGAAGAGACAGCCAAGCTGGCAGTGGGCCGCCTCTCTGAGTACAGCCACCACTTTGTGAGTGCCTTTGCACATGGGACCAATGCCTATTTTCTGTTCCTGCGACGGGACCTGCAGGCTCAGTCTAGAGCTTTTCGAGCCTATGTGTCTAGAGTGTGCCTCTGGGACCAGCACTATTACTCTTATGTAGAATTGCCTCTGGCCTGCCAGGGTGGCCACTATGGGCTGATCCAGGCTGCAGCTGTGGCTGTGTCCCAGGAGGTGGCCCGTGGGGAAGTGCTCTTTGCAGCTTTCTCCTCAGCGGCTCCCCCCACTGTGGGCCGGCCCCCATCTGTGGCTACTGGGGCATCTGGAGCCTCAGCACTCTGTGCCTTCCCTCTGAATGAGGTGGACCGGCTTGCTAATCATACACGAGATGCTTGCTACACCCGGAAGGGCCGTGCTGAGGATGGGACTGAGGTGGCCTACATTGAGTATGATGTCAATTCCTGCTGTGATCAGCTGCCTGTGGTGAGTTCCAGCATGGCCTGGACTTTGCCCTTCTCCAAAGCCACTGGCCAGGCACTTGCAGCCAAGAAGGTACCCAGGGAGCCTGAAAGGAAGCTGGTAGTGGGGCAGGGAATGATCAGGTTAGCAAGTACTAGGTACTTCCTTTGGGTCTAGGTGATGAAGGGGCCCCTCAACACAGCAGAGCATTCAGGGTGGCAGAAAATAGTACCGGGATGGGCTTAGAACAGAATGTTGAAGAAGTAGCATTGTAGAGGTGGGCTGAGGGTCTAGGATAAGAGCAGAAATGTTGAAATGAGACATTGTTTTAGGTTCTGGAGCAAGAGATGAAGAAGAGGTTGGGACTTGGGGCTGTAGTCTTTGGATGGGTACAGAAGGAAAGAAATTGCTCATAGCAAGACTGAGTCAGTGAGAAATGCAGAGGGCTTAAGCCAGTGGTCTGGGAGGTGAGGAGGCCAGCTGCAAGAGCTTTAGGAAATGGCTCAGGAGAAGGCAGAACACAGAGGTCAGAGGAAGCAGCTCCCAGGCCAGGGATGGGAAAAGATGCGGCTGCAGGCATTGGATGGGGAATCAAAAGAGGGAAAGGAGCCATTGGTAACTGTCTATGGCAGTCATAGATTAAGTGCATTGAGTTAGTGATAAGGATGTAGTTGTAGCAGGTGCTGCCCAGGCTTGGGTTGTCAGAGAGGTCTGGCAGAGAGACTGGGCTGGGAGGAGGTTGTCCAGGAAGGATGGGGCAGGAAGTTTATCTAGTGAGAGACTTAATCAATTCTTCTTGTTGCCTGCAGGACACCCCGGATGCTTATCCCTGTGGCTCAGATCACACACCCAGCCCTATGGCCAGCCATGTTCCATTGGAAGCCACACCGATTCTAGAGTTGCCAGGGGTTCAGTTAACAGCTGTGGCAGTCACCGTGGAGGATGGACACATCATCGCCTTCTTGGGTGACAGTCAAGGACAGCTGCACAGTGTGAGTCTACAGGAAGTACCAGCCCTGTTCCAGGATCTAGAGAGTACAGGCTTCTAGAGAACCCAGCTTATGTGGAGGTACCCCAGTGTTCTTTGAGGCTGAGATATGCCCCCAAGATCTGGCCTGGGAGAGATAATCTGTGTTCCTCTTCCTAGAAATGGATGGGTTTACCTGTAACTCTCTTCTATTCACTCTGGGACTGGTTGCAAAGAGTTGTGACTTCCTAGGAGGGGATTTTATCTGTAAATTGCTTAAATTGTGAATGGGAGAAGGCTTTGGGTTTGTGGCCCTGGAATTGGTGCCAGACCAATTCCTGGTCTCTAATTTCAGGTCTATTTGGGCTCGGGGAGTGATGGCCAACGATACTCCATACGGAGCATCCAGCAGGGGTCTGCAGTGAGCAGAGACCTCACCTTTGATGGGACTTTTGAGCACCTGTATGTTATGACCCAGACTACAGTGAGTGTCAGGCATAAGCAAGGGCATGATTGCTGGGAGGGTCCTCTGGGTGGGGCTGGGGACCCAAATGTGGGTGAGCCACTGGTGTTTGGATTGCTGGCCTCAGGTCCTCTTTGCTGTCACAGCTTGTGAAGGTTCCTGTGGCTTCCTGTGCTCAGCATCTGGACTGTGCATCTTGCCTTGCTCACAGGGATCCTTACTGTGGGTGGTGTGTGCTACTCGGCAGGTTAGTGTTCCACCAGTTCCTGACCCCTCCTGACCCAGCCTCATGCCTGAAGTGCTACTGTGTAATTGTCTCATCCAGGATTCTTGACCCTTGGCCCTTGACTCTTAAACTCTGACCTTTGGACACCCTTATCATCCACCCTATCTGCATCACTGTCCTACCAGGACAGACACAGGATCCTGGTGTTATCTATCACTGAAAGGGCCTGCCCAGGGCCTCAGTATTGTAGTTTTCCCTGCCCTATGAATGCCCAGTGGGCTCTTGAGCGTCACAGATTAGGTACTGGTCATTCTTGCTCAGGTGTAGTCGCCGTTCAGAGTGCTCAAGGGGCCAAGGGCCAGAGCAGTGGCTATGGAGCTTCCAAACTGAGGTGGTCTGTTTGCGAGTGGCAGCCATAAGTCCTGCCAACATCAGCCGAGAGGAGAGGAGGGAGGTGAGTGACCAGAGTAGGCAGGGCCCCCGAGGAGAGGGCTTTGGGGATGGGACCTTGCATTTTGGTGTTAGATGTACCAAATACCACATGGCCTTATATAATTACTCCTTTTGGGGCCTCAATTTCTCCATCTGTTATCAACCCAGTTCAGAAGGATTTTGTGAGGTTTTGGGGTGGAGGTACTGGTGCCAGCCCACATTGGGTACCCTTTAATGAGCCCTGATCTACCTACTTAGCTGTAGTGGGGCCTTAAAAGTGTGTGCTGGTCTTTCTTGGCAGGTTTTCCTGTCAGTGCCGAACCTGCCACCCCTGTGGCCGGGGGAGTCATATTCTTGCCACTTTGGGGAACATCAGAGCCCTGCCCTTCTGACTGGATCTGGTGTGATGTGCCCCTCCCCAGACCCTAGTGAAGCCCCAGTGCTGCAAAGAGGAACCGGTGGGTGAGAAAAGCTGCCAGTCCCACAACTGGGGAGCCCTACCCTGCTCTTATTTTGTTTCAAAGGGTGTGGTCAGGGTGAGGTGTGAATCCAGGCACAAGAACCTTGAATTGATGCTTTTCTCTGAGTCCCTTCACTGATGCCCCAAACCCTAGAATGTCTATTTTGTGCCCTGTAGACTGCCTTCTCTGACCCTGGTTTCCTTTACCCATTCTGGATGGTAGCACCACCTCTGTGTGGTCTCAGCATGTTAACTCTGGGTCTAAGTGCACTCCCCACTCCTTAGCCCTGGGCCTCTCTCCCACTTTGCAGACCATATCTCCGTGAGTGTAGAGCTCAGATTTGGCGACGTGGTAATCACCAAAGCTTCCCTCTCCTTCTACGACTGTATGGCAGTCACTGAGCTTCGCCCATCTGCACAGTGAGTTCCTCATCCTGTCCCTCAGCTCTGAGCTCCCCTGTGGTGATCTCTGCCCCATGGTTGTACTCTGTGCAGGTGCCAGGCCTGCGTGAGCAGCCACTGGGGGTGTAACTGGTGTGTCTGGCAGCACCTGTGCACACATAAGGCCTCATGTGATGCTGGGCCCATGGTGATGAGCAAACAGGTGAGTGGGACCCCAGGATGAACCACACATGGGCTTTGGGTCCCCAGTGTGAGGGTTTTCTGATGGCCCGGGGTCTGTGTGTCTGCCTGCCCATGTGAGACTGTGTCCTGAACGCCCAACCTGCTGTGTGTGACGGACTCACTAAAGAATGGCTGCTGATCCGTCCATCCTGTTTCAGGAGAGGACATTTGTAGCTGAGAGGCGGGAGGTGTGGCCTTCGTGCCCCACCTCAGCACAGACACCCCTGGAGCCTGCCCTCTGTGTTTCTCCTTTGGAGAATTAATGGGCTGTTTTTGTTTCTCTTTTCCTTGGTCTCCTTTCCTTTTAACATACCCTTTGCCTGCCTGCCTCCTGCTCCTGCATCTGCCTGCTGAGTGGCCCTTCCTGTCTTTCTCTGCCTCCCCCTTCAGAGCCCACTTCTCTCCCTAGCACCCCCTGCAAGAGATATACCCACCCTCTTCCCACCCACCGCCCCTGCATCCACAGTCCCTCCTGTACCTGACACTTTTCCTGTGGACCCAGGAGCCACAGACTCAGATGTCCCAACTGGGGCCAGACCTTCTTTGCTCAGCCCCTGGGGGCCATGGGCAGGTCCTGGTCCCATTCCTTCCCCCACCTCTTCAGAATCACATTTCCATGAGAAGCCCCTCCTTCCCAACCTCCCCATCATACCTAGAACCACTGTTCCTGCCCCCACTAACTTGGGACCTGCAGCCACACCTGAGGACCTCTCAGCCTCCCATCCATCACCCTCAGATGCAGCACCAATGCCCCCTGCAGAACCTGGCCCTGAGACCCTTCCCTCCATGGTGGCCCTGGATCAGCCCCCTGGCACTGTACCTGCCACCACTTTCCCAGGGGCCACTGGCTCCACGAAGCCCGCTCTGGACTGGCTCATGAGAGAAGGTGGCGAGCTGCCCGAGGCCGACGAGAGGACAGGGGGTGACGCGCCCGCCTTCTCCACTTCCACCCTCCTCTCAGGTGATGGAGACTCAGCAGAGCACGAGGGCCCTCCTGCCCCCCTCATCCTCCTGTCCAGCCTCGACTACCAGTACGACACCCCCGGGCTCTGGGAGCTGGTGAGGTCCAGCCCAGGAAGGAGGCCTCGGGAGGGAATTGGGGAAATGTAGCCCCTCTCTTGCCTTGTGATTCTCCCAGTGGAAGGGCAGGGGCAGGGTCTTGCTCTTGAAGTCCAGCAAGACAGAGGCCTGAGGTAGGCAGCATGGAGTCCATAGATTGCCTTGCTCTTGGTACCTGCAGGGAGAGGTGAATTGGGGGCCAAGCTCCTGCCCCTGTGTGGAGAGTGTTCAGGGCTCCACATTGATGCCAGTCCACGTGGAACAAGAAATTCATCTGCAAGGCAGGAATCTGCGCCTTTTCCAGGTGTGTGTGTCCTGCTTGCAGCTGTCCTTGCAGGCTTTTTGGCTGTTGACAAATTCTACACTACTCCTGGGGAGCAAAAAGAGGGTGTGGCCCTGGGTCCCAATTATAACTCAAAAGCTGTCCTGTGGACCCATGTGACTCATGGGGCCTGTTCCCAAAACTGCCCCAACAACTGTGTTCTCTGCCCCCAGGACAGCCCAGGAGACAATGAGTGTGTATTGGAGCTGGAGGGCCTTGAAGTGGTGGTTGAGGCCCGTGTTGAGTGTGAGCTGCCTCCAGATACCATGTGCCATGTCACGTGCCAGCAGCACCAGGTGCAAACCACAGAAACTTGGGTGGGCAAGGGTGCACTGGCCACAGGCTGGCTGCATCATGCTTGACCCAATCCATGTTTTGACCCTGGAAAACAGATGGGTACCCTACCTCTGACCCTGTGTCACATGGGGTCTTTGCATTGAGGCTGACCTATAAATAGAAATCCCAGAGAGCCCCTCCATTCCAGTTCTGCCTCCTACCTCCAACTGTTTCACTCTATGGGGTCCCTGCATCCCAATTTTGATCTCTGATCCTGTGTTACCGTAACTAGTCATTTTAGTCCTTTTCTGAGTACCCCAACCCTAGGCTGTGATCACACTCCTACTTTTTCAGCTTAGCTATGAGGCTCTGCAGCCAGAGCTCCAGGTGGGGCTGTTTCTGCGTCGGGCTGGCCGCTTGCGTGTAGACAGTGCTGATGGGCTACATGGTGAGCTACTCACTGGTAATGGGGGTGGGCTGGTAGTAGCAAGGCTCTTCTGGGCCTGCCTCTCACATTTGTCTTTGCTACTTTCAGTGATACTATATAACTGTTCTGTGGGCCACTGGGACTGTAGCCGCTGCCAAACTGCCATGCCCCAATATGGTTGTGTGTGGTGTGATGGAGAATATCCACGTTGTGTGGCCCAGGAAGCCTGTGGAAAGGCTGAGGCTGTGGCCACCCAGTGCCCTGCACCTCTCATCCACTCAGTATGTTGAAATGCTGGCACATCCCTTCCTCAGTGCTGTCTTTGGTGGGAGGGTTGTGTCTGTGCCATGGATTCAGGGAACCTAAAGGTGGGAGGCTGGGCTGCCTCTGCAGACTGTCAGAAGTCTACATAGGTGGGTAGAGGTGAGCAGTCCTTGTCTTGGAACAGGTGGAACCACTGACTGGGCCTATAGATGGAGGTACCCGTGTCACCATCAGGGGCTCCAACCTGGGCCAACATGTGCAGGATGTGCTGGGCATGGTCATGGTGGCTGGAGTGCCCTGTGCTGTGGATGCCCAGGAGTATGAGGTCTCTAGCAGGTGAGCTGGCTGGACTCAAAATGGGAGGGATCTATGGCTGACTTTCTTACTCAGGGTTTACTACCTGCTACTCATCTGTTTTCTATCTCCCTGTTTCCTTGATTCTGGTTCTAATGCCTTAGTGCTGGGGTTGCCACTGAGGCATTGAAGTACCCACCTTGGCTTTCTGCACCTACCTGCAGGTCACTGGTTTGGGGTTCTTCCAGGGCCTGTATGGGGCAGAGAGGACTGGTAACTCTGCATCTTGGCTCTGGTTAGGTCTTCTTATCTGACTTTCTGAGTGATAGTGGATATAGTGGTGCTAAGTAGGGTTCCCAGATCCAAATAGCTGGGCTAAGGGGCTAGCCTTCTCATCAGCTGTCCTTACCCAAGTACTGGTCTTGCTGGGCTCTCAGGAGGTATACTTGTGGCACACCTGTAGAATGCCAGACTTCTCTGTCCAGCCTCTGGGAACCTTGCCGCCTCCCCAGGGCTCATGGCTTACTGAGGTTCTAGTCATGGTAACCTGGTCAGTGTTTCAGGGTCCCAAGGTACACATGTGGGACATTCTAGAGGTGGTGGCCACAATCAGTGGCCCAAACCTGATTGAATATCAGGGTAACTTGGAGAGAGAATAGGTCTCTGATTCTACCCTCAGAGATGTGGATTCAGAAGGCCTTTGATGAGACCCCACAATCTGTATTTTATTATTGATTGATTGTGGTGCTTAGGATTGAATCTAGGGTCTTGTGCATGCTAAGCAAATGACACAATAGGTATTTTAAACAAGGACTATTTTGCAAGAGCATGGAGTTTTCTCTAAAATGTGTTATGGCTGAAAAACCTAAGGAGACTTTATGGACTGTTAATGATTCCAGAACTTTAAGACTTACATGGGTTACAAAGTAATTTATAAAGTGATTAAAATATATTCTGACTGGAACCTCCCCTGGGTAGTTCACACTTTACTTGTTCTGTTTTCCCTGAGTGTTTGCAGTGACTGTGACAATGTCATGGAATAGAGCCACTGAGACTTAATGTTCTGGAAATTAATTTTCCCCAACTTCTGGCTGATAACCAGCATTTTCTTAGGCTGTTCACTTCTACCCTCAGATCTGACTGGAGACTTTCAGATTTTTTTCAAGAAGAGATCAAGTTTTTACCACTTTGTGGGTGGGTACTATGCCATGAGGTGTTGGTAGAAGACAGGGTGGCTGGCTAGGCCCACTCTTCAGCTTGACCACCCGCCACACCAGCTTTACAGGGCTCCTTTAAATTTATGCCATAACAGAGGTTTGATTAACTCTTCCTTGTTGAGAGCCTCTTTGGGGTAGCACTTGAATGGTTAAACCACAAATATTAATTCTCAGATGCCAAGGCCAGCTGATGTGCCTTAGGGAGTACCAAAACAAGAGAATCCCGATGTGTTTCATGGAGCATGGGAAGAGGAAAACCATTTGGCAGTGGGGTGGGGAGAGGGACTACTGGGTTACTTTGAAGGGGGCCTTTGATACAGCCTCATACTTCTTGCCTGCCTTGTACCCACAGTCTTGTATGCATCACTGGGGCCAGTGGAGAGGAGGTGGTTGGTGCTGCTGCAGTGGAGGTGCCAGGAAGAGGGCGCAGCATCTCAGAGCTCAACTTTGCCTACCAGGTACCAGATTGTTGAGCTCCCCCTAGCTACCAAGTGGCTAGTCCCTTTGCCGGCCCCTCACTATTTATTTATTTATTTATTTGTGGTGCTGGGAATTGAACCCAAGGCCTTGTGCATGTGAGGCAAGCCCTCTACCGACTGAGTTATTTTCCCAGCTGACCCCCATCTGGTTTTGCCTCCATGTGGCTCTCCACCCCAGGGCCCTTTTGTGTGACTCAAGCTCCCCTGTTTTTGTTTTCTGTCACACCCTATCATTTGTATAGGACCCAAAGGTGCATTCCATCTTCCCAGCCCGTGGCCCCAGAGCTGGGGGCACCCGCCTCACCCTGCATGGTTCCAAGCTATTGACCGGGAGGCTAGAGGATATCCGAGTGGTGGTTGGAGACCAGCTTTGTCACTTGTGAGAGCTGTTTCCTTATCCTTCAAAATTCCATGTGCTCCAGGGAGAGAATAGGAGGGGTTGGGATGCTGGGGAGAACAAAAGTGGGAGAAGGCAAATCTGCCCTGTGAGACTTTGGTCAGGCCCTCTTAAAGCTGGGGCTGTAGTGGGAAAGCAGCCTTCAGAGCTACCTGGTGGAGATGGCAATAAGCAAGAAAGGAAAGTAAGCTGAGGCCTTGAGTGGGTCTCTAGTTCCCCTCTCCTACACATCCTCCAGCCCAGGTGACCTGCCTTCTACTTTCACCTTTCTCCCCAGGCTGCTGGAACAGCAGTCAGAGCAGCTGCAGTGTAAGACCAGCCCACACTCCATACCTGCCACGCTTCCTGTGACAGTGTGGTTTGGGACCATTAAGCGGAGGCTTCAGCATGGCCAGTTCAAATACACATCAGATCCCAATGTCACCTCAGCTGGCCCCACTAAGAGCTTTCTCAGGTATGGGACCATGGGCATGGTTGTATGGCAAGTGAGCTTTTGCCACTCCCTTAGTGGGGATAGGGCTTTCTGTGTGGGCCCTTGAATCCCATGCATAGGGAATTGGGGTCATGTGACTTGGGCTGGGCTGAGCTAGCTGGGACTGGCTGTCTTTTAAATCCTCATTCATAGCCAGGCAGTGGTGCATGCCTGTAATACCAGCAGCTAGGGAGGCTGAGTTCAAAGCTAGCCTCAGTAACTTAGCGAGGCTCTAAGCAACTTAGTGAGACTCTGTCTCAAAATAAAAAATAAAAAGGGCAGGGGATATAGGCCATTGGTAAAGCATCCCTGGGTTCAATCCTTGGTAACAAAATAAAACAGAATACCCTGATTCATGTAAGTCATGAGTGGCTCATGGGCTCTATTTCAGTGGAGGACGTGAGATATGGGTTCGTGGCCAGAATCTGGATGTGGTGCAGACACCAAGAATCCGAGTGACAGTGGCTCTAGGAGTGCTGCAGCCTAGCCAGGGGAATGGGCGGAGGCGCCGTGCAGTCCCGGAGACAGCGTGTTCCCCTGGAGCCTCCTGTGGCAGTCATCACGTAGGAAACCCTTGGACCTCCCTGCCTCCACTGGGCTGGCTGCTGCTGTCCCTTTTCCCCTCAACCACAGATGGCTGGTACCAGCTCTGCCCTCTTCCTACATGGCCCCTCAGTTGACCCTCTCTTGTCTTTTTCTGCCAGTTTGAAGAGCCATGTTATGTGAACTCCTCCCATCTCATTATATGCCGTACACCTGCTCTCCCAGGCCTACCTGAGGACCCCTGGGTCCAGGTGGAATTTGTCCTTGACAACCTGGTCTTTGACTTTGCAACACTGAGCCCCATACCCTTCTCCTATGAGGCTGATCCCACTCTGCAGCCCCTCAACCCTGAGGACCCCACCATGCCATTCCGGCACAAACCTGGAAGTGTGTTCTCTGTGGAGGTACTGTTCCTTCTTGAGCTTGGCAGGGCCCAAAGACCCTTCCTTTGTAGGACAGCACTGCACTAATGGTAGAGAGGCCAGGACAGTAGAGCAAGGGCTGAGAGGTTTATGGAGTAGGGGAACCCTAGCTCTTGGCAGGGGTTTGACTACTGGCCTGGGTTCTAACATTTCATGGTGGGTGTCTTCATGACAATCAGTAAATGACTTGGCACACACAGTAGCTGGGTGGTGTGCTACTTAACAGGTAACTGGGCTGATCCCTATGTGGCAGCCTGGCTTACAGAGACAACACTAGGCACATGTTCTGACATGTATGGTGGGCAGTAGGTGGGTATTTAGGCCACAGGTAGGTAATCCATCACCCACCTGTGGGGTCTTCAGACAATGGGGCTCTGGCTTTGTTAGTTAATTGGTCAGCACTCTGTAGGCAGTTTTAGGTTCTCCACATTTTTAGCTCTATAGAAAAAGTAGGGAGGGGCAGAAAAGGGTCATGAGGAGCAGCCTGAAGGATATCTCCATGACTGTCAGCCCTATCTACAGGGGGAGTAGTGCTAAGGGACTGTTAGCCCTGTGTCTTAGGTGGGTCTCAGAACCATTGTTCCCATATGTGGGGGGATAGGATCTGAATGGCGACCAGCTTTCTCTGGGAAGTGTTCTAAGTGACAGATCAGTGACCTCATGTTCCAGGGGGAGAATCTGGACCTGGCAATATCCAAGGAGGAGGTGGTGGCCATGATAGGAGATGGCCCCTGTGTGGTGAAGACACTGACCCGGCACCATCTGTACTGTGAGCCCCCTGTGGAGCAGCCACTGCCACGGCACCATGCCCTCCGGGAGGCACCTGATGCTTTGCCTGAGTTCACAGTCAGTGGGCAGGTCCCAGGCAGGGCTGGGCATTGGGAATGTGCTGAACCCTTCCTCACAGGTGACTCTCCACACAGGTGCAGATGGGAAACTTGCACTTCTCCCTTGGTCATGTGCAGTATGATGGCGAGAGCCCTGTGGCTTTTCCTGTGGCAGCCCAGGTGGGCTTGGGGGTGGGAGCCTCTCTTCTGGCTCTGGGTGTCATCATCATAGTCCTCATGTACAGGTGGGTGTAGCCAGGTATGGCTGGGCTGGGCTGGTCTGGGGCAGTAAGTGACATGAGGCAGGATGGGGAAGGGGCAGGTTTGACCAGGGCTCAGCAAAGGACCAGAGTAAATGTTTTAGACTTTGTGGGATGGATGTCTCTGTAGGATGAATGTGTCTGTTGCAATCAACTACCCAACCCTGTAATTGGGCCTAAGAGCTGCCAGGGGCAGTATGTAAACACATAAGTGTGGCTGTGTTCTAATAAACCTGTATTTGTAAAAATAGGTCACAAACCAAATTTGGTGCTGTTGTAGTTTGCTGATCCCTAGGCTCAACTGCACTGTTAGGGTACGGGTGGGTGTGGCTTGCTGGGATAGGGCAGGCTGAATTATTCTGGGCCATGCCTCGTCATCCCTGGGTTAGACTGTGCTGGACAAGGTCAGGGTGTGCCTAGGGCTGGGTCAAGCAGGCCTGACTAAGTGGAACCCAGCAAGGGCTTTGGCCTCTTGGCTGTCCCTTCCTGATCTTGGTGCTAAGCAGGAGGAAGAGCAAGCAGGCCCTGAGGGACTATAAGAAGGTTCAGATCCAGTTGGAGAATCTGGAGAGCAGTGTACGGGACCGCTGCAAGAAGGAGTTCACAGGTGAGGCCCTAGAGCTGGCTCCTGCCTCTAGGGTTCTGCCCAAGTCCACTCCTGTTACACAGGATTGGCACCCAACTTGGTTTCTGCTCAACAGACCTCATGACAGAGATGACTGATCTCACAAGTGACCTTCTGGGAAGTGGCATCCCCTTCCTCGACTATAAGGTGTATGCCGAGAGGGTCTTCTTCCCTGGGCACCGGGAGTCACCTTTGCACCGGGATCTCGGTGTGCCTGAGAGCAGGCGACCCACTGTGGAACAGGGCCTGGGGCAGCTCTCCAACTTGCTCAACAGCAAGCTTTTTCTTACCAAGGTGCTTTCCCACCCTCAGCTGGACCCTTCCTATCCCATCTTATTCCTAACTAGACTCCTGGCCCAGCCCTTCTCTATTCCACCATTTCTGATCCCCTCCCCCACATATCTTCTCCCTGGCCCAGTTCATCTACACACTGGAGAGTCAGCGAACCTTCTCTGCTCGGGACCGTGCCTACGTTGCATCTCTACTCACTGTGGCCCTGCATGGGAAGCTTGAGTACTTTACTGACATCCTTCGCACCTTGCTCAGTGACCTGGTAGCCCAGTATGTGGCCAAGAACCCCAAGCTGATGCTGCGCAGGTCTGTAAGGCTGTTGTGACTGGGTGGGTAGTGGACAGTTGGAGGCAGGAGCTGAGGCAGGGCTTTGGGTCCGGTCTGGGATCTATAGAATAGAGAACCCTGAATTGCACTTGCTAATTCTGGCTTTCCCATTTTTTGTCCTCCCAGGACAGAGACTGTGGTGGAAAAGCTGCTCACCAACTGGATGTCCATCTGTCTTTATACCTTCGTGAGGGTGAGGGAGGCAGAGACTGATAGAGCTTCTATTCAGAGGGGGTTGAGACCTTTAAAACACAAGCCCTATGTCCTCCAATGCAACTTAGTTTGCATACGTGTGCCAAAGCAGAGACCCTGCCTAGCATGTCCTCAGTCACCTTCAGCTTGCATCCTGTCCCTTTCCCCAGTGTGCACTCTGTCTCATAGACCTCTGCTGCCTGCCTGGGGCCCTAACTGCCTATACTTTCCTAGGATTCAGTAGGGGAGCCTCTGTACATGCTCTTTCGAGGGATTAAGCATCAAGTGGACAAGGGGCCAGTGGATAGCGTGACTGGCAAAGCCAAATACACTCTGAACGACAACCGCCTACTCAGAGAAGATGTGGAGTACCGTCCCCTGGTGAGGGTGTGCATGTGTGTGGTCTGCAATATCAGTGTTCAGTTGAGGTACTAGCTTCTAGTGTCTGTATCTAGATGTAGAGCCAGGCTGATCTCTGGCTACAGGCTGAAGGGGGTCTTTGCGTATTTATTTTTGATGCTGGATCAAACCTAGAGCTTCAGATATGTTAGATAAGCATTCTATCACTCAGATGTACTCCCAGCCTAAGAGAGGCCTTTAGACAATCTTAGGAGGATAGAGGATTGAGAGCCAGACCTTGAGAGTACTTCAGAAGGTCCAGGGTCTGAAAGGAGTCTGCCCTGTCCTGGAACATCAACCTGTGTTGTGATTGGGCCTGAATATCTTTCTGACCACCCTGTCAGGGATGTGGCCTTGTCTACCAAGTCAGAAGGCTGGCTGATCTGCATGTTTTTCCTCTGGATTTGCTTTCCTTTAGTTCCACATGAGGGTTCCTTTGAGGAAGTGCCATGCAGACTCCATTAAACTTGCTTCTCTGTCAGATAGGGCAGGGAATCTTGGCTCATGCAGGTTTTCCTCAGGCACTTCAGCCTGACCAGCTCAGCCAAGCACCTGGGAACCTGAGTGAAGAAGGGTTTATGTCACTTAGGTATTCTGCCATTTACCCCATAGATGTTTACAAGCATACTGTCTATGTGCTGGGGTCAGTGAATGTAGGAAGCTGCTGTTCCTGGGGAGGCAGGTGATGAGACAAGAATTTAGGGTTGCTTGGTACTTGGGGATCAGAGGCTGTGGCTTTCTCATGTTTGTCGCTGCCTTTAGCCTTGGGTCTTGGTCATTTGAAATGTCACACAATACTGATGGTTCTCATGTGTCCTGCTTAGACCTTGAATGCACTGTTGGCTGTGGGGACTGGGGCAGGAGAGGCCCAGGGTGTGCCTGTGAAGGTCCTGGACTGTGACACCATCTCCCAAGCCAAGGAGAAGATGCTGGACCAGCTTTATAAAGGAGTACCTCTTGCCCAAAGGCCAGCACCTCGTACCCTAGATGTTGGTAAGTGTGGAGAGGGGCATGGCCTGGGGATCTATGATAGTGCTGGGCCTGGGATGGCCTAGGACCAGCCCTACGGGGACATCTTATCACTCAGAGTGGGTGATATTAGACAGTCTCTCCTGTGGTTAGGCCCTTGCTGGTTTTTAGAGAATTTGGGGAGGGGTTGCCCCTGATAAAGGGATGTTGTCCTTTAGGAAGATAAGATGGGTTCCATTATGACAAGGGGATCCTAAGAAGCCCTGGACCAAGTCCTATTTTATTCTTATAGAATGGCGATCTGGGGTGGCTGGACACCTCATCCTTTCTGATGAGGATGTCACTTCTGAGGTTCAGGGTATGTGGAGGCGCCTGAACACTTTGCAGCATTATAAGGTAGGAGGGTGGGAGTTGGAGGAGGGGTATGATGGGGTGGAAGTGGTAGAGGGGTCACCAGCTGTGGTCATCAGGTCCCAGATGGAGCAACTGTGGCCCTTGTTCCCTGCCTCACCAAACATGTACTCAGGGAAAACCAGGATTATGTCCCTGGAGAACGTGAGTACCTAACCCTCCCAGTCTTCTACACTTGCTTTGCCCAGTCCTGGGTAATGGGGGACAGTTCTTTGGACCTCAGGGTGGGCTTGTGCCTATTTTCCTTCTACCCAAGAAGCCTCAATCAGGTATCTCCACTCCTGGGAAGGTTGGCAGGACCCTGGAGGCCCAGGAGGTGGCACCTGATGTGGGGTGACAAACTATGGGGGTCTTGGCACAGGAACTCCAATGCTGGAGGATGTAGATGAGGGGGGCATCCGACCCTGGCACCTGGTGAAACCGAGTGAGGAACCAGAGCCACCCAGGCCACGGAGGGGCAGCCTTCGGGGCGGAGAGCGTGAGCGAGCTAAGGCCATCCCTGAGATCTACCTGACTCGCCTGTTATCCATGAAGGTGGGGCTGGATGGACTGGTCAGGGTTGGGACCAGGGATAAGACAAGCAGTGGGGTCTGGACTGTGAGGGAAAGTGGCTACTGATGGGATTTGGGCTGGTGCTGAAAATCCCATTGCTGATCACACCTGTCTGCTTTCCCCTTTTACTATAGGGCACCCTACAGAAGTTTGTGGATGACCTGTTCCAGGTAATTCTTAGTACCAGCCGCCCTGTGCCTCTAGCTGTGAAGTACTTCTTTGACCTGCTGGATGAGCAGGCCCAGCAGCATGGCATCTCTGACCAAGACACTATCCATATCTGGAAGACCAACAGGTGGGCAGGGGCAGGGCTTAGAGAATGTATGAGGTCCCCTCTTCACCCGTGCAACATGATCATCAGCCATGTTTTCCCCACTCACAGCCTGCCTCTGAGGTTCTGGATCAATATAATCAAAAACCCACAGTTTGTGTTTGATGTGCAGACGTCTGATAACATGGATGCAGTGCTCCTTGTCATTGCACAGACTTTCATGGATGCCTGCACTCTGGCTGACCACAAGCTGGGCCGGGTGAGCAGGCTGGGCTGGATACAACAGGAAGGGGATGGGGGCATGGGTGGCATGGGCTGGGGGTGAGCAGTGCTGTATGTGTACACAGCTTTCAGGTTCTCCTGAAAGTTTCAAGGAAGAGGGTTAGGGGAGGCCACTGACCTAAGACATTCCCTAGCCAGGCTTTGTTTCAAGAGCTTTCTGGAAGGTGGCAATTGGTTAATCTTCAGGGATGAGCAAGAGTAGGGGGCACTATGTGCCAAATTACAAGATTAAGATGTAGATAGCAGTTGCAACCTGGCAGGCTTTGGGAGTAGTCCAGGGCCACTTGGTGAGGTCTCCCCATGGGGTCAATGGGGAGCCACAGAAGACCTAGGAATGGGGGTGTGGTATGATTAGTTCTTATGAGAATTTGGCAGAGCATCATGGCAGCTAAGCAGTGGGGGTCCAGAGGAAGCTATGCTGTTCTTTGGACAAGCAGTAGCCCGATTCAAGCCAGCAACAAGGTGCAGGGCAGAGATAAACTGTAGATTGGATGTGGGGGATATAGAAGAAGGACAAATACGCATGATCCCTGTGCCTCTGGCTATGGTGAGTTCAGATTTAGAGGTAAGCCTTTGGTATTTGTGGGGCTACCACGTGATTTCCAGTGGAGACATGGATTCTCCAATCTGAGTGCAACTCTGGGCTGCCTGGTGGATTTGGTTCTTTAAGGTGGTGGAGATGTCTGCTAGTGGTTTAGAGGGGAGGAAGGTCCAGGAGAGAGTTAGGTTTGAGGGTTGTGCTGACAAGGGCATCTGGGAAGCATAGACAAGTGGTATCTGATAGTACCAAGGTTGGGAGTATGTAGTCAAAGCCTGAGTCCCATCATATATGGGGTCCTTACATGTTGCTCAGACACCCATTAGGCATGGTCTTTATGGCTTTGGAGTTCCATGAATGAAGTTTTGCTTAGCTCAGACCTCTGGGCTATGGTTGGTCTCTGATCTCTTAAGAGACATACCTGTAAGAGTTAGTAAAGAAGCAAAATAGAAAGTTTCACTTTGTAGTGCTGTCTTTTGTAGCCATTTTTTGTTCTACATATTCTCATTATTCTGCCTATGATGAGCTGAAAATCACAAAGCCATACCATGACTCATGGGTCACCTCTAGGGGTGGATCCTGTGTGGTGATGTTTTTTTTTTTTTTGGCCAGGTATTCTATCTGCCTCCTCTTTCCTACAGAACAGCAAATAGTTCCTGGGTAGCTTAGGGGAATAGTCTAAGCCAGGAATGCCAAATGTGGAGAGTTGAGGAGATAGCATACATCCTGACTCAGGCTGAGGTAGAACCTGGACCTGTTCTAATAGGGCAGTGCCACCCAAAGATCTTTCTCCTCTTCCTGGCAGCTTTAGCATGAACCAGAAGTCCTGAGAGCAGAAGTATGTGGCCCAGAGGTCATGGCTGCTGGGACTTGAACCCAGTTTGGGTGGTATAGGCTGTATCTGAGTGTGTGAAAATTATAGTCTTTGACTTGAGAGACCTGCTTCAAATTTTAGCTCAGTCACTGGGGAGTGAGATGGTCTGGGGCAATTTACATGATATTTTGGGTCACAATTTGCTATTTTTAACATAATTACATGAGGAATTACTCTGCATTCTGGCTCCAGATGGAGGCATAATCTCAGAATAACAGGGGAGGATCCTTAGCTGAGGATCTCAGAGAATGAATGTTGAAGCAGAGAGGGAGTAGAGGAGGATCCTGCAGAAGAAAGTGGGCTAGGGTTACAAATCATCCTGGTTTGCTGGGGACTGAGGGGTTCCCAGGATGTGGGACTTTTAGTTTTAAAACTGAAGCACTGCTGAGAAACCTTAGGGACTCAATCACCCTAACAGAGGCTGTCATCCTTCTTTCTTTCTTCACTACCCTCCTGCTGGCGGTGCTAGGACTCCCCCATCAACAAACTTCTGTATGCTCGTGATATTCCCCGTTACAAAGGGATGGTGGAAAGGTACTGGGGAAGGGAGTGAGTCTGGAGAGGGTGTTGGTGGATGGGCATGCATACAGCTGAGGTCTTGGGGGTGGGTCCTGGTGGGGACTGGGAGGAGTGGGCTTATTTACCAAGCAGCTGTTGTACCCGGCTTTTTGGCAGGTACTATGCAGACATCAAACAGAATGTCCCAGCCAGTGATCAAGAGATGAACTCTGTCCTGGCTGAGCTGTCCCGGGTAAGGCCTGCCTCTGCTTTTTGGGTTGGGTACAAGCCTCCTACCATGACAATCCTGCCCTCCTCATACTGCTCCTTGGCAGGGAAGCCCTTGGGACCTTAACAGCCCTGTAAGTTGGTTGGGACATGATACACACCACCAGTATAAATGTAGAATGATCCAATTGCATTAGCAAGATATCAGCACTCCTAGCATCTCATCACGGAGTAAGCAGGGGTCTTATTCTGAAGCTGCCACCTAATCTAATTCAGTCAGGTGCTTGGATGCCTGTTGGGGTCTATGGAATGCTTGGGATCAACTCTAGGCCTGCTAGCATTTGCCTGCCCACATCTTCCCACTGTTCTGCTAGCCTTTATGGTATAGTCATGCCCCTACCTACTCCTCAAACAGTTTCAGAAAGGTGTTTCTGAAATGATGATGTTGATCACAAGCACAGTACTAACAGCAGCTGTACTTTTGTGGTATTGGCTTTATTTTATTTGATCCCCATTAGTGCTCCCACAAGTTAGGTGATATCAACACCAGTGTCCCAGTTAGGAGGTTGACACTCAAGTGTCTCTATGGAAAGACTTTAGGAAATCCTTGAGTGAGATCAGAGCAGAATTACACTGGGTTGACAGCCTACAAGTGAGTTTGGTTCTACTTGGCCCTGTAGAACCAAGAGGCATGGGCATCTCTGTGGGTTCAGATCTGACTGGGCTGCATGAACCATGAGAGAGGAGGGTTCAGGCACAGAATGAGGATGACTAAAGGTACAAAAGAATCAGTAAGGGGGTTTTCTGGAGGACCCCTGGGCTGGGCCTGTTACATGTCCCCTGGGAAGGTGGGGGTTCCAAGTGACATTCTTGACAGAGAGGTAGATCTTTGAGGAAACTGCAGAATGGAGGCTCTTCCTACCAAGAAGACTCCTGTCCTCAGGCTAGGCATGCCTAGCATGAAGTCCCTAGTCTGTGGTGGGGTTCTACTTCCCAGTATAGGGCCTGTCCCTTGCTCTACCTCTTAGGCTTCCTTCTTTCTTCTCACCCTCACCTTGAGTCCTGGGCCTGCTTGCATGGCTGGCCAGACCCCTCATCTCTCTCACTTCTTATCTGCCTTCCTTCTAGAACTACTCTGGTGACCTCGGGGCACGAGTGGCCCTGCATGAACTCTACAAGTATATCAACAAATACTATGACCAGGTGGGCAGCCCTGGGCCCTGACTGGGAAGCTGACCTCAAGGTACCCTCTGGGAGGCTGAGGGGATAGATGTGAAGAGGTGTGACTCTGTGACTCAGAGTGGGTGGGAGTCTTTGGGGGCTCCCTCAGCACGGAATAGGGTAGGGACTGGATCCTTTAATGGTTTGGAAAGTGTCCTGTAGGCATGCTTCTTGGTTAAAAGAATAGCTCTTCTTGGCTCTAAGAAGTTGGCTCTGCTCTTCCCAACTCCCCATCCCAGTTCCTTAGCAGGGCTCCCAGGCATGGTGATAGTGGTTGAGTGGGGCTGGGGAATCTATCAGGGCCTGGAAATGGTGTGTAGGATGTGCTCTGGGACCATATAACTGCCATCTCTACCTGGGCCATGCTTTTATTCAACCCTTATCAGATTCTGAAGTAGGCAGCATTTGGGGCATGGGCACCTCTGTGGGTTCAGACTTGACTGGGCTGCATGAACCATGAAAGAGAAGGGTTCAGGCACAGAATGAGGATGACTTAGGGTACAACAGAGTCAGTAAGGGTTTTCTGGGGGGCCCCTGGGCTGGGCCTGTTACATTAAGTGTTCATCAGTCAACCTACATTGCTTAATGGATTCATTCACTCACATGTCTGGGTGGCACTAGTGATACGGCTGTTGCTGTTCAGTGTTGAACCTTCCTTGTGGCCCATAGCCTGGTGGGACAGCAGTCATTTGACAATGAGTGGATCCACAAATGTGGAGTCCAGGCTCTGCAGCCTTGCTTAGCATGGGGGCTAAGGCATTGGGCAGGTGGGGGTATGATATAGTTGTGCTTCTGTATGGAGACAGAGTGGGAGACCGTTCCTCTCCCCCAACTCTGCTGCTCTCCTGTTCCCTTTATTTTTCTTTTTATCTTTTATTTTGAGACAGGGTCTCACTAGTTTGTTTACATCTTCACTAAATTGCTGAGGCTAGCTTGGAACTTGTGATCCTCCTGCTTCAGCCTCCTGAGCTGCTGGGATTACAGGCATGTGCCTGGCTTCCTTGTTACCTTTGAGGCAGCCCCCTGTTTATGGTTGCTCATTACTTGTCTCTCATACAACATCTTTCTGGCCATAATTGGGTCCCTGGTCCCTGATCTCTGCTTGGCATCTGACACACAGGGATTCAGGATTTGCTATTGGCTGGAGGGCAGGTGAGCTGGGATGGCTGCAGCAGGGCTTCTGAGGGGCTTGTGGTGAGAAACCAGTTGGGGGTTGGTCTCCATTCAACAATTTTACTCGGTGAGGTATATGTTTTTTTTTTTTTTTACCATAAGTGCTAGGTAACTGAGTAAAATATATCATTCCCTACTTCATTAATCCCTAAAACTCCATGGTGACTTTACTCTATTATCTCTCTCCAGTGAGGTTCTGAGGTCATACAGGAAGTGAGGCATTTTGCTGGATTTCTCAGGTTCTTACTGCCAGTTGTTCTTCTTTGGAGGCCTGTTGATGTCTGCAGTGAATGTGTGGGCCAAAGATCTCCCCTAATGGTGTTGGTGTCTGCGTTTCAGATCATCACTGCCCTGGAGGAGGACGGCACAGCTCAGAAGATGCAATTGGGCTATCGTCTCCAGCAGATTGCAGCTGCTGTGGAAAACAAGGTCACGGATCTATAGGGACCAGGGTGTCCTGGCCTGCTGTTGCCTCAGTTCTGCCTGGACACTCCTGGAACCTTAAGGAGAAGACCACCTTCTTAGATGTTTATAGTGACTGACAAGCAGGTTTAGTGGAAGGTGGTTCCTAGTCTCCTGGTGGCTCTGGCCTTAGCCCTGCTAGACTCACCTTGTAGGCGTGGGACCTTGAAGCTCATGAGGTGGTGCCTGGCTTGCTCTCTGAGCTCAGTGGCCCTGTGTACTACTTCTTGTGTGACATCAGCCTGCCTGGATATGGGATTTAGGGTTTCCAGAGTGTTTGGAAGGGCCTCCAGGACCCTGGGGAGACTGTACTATTCCTGAGCACTGGCCTTTATCCCAACAGGATTCAGAGACTTTCTGTCCTCCATCATTCCTGACCTTGGTTTAGTTTCCTCTGTCCTTGTTGCTGCTGCCACATCCAAGGTCTCTTAGATAAAGCCTTTCCTAGGTCATTGCAAACTGACCCCTCAGCAAGGCTGGCTGCCTCAGGGCCATCCTATCTTCCAGGCAGCCAGTAATGAGGGGTATCTGCTGAGGGGGTCTTGGGGAGAAGGGTGGCCCACTGACTCAGCTTTTCATTAAAGGATAACACACTGAGTAAGTAGACTGTGATGTGTGGGCTCACCCAGCCCCCCCCATCATATGAGGGTGGTAGCTATGCTTGGCAAGCACAGGGTGAGTGTGTTGGGGGGTGAACTTTGTACTTTGGAGGGGTCTCAAGGCCCCTACTAAAGGCCCGTTGCAGGTCTGGCTGTCCTTGGCTCCTGGGACCAAAGCTTTTGGAAAGGGAGAACTTCATCCAGGACCAGTTGGGGAAGGCCTGTGACCCAAGTTGGAGGGGTCCACCATCTCTTCAACTTAAGTTTTATAACTTCTGTACTCATGTTTCATTTATTTTGAAAGGAATTGGGAAAGGGTGGCATTATTACAGGTGACTCTAGGCAGCATAGGTCTTGAGGGCCCTTTTCTATGGCTCCATTTCTAGACCTTTGGTTTCCAAGTCAAGGCACCCTTAGAGCAAGGGATCAACCCAACTGCCTACCTGCATGAAGGCCAGCTTGGGTGGTTTTACTTGATACATAGCTGGAGGTGATCTTTGAGACAGTCCTAGTGGGGTCTTACATTGCTAGCTGGGTTAGTAGGCTGGGGTTGATGGTTTTGTGACAGAGACTTCCCTCAGGAGACCAGTCCCTCACTGAACAATGGTGAAATGGGGGCCCTTCATCTCTTAAGGTCCTCAAAAAGTACACTCCTTTGGTTTTCTGCCTACTCCTTGTAACCCTGTGACCCCCAGCCTCCCCTTGAGGTCTTCTTTGAGGGTTTGCAGGGACAGGCTGCTATAATTCTAGGAGTCCTTTCCCTGCCTCCCTTTGGTACCCAAAACCATCTGTAAAATTCTTTAATGCAGCAGGACTCACATTGATCTTGTTCATGCCAGTGGTAGTCATAGCTGCCATTCTGTTAGCTCTAATGTCCCTCCTTCTCTGTTTCTGCTAGATGTGGGTCAGACCACAGTTGGATAGGTTAGTGGTCAGGTATCGTCATTTGGGAGCATATGAGCTTTAGTTCTTCAAATGGGTGCCATAGCCAGGTTTTTATAGTCACTCAGAATGGTTCTGATGCTCCCCCAGTAGTTGCTTCGGCAAACTATGGAGCTGACAGTCTCTAGAAGCAGGGCAGATGGAGAATGCAGTTTGGGGTGGACTTTAAGCAGGCACATAAAGGGAGGCAGTCTTGGTTAATACCACAAAGACTACAAAGCCAAGCCTCTATTCCATACTCAGGCCTCTGCAAGTTTTAGAGGCCTTTAACTGAAGGTGAGGGCTCCCAGGAAAAGAAGGCCAAGTACTTGCATACCTGGGCACATGTACATAGGAGGGGTGAGTAGTGAACTTGTTTTGAGTTACTCAATTTTGTGACTCACCTTCACAAAATATTTGTTTTGTGGTGCTGGGAATGGAATCCAGGACCTCATGGGTACTAGGCAAGCACTCTATCACTGAGGTACATCCCTGGCCTGGAACTTTGTTGTAATAGAAGAAATATAAAGAAAAAAAAATTCCTACCACAATAAGATAGGAATCCCTTCAAGTCTTCACTTAAACACCATGGCTCACAATGGAGATGCCATCACTGACAAGCTTTGCTCATTTGGGTCCAGTTCACAATTTCAATGTAGAATGTTTGTAATTCAGTTTAATCAGTCTTTTTCTTACCAAGATTTCAAAGGTATGCTCTCATTACTGTTTTCTATAAGTCTGTTAGCATACAAAGCACCTTTGTTTCTCAGTATTACCTGGGACTCCTTAGGGAATTTATGGAGCAAATTGCTTTATTAAAATAGCTTTCACTAATTTAAATATTGGAGTCATTGTCCAAATGGTTATAAGATCTAGGAGGTTTGTATTTATTTATTTACTTTATTATTTTTTAAAAAAATATTATTTTAATTGTTGACAGACCTTTATTTTATTTATTTATATGCGGTGTTGAGAATTGAACCCAGTGCCTCACCCATGCCAGGCAAGTGCCCTACTGCTGAGCCCCAGCCCCTGTGTTTATTTTTTGATATGGAAAGAATCATTTGCTAGTCAATGTAACAGCTGAATTTGTGCGGATACATTTTGTAATCTTTTGAAAGAACTTGGAGTCTTGG
Organism: Urocitellus parryii; assembly: GCF_045843805.1. NCBI lineage: Eukaryota > Metazoa > Chordata > Mammalia > Rodentia > Sciuridae > Urocitellus > Urocitellus parryii. Next base: position 91,376,191 of record NC_135532.1, on the reverse strand, counting down.
GAATGGACAGAAGCACCCTGACTCCTACTAGCCAATGCCAGCAGGTGGTTTTGGCTGTGTTGGGGGCCACAGGGTGAGCCTGGTTGCCCAGGTTTCTCTGCTGGACCCCAACACCTACTGATGTTTTTATTTCATCTTCCAGGCTCTTAAAGTATAACACATTGAAGAAAAAACACATCTCCTACATCACTGAGATCAGCTGATTGGCAATGGTTCATGGGTCTCTTTAAAAGTGTTCTGTCCTAATAAAGGATGATAGTTTATCCAAATCCAAATTTACCAAAAATAGAAGACAAGAATATTGTCATGATGTTTGAAAGGGAATTTTTTCCTTTGGGATTCTCTACCTTAAGTGCTTGGATTAGCTTACTGATGTGTGTACCTTAAACAGGTGAGCTGTGGGCTAAGCCTCATGAAGAATTTTCTGGTGCAGGAATGTGCTCATTGCCCAGTCCAGTCCCAGCTAGTATCTGGGTCCCAAGTGAAGTATTAAAGTGGGCATGGTAATATACTGCCATCTTCTGGCCATAGTGTAGAATATGAAGCAGATAAGGAAAGTTTCTTTATCTTGAGCTGTTTAGACAATTACAGTGGGAGTCTGTAGCTCTGGGGCTGGTCTCTAATGTAAATTTTGGTTTCAGATTACTACATCCAAGGACAGAATTGAGATACTGTATCACTGAGTGACTAGTCAGGAAAACAAATCACTTTAGGAGTTCCTAAGTGGGACAAATAGGGAGTTGAATGACAGGAACCCTGTTCTGAGTGACAGAAGGCCTGGGTTCTAGTTTCTCCTTCCCTGCTATGACCTGGTGAGAAGGGTAGAGATTCTGGCATGTGGTTTGAGCCACCCTGAGTCCTGGGTTACATCCAGGTTGGCACCTGGCAGGATTTAATGAAAAATTTTAGGTGCTGGATCTGTCCATCTCCTGGCAGGATGCTGATGGCATGTACCAGAAAAGATGTAACCAGAAGAGAGTTTAACCAGGGAACTACATATAGAGCTTCAGGTATAAGGGAAGCCAATTATGGACAGTGAAGTGTAGCTCTCACTAGCCCTGGGCTCCAAGGGGGCAGGGACAGAACAGTTATCAGGACCAGTGGGGCTGTAACTGGAGGAGGGGCTGCCCCCCAAGTAGCTGCAGCCTTTAGAGAAGGAAGGCAGCTGCTGCAAACCTGCAGGAGGATGCTGGGGATAATTAGCCTGGCCTCCTGCTCCTTGCACTGCTCAGACATCTGTCAGCTTGCTTGGATATCTGGCCCTGAAAGCCAGTGGACAGGGGAGCCTTGCTGGTGCAGATAATGGGGATCAGCTTCTGGAGTGCAGAACAGGGTGCAAGTCATAGAGAGGACCAGTGGTACAGCTCACTTGAGTACACCTACTGCCCTGTGAGACACCTAGTAGGCTTTCTATCATGAAAGGCTGTGGTAGTTCCTGGTATAGCAGGACTTGTTTTTTTAGCCTCCCAGTTCCCAGGATTTTCTCTACACACCATACCTTGGTGTCACTTGGGAAGGACTACATAGTCTACCTGAAGAACCTTGGAAACCCCAACTTTTCAGGGCTCTCATACTTTTCTCCAGGTTGGGTGGGATGCTGGGTGTAACCCAGGAAGTAACCCAAGGAAGACACAAATTGCAATTGCAGGCTGTGGAAGACATCTTTTTACCGTTCTCTGTCCAACCCAGAGATGCAGAAGCTGGTGCCCCTGCATTCCTCATATCCATTGAAGTTTGTGAAGGCATTCCAAACCCCTTGCAGAGAATCTCACTCACCTGCACCCAGGCCAGCCTGCTCATTGTACTCGTGTGTTTGTATTTGTGCATACATGTACTCATGATGTATACATCATTGGGGATAGGCAGAACCTCTGTTATAAAGGTGCTGTGGTGGAAAGTCCCATGGAGTTAGAGCATGAAGTCAGGGTTTGGCCTGGGCTTGACCACTGTGAGACAACTACCTCTTTTTCTGAGACTTAGGTTGTTCTTTTGTAAAATTGGGTCTATAACCACCTTTCTAGAGGAAGCATTCTTTGAAAACTCATGGCAGGGGGAAGGGCCCTGGTGAGTTTTTAGAAATCCTCCATATCCCAGGGGCTGGGCTTACCCCTGCTGTAGGTGTCACACTGGGTGACATCCCTCCCCCCACCAACACATACTTGAGGCTTTGTTGGAAAAGGAGAGGGGCAGTCAGAAGTATATCTTACCATGGTCTCTACTGGGATGGAGGGAAACATGAGCACATGGAGGGGTGCAAGCTGGGATCCAGAAGTCCTGTGTGCCTGCTGGGCCTCAATGCCACTACTGTGTACTGCATAAGAAAGCCCTCTATCATGAGGGCCTCTTCACCTTGAGCTGGGTTTGTGATCTGAAGCTGAGCATGCCTGGCTCCATGTTTAATTTCACCTGACCCTTATCTTTAATCAGTTGGAGTATGTTTTCTTTCATAACCATGAATTTGATAGCAGGCCCTCTGGACAGCTATCCCTCTAGCCTGTTCATTGTGTAATGTCTCAGGTACTTCACATAAACAAACTAGTTAGTAACAAGAATAGCTGAGAAATAATTTTTTTTTTTTGGTACCTGGATTGAACCCACTAAGCCTTTTTTATATTTTATTTTGAGACAGTGTCTTGCTAAGTTGCTTAGGGCCTTACTAAATTGCTTACGATGGCTTTGAACTGGTGGTCCTCCTGCTTCAGTCTCCCAAGCTGCTGGGAAATAACGGCTAGACTTGGCTAGGAAATAATGTCTTTGACAAAAATAATCACTTTTTATTTATTTTTGGTACTGGGGATTGAATCCAGGGGCACTTAACCACTGAACTATACTGTCAGCCCTTTTTATTTTGAGACAGGGCCTTGCTAAATTGCTGAGGCTGGCTTTGAACTTCCTGTCTCAGCCTCCTGAGATGCTGGGACTTTTTGTGTTTTTTGAGATTTGCAGAACTGAAAACATTTTGTAACTAGGTGATTAAAATCAAATGTGTGTAGGGACTGGGGCTGTTGCTCAGTGGCAGAGCACTTGCCTAGCACGTGTAAGCCACTGGGTTCAATCCTTAGCACTGCATAAAAACAAAAACAAATAGTGCTCTCATTCTACAAGTACAAACAACAAAAAACAAAACAAAACAAAAACACACACACACACACACAAACAAATCAAATGTATGTTAATCTGGCCATAAATCTTCAGCTGTGAGAAGGCTACAATTATTTATCTCCTATATAAACTACTGTTAATTCAGCTTCCTGGCAAGATGGTCCTTATGTACCAGTCATGCTGTGATTGGCTAGCTCATCACTTAATTAACTTCTTTCTCTACCTCTGCCTTGTCTCTTAACTGGTTGGCTTCTGTTGTGTGGTGAGCAGAAAGATTTTTATGATAATAAATTGAAGGGTACAGCAACTGCTAGGATCAGAGACACCAAGTTCCTGCCCTGCCACCTGTCCCATCCCTGCAATATCCTGAGAGGTTTTTCACCTCTTTCTCCCATGCTCAGGGTAGATTCCTGAGTTCTTCAAGGCTGTAGAGATCTAGAATCCAAGAGATAGAGGAAGGCCCTTTGCCTCTGACTTTCACATATATGACCCCCATATATGTGAAAGGTGCTGCTCTGGCATGTAGGCTGGAGAAGATGGAGAAGGTGTCCCTTCACTGGGGAGCTTGAGTCAAGGGAAGAGGAATGACTTGCTCAAGAACACAGCAAATGGGACTAGAACCTAGATCTCTGGACCCACAAATGGAATCCAGGTTTCTGCTGCTTCAATGCTGCCCAAGTTCAACCTCTCACCATACTCTTTTCCCTGGATTCATCCAGGTCACCTTCTGGAACCTTCTGTGCCTTTATCTCCATACTGGACCAGGATTCTGAGCCTTTTAGGAGACAACAAAGTCCAGTTCCTTCTCTGCTTCTTGTTCCCTGCCTCCTTGTATTTTAGTCTTTTGGTTTCCTATCAGCTCCCTTCTCATTCCTCTCATAGTCCATTTCTCATTTTAACTCTTATCGGTCTTTGTTCCTACATTTGAAGGACTATTACATGCACGGATAGATGTTTAGGATTTTTTGTATCTTGAATGTTTTATCCTTTTTTATTATTAAAACTTCCTTTTTATTTCTAGGAATACTTCTTATTTTTATTGGTGCATAATAATTAGACATAATAGTGTAATTCATTATGCCATATTCATACATTCACATAACAATCTACTTAGTCTTGTTCTCCAGTACTTTTCTTTTCCCTCCTGTCTTCCCTTTCCCTGATCTATTTGCTCTATTGATCTCCCTTCTGTTATTTTAGTTATTACACTATAATTATAAACATAAGTGAGATTCATTGTGGTATACTCATATACATCTGGTAATACTTTTGGAATTTGCACTTCCTGTTTGAATGCTGTTCAATATCCAGTGTATAATAAAAAAAAACTTTAAAAATATTTATTTTTAATCTACATAATATTTGCACTTATGGGGGATAGTATAATTTGATACATGTGTACAATGTGTAATGATAAAATCTGAGTAATTAGCATTTCCATTAAATATTATTATTTCTATATGTTGGGAATCTTCAAACTCTTCTCTAGTTATTTTAAAAGATGTAATTAATTGGTTACTCTATATTCAAGAATACCCCAGGTGGCATTATTATATTATTATATATTAATTATAATATATATATTTCTCCTATGTGCTACAGAACATCAGAACTACTTTCTCCCTTCTAGAAATATGAAAGTATTTGAACCCACTTTGAAAATTCTATAATGGGTCACTTGTTGACAACTCTTGACTTTCATGAAATTAAACTTTAATTCATTATCTGTTGTTATAGATATCAGTAATACAACTGTGATTTTGATTTTAAGATAAAAATCAATTTTTTACAAAAGGAAATATATCAAAGCCAGCCCTCAAATTAATTCATAGCTTCTAGTACTTCTCACTTTTAAAATTTTTAATAAAAAGCAAAGAAAAGGCAGTGAAAATAAAATTAACCATATGGTAAAAAATATTGAAATTACTAGTCTTAACCTATTAATTTGATTGAAAATAAAAGAAAATAAAACTTGAATGCTATAATATTTTAAAAATTAAAAATCATAAGGACAAGCTATTCTTGGAGGATATTCTCTATATTCGAGAATACCCCAAGTGGCATTATTATATTATATTATTATATATTATATTTTACACACATTATATATATATATATATATATATGTGCTATATATATATATATATATATCCTATATATATATATATATCCTATGTGCTATGTGCTATGTGCTATAGAACTTCAGAACTACTTTCTTCCTTCTAACAGTATTTTGATGCCCATTATCTATCCTCTCTATTCTCCCTAACTGCCCCCCTTCTTAGATTCTAGTGACCTTTATTCTACTCTCTACTTCCATGTGATCAACTGTTTTAGCTTCTGTAAATGAGGAAAACTTGTGGTACTTGTTTTTTGGTGTCTGACTTAATACAGTGTCCTCCAGTTTTATCTTTGTTGCTACAATTATTACAGAATTTAATTTTTAATGGCAGAAAAGTATTCCACTGTTGCTGAGAGCAAATGGCCCCTGGCGAGCCATTAAAATTATGTTGGATTGAAACAGGTTGTGTATTCAATTGTATATTAGACCTTTACTGTCCGGTAATAGGATGGCTCTTGCTGCCTTGGGCGCTGGCTACTTTGGAGTTCCCCTTGAGTTCTCGAGGGGTTCCGAGAGTGAGTGTATGGTGTGTTCCTGGAGGAGCCTCGTGGGTGGCAGTTCGGGAGAGTTCCCAGGGAGTATGCGTGGAATGCTGTGGGAGTTCGGAAATAAAGTTTGTTCCTGTTTGAGTGGCTCGTGATTTGTGCCCAGCCAGACTACGGCACACTGTGTATATATACACCACAGTTTATTTGTTTTGGCTTTTTTGTGTGGGTACATTGTGTATGGTGTTCAGGATTGAACCTAGGGCCTGTGTATGCTAGGCACTTATTCATTCTTCCATTAGTAGACGTCTTCATTGAATTCCACATCTTCGATATTGTGAATAGTGTTTCAATAAACATGGACTTTCAGGTATCCCTTTGGTATACTAATATCTATCTATCCATCTGTTCATCATCTATCATGCATCTATCATCTTCTTTGGATATATGCTCAGTAGCAGAATTTCTGGTTCTTATGATAGTCCTGTTTTCAGTGTTGTCCATAATGGTTTCACTAATTTACCTCCCCACCAACAATGTATAAGAATCCCCTTCTTCCATATACTTGCTAGCATTTATTTATTTTTTTTTTGAATTTTCGGTAATTGCCATTCTAATAAGGGTGAGATGATAGCTCATTGTTTTGATCTGCATTTCCCTGATAATCAGTGATGTTGAGCAGTTTTCAGATACTTCTTGGCCATTCATGTCTTTTTTTTCCCAATTTTTTTTTTTTTTTTTAGTTGTAGATGGACACAATACCATTTATTTTTATGTGGTGCTGAGGATCGAATCCAGTGCCTCACATGTGTGAGGCAAGTGCTCTGCCACTGAGTCACAATCCCAGTTCCATTTATGTCTTTTGAGAGCTGTCTATTTAGATCATTCCCACTTCCCTTTTCCTTCAGTACTGTGAATTGAACACAGGGCCTCATATGCTAGGCAAGCACTCTTTCAGTGAGCTATATCCCCAGCCACCACCACCTTTAAAAATTTTTGAGACAGGGTTTTGCTAAATTGCCCAGGCTGGCCTCAAACTTGTGATTCTCCTGCCTTAGCCTCTGGAATAGCTGGGATCACAGGCATGTACAATCATACCCAGCTTCTTTGACCATTTTAAAATTGGGTTATTTGGCTTTTTTTTTTTTTTTTTTGCTCTTGAGTTCTTTGTACATTTGGGATATTAATCTCTTGTTAGTTCAGCAGTTTCCAAGTATTTTCTCCCCTTTTGCAGGTTGATTCTTCACTTTGTTGTTTCCTTTGCTGAACAGAAACTTCTTACTTTGTTTATTTTTCTTTTTGTTGCCTGTGGTTTTGGGGTCTTATGTGAAAAATCATTGCCTATATCAATGATTTAAAGTGTTTTGTGTTTTCTTCTCATAGTTTTACAGTTTTAGATCTCTCATTCAATTCTTTGATCCATTTTGAGTTAGTTTTTATATGTGGCAAGAGATAGGGGTCTAGTTTCATTCCTTTATATATGGATATCCAGTTTCTCCAACACCATTTATTGAAGAAATTGTCTTTTTTTCTAATGTATGTTTGGCACTTTTACCAAAGATGTATTTCTATTTTTATTTTGCTCCATTGGTCTGTGTGTCTGTTTTTATGCCAGAACCACGCTCTTTTGGTTGTTATGACTTTGTTGCATTTTTTTGGTTGTTGTTGCATGTTTTGAGGTCAGGTATTGTGATATTTTCAGATTTGCTCTTTAAAAAAATAATTTAACCTTTATTTTTTTATTATTGTTTATGTGGTGCTGAGGATCGATCCAGTGACTCACCCACGCTCTTCCATGACCTACAACCTCAGCACCAGCTTTGCCCTTTAAATCAAGATTGCTTTGCTATTTGGGGTCTTTCTTCTTCCACATCAACTTTAAGATTAGGATTGTTAATTAAAATTAAAAAAAAATAGGATTTTTTTTCTAGTTCTGTGAAGAATATTGTTAGGATTTTAATGGGGACTACATTGAATCTATAAGTTGCTTTGGATATATGGACATTTTTAACAATTCTTGCAATCAGTGAATATGGATGTCTTTCCATTTTTTTTCAATATTTTTTTTTTAGTCATTGATGGACCTTTATTTAATTTATTTATTTGTATGTGGTGCTGAGAAGTGAACACCACACACATGCCAGGGCCTCACACATGCCAGGCAAATGCGCTACCACTGAGCTACAACCCCAGCCCCATGTCTTTCCATTTTAGATGTCTTCTTTAATTTCTTTCATCAGTGTTTTGTAATTTTCTTTGTAGAGATTTTCACTTTCTTGGTTAAATTCATATGTACTTATTTTTGGTAGGTATTGTGAATGGGATTGCTTTCTCAACTTATAAAATTTTTGACACTCTTTAATTTGGATTATTTGTATTTTATACTTTGTGATTTCTTTTAGGATTACTTTGCTTTTTTCCTAATATTTTGACTAAAAAGCTTAGCTAATTTTCTTTTTCCAAAAAATCATTTATTTGTTTTTGCATATTTTCCCACACAAAGTATTGGTCTAACTATATCTGAATTTTTTTTTTTTTTGTACCAGGAATTGGACTCAGGGACATTGAACCACTGAGCCACATCCCCAGCCATTTTTACTTTTTGAGACAGTGTCTTGCAAAGTTCTTTAGGGCCTCATTTTTAACTTGCCATCCTTCTATCTCAGCCTCCTAAATCACTGGGAATACAGATGTGCACCATTGCACCTGGCTATATCTGACAAATTTAAAAGTAATGTTTTCATTATTATTCAATTTGAGGTACTATCCAAATCTCATTACAAGTATAATGTACTATTTGACTCATGGTTACTTAGAAGTTTATATTCTTTTTTAAAATTTTATTTATTTATTTATTAAAATATTTATTTTTTAGTTTTTTTAGGTGGATACAATATCTTTATTTTATATTTTATGTGGTGCTGAGGATTGAACCCAGAGCCTCACATATGCTAAGCGAGTGCTCTACCCCTGAGCCACAACCCTAGCCCTAGAAGTTTATATTATTAAAGATGTATTTTTTGGTTTCAGTCTAATTCTGTTATAATTACTGACCATGAGATATATGACTCTGACTTGTGATGGTTGTGATGTGAGTTGAATACTGTCAGCATTTAGAAATATCCTACTCGGAGCTGAGTATGGTGGTGTACACCTATAATCTCAGTGGTTTGGGAGAGGCTGAGGCAGGAGGATTGAAAGTTTAAAGCCACCTTGGCAATTTAGAGATACCCTAAGCAACTTAGCAAGACCCCAACTCAAAAACAAAAAAAAACCCAAAAAACATAAAAAGGGCTGGGGATATAGCTCAGTGGTTAAGTGCCCCTGGTTTTAAAAAAAAGGAAGGACAACAAAGAAATATTCTATTTGTATTTAAGTAATCTGTATATTCTAACTTTGGAATGCAGAGTTTAATATCTGTCCATTGTATAGTTAGTTACCCAGCCTCGGGTATTTTAGCAGTGAAAACTAAGACAGCAGCAAAAGCTAATTTGTAAAGTCATCCAATGGCTGAGGACAATTCTTGGCTATAAGCTTTAAAAGCTGCAATGAAAGTTTATTATTGATAAGTCAAGAAACTGATATGTGGCTAGTTAAGTCAGGATATCAACCTGTATTTCTAACAGAAATTTAGGGAACTGACCATAGTTAAGTTCATCACAGTAAATGAAGTTCACCATTGACATTACTGGTTCAATAATGAGTGATAGTTAAATATTTACCTTAGAGTAACTGCTGATAAATAATACAATGAATAACTATACATTTATATTTTCACAAGTTTTGTAAATTTGTCTAATAGTCTTGGACTGTCACTGTTTGACCCATCTGTTACTCAGAAGTTTAGAGTCTTAAAAATATACTTTTTTGTTTGTTTGTTTCAGTCTAATTATATTGTGGTTATAGAACATGGAATATGTGTCTCTGACTTGTGGTTTGAATTGACTATTGTCAGCATTTAGAAATATTCTATTTATAGGATATTTATTGCCACCAATAGTAACACATTTTAGTATGTTCTACTTCAGGCTTTTTCCAGTTTGTTTGAAAGTATTCTCACATATTGTTGTTCCATGCAGATTACTCATAAAGGCTAATTCTTTAGTTACTTTAACTCAGCAAATATCAAACAAACAAACAACTAAGGAACATTGGTAACTTCTGTAGACTCATAGTTAAGGAAAACCACTTGAAGTCACATGCCTTTATTTTATTTTATTTTTTAAAATATATGACAGCAGTGGAATGCATTACAATTCTCATTGCACATATAGAGCACAGTTTTTCGTGTCTCTGTATATAAAGTATGTTCACACCAGTTTATGCCTTTATACATGTACTTTGGGTTTTTTTGCATTATAATTCTTAATACACATATATACCACAATTTTTCATATCTGTTTGTATATAAAGTATGTTGACACCCAATTCAAGTCTTCATACATGTTCTTTGTTAATGATGTCCATCCCATTCCACCATCCTTTCGAATCCCCTGCCCCCTTCCTTTCTCTCCCACCCCTCTTCCCTATCTAGAATTAATCTAATCCTCCCATGCTCTCCCTCCCTACCACACTATGAGTCAACCTCCTTATATCAGAGAAAACATTCAGCATTTGTTTTTTGGGATTGGCTAACTTCACTTGGCATTATCTTCTCCAACTCCATGCATTTACCTGCAAATGCCATGATTTTGTTCTTTTTTAATGCTGAGTAAAATTCCATTGTGTATATATGCCACATTTTTTTTATCCATCCATCCACTGAAGGACATTTAGATTGGCACCACAGTTTAGCTATTGTGAATTGTGCTGCTATAAACATTGATGTGGCTGTGTCCTTGTAGTATGCTGTTTTTAAGTCCTTTGGGTATAGTCTGAGGAGAGGAATAGCTGGGCCAAATGGTGGCTCCATTCCCAGATTTCCAAGGAATCTCCATACTGCTTTCCAAATTGGCAGCACCAATTTGCAGTCCCACCAGCAATGTATGAGTATACCTTTTTCCCCACATCCTCGTCAACACTTGTTGTTGTCTTCATAATAGCTGCCATTCTGACTGGAGTGAGATGACATCTTTAGAGTAGTTTTGATTTGCATTTCTCTGATTGCTAGAGATGATGAGCATTTTTTCATATATTTGTTGATTGATTGTATATCCTCTTCTGAGAAGTGTCTGTTCAGGTCCTTGGACCATTTGTTGATTGGGTTATTTGTTTTTTTGGTGTTTAGCTTTTTGAGTTTTTTATATACCCTAGCGCTCTATCTTATGTGTGAGGGGTAATGATTTTCTCCCAGGATGTAGGCTGTCTGTTCACCTCACAGATTGTTTCTTTTGCTGAGTAAAAACTTTTTAGTTTGATTCCATCCCATTTATTGATTCTTGGTTTTAATTCTTGTGCTATAGGAGTCTTATTAAGGAAGTTGGAGCCTAATCCCACATGATGAAGATTAGGGCCTATTTTTTCTTCTATTAGATGCAGAATCTCTGGTTTAATTCCTAGGTCCTTGATCCACTTTGAGTTGAGTTTTGTGCATGGTGAGAGATAGGGGTTTAATCTCATTTTGTTGCATATGGATTTCCAGTTTTCCCAGCACCATTTGTTGAAGATGCTATTTTTTTCTCCAGTGCATGTTTCTGGCAACTTTGTCTAATATAAGATAATTGTAATTTTGTGGGTTAGTCTCTGTGTGCTCTATTTGGTACCATTGGTCTACCAGCCTGTTTTGGTGCCAATACTATGGTGTTTTTGTTACTGTTGCTCTGTAGTATAGTTTAAGGTCTGGTATAGTGATACTACCTGCTTCACCCTTCCTGCTTAGGATTGCTTTAGCTATTCTGGGTCTCTTATTTTTCCAGATGAATTTCATGATTGCTTTTTCTATTTCTATGAGGAATGCCATTGGGATTTTGATTGGAATTGCATTAAATCTGTATAGTGCTTTTGGTAGTTTGGTCATTTTGATAATATTAATTCTTTCTATCCAAGAGCAAGAGAGATCTTTCCATCTTCTAAGGTCTTCTTTGATTTCTTTCTTTAGGGTTCTGTAGTTTTCATTGTATAGATCTTTCACCTCTTTTGTTAAGTTGATTCCCAAGTATCTTTTTTTTTTTTAAAAGATATTGTGAATGGGGTAGTTTTCCTCATTTCCTTCTCAGAGGATTTGTCACTGATATACAGAAATGCCTTTGATTTATGGGTGTTGATTTTATATCCTGCTACTTTGCTGAATTTATTTACTAGTTCTAGAAGCTTTCTGGTGGAGTTTTTTGGGTCTTCTAGGTATAGAAACATATTGTCAGCAAATAGAGCTAGTTTAAGTTCTTCTTTTCCTATACATATCCCTTTAAGTTTGCTCTGGCCAGTGTTTCAAGAACTTTGTTGAATAGAAGTGTGAAAGAGGGCATCCCTGTCTTTATCCAGATTTTAGAGGGAATGCCTTCAATTTTTCTCTGTGTAGAATGATGTTGGCCTGAGGCTCTTAGTGTAGCTAGCCTTTACGAAGTTGAGATATATTCCTGTTATCCCTAGTTTTTCTAGTGTTTTGAATATAAAGAGCTGTATTTTGTCAAATGCTTTTTCTGCATCTATTGAGATGATCATATGATTCTTATCTTTAAGTCTATTTGTGTGATTAATTACATTTATTGATTTCCATATGTTGAACCAACCTTGCATCCCTGGGATGAATCCCACTTGATCATGGTGAACAATCTTTTTGATATGTTTTTGTATTTGATTTGCGAGAATTTTATTGAGAATTTTTCATCTATGTTAATTAGAGATATTGGTCTGAAGTTTTCTTTCTTTGAAGTGTCTTTGTCTGGTTTTGGAATTAGGGTGATATTGGCCTCATAGAATGAGTTTGCTAGTGCTCCCACTTTTTCTATTTCCTGAAATAAATTGAAGAGTATTGGTATTAGTTCTTCTTTAAAGGTCTTGTAGAACTTGGCTGTGTATCCATCCGGTCCTGGGCTTTTCTTGATTGGTTATCTTTTGATGGCTTCTTCTATTTCCTCACTTGATATTGGTCTGTTTAAGTTGTGTATATCTTCCTGACCCAATTTGGGAAGATCATATGACTTAATGAATTAATTGATGCCTTCAATGTCTATTTATTGGACTATAAGCTTTCTCATGTGTCCCAGAGATTTTGATATGTTAAGTCTGTGTTCTCATTTACCTCTAAGAATTTTTCAATCTTCTCCTTGATGTCTTCTGTAACCCATTGTTCATTCAGTAGCATATTGTTCAGTCTCCGTGTGATGCAGAAATTTTTATTTTTTATTTTGTTGTTGATTTCCAAGTTCATTACATTATGATTTGATAAAATGCATGGTAGTATCTCTACTTTTTTGTATTTGCTAAGTGTTGCTTTGTGGCATAGTATATGGTCTGTTTTAGAGAAGGATCCATGTGCTGCTGAGAAGAAAGTATATCCGCTTGATGCGGGTTGAAATATTCTATATCTGTCAGTTAAGTCTAAGTTATTAATTGTGTTATTGAGCTCTATAATTTCTTTATTCAATTTTTGTTTGGAAGATCTATCCAGTGGTGAGAGAGGTGTGTTGAAGTCTCCCATGATTATTGTGTTGTGGTCAATTTGACTCTTGAACTTGAGAAGAGTTTGCTTGATGAACATAGCTGCACCATTGTTTGCAGCATATATATTTATGATTGTTATGTCTTGTTGGTGTATGGTTCACTTGAGCAGTATATAATGTCCATCTTTATCCCTTTTGATTAACTTTGGTTTGAAGTCTACTTTATTTGATATGAGTATGGAAACCCCTGCTTGCTTCCGCAGTCCATTTGAGTGGTATGATTTTTCCCAGCCTTTCACCTTCAGTCTATGTATATCTTTTCCTATCAAATGAGTCTCTAGTAGGCAGCATATTGTTGGATATTTTTTTAAATCCAATCTGCTAGCCTGTCTTTTGATTGGTGAGTTTAAGCCATTAACATTTAAGGATACTATTGAGATATGGTTTGTATTTCCAGCCATATTTGTTATTTAACTTGACTTGGTTTTCCTCTTTTATTAGTTTTTCCTTTAGTGTACTACCTTCATCTGCTGGTTTTCATTGTTGTTTTTCATTTCCTCTTCATGAAATATTTTGCCAAGGATGTTTTGTAGTGCCAGTTTTCTAGCTGTAAATTCTTTTAACTTTTGTTTATTGTGGAAGGTTTTTATTTCATCTTCAAATCTGAAGCTTAATTTTGCTGGATACAAGATTCTTGGTTGGCATCCATTATCTTTCAGGGCTTGAAATATGTTGTTTCAGGATCTTCTAGCTTTCAGGGTCTCTGTTGAAAATCTACCATTATCCTAATTAGTTTACCCTTATATGTAATCTGATTCCTTTCTCTTGGGGCTTTTAAAATTCTCTTCTTGTTCTGTATGTTGGGCATTTTCATTATAATGTGTCTTGGTGTGGATCTGTTGTGATTCTGCACATTCAGCATCCTGTAGGCTTCTTGGATTTGGATTTCTGTTTCATTCTTCATATCTGGAAAGTTTTCTGGTAGTATTTCATTGAACAGATTGCTCATTCCTTTGGTTTGGACCTCTATGCCTTCCTCTATTCCAATAACTCTTAAATTTGGTCTCTTTATGCTATCCCATATTTATTGGATGTTCTGCTCGTGGTTTCTTATTTTTGCTGTGCTAGCTACATTCTTTTCAAGATGATATACTTTATCTTCATTGTCTGATGTCCTATATTCTAAGTGGTCTACTCTGTTGGTGATGCTCTCGTTTGAGTTTTTAATTTGGTTTATTATTTCTTTCACTTCAAGTATTTCTTTTTTTTTTTTTTTTGCATAACCTCTATCTCCCTGTTGAGGTGATCTTTTGCTTCTTGGATTTGTTTATGTAGCTCATTGTCAAAGTGATCTTTCACTGCCTGTATTTGTTCTCCAATGACTTCTTTGAGATCCCAAAACATTTTAATCATGTATATCTTGAAATCTTTCTCTGTATTTTTTTCTGCTGGAGCTGTCCATTCTTCTAATGATCTGTTGTCTTGAATTGTTTGTGGTACTTTTCTTCTCTTGTCTTTTCATGTTGCTTGTGTTTCTTTCTTTCCAGCTCTGTGGGACTGGTGTGTTATTGTTTTTATTCTATAGATTTGTAGTGCTCTTCTATGGTTCCTTTGAGATCCCTCTTTTGTGGGGAAGGACAGTGTTAATAGATTCCAATATCAACAATACATCACCTATGAACAAATTATTGGTATTAAGACATTTATATAAAGTTAGTCTCAATGTCCAGAAATGTTGGATTCAATTATTATTTAAAATATAATCAGTAGTTTCATAAAAGGTGTACAATTTCTGGTGGCGGACAGTGAACTGGGAGTCGGGCGTAGGACAATATGCTAAGGGGGAAAGATGTGAGGGTATGGGGTTAATATAACTTAGGAAATTTGGAGGAGAACTCTAATGAAGAGGGTTAGTAATGGGAATAGAAAGGAGGTAATTTAGGGTAGACAAGTACGTGGGAGGATAGTAGAGTACATAAAAACAAACACACATATGTATTTAGAAAATTACAGGATGTAAAAATAGTAAAATTTGGAGGTTGAAAGAAGAAGAAAGAGGAAAAAAAAGGAAAGAAAGAAAGAAAGAAAAAAAGAAAAGGGGCTGGGCTTATGCAATTCCTCTATATTATATTATTCTGGTGACTCAGTTCTCAATGTTCTATTTCATGCAAAGTTCTTGGTTTCACATATGTTGGGGTTGTGAGGGCCAGAGGATAGAAGGGTAGAGGAGAAAGAAAAAGGATAAGAAGGAAAAAAATACTCTTAGAATTCCGTTTATTTCCTGCTTCTCTTCCAGTAGGTGGAATTGTCTATTTTAAGCTTGAATCTCTGCCCTCAGGGTGGTGTAGGTAACCAGGGTGAGAAGACTTGAGTCCCCGGCCTCCTCCCGCCACACCCCTATCATCTCCCTCTCCTGCCTGGAGCTTCCTCAGTCCTGGTCTCTCTGTTTTGCTTCAGGTTTTAGACCCTCTCTTGCTTATCAGGTCCCATCTGCGGGACCTCTTGCAGTTGGTGGTTCACACCAGGTGGGCAGCGCCCTGGTGGCAATGCGCTTCTGTTCTACTGAGAGAAATTTTTGTGCTGGGTAGTCACTGTGCCGAGTTTTTGCAGTTGGGGGGAGGGGGAGTTAGAAACCAGGTACCTCTTCAGTTGGAGATCTGCACCCACGCCCACCAAAAAATGGTGAGAAAGGTTTTCCAAAATGGAGTTGGTCTGCTTCCAGCACCTGGGTGTCTGGTGAGGTGGGGGTAGCTGGGATGTCCTTGTGCTGTAGCTAGAACACAGTCAGGTGACCCGCGTGGGAGTGGAGCGCAGTCTAGAGTTCTGCAGAGGTGCCGATTTGGTGATTCTGCTACACCGCTTGAGAGCTGTGTGTATGCTCGAACTGCGGGCTTTGGGTCTGGAGTCTGGAGTCTTAGTGGAACTCAGAGGCTCTGCTTTCTGCACAGGTAGTCGCAGCACTGGTTGTTTCTGTGAAAATCTGTTGTATAGGGGTCCTGTCACATGCTCTGAGATGTTGTATTCCGTCTAGGGAGACCTTGTGGAGAAGCTGCGTGACTGCTTTCTTGGATTCATGCACAGAGCAGCCGAAACAGTTTCTCCTCTATTCCATCATCTTGGATCCCCCCACATGCCTTTTTTTTTTTTTTTAACTTTGAGACAGGATCTCACTAAGTTCCCTAGTTTATGATCTTCCTGTCTCAACCTCCAGAGCTGCTGAAATTACACTGTATCCAGCACAGTTCCTTTTTATTTTTAAAATAGTACTGGGGATTGAACCCAGGGATACTTTACCACTGAACTACATCCCCAGCCCTTTTTTAAAATTTTGAGACAGGATCTTAAGTTGCCCAGGCTGGCTTTGAACTTGTGTACTCCACCATGCCTGACATATCTTTTTTTTTTTAAAGACAAACCATCTGCCTTTATGATAAATGACATTCTTAGTGGGGTCACATTTGTTTTATACACACACACACACACACACATGCACACACACACAAGGAATTCTTTATTTTGAGACAGTGTCTCTAAATAAATAAATAAATAAATTTGTAGATGAATACTTTTATTTTTATGTGGTGCTGAGGATCAACCAAATGCCTCACGCGTGCTAGACAAGTTCTTTACTGCTGAGCCCCAGCCCATCATATCTACTTTGAACAGCTGTCAGGTAGATCATTGAATATTAACCTCTATGTATTTTTAATACATTGTTTTTTGGCTCAGATTTGACAAGGGTTTTTTTTTTTGTGGTTGTTTATAGGCAAGAACATGGATTGAGGCTGATTTAAAAGTGAAAGAATCTGTGTCAATCTAAGTTTACAGTTGAAAATCTTCCCCATAACATATTCCCCTTGAATTGTTTGGAATTGTGTGTCTATGACTATTTGCATTTTATTACCTTATTTGCATTCTAAAGGATGTTTTGCTCCACACTCTATCTGTATAGCCCCTGTTCATAACATCTGCCATGAGTCTAATTCACTATATATATAACCATTTCTTAATAGCATTTAAATCATCATTCTGGTCTTGCAAACAGAATTATCTTTACTACATCAAGGAGAAGGATGAGGATGCAAAATTAATTCCATTGGTTTCCATGTTACACATTCAAAATATTTATCACCAGAATGTTGGATTCATGAGCTCTTGACACCACGCGTACTATGCTCATGTTATCACATATTGCTCGGGAGACCTGGCTGCTGGCACAAGAAACAAGATCAGTGGGTGAAATGGAAACTAGATATATCCATTGTTGATATTAAATTAGAACCCAACAAAACTGTAAGTATTTCTCCCAATTGGTTCTTTAATCATACTCTTAAATATTGAGTAACTGCATAGATCCAGCCAAGTTATACTGAGTATCATCTGAAGGAGTAGCAATCCCAATCTGCTCATGGGGTTACAGCCTTGTTGACCACCTTTGTACTATGGTAAGTAGAAGTGGTATCCCCTTTCTCTCGAGTATGCATAGACAAGTAATAACTTCCTAAGGAGCTGGGGTACAGTTCAGTGCTAGACCTCATACATCGCATGCACAAGACCCTAGGTTCAGTCTCCAGCACAAACAAAACAAACAAATAAAAGAAAAATCCCCAAACTGGTAAATCTACAAATTCAAAAAGCTGATCAAACCCCAACACGTTAAACTCTTAAGAAATTCACACTAAAAACATCATAATAAAGTCTCTGAAAACTAGACAAAGAAAATAACTTTAAAACAGAGAATAGCACATTTTATAGAATGACAGATTTGAATGACAATGGATTTCTCAGTAGTCAAAGCCATCTTGACCAAAAAGAACAAATCTGGAGATATGATAATACTGTTTCAAAATACATTACACAGAGATCTGGTAATCAAAAGATCATAGTACTGGCATAAAAACAAGACACATTAATCAATGAAATAGGTAGTATTTAGAGCCCAGAAGTAAGCTCACACATTTATGGTTAGTTAATCTTTTTTGTGAGGGTACCAGGGATTGAACTCAGGGGCACTCAACCACTGAGCCACATCTGCAGCCCTAATTTGTATTTTATTTAGAGACAGGGTTTCAGTGAGTTGCTAAGTGCCTTGCCATTGCTGAGGCTGACTTTGAACTCGCAATCCTCCTGCCTCATTTTTGACAAAGTTGCCAAGAACACATAATGGGGAAAGAACAGGCTCTTTAATAATTAGTATTGGGAAACCTGGATATCCATATGCCGAAGAATGAAATTAGATCTTTATCTCACACCTTATATAAAACCCCAAGGTGTAAAACTCTACTAGAAGAAAATAAAGGGTGGAAGCTCCATGACATTGGTCTGGTCAGAGATTTCTTGGATAAAATTCCAAACTCAGAGGCAATAAAAGCAAAAATTGAAAAATGGTATTGCATCAAACTGAAAAGTTTTTGCAAAGCAAAGGAAATAATTAACAGAGTGAAGAGAAAAAAAGCCACAAATTGGGAGAAAATATTTGCAAATTATATATCAGATAAGTGACTAATATCCAAATAGATAATAGAGCTGAAATAACTCAATAAGAAAATAAATCACCCTATGAAAAATAGGGGCAAATGACCTGAATAGACCTATCCCCAAAACACATACATAAATAACTAACAAATATAAGAAAAATGCTTAATATTTTGCATCAAAGAAATGGAAATTAAAACTACAAGTATCACCTCATATTAGTTAGAATGACTATTGTCAAAAAGACTAAAGATAACAAGTGTTGACAAAGATGTGGAGAAAAGGGAACACTTGTAAAGTGTTGGTTGAAACTGTAAATTGGTACATTATTGTGGAAAACAGTATGGAAGTTCCTCAAAACATTAAAAATAGATTTACTATATGATATAATAATCTACTTCTGGGTATATATCCAAAGGAATGGAGATAAGTATGTCAAAGAGATACCTGTACTCCCTTGTTCATTGAGACATTCTTCACAATATCCGAAATATGGAATAAACCTAAGTGTACATCAATGGATAAAGGAAGAAAATGTGGTGTATATATATATGGAATACTATTCAGGAAAATAAGGACATTTGTCATTATTTTGATGTCTCTTCATGTCTATTGCAAGTGCTGTGACTCCAAGATGAATCAGCATGGATGAATCACTATGTGACATTATTTATGCTTAAGTGAAACAAACCAGATACAGAAAGACAAATACTGTTTGATTTCAATTATATATAGAATCTAGAACAAAACTGAACTAATTGAAGTAGAGAGTAGAATGGCAATTGAGTGTGGGGTGCAGAAGGGGAATGGGAAAATGTAGTCAAAACGTACAAAGTTTTAGACAGGAATAAATTTTGGAGATCTTTGGTGCACTATTGATGTCTACAGTTAGTAGTAATTAATTCTTTGCAAATTTCCAAAAGTAGATTTTAAATGTTCTCATCTCAAAAAATTATGTGAGGTGATGGATATGTTAATTAGTTTGATTTAATTATATACAAATGTATACATACATGAAGACATACATAATATATACAATTATTTGTGAATCATGGATTTAAAAATAAAGTTTTATGTCCTGATCAAAACAAAGGGAAGTTAATTAATATAATTCACCCTACCAATAATCTAAAGAAGAAAACCCATATGCTTATCACAATTTATGTGAGGAAAGCATTTGGAAAAGTTAAAATATTTATTCATGACAAAAACTCTCAGCAAACTAGGACTACAAGAGAACTTCCTTAATCCAATAAATGGCATCTACAAAAATATGGTGAATATAATAATGATGAAAGACTGAACACTTTTTATCTACTCCAACATTGTGCTGAAGGTTATAGCCAATGCAGTAAAGCAGGATTAGGGAGTAAATGCACATGTTGGAATGGAAGAAAATAGTCTCTATTAATATAATATGATTGTCTACCTAGAAACCTCCCATAATTTGTCTGCAAATAGAAATGAAATATATTAGATGTTGGAAACAGTGGCAGACACTTGTAATCCCAGTGACTGAGAATCCTTCAAAGGACACCTGAGAGTGAATGGAAAATGAGTCAAGCTCAGATCAAAAAATAGGGAAAGGGACTAGGATACAGCTCAGTGGCAGAGTGAGGCCCTGGGTTGAATCCCCGACATGGGAAGGAAAAAAAAAGAGAGAGAAAGAAGCATCGTATGTACCACCCATATGTTGCTGATGATGCTCTGGTGGCCCTCACATGGTTCTAGCATGAGGCCATTAATGATGAAGAAGAACAGGTATGGCCCACTCTCAATGACAATAATACTTCCATCACTGACTTCCATCCAATTAGGGCTGTTTGTATGAACTGGCAACAGGAAACTTGCAATCTGATGTGCTGTTTTCATATAACACACACACACACACATATACATATTATAGGCAAATTGTTTAGTTAGGACAATAACTGTGGGCAGCCAGTCTGAATGATTTCTCATTCTCCTTCCCTGAGTGGAGAGGCTCTGACCATCACTACATCTTGTAGTGACCTGGATGTTGCCCCAGTCCCGGAAGTTTAAGAATGCGTCTTCAGACATAGGCGTGTTGCCCTGTGGATTGAGCTACACTCACCTATTCCTTTGTGATAATACCCCTTTGCCCTGTTTGGGATAGAATATTCCATGGAAATGCCCTTTGTGTGTCCCCTTCTCTTGCTCTGCCTTTGGGTATGGCCTTCCTAGATGTCAATCTGCTGACAGCAGACATCATGAAGCTAGACTCAACCCCCTGAACCCTGACCCCTTGCCTCATTTGAATGGCTTCTCCTCAATAAAAGGGTTCAGCATGTGCTTACTTGCGTTCTTTCTGCAGACCTTTAAGGTCAGAGGAACCATCACAGGACCCCAAAGAAAAAGGTATCTCTATCTCATGTATGGTTATTTTGTGCAGCCCAGTTCACCAGAAGTGACCCTGAATGTTTTATTCTTAAGGAATAAGACAGATAACCTTGCATTGAGTAAAAAAAAAAAAAATACTTTCTACTTCCATGGGACTCTAGTCCAGTGAGGACAATGAAGTGGCCTGACAAATCCATGTCACTGACCCTGATAATAGGTACCCTGACATAGGAACAGAAGATTATGGACAACACATTGAAAAGAAGCCTTTACTGGAAGTGTGCATTGGAACTCAGGCCCTAAAACATAATAGAAATTAAAATGTTTCTTCCCCAGAGAGCAGGGTGACTTAAGAGATCAGCATGAATAAGAGTCAAATAGGCACGGGGTCACATCCAGCTAAGTAAATTCTCTGGTCCCTTTACACAGACCAACCTTTTCATATCTATTTGTAGCTTAATAGGAGTGCATGCAGAATAAGGAATAGAAACAAGTATTTCTAATGTTGCATAGTCTACCTGGGATGACTTTTTAACCCTCAGGGCTTTCTATTGTTAGATCAAAAGTGGTAAATCCTGTTTTTTTTTTTTTTTTTTTTTTTTTTGTGGGAACCTCTCCGGTACATCAGTGTTATCCTGTTTTCTCTCCTTGGAGTCCAGCAGCCTCTGTTGCATGATGCAAATGGGAGAGTGAAATACAGGGGGGTGCTATGTTCTGATGGTCTCAATAAACACTCTGAAAAAAATCTAAGGAGAGAGTATTACACATGAAATCAGGTGAAGGGGGAAGATAGAGAATCTCAGTATAGGAGGGACTCCAGACAAGCCACTGTAAGAGTTCTCCTCCTATGCCCAAAGCTCTGTTCTGCCTCTTAGGAAAGGTTAAACAATTACTGCTTCCACTCCAAAGTATAAAGAGGAACTCACTGTCTTCTTATCTTACCAGGATGTTCACAGATAGAATGGAGTCCTTGATGCAAGGCTGAAGGGTTACAAAATCATCTTGCCACATTGGATTCCTGGTCAAAATGAGATGGTTATATCAATTTTCCCTTCTTGGAAAACTAGTCAAGGTGCCATGCTACAGATGGCCTGCTCAGAGGCCAAAGACTTCCTTAGGGTAACTCTAAGAGACACAGATTTCTTCTTGGACTTCTCTACTTTCTAACCAAGGTAGATAAAAATTTGGAAAGCAAAAGTGAACAAGCTCACTAAAGATACTTTTTTAAAAAATTATTATTTTTAGGTGTAGATGGACACAACACAATGCCTTTATTTTTATGTGGTGCTGAGGATCGAACCCGGGTCCTGCCCTGCTAGGCAAGCACTCTACTGCTGAGCCACAATCCCAGCCCCTCCTTTTTTTTTTTTTTGGATCTCCCTTTCACTTTCCTTTAGGTTTCATGAACATATTTCCATTAATAAACATTTGTCACTGCAACTGGATACTATTGCTTAAAGAAATATTGTTTTCTGGCTATTTGAGCAGATTCTGCTTATGAACGGATTCACCTTAGAGAGGAGGGAGCACTATGCCAATTCCTTGCTGACCCTGCAGTTCCTCAGATACTTCCCAACTTGATCTTCCTAATTCTTGACCCTCCTATCCTAAACTTGAAGTTCACAGAACAGCACCTACCTTTGAAAAAATATGTTGATGTATCCCACATGCAAAGACTCATTTCTTGTCAGGAGAGCAGTGTAGAATATCAATGCTATGTTGAAATGCATGGACTTCAGAAATATCCCTTAACTCAGGTATTGTAAATGTGTGGATGTTACCATCAGAATCACCCACCTGCAACCAAAGCATCACCACCGTGTCAACAGAAAAAGATGTGATATCCTAAAGTACTCAATATATACTGCCATTTCTTCAGTCACTTATTGGAGATCCAAACTTCTGATCAGCTTGCCTCCCAAAATTGTTGGGATAATACTATGGAATAGAATTTCCTAAGCCCCCAAACACTCTTGCCAAGGACAGTTATTTGTAGGCACTTTGGCACTGCTTTCTTCTCAATGTTTGCCAAAATTCACATCTTACCCTCCACTGTCCCTGCCCAAGTTCATGGACAACAATGTACACTGAAAGAAGAGACATAGATACAACATAATTCAGGGACTTTATTTTCCCCATAGAATTATGGCTGGGGAAATATACGTGAGGTAGGTCAAAAGTCAAAATGGAATGGAGGTTTTTATGGTCAAAAATCATTGGTATTTTGTGATCAACTCCTAGGGTAGAAGACAGATTGAGATATGACAGTAATAGGACCTCAATGTCTTCAAAGCAGCAGCAAGAATTTCATTTTGTGCACCCGCTTAAGGTGTGGGGCTCACCATCAGGAATGACCCATCCTTTGTGAGAAAAGCATTCAAGGAAAAACAGATTTGAGCCATGGCGCAGGTAGCCAGAGGATTCCTGTCACGACAGTTCCACACTTTGATAGTTTTCTCCATATCTGCAGTGATGGCGAGATGCATCTGAGGGAGGGTCTCCAAATTGGTGATATTGAACTGCTGTACTGGGCTTGACCAGATCATAGTGCCCTAGAGAGCAAGAGCAACATTTGGTGTTCCAGGAACTCTTCATACCCATTGTGTTTTCATTCTGCTAATGCTTATTTGGAACCCTATCCCAACCTAGACCCATTTCTTGCTTTTGGGAAAAGGACATCAAGATCCTAAACATCTCAATTATTTGATGGTGAGAGTGAATATGAAAACATGAACTATGCATTGTGCTCAGAGGCAGTAACTCAGAATGTGAAGAACATAAAGAATGATCAGACTCTGTGCTCTAATCAGTTCTGCCTCTTAACCAACATGCAACATCCAGCAAGTTACCTCCTATGGTGGCTTCTTTGGGGGCTGTTATTACATTTATAACATATGAAACAGAATTCTGTCTTGGGAATTCTAGGAGTTCAAAATGTATCAATCATTATGAAAATAATTATTCTATCATCAACATTTTATACTGCAAACAAAACAGAAGAAATTGTTACTTCTGCAGACTTTAGTCTTTTTAAAATTGTGAGGTATATCATATAAAAACAAATATGTATGTGAATTTAGTAAATTATAACCACTTTGTTATAATTCAAGGTAACCAATTTCTAAGCCCCCCTCCAAACTGTCCTTGATTTATTTAATAACCGTTTCATCCTTCTCAAATGTAATCTTTACTTGATTACACTATAACAATTTACCTTTCTGGTGCTAGTAATCTATTGCCATGTAACAAACCATGCCAATATTTAGTGACTTAAATCAACATGCTTTTTAAATATCCATTTCTGTTGGGTTGGGAATTCAGATGCAGCTTGAGAAGGTAGTTCTAGTTCTGGATCTCTCATGAGGTTGCAGTCGAGTTTCATTTTCAAATATCTAACTCACATGGTCAGCAATTTGGTGCTGAATACTGGCAGGAGTCCTCTGTACCTCACCACACAATCTTTATAAGTCTGCTTGACTATCTATCCTCATCATATTGTGGCTATTCTAAGAGCCAGTGACCCTAGTAGAAGTGTCTTTCATGGTACAGCTTCAGAAGTTACACACCATTATTTCTACAACATCTTATTGGTTACGTAGGTCAGCCCTATTCAATGTGGCAGTAAACACAAGATCATGAATACTATGGGGCAAAGATGTTGGGGCCATCTTAGAGATTGGCTGCCATAGTCCACCCTGTGGACCCTAATATTTCATTTTCCTCCCACATGAAAATACACTCACCACCTTCCAATACATCCCAATGTCTCATACAATTACAGCATCATTGAAAAATCTCAGATCTCGTTGTTTAATCAGATACAGGTATACATTAGGTACAGGTAAAGATTTAGTTGATTTTGATGTGAAATCTTTGAACTAAATATACAAGTTATTTATCCTCCATGACCCCACAATACAAGGGTAGGGTACACATAGGATGACAGTCACTGCCATTTAAAAAAGTGGAAAATGGAAAAATAGAATGGGAAGCACCAATAAATCACTGGTAAACAGAACTTTTAAAATTCAACAGAGAATATGCTGATAGTTTGCTGATTAGGAGTCAAGCTCTTAAGAAAGATTCATCGTGGCTCTTTGTTCTGTCCTCTGTCCACCATGTACAGTGGGCCAATTTTATAGCTGAGTAGTTTTTGGAGCCTACTTCCTGCCTATAAAAGTTTTGGGAACTAAAGCCTGCTTTTCCTTTGTAAAATATATTTGTAATGTATTTCCCCTTTAAACTCAATTTGGCAATGTTTCTGCCAATGTCATTGTTTTTTCTTTTTCCAGTGTCATTCTTTGAAAAACTTTGTGGGTTTTTAAGAGCCTTATTGGAGTTTTTGCTACTATACAACTATACTCACATGTCTTTGAGATGCATCCTTTTATATCTTGGTATTCTGCTGTGGCTACTGAGGATAATGCCTTAAGGTTCTTATAAGTCTCATTGACTTAACAGTTCTCCAAGGCACTTCCTTGCTTATTTCTGAAATATATCAAAGAAATTTGCAACCATTCCTTTGGTTTTATCTTTGTAGTATGATTTCCTGATTTGATCTTCACTTGGAACCTATTACTTGATTTAGCATCATTTTCTATCCGAAGAGGCTGTGGATTTTCAAAACCAGCAATTCCTAACTCACCTTTATTTGGAAGTCATTACTTTAACCGCTTTATTTTCTCTTGCATTTTACTATGAGCAGCAAAAATGGTCAGCATTGAGAATTCTGCCAGGAAATGTCTTTAGCAACATTATTCAATTTGTTGGATACATTTTCTAATTTTTCACTTTACATGGGTGACACTAATGCTAAACTTATGCCACTATGACAAGGACCCATTTTCTCCATTGTCTTATAATATTTCTTATATTTTCCTTGAAGCTCTCATGAAGGCTATGAGATTTTTGATAATCATTTAAAACTCAACCATCTCTTCTGAGTCTTCTCAACTTATGCCCACTGCCTGGTTCCAAAGCTTATTCTACATTTTAGGTTTTTGTTATAGCAGCACTCTGCGTCTAGGTTCTAAAGACTATACCAGTTATAAATTGTTACATAACAAATAACATTGAGAATTAAAGCAATAAATACTCATTATCTCAGTTTCTGTGAATTAAAAATCGAAGAATTGATTAACTGAGTCATTCTGGCTTAGAGTCTCTCATGAGGTTGTAGAAGTCATTGGCTAAAGGATTGACTGGGGCTGGAGAATCTGCTGCCAAGATGACACAATCATATGATTGTAAGTTGGTTGGGCTAGAGATATAGCTCAGTTGGTACAGTGCTTGCCTTGCATGCACATGGCCCTGGGTTCAATCCCCGTCAGCACAAAAACAAACATGCATAATTACAAGTTGGTGTTTGCTGTTGGCAGGATGTCAGGATTCTTTGCTGTCTGATCATTGGGCTGCTTAAATGTTCTCAGGGATATGATGAGTGGCATCATCTAGAAAAAGTCACCTAAGAGATACCCTTCTATAAGTTTTAAAATTTTTCTGTAAATACTCATATTTGTAAGAGGGCACTTATCATACTTCAAAAGACCCTGGGATTTAAGAGTCATTACACATATTTTTTTCCAGAAAGGGAGAGAGAAATACAAATAGAAAAATCCAAGAAAATACAAAAACTGGGGACCCACTTTGGAGTCTTCCAACTCCCAATCCAGTGTTCCTTGCACTACCTTGTTAATTCTCACAAGACCTTTATATGCCTTTGAGGAAATCAGAGTTAGAGATAATTTTCTGCAAAAGCCAACATAACAAATGCCAATCATTGACAAAGAGGCAGTAAAAAGGTAATGAAGATACATAACACCAAAAGATTATTTCATGAAATCACTTTGTGTTACTGGTAGAAAATAAGAACTTATACAAGTTTATACAATAGAAATACATATTGAAAAGCAAATTCCTGAGACAACAGCAGGTGGTGGGGGGATGGCTGAATAGAGGTACCCAGAATTCATTTGCTTTTTCACAAGGAAGAACTAAAGCAACAGGTGTATATGTGAAGACTGAGACGACAGGGGAACACTGGAATTCAACGTAGAAAGATGGAAACCTTGTTAAGTCCAGAGACCTGAGATGGCAGTATAGTAAGAGAAAATATCTCATCATCTGACATTCTGGTCTGGAGGAGGGTTAATCTCCCCTTTGAAGGAATGAAGGTAAAAAAGTTCCAGCAAACTCTATCAGTTCAGATACTGGCAAAGTTTCATGGCCCTGGCAGTCTTACAGCCTGAATATACAATAGTACTGAGATCTTTACAGTAGTCTGGCTTTGGAAAAGGAATTCATTTTATCTCCCAGTGAACCAAGGGTGCCGCAGATAGAAGCCATCTTGAGGAGGGACCTAGTGTCTGAATTTGGACTGCTTTAGGAGTCAGAAACTGCTGCAATATTCTCATTTCTAGGATCCCACAGACATTCCACTGCATTGTCTCAGGGGGTGACTTCCTCATGAACTAGACTTGGCTTGGTGGAGTGGCTGACACCAATTGCTGAGATCACTACTCAATGGGGAATGGGTGCTATGATGTGGAGGGGAACAGGGGGTGCCCTCTATAAGAATTGGGGGATGGGGAGTGTGCCCTCTGAGGCCAGGAACTTGGCCTCTTTGGTTTCACATGTTTGCCAGGACTAAAGGAAGTTACCTGCATAGTTCCTGCCACCCTTCTCCCAGAACCATGAAGGGTGCCTACCAAATAACAAGGTGGATAAACAGCTCTGAGAGTCTATTGCTCCCCTACCCACAGAGGGGTGTTGGGGCAGTTTTAAACAACATTACTGCAGCTCCAAATGTAGTCATGCTCCAAGATGCACACCAAAGAAGGTCTGAAAAGAGTCTTTGCTCTATGTTGCCTTGTATTGCTCTTGCTCGCTTGCTCTCTCTCTCTCTCTCTCTCTCTCTCTCTCTCTCTCTCTGGTACTGAGGATTGAATTCAGGAGCACTTGGCCACTGAACCACATTCCCCAGCCCTATTTTGTATTTTATTTAGAGACAGGGTCTCACTGAGTGCTTAGGGCCTTGCTTTTTGCTGAGGCTGGCTTTGAATTCTTGATCCTCCTGCCTCAGCCTTCTGAGCTGCTGGGATTACAGGCGTGTGCCACCAAGCCCAGTGTGTTCTGCTCTCCTTTTATCCTTCAAGCACCCCAGCTGAGAGGAATGTTACCCATCTCCAGCCATGATCCACTACTGCTTGATCCCTGGTGGATACTACAACTGAATCAGGGGGGAGAAATGCCCCTGGCTGTTGCCGTATCCTTAGGTGTGCACAGCTGTGGGGGTTGTCTAAGGTTTTGCTCTTGGTAGGTTCTGCTTATAGTAGCAGTACAGAGGAATCACAAAACATTTGCTTTCACTGCACTTATGCAGGTAACCTGCTCAGTTGCCCCGACTTTACCTGTGCAGGTATGCTGTATCTGTTGCCCCCATACCTGGTCTGACATATGGTGCTGGGAAGCCTGGGTGTGACTGCACAGAGGGGTACAGGGATTCCTTTCCTGCCTCTGCCCATGAAGCACCTGGCCTCACACCAGTATCTCATTAGATAACAAGTGCTTCAGGCCCCTTCTCACTAATGAAATACCAGAGACCCATTCAAGTAACAGAATTATGATCAGTGCCTGAGAAAACTCCCTCCACCTGATAGGGGCTGTCACTCCATTGTCAGAGTAATCACACAGCTTTCACCCCACACACTCTGCTACCTACACAATATCTTCCTGAACTGCTACTGTGTTCCCACTCGTGCATGACCCACAGAGACAGTGTCTGACTCTGATACAGTACCACTGTACCCAAATTAACCTATCATAGCCCAAGAAGCTACAAGGAAATTACATTATAGTACCCAGCTGGAGATAAATTCAGCATAATAAACAGATTCTGGAATATTCATCTTGAGGAGAAAGCTGCATAATAAGAAAGCCATCCCATAAAAATGATAGAAGTATACATTTTACCAGATGTGCAAATCTCAACGTAGGAGCACAAGAAATATGAAAAAGCAAGGTAATATGACACCTCTTAAAGATTGTTACTCTTTAGTAACTATTTAGTAACTATTCCAAAGATAGTTGAGTGGCTAGATTCCTGATAAAGAATTCAAAAGATTAATTTTAAGAAAGCTGAATAAGTTCCAACAGAAAACAGACAACAAGTGAAACAAAATTAGGGAGATAATGCAGGATATGATTAAGAAAATCAGGAGCGGGGGTGGAGAGAGAGAGAGAGAGAGAGAGAGAGAGAGAGAGAGAGAGAGAGAGAGCGCTATTGATTTTTTTGGGTTTAAAAAACCAGTTAATTAGAAATATTGGAAATGGAGAAAAAATTCAGTTGAAAGCTTCAACTATAGATTAGAAGTTGAAGATCTGACATTGTAATTTGAAGACAGTTGAAATATTACATTCATAAATAAAGCAGAGGGGCTGGGACTGTGGCTCAGTGGTAGAGCGCTCGCCTAGTATGTGTGAGGCCCTGGATTCGATCCTCAGCACCATGTAAAAATAAAAGAGATTGTGTCCAACTACAACTAAAAACAATAAGTATTTTTTAAAAAGAAATAAATCAGAAATAAGAATGAAGAGAGCATCCAAGATCATTGGGAAACCATTAAAAGATCAAATGTCTATATCAGCATTTTCTCCTCAAAGAGGAAGAAAAAAAGTTAAGGGCACAGAAAACCTCTTCAATTAAACAATATCAGAAAACTTCCCTAATCTTGGGAAATACATGGACACTGAGGCATGGGATGTCTATACAACTTCAAGTAGACATGCTCCTCACCATGACATATTATAGTCAAACTGTTAAAATTACAGGACAAAGAAAGAATTTTAAAATTTTCAAGAGAAAAGTGCCACTTCACTTTTAAGGGAAACCTCATTAGACTAAGAGCAGATTTATCAGTAGAAACTGAGGAGGAGGCAGGGAATGAAGTATTCCAGGAGGAGGGCATGGAGTGATGTATTTCAAGTCCTGAAAGAAAATAACTGCCAATCAAAATTACCATGCTCAGCAAGGCTATCCTTCAGAATTGAAGCAGAAGTAGACCTTACAAGATAAGCAAAACTAAAGAAAATTAACCACTAGACCAACTTTACAAAAAATGCTTAAGGAAGTCCTATACCCAGAAGTGGAAGAAAGATAACTAGCATCATGACAGCAAGTGAAAATATAAATACCATTAGAAGGGTAGATAAACAAATAGTAAACAGAAAAGAATCAAATATTATCAGAACATAAATCAAACCACAAAGGTGAATAAAGAAAGAAGAAACAGAATATTCAGGAACCAGAAGAAAATCAACAAAATGACAGGCATGGTCCATACCTTTCAATAATAATCCTGAATGTAAACTGTCTTAATTTTCCAGTTAAAAGTTATAGTCTGGTTGAATGCACTAAAAACAATACCAAATGATACGTTGCATACATGTAACTCACCTCTCAATAAGGACACACACAGGCTGAAATTGAAAGGATGGAAAATGATATTCCAAGAAAATGGAATGTGATAATAAGCAGGAATAGCTATATTTGTATCTGATAAGACTTTAAAACAAAAACAAAAAGAAGGGACCACGAAGGTCACTATATAATGATTACTGGGTTAATTAAGAAGATATGATGATTATTAATCTCTATATGCCTAATAATGAAGCAGCCAGTTTTATAAGACAAATACTAATAAATCAAAAGGAAGAGATAGGCTTCAATACAATAATAGTGGGGGATTTCAATGCCCCACTCTCATCAATGGATAGATCATTCAGATCCTACCTCCGGCCACCAAATCAACAAAGAAACATCCGAATTAAACTAAATACAGATCAAATAGACTTAACATTTAGAAAACATTCCATACAACAGCTGTGGAATGCATATTCTTTTTGTCAGCACATGGAAATTTTGTAGTCAGCCACAAATCTTAAATTAAAAAATTTGAAATCATATCTTGGATCTTTTCTGATTATAATGGAATAAAACTAGAGATCAACAGCAAGGAAAACTTTAGAAATTACACAAATACATGGAGGCTGAACAACACACTTTTGAGCAAATAGCAGGTCATTGAGGAAGTCAGAAGGGAAGTTAAAAAAATTCCTTGAAAAAAATGAAAATGGAAACAATATACAGAAACCTACGTCTTACAGCAAAAGCAGTACTAAGAGGAAAGTTTATGGCACTGAGTGCTTAAATTAAAAAAGAGGAAGATTTAAAATAAAAATGTAAACATAATTATGCATCTCAAGATCTTAGAAAAGCAAGAATAAAACATAATCAAAATTAGAAGGAAAGAAATAATAAAGATGGGAGTAGAAATAAATGAAATAGAGTCCTAAAAACAATACAAAGGATCAATGAAAGAGAGTTGGTTCTTTGAAAAGATAAATTTGTCAAATCTTAAACTAGAGATCATATAAGAAGACCCAAGTAAATAAAATTAGAGGTAAAAAGGAGATATTATAACTGATAATATAGACATTTGGACTTTTAAAAGATTATTAGGAATTATTTTGAAAAGCTGCTAAACATTGGAAAAATCTAAAGGAAATAAACAAATTTATGGACCTATATGGCTTACCAAAATTGAAGTAAGAAGCTATAAAAAACTTGAATAGACCAATGACAATAAATGAAATTGAATCAGTAGTATAGTTTTCCAGCAAAGAAAAATCCAGACCAGAAGGCTTCACTATTGAATTTTACTAAACTTTTTATTTTTTTATTTTTTGGGTTGAGGATTGAACCGAGGACCCTGTGCATTCTAGGCAAATGCTCTATCACTGAACTACAACTCTAGCCTCTTACTCAACTAACTAACTAACTAACTAACTTCCTCTCTCTCTCTCTCTCTCTCTCTCTCTCTCTCTCTCTCTCTCTCTCTCTTTCTTTCTTCCAGCTATTGAACACAGGTGTGCTTAAACACACAGCCATATCCCCAGCCTTTTTTATTTTATTTTTTAAAATTTGAGACAGGGTCTTGCATACTTCAACATAGTAAGGGCTATATAAGTTACTTAGGCCTTCACTAAGTTGCTGAAGCTGGCTTTGAACTTGTGATCCTCCTGCCTTAGCTTCCTGAGTCACTGGGAATATAGATGAGCATCACTGAGCCTGGCTTACCAAACATTTAACACAATGCTTCTCAAACTGTGAGAACATATCCTTGATGAACATAGATGAAAAAATATTCAGCAAAATACTAGCAAATCAAACTCAACAGGACATCAAAAATATCGTAGACCATGGTCAAATTGGTTTCATGAAAACTAATATGAATCAAGAATGGTTCAACATATGAAAATTAATACACATCACAAACAGAATCAAGGATGAAAATCATATGATCACTTAAATAGATGCAGAAAAAAAGCATTTCAATAAAATTTGATATCCTTTCATGATAAAAATCCTTGAACATATTAGGTAGAGAAGAATCATACTTCAACATATTAAGCACTATATATTTCAAGCCTATAGCCAACATTATACTGAATGGGGTAAAACTTGTTTATTTAAGGAATAAGACAAGGGTGTCCACTCTTAGTATTCTTATTTAACATAGTACTAGAAATTTTAGAGCAATTAGGCAAGAGAAAGAATAAAAGACATATAAATAGGAAAGGAGGAAGTCAAATTATCCCTGATTGTGGATGATATGATTCTATACAAATACACACCTGAAGACTCCACCAAAAGACCATTACAACTGATAAATTCAATAAAGTAGGAGGATACGAAAATCAACATAGAAATCAGTAGCTTGTCCATATACCAATATATACCAATTTGCTGAGAAAGAAATCATGAAAGCAATCCCACTCACAATAGCCAGGCACGAAAGATTTTAAAACATGGAAGAAACAAATTGAAGATGAAGACATTAAAAGATGGAAAAACTTCCATGTTCATGGTTTGGAAGAATTACTATTGCTAAAGTGCCTATACTACCCAAAGCAATCTACAGATTCAGTGCAATCCCATCAAAATACCAATGACATTCTTTACAGAACCCGAAAATACAATACTAAAATTCATCTGGAAGAATAAAAGACCCACAATAGTCAAAGCAATCTTGTGTGAAAAGAGAATTGCTGGAGATCACACAATACCTGATTTCAAGACATACTACAGAGCCATAGTACCAAAACAACAATAACAAAATCAAACCAAATAAAACCCAACCCAACCCAAACCAAACAATAAAAAACCCAAGTATTGACATAAAAACAGATACATATACCAAGGGAACAGAATAGAACAGAACAGAATAGAGAACCCAGAAATAATTCTATGCATTTACAGCCAACTGATTCTTAAAAGATGTGATAAAAACAAGAGTTGGGGAATGGAAGGGAACACCTGCTTAGCCAGCCAGATCAGTCAAATCAACCCTGGCAATCAATGTGGTGATGGATATCATACCATATTACCCTCTCATCCATGGAAAAAGATACTTTTTTGGGGGGTGAGTAATAAGGATTGAACTTAGGGGCATTAAAACACTGAACCACATCCCTAGCCCTATATTGTATTTTATTTTGAGATAGGGTCTCACTGAGTTGCTTAGTTCCTTGCTTTTGCTGAGGCTGGCTTTGAACTTGTGATCCTCCTACCTCAGCCTTCTGAGCTGCTGGGAATACAGGTGTGCACCACTGTACTTGGCTGGAAAAAGATACTTTTATGCATTGTTGGTGCAATCACTTTGGAAAGCTGAATGGAGACGAGGAATGGAACAACCATATGACTCAGCTATCTCACTCCTTGGCATTTATCCAAAAGAACTAAAAATCAGCATACTATAGTGATATATGCACATCAGTGTTTATAGCAGCACAAGGCATAATAGCCAAATTGTGGAACCAACCCAGGTGTCCATCAGCATATGAATGGATACACACATACACACACACAATTAATGGATAAACATACACATACAAACACACAAACACACACACAAATGGAGTTCTACTCAACCATAAAGAATGAAATTATGTCATTTGCTGGTAAATGAATGGAACTGGAGAACATAATATTATGTGAATAAGCCAGGCTCAAAATCAAGGGTGGAGCTTTTTCTCTCATATGTGGAAGCTAAAGAGGAAAAAAAGAAATAAGAAAGGATATTTCATGAAAACAGGGGAGAGCAGTAAAGTAGAAACAGTGGAGAAAGGATGAGGGAGGAGAGGAGGAAAAGGGGAGAAACTGGCATATGAAATTGACCAAATTATGCTATGCACATGTATGAATATATCACAATGCATTCTGTTTTAGTTAGCATTCCTTTTCTTTCTTTTTTTTTTTTTTTTTTGTGTGTGTGTCGGGGGATTGATCACAGGGTTGCTTAACCACTGAGCCACATTCCAGGCTTTAAAAATTTTTTTTTTTATTTAGTGACAGGGACTCGCTAAGTTGCTTAGGGCCTTGCTAAATTGCTGAAGCTGGCTTTGAACTTGTGATCCTCCTGCCTCAGCCCCCAAGCCTCTGAGATTATAGGCATGGGCAACCACATCCGGCTAGTTAGCTTTTTCATCATTGTGACCAAAATACCTGACAACAACTTAGAAAAAGAAAAGTTTATGTGGAACTCATGATTTTAGAGGTCTCAGTCCACAGGCAGCCAACTCATGGCTCTGGGCCCAAAGTGAGGCAGCACATCATGGGGGAAGGGCCCAGTGGAGAAAAACTAAACAACTCTCTGTAAAGTGAGGAAGCAGAGAGAGGGAGGGGGAAGGGACCACAGGGAAGATGCACCTTTCCAGGGCATGCCCCTAGTGATCCACCTACCTAATATAGGCCATTCCACTTACCTATAGTTACCATCTAGTCAGTCTATTCAAACTAGGATGAACTGATTAGGTGACAGTCTCATAATCATTTTACCTCTGAATATTCCTGCGTTAACAGGAGCTTTTGGAGGACATCTCATATCTAAATTAGAACAATAATTATAATGTACCAATTACAAAATAAGTAAATAAATAAATAGAAGGAAGAACAATAGAGTAGAGAAGGGGAGTCAGGGGGAGGAAGGAGGGGAGGGAAGAGGAGAAAAATTTATGAATGTGTCATTATGAATTATGATACATTATGAATGTGTCAAAATGAACTCCACTATTATATATAACTATAATACTCTAAAAAAGTAAGTGTGCTTAATAGTTAAGAGCAAGCTGTTGGGTCCAACCCATTTGTCTTTGAAATAATGAAGTATATCCACACCTTAAACAAATAAAATGATGTTTATATACATATATATATTACACACATACATATAACATATGGAGTTTTATTCAGCCATAAACAAGAATGAAATTATGTCATTTGCTGGTAAATGGATAGAACTGAAGAACTTTATGCTAAGTGAAATCAGCCAGGTTCAAACTCAAAGATAGAATTTCCCCCCGAAGAAAGAGGGAAGAGAAGGAGGGAAAGAATTAAAAAAAAAAAAGATGGGGGTGGGGGAGAGGGAAATCTCATAAAAATAGAAGGGAGTCCAGTGAAGCAGAAGAAGGGGATTAGGGAG
Organism: Urocitellus parryii; assembly: GCF_045843805.1. Classification (NCBI taxonomy): domain Eukaryota; kingdom Metazoa; phylum Chordata; class Mammalia; order Rodentia; family Sciuridae; genus Urocitellus; species Urocitellus parryii. The sequence goes on along the minus strand of NC_135532.1, from coordinate 91,340,565 downwards.
GGGAAAAGGTGAGAGGTGGGGCATGAGGAAGTTCTGGGAATGAAATCTACCAAATCAGTGTATATATATATCCATATATAATTACACCATAATGAATTCCGCTTTTATATATAATTATAATGCACTAATTAAAGTAATAATAGAAGGGTGATCAGTAGAATAGAGAAAGTAGATCAGGGGAGGAAGGAGGGGAGGGAAAGGGAAAGTACTGGGGAATGTGATTGACCAAATTATGTCATGTGCATGTCCAAATATGGCATAATGAATCCCACTATTATGTATAATTATAATGCACCAATAAAAATAAACTTTAAAAAAGAAAAGCTGTCTTGAAACTTTGTTATCAACTCCAAGTATCATTTTCCTCTCAGCACTATTTCACATGTCACAGGTATATATTATTTTTGCCTGACTCACCTCTTGCACATCCCAGGTATAAAGTTTGCACATTGAAGACACAATACAAATGATTGACTTCCCTTGTTCATCTAGTGTGAATCTACTTCCTGAGACATAAGCCACTGGTCCCAAGATTCCTGGAAGGAAACATAGACACTACTTGGCCACCAGATAGTAGAGGGATCATTCAAACCAAATAAAGATAATTTTAAGCTTTTCTGGGTAGCAATTATGGAAGACAGAAACTGGGCTTTAGAGTCAGTCAAACCTGGGTTCTGTTACAGATTGGTGATTGGTGATTAGGAGATATTGGAAAACTTACTTTTTCTCTTTAATCTGTTTCCATAGATTAATGGGTATTAGAATTAATCCATAGATTAATGGATATTAGAATCTCTCTATGAAAATATATAATAAATTTGAAAAATCATGTTATATGCATATATAAATGTACCAAAGGGAATTTCACATTTATGAATATATAGAAAGTACCAGTCAAAAATAAATGAGCTGGATATGGTAGCACATGCCTGTAATCCCAGTGGCTTGGGAGGCTGAGAGAGGAGGATTGTGAGTTCAAAGCCAGCCTCAGCAACTGTGAGGTGCTAAGCAACTCGGTGAGACCCTGTCTCTAAATAAAATACAAAATAGGGCTGGGTATGTGACTCAGTGATTGAATGCCCCTGAGTTTAATCCCCAGTACCAAAAACCAACCAAACAAATAAATGAACAAAAGGAAGATGAGTAGAGGAAGGAGAATAAGGGGAGGGAGGAAGAAAGAGAAGAGATGGGAGAATGGGGATTAAAATAAAATTCCTTGTATATATGGTTTTGTCAGAATGAACCCAACTACCATGTACAACTATAATGCTCTTTAAAAAACTCTTCAGAGAACTGTTACAAGTATTAAAAGAGGTATTAGGGATAAAATGAACAGTAGAGCCTTTGCTATTTAGGAGTTTATCCATTAATTCCCCCCCCCCCCAGAAAAAATATTTTTTTCTAGGACTGGTAGAAACCTTTGGAAAAAGAGAGTAGTAGAGTCCTATTTTATGTTGTGAAACAATCACTCTGGTTTCTTCATTCTGTACAGACACAGGAAGCAGGAGCACTGGTGATGTGGCTATCACAGCAACCCAGGCACATTAAATTTTAATCCCTTTTCCCTTTCACTAATGAGAACACAAAAGTGCATATGGGGAAAAATAGAGTAGACCTCTGAAAACAAGTTTATCATGCTTCTCCAAGGCATATCAAGGTTCCCAGCTGCTTCTTTGTAGATAAAGTCTTCCGGCTGTGCACATGCCATCCGATGATCCTGTTTTGTTTGGTGGAGGAATAACTGCTTCCATGTCTGTGTGCCCAGGTGCTCATAGGTGAAGTTGCAGAAGTGCCATTTCTTTAGACACATCCTCCTGGAAACAGGAGTCATAATCCTATCAGGTGACCCTCAGCTCATCTCCTCAGAGCCACTGTTATCATATGAACCCTTTATTCATGCTAACCTTTCTGTGGGCCTCCCACAACACAGATGCACACAGACCAAAGTACACAGCGCAAATACACAATTAGATGGCTTCCTCTTCCCTTCCCACCTTACCCTCCAGAGAAGGCAATGGATAAGCAATCAATACACAAACATTGGCTTCTCTTCTGCTTGCATTTATTCTCGGGGCTGGACCCACAAAGATTAATCTGACACAATCCCAGCTCTCAATGCCTTCCCAGTCTGGAGAGAGGGAAGTAGGAACAGCAGAGACCTATCATTGCTAATCCAGGCACTCCATATTCCTGTGAGAGTTCAGAGAAAGAAGTGATTTTCTAGGACTTGAAATAGGAACCTCAAGGATCATTTAGTCAAAAATAAGTCCTGTGTATCAGCTTATCCTTTCCATTTAACAGAATGTGAGGCACTCAGTGAATGAGGACTACCCCCAAACCCTCAAAGTATTTTGCTATTCTACAAACTGATGCACAAATGGTTAAGAGACGTGAATGGATTCTAGGGACACTGGTATCAGAGCTAAGTGGGTGGATCTGAACAAAGTAAACTTAGGGAATGAAGGAAGGCTGTGTGGGTATAATGCTGGGGTAGCCAAGATCCATGGCTGAGGCTGAGAGGTGGAAGGGGTCTGACAAGGTAGAGGAGTGTGGGCAGGAAGCTGGTCAATTCTGTCAAAGCAGTAGAGACTCGAGCCTTTACCTTGCTCACTTGCGAAGCCTGTAGCAAGCTCAAGGCATACAGATAGGAGAAGATTTTCACCAAGGGCACATCAGGCAACTCAATCTCCATTTTACATGGCCCTAGCCCATATCCAGTTCACTCTGAATTTAAAGCTTTGGCTGAAGTCTGTAGCAGTTGGAAGGATTTCCACCCACAGCTCATCTGGCTCTGATTGAAACAAGCTGCAGGTGGGCAGACTCCCAGTCTGTCCTCCACTTTGGTACTTCCCTTGGGCCAGATCAACTCAGCTGTAGGTATCCCTATCTAAACTCACTTTTTAGTGATGTTCATTGTTTAGATGAACACAACTTTTGAATTAGAAGTGTAGGACTGGGGGCAGGCCCAAATGGACCTTGCAATGAATCTCTAGGAAATGTTAATTAACATAATTACATTGGGAAAATTTAGTTCTCTAGGTGGCACCTGTTTAGTTGTTCCAAATTACTAGGGTAGAGAATCTGTTTGCCACATTTACACGGAATCTGGTTAGCAACACCAATCTCTCAGTGCCAACCAAGCTTCTAGGTTTCCGCTTTTGTGAATTTACCTTTCTAACAGGAGGGAATCACTGAAAGAATGATTCAAACAGATGTTTCATTAGAGATCTTTGCTAAGTAGGCCTTGTTGGATAAGGCTCTTACAGTCAGTGCCTGTCCCTGGGATGCAACAAATTCTATAATTACATATCTGTCAAGAATTTGACAACTCTTTTCAGTATTTTATACATAGGATGTCATTGAATGAATATTGTGTCCCTCAAAAATTCAAAAATTCATATATTGAGGGCCAGGTTGTGGTGGTGCATGCCTGTAATCCCAGTGATTTGGGAGGCTGAGGCAGGAGGATTGCAAGTTCAAAGCCAGCATCAGCAAGTCAGCAAGGCCCCGAGCAATTTAGTGAGACCATCTCTCCCTCTCCCTCTCCCTCCCTCCCTCCCTCCCTCCCTCTCTCTCTCTCTCTCTCTCTCTCTCTCTCTCTCTCTCTCTCTCTCTCTCATAAAAAGAAAAAAAAAAGAAAAGAAAAAAAATTGGGGAGATAATTATGTCATAAGGAGTTCTAATTAATGGGATTAGTGTCATTTAAAAAAAATCCTTGGAGGTCTATTTGATCTCTTTCTGCTATGTGAAGATGCAAGAAGTCAGTAGTCTGTAATTTAAAAGAGAATCCTTACCAGAATCTTGCATGCTGGCACCCCAATTTTAGAATTCTGGCCTCTGGAAGAGTGAGAAATAAATTTCTGTTGTCTATCTGCCAACTGATTTATGGTACTTTGTTATAACATCCTGAACTGAGTAAGACAGTGTCCTTCTATGAAGCCCAGTAGTGATGACTTCTCTATTTTAAATGTTTTCCCACAGCCTGATCCACAGTGGTGGTTCTTAGGAGTACTATTTTTTTTTACAACGTTATCTGCTCCATTAGCCAAAACCAGCTTGGATTGTTCAGGGATAATTAAATGTCCTCTTTTTTAGAATTTGGAATGGAAAATGATGACTAAAAAACTATTAGTTTATTCAAATACAAACATAGTGACTATGAGACCATATTTTCCTTCTGAGATATTGTGATTTCTATATATCTATATCTATCTACCTACCTACATCTATCTATCTATCTATCTATCTATCTATCTATCTATCTATCTATTTATCTATCTCTCCGATACTCCAGCATAGGCATCTTACTTGTCCCTCCCAGGGCTAGCCAAACCTTAGAGATAGCAAAGGAGCATGCTTTTTATACAAATTAATCAAGCCAGGACCCTCACCTCAACCATCTCTTGTATCAGACTTTCACACACCAAGCCAGTATTTTACCTGCCCTAAATCAACCCAGGGTCAGTGATCAGACATCTAGGGACAGTCTCTATGCCTCAAAGCCCACCAGAATTATTCACACTTGCCAATTACACTGAGCTGTTTACCCTATCCTGCTTTGCTTTTCTTGCAGAAAACATAAGAAATACTCTGGCCCAGGCTTTCTCCTTCTGTCTCCTGACTGTCCTTGGTGCTTTCCTCTATGACTTTGCATGCTGTGTCTTGCTTCCTGGTCCTAGAAGAATACAGACTTCTTCCTTCATTTCTGTGCCTGTATATCTTACCAAAACTGATTAAATAAAACTGTAGATACAAATTTTAGAACATACTAATAGGAGCTGAGGTGTGGAAAGGTTAGGTAACATATCCAGGCTCCTATATCTGGTAAGTAGCCCAGAGCTGGGTTTGAACCCTAGCAACTGGCATCAGTACTCCGAGCTGCTACACTCCAGTGCCTCCAGGAAAAGAAAAATCAGAAAAACTTGGAATAATTAGAAGAAATATAATGAGAATGAATGTATTTTAGAGTCTTGAAGGTGAAAGAAATGTCAAATAATTAAAAATGGTGTGAAGAATAGAAGTGCAGTGGACTTTCAAAATAGAGCGGTTGAGAACAAAGTGGGGAGGAAAGAAAAATATGAAGGAAATAAGAAAAGATGTGAAAGGTGATCAAAGAAATGAAAAAAAAAAGTGCTGATGAAAATAGAAAGGACTCTTAAAGTGTCAGAAGGTAACCCTTAAAAGAGGAAACATGAAAGGTTTTTAAGGGGAATGAAGAAAGACCTTAGAAGAATGAGCCTGTACTCCCTGGCTCAGGCTTGAGGCAGCAGGGATTTATCTGCAGGTAGTGTGTGGCTGACAGGCTGCCACAGGGATATGCTCTCAACATACATTTGGATGCTAACTACTGCATCATCCCCTGGCTATGGCATATTCCTTGGTGGGAGTCTTAGAAGAGGGTGCGGTGCTCAGATAAATTATGCTTCTATTGTAAAGTAGTTTAGGGGCAAGTTGTTTTTTCTTCTTTTTTTTCCTTCAGTTACCAGAGAAGCAAAATCATAGACTTGGAGTGGCAACTTTTCAAACAGAGGCATACATTGTATTAAATGGAATCCCTTAGGATGTAAACTAGAAATGGGAATTAAGCACTCTAAGTTTTAAAGCTACTCTGCTGACACACACAAAAAAGTATTGTAAATTTGATACCTCCAACTTGTTGGAATACAAGCCATTTAAAAATCATGATTGGAAAGCCATGAGATAAATTTAAATGCATCATTTACACTTATGATATCAAGTACAAAATGAATATATAAATCATGTTACAGTGGGGTCATGGTTCTGCTTAATCTAAAAATTTTTAAATGATATTTTATTTTTCATTAAAAGAAATGATAGAAAAAAACATGATACAAATAAACATATTATTGTTTCCAGAATGCTAGTGCTAAGGGGACTTTCCTTGTGTTCTGTAGTTGCTAGATTTCTCCAGTTTAGGGAATTATAGTCACCTGAGATTAAGAGTTGTGCAATTGGGGCTGGGGATGTGCTCAAACAGTAGCGCGCTGGCCTGGCATGCGTGCGGCTCGGGTTTGATCCTCAGCACCACATACAAAAAAAGATGTTGTGTCTGCCGAAAACTAAAAAATAAGTATTAAAATTCTCTCTCTCTCTCTCTAAAAAAAAGAGTTGTACAATCACTCAAGATGTTAAAATGAAAATAGAAATTGTAATTGTAAAGAGCAGTAAAAATAATGATGGCAGGAGACTAATGTTTATAGGAGTGATACTGGTTTTCATCACAAAGAAGTCCATAGAAAAATAAGCCTACAAGTTCTGAGAGAAGGAAGCATGGCCATTCATGGTGTGGAAGAATGATTGTTTCTGGCTCTCAATTCTTAAAAGAAGATTTTCTTGTGAAGTATTAAAAATCATCCCTTCTATGGCCACCACTATAGCACAACTGTGTGTGGCACTGGGGAGAGACTCTATTCAAACATGGGTGTTTGCAATTGAGATGCACAATAAAGGTGTGACCTCAGTTTGATTAGGCAGGTTTGCTCTGTGAAGCTCTAAACCTGACAGAGACGGAGGCAGGGAAGCTGTGTTCTAAGGTAGGAGAAAGGGGCAGAACTTGGGCATCTCCATGTAATCTCAGTTCACATCTGAAGAATGTAACTCAAGTGAATTTGTTGAGCAAGAAATTTGAAAAAAATTGTTTAGCTTAGTGCAGTGATGGTTCTATGATAGATGCTAAAATCTGATAGATCTATGTCTTTGAGTTTTGTGGAATTTGGAGTACTTTCCAAGAAATTCTTGCCACCAGTCTTCCAGGTCCTCCAAATCATTCCTTACAATGAATCTATGAGAAACATAAGGACATACAGCAGTTAAAGGCACACAGATGTTGTGACCAGGCTATATGGCTCAAGAGCCACACTTCTAACTACTAGATCATCCTTCCTCCAAGAAGTGCTTCCCTAAGAAGTATGGACGTGGGTGTCACCCCTCCCAGTGTGCATGCTGCTAGAAACTTGGCCAGGGCTATTAGCCTTTTGCTGCTGTGGATACAGCAAATGGATAGAGCCTATCACATTTGGTTGACCCTGAACACAGAATAGGAGCAGACAACTGAGCATTTATATGTTACCATTAGGTTCAGACTTCTGTGTTCATAATTTTACATGTCCTCAAGAAAATATTCCTTTCCATTGAGTCTGGTTAGGTAAGGAGGACTTAGAAAATGTTCATCACAAATGTCTACATTTAATTTTAAAAACTTTTGGAGATAATTCTATATTCATAAGAAGTCACAAAAATAGTACTGTGTACCCTTATGTAGCCATGTAGAGCGATCAAAGTCAGGAAATTATGCTGGTGCAATGTATGTAATAGTTCTGTACCATTTTAGCACATGAATATTTGTGTAGCTATCATAAGATTCATAATTACTCCACAAGCACATCCAAAACAAAGCCTCTTATTGTCACACTCACTCTTTTTCCTCCACCTTCTCTAACCCCTGACAGCCACTAATCCATTCTTTATAATTTTGTCATTGGAGAATACCATAAAAAATAGAACCCTCCACTGGTTGGCCTTTTGAGATAGGATTTTTTTAACTCAGCAGAGTGCCCTTGAGATCCATCCTAGTATGTATAAATATATATGTATAAATGGTTTGTTCCTTTTTATTGCTGAGTAGTATTTCATACTATGGTTGAACCACAGTGGATTTAACTATTTACTTTTTAAAAGACATTTTAATTGTCTTTACTTTTTGATTGTTTTATAAACAAAATTGACATGAATATTTATGGGTAAGTTTTATGTAATTGCATCACCAGCAAATAATAGTTAATAATAGTAATAGCCTGCCTCCTTTTCTGATCCATAAGCCTTTCATTTCTTTCTCTTACTTTAGGATAGCTAGGACTTTCAGTACTATGTTGAACAGGAGTGGTGAGAGTAGACATACTTGCCTTGTTCCTGATGGGAACTGTTGATTTTTAGTAGATGTTCTTTATCAGGTTGAAGAAGTGTTTTAGTCAGCTTTTTCACTGCTGTGACTAAAAGACCTGACAAGAACAATTTTAGGGGAGGAAAAATTTATTTAGGGGTTAATGGTTTCAGAGGTCTCAGTCCATAGACGGTCAGCTCCATTCCTTAGGGCTCGAGATAAAGCTGAACATTATGGTAGAAGAGTGTGGCAGAGGGAAGTGGCTTGCATGATGCTTAGGAAACAGAGAGACTCTACTTGCCAGTTACAAAATATATACCCCAAAGGCATGCCCCCAATGTCCCACCTCCTCCAGCTATACCTTACAGGCCTTTAGTTATCACTCAGTTAATCCCTGTCAGAGGATTAATTCACTGATTGGGTTAAGGCTCTCATAACCCAATCATTTCTTTTAAACTTTCTTGAATTGTCTCACACATGAGCTTTTGTAGGACACAACACATCCAAACCATAACAAGAAGTTTCCCTTCTAAACTTCAGAAACTAATGCTCAAAATTTTATCAAGCAAGCCATTGAAATATAGAATCAAGCCACTAAGATGCAGAAAACATAGTTGCAAATCTTGGCCCACACTTTTGGCCTGTGACCTTGTAAAAGGAGGAAAATATACAAGCACAGTCAAACTGGGGTGAAATTGTGCAGCTCCACCTGGAATCTACCTTCAGTCCAGCCCCTGACATAGCCCTTTTATAAATATTGAACCCTCAGTCCAAGTCAGGGCTGCTTGTCACTTTTGAGACAGCCCACATTTTCCCTTGAATCTACCTTCCTAAATAAACCTCTAAGTCTTAAAATAAAATGGGTGTTAGATTTTATCAATTGCTTTTTCTTTATTAATTGATAGGATCATCACTTTCTTCTTTAGCTTATTGATATAGTGTGATACATTGATTAATTTTCAAATATTGAGCAAGTTCTGCATTCTTATAATTGCACTTGATCATGGCACATAATTATGTCAACATATTGCTGGATTTATTTTGCTATTAATTTGTTGAGAATTTTGTGTTCAAGTTCATTGGTCTGCAGTCTTCTTTCTTTTTTCCACATTTTCATTTTTTGATTTTGGTATTAGGGTCATACTGGCTTCCTGAAATGAATTGGGAACTTTTTTATCCTATTTTCTGGAAGAGACCACATAGAACTGGTGTTAGTCATTTAAATACAGTGATATGATTTGGACCTGGAAGTGTTCTTTTTTTGGAATTTTAAAATTCTTCTTCTTATTATTTAAATTTTATGAAATTATTTTGTATTAGGGATTTAGCCCAGGGGCACTTTACCATGGAGCTACATCCCCAGACTTTTTTTTTTTTTTTAAAGTTTTGAGACAGGGTCTAACTAAATAGCTTAGGGCCTCACTAAGTTGCTGAGGCTGGCCTTGAACTTGTGATCTTCCTGCCTCAGCTTCCTGAGCTGCTGGGATTATAGGTGTGTGCTATATTTTTATTGGTGCATTATAGTTGTACACAATGGCAGGATTCATAGTTACATAGTCATACATACATACCTTCAATATAACAATATAATTTGGCTAATATCATTGTCTGGTATTTCCCCTTTCCCTCTCTCCTTCCTCTCCCTGGATCCTTTCCTCTACTTTACTGGTGTCTCTTCAGTTTTCATTAGATTCCTTCCACCTTCCTTTTCCTTTTCCCTCTCTAGCTTCCACATAGGACAGAAATCATGTGACCTTTGACTTTCTAAGTTTGGCTTATTTTGCTTTTGTTCTCAAATTCCATTCATTTTCTTGCAAGTGACAATATTTCATATTGAGGTAATGATAGTAATTTGTGAATTTTATTGAATTGATCCATTTCATCTGAGTTATCAAATTTATGTATGTAGAGTTGTTCATAGTATACTTTTATTATCCTTTTGATTTATGTCTACAAGGTCTTTGGTGATATTCTCTATTATATTATTTTTTAATGTATTTTTTTAGTTGTAGGTGGACACAATACTTTTATTTTATTTTTATGTGGTGCTGAGGATCAAACCCAGCGCCTCATATGTGCCAGGCAAGCACTCTACCCCTGAGCCCCAGCTCTCTATTATATTCTTTTAAAAATATTTTTTGTAGTTGTAGATGGACAGAATGCCTTTATTTTATTTGTTTATTTTTATGTGATGCTGAGGATAGAACCAATGCCTCACGCATGCTAAGCAAGTGCTCTGTCACTGAATTACAGCCCCAGCACCCCTCTATTGTATTCTTGATATCAAATTTGTGTGTTGTCATTTTCTTTGTTATTCTCAGTAGAGAATTCTGTTGATCTTGAAAAAGACAAGTTTTTGTTTTGTTCATATATTTTTATGTTTTCAATTTTTGTTAATATTTGATCTTTTAAAATTATTTATTTCCTTATTCTTGCTTTGGATTTATTTTGTTCTTGGTTTTTATGTTTTCTGTTTTTTTGAGGGGTATTTTCTGTTTTAAAAATATTTTTTACTTGGACACAATAACTTTTTTTTTTTTTTGGGGTTTTACAAAGTATAATTTTATAAAATAATTCTATGTCCTCTGAGGAGTTACTACATCATTTTGAAGTCAATCAGATTGAACACACAGATATAGTTCTCAACTTCTTTTAGCATAACTGAGTTGCTTAAAATGATATAAAACAGGGCTGGAGATGTGGCTCAGCGGTAGCGCGCTCACCTGGCATGCGTGCAGCCCGGGTTCGATCCTCAGCACCACATACCAACAAAGATGTTGTGTCCGCTGAGAACTAAAAAATAAATATTAAAAAAAAATTCTCTCTCTCTCTCTCTCTCTCTCTCTCTCTACTCTCTCTTTTAAAAAAATGATATAAAACATTCTGTGCAAACAAAATTAAAATCCAACAATGAAAATGTACTTTGGCATCATTCAAAGTAGGCTAACAGTGAACCAGAAACTATTGGAAAAAAGATTATTAAGAACTATGCTATTGATGTTGCAACTAGAATTGTAGATTAGTGGGCTGTTACCAAAAAAAAAGTACAATTAGAAGCATTGTCTGAAAATACAGCCCAGAAAATAATTCTAGCATTATATTTGAAGCACTTGATGAATTAGTTTGGAGGTTGAGATTATGTGAAATCTTTAGAGTTCAACTGGATGGGAATATAGATTCTGTAAATCTCTCCTTTGTGTTTGTTTTTGTATGGTTTGCTCAGGCAGGAGAATATGAGGAAGATTTATTATATTTTAAAATGCTTGTCCCATAAATGTAACTGGATAATGGAGCAGTCTGAACTTTTATCTCTTCCAATCACATCCTTCAACTGTGCTCTGTCAAATACCTAATTCAAAGTCTCTTAACAGCATTCCAGGCAGACCCCAAAGCCTTCCTTTAATTTCCAGTTATTATACACAATAACTTTTTAAAAAAATTTTTATGTGGTGCTAAGAATTGAACGTAGGACCTTAGAAGTGCTAGTTGAGCACTCTACCACTGAACCATAACCCCAGCCCTCTATTTTCTTAATACAGGAGCTTGGATTAATGATTTGAGGCTTCCTCTCTTCAGACTTCTATAAAATTTCCTCTCAGTGCTGATTAGGCTGCATCCAACAAATTTTAGTATGTTGTATTTTTATTTTCATTCAACTCAATATAGTTTTTTTATTGGTATATTATAATAATGCGAAATAGTGGGATTTGTTGTGATATATTTGTATGTGCACATAGCATGAATTGTCAATTTTATTTTATTTTATTTTTTTTATTGGTTGTTCAAAACATTACAAAGCTCATGATATATCATCTTTCATACATTTGACTCAATTGGGTTATGAACTCCCATTTTTACCCCAAATACAAATTGCCGAATCACATCGGTTACACACTCACATTTTTACATAATGGCATATTAGTGACTCTTGTATTCTGCTACCTTTCCTATCCCCTACTATCCCCCTTCCCCTCCCCACCCATCATCCCTCTCTACCTCCTCTGCTGTTGTTCAATTTTCTCCCTTGTTTCCCCCCCTGCTTTCCCCTCACAACCTCTTCTATGTAATTTTGTGTAACATTGAGGGTCTCCTACCATTTCCATATGCTTTCCCTTCTCTCTCCCTTTCTCTCCCCCCACTCGTCTTTGTTTAATGTTAATCTTTTCCTCATGCTCTTCCTCCCTGTTCTGTTCTTAGTTGCTCTCTTTATATCAAAGAAGACATTTGGCATTTGTTTTTTAAGGATTGGCTAGCTTCGCTTAGCATAATCTGCTCTAATGCCATCCATTTCCCTGCAAATTCAATGATTTTGTCATTTTTTATTGCTGTGTAGTACTCCATTGTATATAGATGCCACATTTTTTTTATCCATTCATCTATTGAAGGGCATCTAGGTTGGTTCCACAGTCTAGCTATTGTGAATTGTGCCGCTATGATCATTGATGTGGCAGTATCCCTAGATTTGTCAATTTTAGGTCCATGTAGTTTTAAATTTTCCCTTGAGACTTCATCTTGTTATAGTTATGAAGAATTAGATTGTTTTTTAATGTTTTTAAATTAATAGTTTTTAAATGTTAAGGATTTTATTGTTAATTTTCTGTTATTGATTTCTAATTTGATTTCATTGAAGTCAGAGTACATGTTCTATATGATTTCAATTCTTTTAAATTGATTGTGGTTTGTTACGTGGCCCAATATACAGTCTATCTTGGTAAATGTGTGCTTGAAAATAATATATATTCTTCTATTGGGTAGAGTGTTCTGTGAATGTCAATTGGATTATATTGGTTGATGTGTTGCTGAATTATTCCATTACTTGCTAATTTTCTGTTTAGGTGCTCTATCCATTGTTGAAAGAGGAGAGTTGAAATTCCAACAATAATTATGGATTTGTTTATTTATCCTCTCAGCTCTATTTATTTTGCTTTATGCATTTTTCAGCCTTGTTATTTGGTATATATACATTATGATTATAATACTTTCTTAGCTAGTTGGCCTTTTAATTATTGTATAAGATCTCTTCTTGTCCCCAATAATTTTCTTGCTCTAAACTATTATTTACCTGATGTTAATATAACCACTACTATTTTGTTTGGATTGCTGTTGGCATATTATATTCTTGTCCATCCTTTTAGTTCTTACCAACCTGTTATATTTGAGGTGAGTTTTTTTGTGGACAGCACATAGTTTGTATTATTTTAAAAATACACGGTGCCAAATTTTTAATTGATGTATTTAACCATTTATATTTATTGGAATTATTGACATATTATTTTAATTTTTTTATTTTTTAATTTTTAAATTTTTTTATTGGTTGTTCACAACATTACAAAGCTCTTGACATATCATATTTCATACATTAGATTGAAGTGGGTTATGAACTCCCAATTTTTACCCCAAATGCAGATTGCAGAATCACATCGGTTACACATCCACAATTTTACATAATGCCCTATTAGTAACTGTTGTATTCTGCTACCTTTCCTATTCCCTACTATCCCCCCTCCCCTTCCCTCAGACATTTTAATTTTTAAATCTGAACTCTTATATTTCTGTTTTTTTCCTTCCTTTTCATTTCCCTGTTCTTCTCCTTGCCTTCTTTTGGGTTACATAAATCCATTTTTTAGAATTCCATTTTGATTTGTCAATAGCATTTTGAGTGCATTTTTTATATGATTCAAAAGTCACTTCACATTTTTAATTGGTGCATTATAGTTGTAGATACTGATGGGATTTATTGTTACATATTCATACATGCACACAATACACAGCATAACAATATAATCTGGCCAATATTACTCCCCAGCACTTTCTTTCTCTCTCTCCATCTCCCACCTCTTGGTCCTTTCCTCTACTGATCTCTCTTTGATTTTCATGAAATCTGCTCCCTTCTTTTTTTTCCTTTTCCTCTCTAGCTCCCTGCATATGAGAGAAAACATAGGACCCTGAACCTTCTGAGTTTGACTTATTTCACTTAACATAATGGTCCTAATTGTATTCATTTTCCTGCAAATACATTTCCATGCATAGCTTTTAATGATTACTCTAGACATACATTATGTGTATATAACTGATCAAAGTCTAATGGAGCCCATGTTTTATAAATTTGAGTGATGTTTATTGAAGCTTATCTCATTTCAAGTCTGTTTGCTCTCTCCTATTTATAATTGTCTTAAGTATTTCCTCTACATTCATATAGGACAATATGAGACAATGTTATAATTTTTTTTGCTTCAGCTGTATCACATGGTTTATAAATGCCAAGAGGAGAAGGAAAATCTATTGTATTAAAGGTAACTTATTCTTTGTTTTTATTTCTTCCTTCCTGATGTTCCAGTATTCCTTATATCACTTTATTTATTTTTCAAGAACTTCTTTTAGGATAGGTCTTTTGATTTAAAAAAAAAACTTCGGTTTTTCTTTATCTGAGAAATTTTTGATTTCCAATTTTCATTGTCTCATGTCATTATTTAAAGATATTTTTGGTAGATATAGGATTCTGGGTTAACAGTTCTTTTCTTTCAGCAGATACAAATGCTGTTCTAGTTCTTTTTGGCCTCTGTGATGTCTGATGAGAAATATTCTGTCATTCAAATTGTTTTTACCCTTATAGACAGGATGTCACTTTTCTTTCTGCTTTTAATATTTTTTTCATTGTTTTTGAAACTTTCAGAATTTTGATTATAATGTGTCTTGTTTTAAAGTTTTTTAGATTTACATTGATGGGGTTTGCTCAGCTTCTTAAATCTGTAGACTATGTCTTTTTCTAAATTTGGGGAAATTTCAACCATACTGTTTTGAACTTTTTAGCACTACCCTTTCTCTTCTACTTCTAGAGTTCCAATGATAAGAACATTAGATATTTTATTTATTTATTTATTTTTATTTTTATTGTTGGTAGTTCAAACACTACACAGTTCTTAATATATCATATTTAACAGTTTGATTCAAGTGGGTTGTGAACTCCCATTTTTACCCCGTATACAGATTGCTGTATCACATCAGTTACACTTCCATTGATTTACATATTGCCTTTCTACTGTCTGATGTATTCTGCTGTCTATCCTATTCTCTACTATCCCCCCTCCCCTCCCCTCCCTTCCCCTCCCCTCTTCTCTCTCTACCCCCTCTACTGTAAATAATTTCTTCCACTTGTATTATTCTTCTCTTACCCCTTCTTTCCTCTTATATGTAATTTTGTATAACTCTGAGGATCAACTTCCATTTTCATGCAATTTCCCTTCTCTCTCCCTTTCCCTCCCACCTCTCATCCCTGTTTAATGTTAATCTTCTTCTCTAGCTCTTCGTCCCTACCCTGTCCTTAGTTATTCCCCTTATATCAATGAAGTCATTTGGCATTTGTTTTTTAAGGATTGGCTAGCTTCACTTAGCATAATCTGCTCTAATGCCATCCATTTCCCTCCAAATTCTATGATTTTGTCGTTTCTTAATTCAGAGTAATACTCCATTGTGTATAAATGCCACATTTTTTATCCATTCATCTATTGAAGGGCATCTAGGTTGGTTCCACAATCTTGCTATAGTGAATTGTGCTGCTATGAACATCAATGAAGCAGTGTCCCTGTAACATGCTCTTTTTAGGTCTTTAGGGAATAGACCAAGAAGGGGAATAGCTGGGTCAAATGGTGGTTCCATTCCCAACTTTCCAAGAAATCTCCATACTGCTTTCCAAATTGGCTGCACCAATTTGCAGTCCCACCATCAGTGAACAAGTGTACCCTTTTCCCCACATCCTCTCCAGCACTTGTTGTTGTTGGACTTCCTAATGGCTTCCAATCTTACTGGAGTGAGATGGTATCTTAGGGTGGTTTTGATTTGCATTTCTCTGACTACTAGCGATGGTGAGCATTTTTTCATGTACTTATTGATTGATTGTATGTCCTCCTCTGAGAAGTGTCTGTTCAGGTCCTTGGCCCATTTGTTGATTGGGTTATTTGTTATCTTATTGTCTAATTTTTTGAGTTCTTTGTATACTCTGGATATTAGGGCTCTATCTGAAGTGTGAGGAGTAAAGATTTGTTCCCAGGATGTAGGCTCTCTGTTTACCTCTCTTATTGTTTCTTTTGCTGAGAAAAAACTTTTTAGTTTGAGTAAGTCCCATTTGTTGATTCTAGTTGTTAACTCTTGCGCTATGGGTGTCCTATTGAGGAATTTGGAGCCCGACCCCACAGTATGTAGATTGTAGCCAACTTTTTCTCCTATCAGATGCCGCGTCTCTGATTTAATATCAAGCTCCTTGATCCATTTTGAGTTAACTTTTGTGCATGGTGAGAGAAAGGGATTCAATTTCATTTTGTTGCATATGGATTTCCAGTTTTCCCAGCACCATTTGTTGAAGATGCTATCCTTCCTCCATTGCATGCTTTTAGCCCCTTTATCAAATATAAGATAGTTGTAATTTTGTGGATTGGTTACTGTGTCCTCTATTCTGTACCATTGGTCCACCCGCCTGTTTTGGTACCAGTACCATGCTGTTTTTGTTACTATTGCTCTATAGTATAGTTTGAAGTCTGGTATTGCTATACCGCCTGATTCACACTTCCTGCTTAGAGTTGTTTTTGCTATTCTGGGTCTTTTATTTTTCCATATGAATTTCATGATTGTTTTATCTATTTCTACAAGAAATGCTGTTGGATTTTGATTGGCATTGCATTGAACTTATAGAGAACTTTTGGTAATATCGCCATTTTGATGATGTTAGTTCTGCCTATCCATGAACAGGGTATTTTTTCCATCTTCTAAGGTCTTCTTCTATATCTCTCTTTAGGGTTCTGTAGTTTTCATTGAATAAGTCTTTCACCTCTTTTGTTAGGTTGATTCCCAAGTATTTTATTATTTTTGAGGATATTGTGAATGGAGTGGTTGTCCTCATTTCCATTTCAGACGATTTGTTGCTGATATACAGGAATGCCTTTGATTTATGGTTGTTGATTTTATATCCTGCCACTTTGCTGAATTCATTTATTAGCTCTAATAGTTTCTTTGTAGACCCTTTTGGGTCTGCTAGGTATAGAATCATGTCAACTGCAAATAGTGATAATTTAAGTTCTTCTTTTCCTATTTTTATGCCTTTAATTTCTTTCTTCTGTCTAATTGCTCTGGCCAGTGTTTCAAGAACTATGTTGAACAGAAGTGGCGAGAGAGGGCATCCCTGTCTTGTTCCAGATTTTAGAGGGAATGCCTTCAATTTTTCTCCATTCAGAATGATGCTAGCCTGAGGCTTAGCATAGATTGCTTTTACAATGTTGAGGTATGTTCCTGTTATCCCTAGTTTTTCGAGAGTTTTGAACATAAAGGGATGCTGTACTTTGTCGAATGCTTTTTCTGCATCTATTGAGATGATCATATGGTTCTTATTTTTAAGTCTATTGATGTGGTGAATAACATTTATTGATTTCCGTATATTGAACCAGCCTTGCATCCCAGGGATGAATCCTACTTGATCATATTGCACAATTTTTTTGATATGTTTTTGTATCTGATTCGCCAGAATTTTATTGAGGATTTTTGCATCTAGGTTCATTAGAGATATTGGTCTGTAGTTTTCTTTCTTTGATGTGTCTTTGTCTGGTTTAGGAATCAGGGTGATGTTGGGCTCATAGAATGAATTTGGAAGTTCTCCCTCTTTTTCTATTTCCTGAAATAGGTTGAAAAGTATTGGAATTAGTTCCTCTTTAAAGGTTTTGTAAAACTCTGCTGTATATCCATCCGGTCCTGGGCTTTTCTTAGATGGTAGTCTTTTGATGGCTTCTTCTATTTCCTCAATTGATATTGGTCTCTTTAGGTTGTCTATATCCTCCTGACTCAATCTGGGCAGATTATATGACTTAAGAAATTTATCGATGCCTTCACTATCTTCTATTTTATTGGAGTATAAGGATTCAAAATAATTTCTGATTATCTTCTGTATTTCTGAAGTGTCTGTTGTGATATTGCCTCTTTCATCCTGTATGCTAGTAATTTGAGTTCTCTCTCTTCTTCTCTTCATTAGCATGGCTAAGGGTCTGTCGATTTTATTTATTTTTTCAAAGAACCAACTTTTAGTTTTGTCAATTTTTTCAATTGTTTCTTTTGTTTCAATTTCATTAATTTCAGCTCTGATTTTAATTATTTCTTGCCTTCTACTTCTTTTGCTGTTGTTTTGCTATTCTTTTTCTAGGATTTTGAGATGAAGTATGAGATCATTTATTTGTTGGTTTTTTCTTTTTTTTAAGGAATGAACTCCAAGCAATGAATTTTCCTCTTAGAACTGCTTTCAATGTGTCCCATAGATTGTGATATGTTGTGTCTGTGTTTTCATTTAACTCTAAGAATTTTTAAATTTCCTCCTTGATGTCTTCTAAAACCCATTGATCATTCAGTAACCTATTGTTCATTCTCCAAGTGATGCATGATTTTTCCTTCCTTCTTTTGTCGTTGATTTTCAGTTTCATTCCATTATGATCAGATAAGATGCATGGTATTATATCTACTCCTTTATATTGTCTAAGAGTTGCCCTGTGACATAATATATGATCTATTTTTGAGAAGGATCCATGTGCTGCTGAGAAAAAAGTGTAACTGCTTGATGTTGGGTGGTATATTCTATATATGTCAATTAAGTCTAGGTTGTTAATTGTGTTATTGAGTTCTATAGTTTCCTTATTCAACTTTTTTTTTTATATGTTGAAAAATCTTTTTTTTTTTATTGGTCGTTCATAACATTACATAGTTCTTAATACATCATATTACACGGTTTGATTCAAGTGGATTATGAACTCCCGCTTTTACCCCGTATACAAATTGCTGTATCACATCAGTTACCCTTCCATTGATTGACATATTGCCTTTCTAGTGTCTGATGTATTCTGCTGTCTGTCCTATTGTCTACTATCCCCCCTCCCCTCCCCTCCCCTCCCCTCCCCTTTTCTCTCTCTACCCCTTCTACTGTAAATCATGACTTCCATTTGTATTCTCTTGACTTACCCCTCCTTACCTCTTATATGACATTTTGTATAACCCTGAGGATCGCCTTCCATTTCCATGCAATTTTCCTTCTCACTCCCTTTCCCTCCCACCTCTCATCCCTGTTTACTGTAAATATTCTTCTCAAGTTCTTTGTCCCTACCCTGTCCTTGTTTACACCCCTTATATCAAAGGAGTCATTTGGTATTTGTTTTTTAAAGATTGACTAGCTTCACTTAGCATAATCTGCTCTAATGCCATCCATTTCCCTCCAAATTCTATAATTTTGTCATTTTTTAATGCAGAGTAATACTCCATAGTGTATAAATGCCACATTTTTTTTTATCCATTCATCTATTGAAGGGCATCTAGGCTGGTTCCACAGTCTTGCTATCGTGAATTGAGCTGCTATGAACATCGATGTAGCAGTGTCCCTGTAGCATGCTCTTGTTAGGGCTTTAGGGAATAGACCGAGAAGGGGAATAGCTGGGTCAAATGGTGGTTCCATTCCCAGCTTTCCGAGAAATCTCCATACTGCTTTCCAAATTGGCTGCACCAATTTGCAGTCCCACCAGCAATGAACAAGAGTGCCCTTTTCCCCGCATCCTCTCCAGCACTTATTGTTGTTTGACTTCCTAATGGCTGCCAGTCTTACTGGAGTGAGATGGTATCTTAGGGTAGTTTTGATTTGCATTTCTCTGACTGCTAGCGATGGTGAGCATTTTTTCATGTACTTGTTGATTGATTGTATGTCCTCCTCTGAGAAGTGTCTGTTCAGGTCCTTGGCCCATTTATTGATTGGGTTATTTGTTATCTTATTGTCTAATTTTTTGAGTTCTTTGTATATTCTGGTTATTAGGGCTCTATCTGAAGTGTGTGGAGTAAAGATTTGTTCCCAGGATGTAGGCTCCCTATTTATCTCTCTTATTGTTTCTTTTGCTGAGAAAAAACTTTTTAGTTTGAGTAAGTCCCATTTGTTGATTCTATTTGTTAACTCTAGCGCTATGGGTGTCCTATTGAGGAATTTGGAGCCCGATCCCACAGCGTGTAGATCATAACCAACTTTTTCTTCTATCAGATGCCGTGTCTCTGATTTAATATCAAGCTCCTTGATCCATTTTGAGTTAACTTTTGTGCACGGCGAGAGATAGGGATTCAGATTCATTTTGGTGCAAATGGATTTCCAGTTTTCCCAGCACCATTTGTTGAAGATGCTATCCTTCCTCCATTGCATGCTTTTAGCCCCTTTATCAAAAATAAGATAGTTGTATTTTGTGGATTGGTTACTGTGTCCTCTATTCTGTACCATTGGTCCACCCGCCTGTTTTGGTACCAGTACCATGCTGTTTTTGTTACTATTGCTCTGTAGTATAGTTTGAAGTCTGGTATCGCTATACCGCCTGATTCACACTTCCTGCTTAGTATTGTTTTTGCTATTCTGGGTCTTTTATTATTCCATATGAATTTCATGATTCTTTTATCTATTTCTACAAGATATGCTGTTGGGATTTTGATTGGCATTGCATTGAACTTATAGAGAACTTTTGGTAATATCGCCATTTTGATGATGTTAGTTCTGCCTATCCATGAGCAGGGTATGTTTTTCCATCTTCTAAGGTCTTCTTCTATGTCTTTCTTTAGGGTTCTGTAATTTTCATTGTATAAATCTTTCACCTCTTTTGTTAGGTTGATTCCCAAGTATTTTATTTTTTGGGGGGATATTGTGAATGGAGTAGTTGTCCTCATTTCCGTTTCAGAGGATTTGTCGCTCATATACAGGAATGCCTTTGATTTATGCGTGTTGATCTTATATCCTGCCATTTTGCTGAATTCATTTATTAGCTCTAATAGCTTCTTTGTAGACCCTTTTGGGTCTGCTAGGTATAGAATCATATCATCTGCAAATAGTGATAATTTAAGTTCTTCTTTTCCTATTTTTATGCCTTTAATTTCTTTTGACTGTCTAATTGCTCTGGCCAGTGTTTCGAGGACTATGTTGAACAGAAGTGGCGAGAGAGGGCATCCCTGTCTTGTACCAGATCTTAGAGGGAATGCCTTCAATTTTTCTCCATTCAGAATGATGCTGGCCTGTGGCTTATCATAGATTGCTTTTACAATGTTGAGGTATGATCCTGTTATCCCTAATTTTTCTAGCGTTTTGAACATAAAGGGATGCTGTACTTTGTCGAATGCTTTTTCTGCATCTATTGAGATGATCATATGGTTCTTATTTTTAAGTCTATTGATGTGGTGAATAACATTTATTGATTTCCGTATATTAAACCAGCCTTGCATCCCAGGGATGAATCCTACTTGATCATGATGTATAATTTTTTTGATATGCATTGAATCCGATTCGCCAGAATTTTATTGAGGATTTTTGCGTCAAGGTTCATTAGAGATATTGGTCTGTAGTTTTCCTTCTTTGATGTGTCTTTGTCTGGTTTCGGAATCAGGGTGATGTTGGCCTCGTAGAATGAATTTGGAAGTTCTCCCTCTTTTTCTATTTCCTGAAATAGCTTGAAAACTATTGGTGTTAGTTCCTCTTTAAAGTTTTGTAAAACTCTGCTGTATACCCATCCGGTCCTGGGCTTTTCTTAGTTGGTAGTCTTTTGATGGTTTCTTCTATTTCCTCTATTGTTATTGGTCTGTTTAGGTTGTCTATATCCTCCTGGCTCAATCTGGGCAGATCATAGGACTCAAGGAATTTATCTATGCCTTCACTATCTTCTATTTTATTGGAGTATAAGGATTCAAAGTAATTTCTGATTATCTTCTGTATTTCTGAAGTGTCTGTTGTGATATTGTCTTTTTCATCCCGTATGCTAGTAATTTGGGTTCTTTCTCTTCTTCTCTTCGTTAGCATGGCTAAGGGTCTGTCAATTTTATTTATTTTTTCAAAGAACCAGCTTTTAGTTTTGTCAATTTTTTCAATTGTTTCTTTTGTTTCAATTTCATTAATTTCAGCTCTGATTTTAATTATTTCTTGCCTTCTACTTCTTTTGCTGTTGTTTTTCTCTTCTTTTTCTAGGATTTTGAGATGAAGTATGAGATCATTTATTTGTTGGTTTTTTCTTTTTTTGAGGAATGAACTCCAAGCAATGAATTTTCCTCTTAGAACTGCTTTCAATGTGTCCCATAGATTCTGATATGTTGTGTCTGTGTTTTCATTTAACTCTAGGAATTTTTAAATTTCCTCCTTGATGTCTTCTAAAACCCATTGATCACTCAGCAACCTATTGTTCATTCTCCAGGTGATGCTTGCTTTTTCCTTTCTTCTTTTATCATTGATTTTCAGTTTCATTCCATTATGATCAGATAAGATGCATGGTATTATCTCTACCCCTTTGTATTGTCTAAGAGTTGCCCTGTGACATAGTATATGGTCTATTTTTGAGAAGGTTCCATGTGCTGCTGAGAAAAAAGTGTAGCTACTTGATGTTGGGTGGTATAGTCTATATATGTCAATTAAGTCTAGGTTGTTAATTGTGTTATTGAGTTCTATAGTTTCCTTATTTAACTTTTGTTTGGAAGATCTGTCCAGTGGTGAGAGAGGTGTGTTGAAGTCTCCCATGATTATTGTATGTTGGTCTATTAGACTCTTGAACTTGAGAAGAGTTTGCTTGATGAATACAGCTGCGCCATTATTTGGGGCATATATATTTATGATTGTTATGTCTTGTTGGTGTATGGTTCCCTTGAGCAGTATGAAGTGTCCTTCTATATCCCTTTTGATTAGCTTTGGCTTGAAATCTATTTTATTAGATATGAGTATGGACACTCCTGCTTGTTTCCGCGGTCCATATGAGTGATATGATTTTTCCCAACCTTTCACCTTCAGTCTATGTATATCTTTTCCTATCAAATGCGTCTCCTGTAGACAGCATATTGTTGGGTCTTGTTTTTTGATCCATTCTACTAGCCTGTGTCTCTTAATTGGTGAGTTTAAGCCATTAACATTTAGGGTTATTATTGAGATATGGTTTGTTCTTCTATCCATATTTGTTTATTGATGTTACTAAACCTGATTTGTTATCCTCTTTGACTACTTTCCCCCCTTTACTGTCCTACCTCCCATTGTTGGTTTTCAATGTTGTTTTCCATTTCCTCTTCCTGTAATGTTTTGCCAAGGATTTTTTGAAGAGATGGTTTTCTAGCTGCGAATTCTTTTAACTTTTGTTTATCGTGGAAGGTTTTAATTTCATCTTCTAATCTGAAGCTTAATTTCGCCGGATACACGATTCTTGGTTGGAGCCCATTTTCTTTCAGTGTTTGAAATATGTTATTCCAGGATCTTCTAGCTTTCAGAGTCTGTGTTGAGAGATCAGCTGTTATCCTGATTGGTTTACCCCTAAATGTAATCTGCTTTCTTTCTCTTGCAGCTTTTAAAATTCTCTCCTTATTCTGTATGTTGGACATCTTCATTATAATGTGTCTAGGTGTGGATCTCTTATGATTTTGCACATTCGGCGTCCTGTAGGCTTCTAGGATTTGGGATTCTGTCTCAATCTTCAATTCTGGGAAGTTTTCTCGTATTATTTCACTGAATAGACTGTTTATTCCTTTGGAATGGAGCTCTGTGCCTTCCTGTATCCCAATGACTCTTAAATTTGGTCTTTTGATATTGTCCCATAATTCTTGGATGTTCTGCTCATGGTTTCTTAGCAGACTTGCTGAGCTGTCTATGTTCTTTTCCAGTTGAAATACTTTGTCTTCATTGTCTGATGTTCTCTCTTCTAAGTGATCTACTCTGCTGGTAGTATTCTCAATTGAGTTTTTAAGTTGGTTTATTGTTTCCTGCATTTCTAGAATTTCAATTTGTTTGTTTTTTATTACCTCTATCTCCCTGTGAAATTGATCTTTTACTTCCTGGATTTGTTTGTCAATGTGATCTTTCATTGTCTGATTTTGCTGTCTCATGTCTTCCTTGAGACTCCAGATCATCTGAAGCATATATATCCTGAACTCTTTATCTGATATTCCATCTGTTGCAGCTATTACCTCTTCTAAAGTTGAGTTGACCTGCATTGCTTGTGGTCCTTTCTTTCCTTGTCTTTTCATACTGCTCGCGTTTCTTTCTGCTTGGTGCAACTGTTGTGTTTTGAAATTTACCCCCTATTTATTTATGTTGCTCTTGTATACTTGAAAAGTCTCCCTTGCAGGTGCGGGCGGCGGCTGTGCCCCTACTCCAATTGGGGTGACGTGTCTACCACGCTGGCGGCTCTCTGGGCCTGTTCCGGGAGTGGAAGGCGGCTCTGCTCTGTCCCTATTCCAATTGGGGTGTCGTGACTACAATGCTGGCAGGTCGCTGGGCCTGTTCCCGGCGTGGGCGGTGGGCTTGGCTGGCGGGATTCCACCTAATGGCAGTCCCTAACCTCCCTGCTTGCTAATTAATGGCTTCTCTGAGGCGCCACGCCTTCTGTAGCTGCGGGGCAGGCCGCGCGAATCAGTTGGCCTGGATCTCCGGGGTCCTGCTGCTGGCTGTTTTGATGTTGCAAGCTGTTGGAGAGTGGTGGTGTATTCTTCAGCTTTCCCGGATGGTGGCCGCTGACTGCCTGGATGGAGTGTCCGCTGTTTTGATGTTGCACTCTGAAGGAGAGTGGCGGTGTATCCTTCAGCTTTCCCGGATGGTGGCCGCTGACTGCCTCGGCGGAGTGTCCGCTGTGGGGGATGGGACTGTACCGCTTCCTTCCCCTTCTGAGAACCCGTGCTCGGCCCAAGGGTCCGTGTGGGCTTGGCTGGTGGGATTCCACCTAATGGCCTTCCCTAACCTCCCTGCTTGCCAATTAATGGCTTCACTGAGGCGCCACGCCTTCTGTAGCCGCAGGGCAGGCCACGCGAATCAGTTGGCCTGGATCTCCGGGCCCTGCTGCAGGCTCCTTATTCAACTTTTGTTTGGAAGATCTGTCCAGTGGTGAGAGAGGTGTGTTGAAGTCTCCCATGATTATTGTATGGTGGTCTATTAGACTCTTGAACTTGAGAAGAGTTTGCTTGATGAACATAGCAGCACCGTTGTTTGTGGCATATATATTTATGATTGTTATGTCTTGTTGGTGTATCGTTCCCTTGAGCAGTATGTAGTGTCCCTCTTTATCCCTTTTGATTAACTTTGACTTGAAATCTATTTTATTTGATATGAGTATGGACACTCCTGCTTGTTTCTGCAGTCCATATGAGTGATATGATTTTTTCCAAGGTATGATTTTTTCCAACCTTTCACCTTCAGTCTATGTATATCTTTTCCTATCAAATGCGTCTCCTGTAGGCAGCATATTGTTGTGTCTTGTTTTGTGATCCGTTCAACTATCCTGTGTCTCTTAATTGGTGAGTTTAAGCCATTAACATTTAGGGTTATTATTGAGATATGGTTTGTTCTTCCAGCCATATTTGTTTATTAATGTTACTAAACCTGATTTGTTTTCCTCTTTGATTATTTCCCCCCCTTTACTGTCCTACCTCCCACTGTTGGTTTTCATTGTTATTTTCCATTTCCTCTTCCTGTAATGTTTTGCCAAGGATTTTTTGAAGAGATGGTTTTCTAGCGTCAAATTCTTTTAACTTTTGTTTATCGTGGAAGGTTTTAATTTCATCTTCCATCCTGAAGCTTAATTTCGCTGGATGCACGATTCTTGGTTGGAACCCATTTTCTTTCAGTGTTTGAAATATGTTATTCCAGGATCTTTTAGCTTTCAGAGTCTGTGTTTAAAGATCAGCTGTTATCCTGATTGGTTTACCCCTAAATGTAATCTGCTTCCTTTCTCTTGTAGCTCTTAAAATTCTCTCCTTATTCTGTATGTTGGGCATCTTCATTATAATGTGTCTAGGTGTGGATCTCTTATGGTTTTGCACGTTCGGCGTCCTGTAGGCTTCTAGGATTTGGGATTCTGTCTCATTCTTCAAGTCTGGGAAGTTTTCTCATATTATTTCATTGAATAGATTGCTCATTCCTTTGGTTTGGACCTCTATGCCTTCCTGTATCCCAATGACTCTTAAGTTTGGTCTCTTTATGTTATCCCATATTTCTTGGATGTTCTGCTCATGGTTTCTTAACAGTCTTGCTGAGCTGTCTATGTTCTTTTCAAGTTGAACTACTTTGTCTTCATTGTCCGATGTTCTATCTTCTAAGTGTTCTACTCTGCTGGTAGTATTCTCAATTGAATTTTTAAGTTGGTTTATTGCTTCCTGCATTTCTAGGATTTGTATTTGTTTGTTTTTTATTACCTCTATCTCCCTGTGTAATTGATCTTTTGCTTCTTGGATTTGTTTATGTAATTCATTGTCAAAGTTATCTTTCATTGTCTGATTTTGCTGTCTCATGTCTTCCTTGAGACTCCAGATCATCTGAAGCATGTATATCCTGAATTCTTTGTCTGACATTCCATCTGTTGCAGCTATTACCTCTTCTAGAGTTGAGTTGACCTGCATTGCTTGTGGTCCTTTCTTTCCTTGTCTTTCATACTGCTCTCGTTTCTTTCTGCTTGGTGAAACTGTTGTGTTTTTGAAATTTTCCCTCTATTTATTTATATTGCTCTTGTATAGTTGAAAAAACTCCCTTGCAGGGCAGGCAGTGGCTGTGATCCTCCTCCAATTGGGGTGATCTGTCTAACACGCTGGCAGGCCGCTAGGTCTGCTCTGCCGGTCGGTCGCAGATCCACCTACCCTGCAGGCGTGTGGGGCAGCTCTGTCACTCCGCAGGTTGCTGGGCCTGACCTGCCGGTGGGTCACAGGTCCGCCTACCTTGCAGGCACTGGGGAAGGGGGCGAGCCTGCCCCTCAGCAGGCCACTGGACCTGTTCTGCTGGTGGGTTGCAGGTCTGCCCACCCTGCAGGCGCGTGGGGCAGCTCTGTCACTCTGCAGGTTGCTGGGCCTGACCTGCTGGTGGGTAGCAGGTCCGCCTACCTTGCAGGTGCGGGGGGAGGGGGCGGCTCTGCCCCTCAGCAGGCCGCTGGGCCTGATGTGCTGGTGGTCAGAGTTCCGCCTACCTTGCAGGCATGGAGGGAGGCGGTGGGCCTGCCCCTCAGCAGGCCGCTGGACCTGCTCTGCTGGTGGTCCGCCTACCCTGAAGGAGCGTGGGGCAGCTCTGTCACTCTGCAGGTTGCTGGGCCTCAACATTAGATATTTTGTTACAGTCACCAAAATCTTTGAAGCTTTGCTGAATTTTTTTCAGTCTAATTTCAATCATTCATATTGGATATGAATTTCTGTTATTCTTTTATTCTATGGACAAGTTCACTGGTTCTTTCCTGTCTCCTCTATTTTGCTGTAAGCACAAATCAGATGTTTTATTTTTCATTTTTTTTTTTGCTGGACTTTCTGTTTTTCATTGCCTCATTTATGCTTGCAGTTGCCTGTTAAAGTATCTTTATAATGGATGTCAGATAATTCTAATATCTTTATTACCTCAATGTCAACATCTATTGACTGTTATTGTTCAATATCAGATTTTCCTGGTTCTTGGTATAATGATTGATTTTCACTGGGTATTACATGATGAGATTGAAGATTTTATGTTGCCATTTTAGGGATGAGGAAAGGGGTGAATGTTGCTGCTTTATTACTGCCAAATGGGTGCAGAGATCCACGTTTGACACTTGTGCTTCTGTTTTATAAAAGTAATTTTATATTGACATATAAACTTGTATATATTTATGACATATGGCATAATGTTTTGATATAAGTATACATTGCAGAATAGGTAAATAAAGCAAATTAACATATGTATTACTTCACATACTTGTTAAATTTTTTGTGGTGAAAAGATCTAAAAATCTCTTTTAGCAATTTTTAAGAATACAATATGTTCTTATTAACCTATAACCACCTTGTCATACAACAGATCTCTGAAACTTATTGCTCCTGTCTAACTGAAATTTTATATCCTTTAACTAACAACTATCCAACTTTCTAGATTCCACATATAAATGACATTATGCAATATTTGTCTTTCTTTGACTGGTTTATTTCACTTTATATATTATCCTCTGGGCTTATCAATGAGGTCACAAACGATAGAATTTCATTTTCTTTTTTGAGGTTGTATAGTGTTCTATTGTGTATACACATACCACACTTATCTATTCATTTGTTTTTTTAAAAATGTGTTTTAATTAGTTACACATGACAGTACAATGATCTTGACATATCATACATTTGAATCAGATGGGGTATAATTTTCCCATTTTTCTGAGTTACAGGTTGCAGAATCACATTTGTCATGCAGTCACGTATATACATACAGCAATAATAATGTCTATTTTATTCTGCTGTCCTTCCTCTATTCATTTGTTGATGGACAGGTTATTACCACATGTTGGCTATTGTGAATAATGCTACAGTGAACATGGAAATGCAGATATCTCTTTGAGATACTGATTTTAATTTGAGCATATACCCAAAATGGAACTGCTGGTTCATATGGTAGTTCTATTTTTAACCTCTTGAAGATCCACCATCTTGTTTTTCATAAATTTCCATAATTTACCAACAGTGTACAAAGTTTCCCTTTTCTCAATATCCCTTGCTGGCACTTGTTACCTTTCATCTTTTTGATAATAGCTGTTCTAACAAGTGTGAGGTGGTATATCATTGTGATTTTAATTTTCATTCCTCTGATGATAAGAGATGTTAAGCACATTTCCATGTGTCTCTTGGTTATTCATATCTCTTCTTTTAAGAAGTGTCTGTTCAGATATCCTTTGTCTGTTTTTAAGTTGGGTTATTTATTTCCTTGATTTTGGGTTGAATATCTTTTTTTTTTAAGAGAGAGAGAGAGAGAGAGAGAGAGAGAGAGAGAGAGAATGAATGAATATCTTTTTTTTTGTAGATGGACACAACACAATGCCTTTATTTTTATGTGGTGCTGAGAATCGAACCTGAGTCCTGCCCATGCTAGGCGAGCGCTCTACCGCTGAGCCACAATCCCAGCTCTGTTTGAGTATCTTATAAATTTTGAATATTAAGGATTTATCAGATACATTATTTGGTTCATAAATATTTACTTTCATTGCATAGGTTATTGTTTCATTCTTTTGATTGTTTCCTTTGCTGTGAAGCTTTTCAGTTTGATACAGTTCTATTTGTCTATTTTTTCTTTTTGTTTATGTTTTTGGGGTCATATTCAGAAAATCATCCCCTGGGTTCATATCATGGAGATTTCCTCCTACATTTTCTTCTAGTATTTTTACATTGTCAGATCTTATGTTTTTAATCCATTTTGAGTTGATTTCTTTTTATGGTGTGAGATAAGATTTGAATTCAATTATCTTGTGTATTAGCTTTCTATCACTATAATCAAATGCCTGAGAAAATTAAGTTATTAGAGAAATTTAGCTCTCCTTTAGGTTCCAGTGCAAGATTAGGTTGACTTATTGCTTTGAGCCTGTGGTTGGTCCTGGATGGTAACAACAGGGAGCATGTGATGGAGCAAACTGCTCACCTCATGACCAGGAAACAAAAGAGAAAAAGGAAGGAACCAGGGTCCCACAATCCCCTTCAAAGAATGATGCTCAATGATCTAAGTCCCCATCTAATAGAGGTTCCACCATTTAACAGTAGCACCACTCTGGGAACCAAGCCTTTAGTATATGGGCCTTTGAAGGACATTTGACATCTAAACTATAGCACCCTGCATGTATAGACCCATTTTTCCAATGTTCCATTCATTCACACAACTTTAGAATCTTCTTCTAATCTATATGAGGAATCCAGAGTTATCTCATGCCAGAAGAAGTCTTCAGTTCAGAGCCAACAAACCCAAGACATGAGCCAGTATTCCCCCTACTTCCCTTCCCTGAACCCCATCCCTGGGACTATGACTTGGTTCTTGTACTCTGTTTTAGTGAGTCTTGAGCCACTCTAGGGTTCTTCTCCATCCTGCACTCTACCCACACGTGGGATGAAAGTACTCTTCCATAGTGGACCTTTCTCAGTTTATAGGATGGGTATGAATCTTCTAAGACCATATGGGATCCGGGAGAGGCAATGTTCAGGGCAGGCTCAATGGGCAGTAATAGGAGCATGTAGAAATGTGGAATGGGAGAAATGGTTGTACAGCAGGTCTCCTTGCGCTTCAGTGAAGTTGCAATGGAACTGAGATGTAGAATTATATGGCTAGAGGATTTGAATGGGCCCTTCAATGATCTTTTATACACAGTTGCTATTGGTGGAAGCAGGAACACTGAGAATGGGGGATAGGGGTCATGGCCAAGAGTCACAGCAAAGGGGGAAGTGGATTTGCATATTCCAATGCTTTCATGAAGGGCATCAGGTGCCATAGAGAGAACTATAGATAGGGGTGTCCAGACTAATCAGATAGAAGGTGAAATGATGAAACATGGCACAAAGATCACTAACCCAGTAGAAGGTATGGGACTGAGGGGAAAGGAGGACTTTGACTTTGTATGCACTGAGTTTAGAAACTGCATGGAGGGCTGGCTGCAATGACACATGCATGTAATCCCAGGAACTCAGGAGGCTGAGGCAGGAGGATCACAAGTTCAAGGTCAGCCTCAGCAACATAGTGAGTCCCTTAGTAACTTAGTGAAATCTTCAGTGACTTAGTGAGATCCTGTCTCAAAAAAATATTAAAAGGATGGGTGATGTACCTCAGTAATAAAGTGCCCCTGGGCTCAATCCCAAGAATAAAAACAACCACCTGTATGGAGGACTGTGATGATGGAAATTTTATGTGATTGTTAAACAATCGTGAGTTTGGTGCATCAGGTAGTTTAACAGAAGATTTGTGGCCTACAGACCTTTAGGTCTTTATAGCTTCAGAGCCAGTGTCTCCAGTGGGGTAATACACACACACACACACACACACACACACACACACACACAGAAAACAGCTGGCTCATGTGATATCTGTTGTGCATACTTGGGCACCCAATGCATACCTAATTGGGGAAACAACTGGAGCAGAACCATGGAGGTCTGAGAGAACTGTGAGCCCCATGGTAGGGCTGGGGTTTTTGTGATTAGAAGAGCCTAGGCTTGCACAAAATGTGCCTATAGTTCTTGTATTCTTCCTTTCTTCATCCATTAGATTTTCAGAAACTTTAAGAAGTTTTGGATAATTCCTACCTGTCTGCCATTGTTCTAAGTATTATGTCCTCTAAATATATAACACAGTGACCAGTGAAGACATTCATATTCTATTTCCTTACTAAAGAAAGGAAACTCTGAGGCCAGAGAGTAGTATATGTTGAATAGAACTTTCTTTCCTGAGCATAGGTAGTCTTTCTTTGACTGAGAAATTGAGAATTAATCTAGTTAACTCTACAGTTGTGTAACTACACCATAGTTAAGATATAAAACATTTCCCTTACTCCTCTCTTCCTGCAAATTTTCCTGTGAACCTTTATGGTAACTTTTGATAAACAGAGTTTTTTTTTTTTTTTTTACTTTAATGAAGTCCAATTTATCATTTTTTTCTTTAATGGACTATGCTTTCCTTTTTCAGATACATTTGTTTACCAAAAGACACTTTTTGCTTGACTCTTTGTTTTTTAACATTTCATATGTAAATCTGTGATCATTGTGATTTAGTTTTTCTGTATAAATATCCAACTAGCCCAGACCATGTGTTGAAAGGGTCATTCTTTCTCTCATATTTCACTGACACTTTACTGAAAAGCAAGTGATTGCATATATGTTGGTTTGTTTCTTTATTCTCCATATGTTCTTTTAATCTATTTAGTAATAAATGTACTCAATTCTCCATCAAGACTGAAAGAATACAGTTTTAATCAGATAAGGCCATGAGATAACAGAATATAGATTTTCAGTGTTTTAAGGTCCCACTATTTTTAAAGATATACTTCTGGATTGCCTTGATGTTACTTCAGGTGTGTATCTTGAGGTGTCTCAACTCAAAAAAGAATGTGTTTCCTAAAGGATACTTCTTCTTTGTATTAAAATTAATATTTTAAAATTAAAATAAAATTCTTAAAATTCAATATTTCCCTCTAGTCCTGAGAGACTGGCATATTTTAGAGACTTTCAGACTTATTCCCCGTCTCAACATAATCCAAGAATTTGGCAAATACCTTTAGGGGAAGGAGAGACCAAATAAGTTGTTGGTTTTTATCCTTTGCTGAGATATGGCCACTTGAATCTTTTTTTTTATTGGTTGTTCACAACATTACAAAGCTCTTGACATATCATATTTCTTTTTTTTTTTTTAAATATTTATTTATTTATTAGTTATTGGCGGACACAACATCCTTGTTTGTATGTGGTGCTGGAGGATCGAACCCGGGCCGCACGCATGCCAGGCGAGCGCGCTACCGCTTGAGCCACATCCCCAGCCCGACATATCATATTTCATACATTAGATTCAAGTGGGTTATGAACTCCCAATTTTTACCCCAAGTACAGATTGCAGAATCACATCGGTTACACATCCACAGTTTTACATAATGCTCTATTAGTAACTGTTGTATTCTGCTACCTTTAGCCACTTGAATCTTGACTTTCATGTCATACAAAGTTCAATTTTGTCACTTATTTTGCTCACTCTGTCTTTTAGCAGTAACTTTGTCCAGATATCCTTATGCCTGATTTTTCAGGCTTCTTCATGCTATCAATGACCAACTATCCATAGGCAAAAATATTCCCTTCTTTTTATTATTCTGCCCACTTGAATCCTTGTTGCCTAGTCATCTTTCTGAAAACGTCAGACAGATTAATTTTTTAAATCTTATTTCCTTTTAAATCTGCTTTTCATGGGAAGCATGAGTCTTCCAGAAATTACTTGTCATAGCCAGAAGAGGAAGTCTGGATCTCTGGTTTAAATGATGTCTGTAACTTGATGACTTTCATATTTGTAGGTTCTTTTTTGACATTTAATATGAGTTAAAAAGTATGGAACCCATTGTTTCCTTAAAATCTATACTTTGATGTTTAAGAGACTACTCAGACTGACATGTTTAAAACAGAATTCTCTCTGGTCCCACAAATGTACCTTTCACTTGTATTTCCACTCATAGCAAATGCCATTTATATTCTATTCCTTTGCTAAGGTTAAATATCTAGAAGCTCATTTTCTCTTTGCTTATGACACTAACTCCCCTCATCTTCTTGGTGGTCTTTCATCACATCTCAGCTCAAAAATCATCTCCCATGAAGTTTTTCCAGCTTAGTCCTTTATGTTATTTTGTTTATCCTCATTATCCTTAATGGCACCTGTAATTAGATTGTAAATAAATTATTAAGTAAATTTATTTATTTTTCTCTTTATTATCTGTTTCCTTCTATGAAATATAATTTCTTTAGTGAAAGGAATCTGTCTCTCCAATTCACTTCTAAATCAACATAGTCCAGACTTGTTTCTAGTGCACAAGATTTAATTATAACCTGATAGATGATGAAATGGATGAACAAATTCTAAGCTGATAAGAATTACAAGTACTCTAAACAACATGGTTACTAACAACCATGGCTGACACAGAAAAGCCATTGCTTAAGGAAAGGGTAAATACAAATTGAAAATGAGACCTAAGGGGAAATACTGGAGAATGAAATCTATCAAATTATGCTATGTTCATGTATGAATATACCACAATGAGTTTTGCAGTTCTTTCTAGGGAAAGAGAAAATAAATTTTGTTTTAAATTATATATAATGCACTAATTAAAACAATAATAATAAAAGGGAGATCAGTAGAGTAGAACAGATCAGGAGGAAGAAGAAAGGAAGGGTTAGGGAAGGTACTGAGTGATGTTTTGTGCATGTACAAATATGGCATAACAAATCCCATTATTATGCATAATTATAATGCATCAATAAAAATGAGCCTTAATTTCTCTCTTTTGAAAATAAGAGGGAAAACTCCCTTCCCTTTTATTAGAAAATTTACTGTAGAAAAATTCTAAGTTCTTTCTCTATCTCAAAATGTGTGAATATCCACACAGGAATCAATATTTTTTTTTTTTAAAAAAGAAGCTAAATAAATCTTTTGCTTTCTTTATAACATAAGGATGTCTTTATCAAGGACCTGGGAACTATGGGTGCACTATCCCTTGGTGTTTACATTTCAATGAAGTGTAATAGGGCCCTACCTCCCAGTTTCTGGGGGTGAGTAGGAGCCTAACTTCAGTGGATGCCTTGTTCCCAATCACAAAACTATCTCCTGTCAGAAAGATAGAAGTTTATTTTTCCATTGTATAAAACCAATGAACTAACACAGATGGTAAATTTAGGATGAACTGTGTGTAATAAACGGTACTGTCAAGTTCTCATCCTGGAGGACTAATTAAAACCTAATTTTTGTTTATCTTGGGAACATGTATGTAATAGTTTAGATCTGCTTGGCTATATAAAAGAGAGAGATTTGTTTCTGTCTTTGCAAACTAATAGCAGCTTGCCTGTGATGTGTATCACATTCTGGTTTAATGCTTACTAATACTCTTTACTTTCTTTCTTTTTTTTTTTTGCTTTTGTGGAGAAGTTTTATGGGTTGATAGAAGGTTTTGTTTTGAGTTATATTATCCTAACTGAAAAAGATAGGAAAAATTTATTTATCTCAAAATTACATGAATGTTAGGCATATTCTAAACATGTTTATTTGTCTCTGAAGAAATATTCTAAAGGACAAGATAGGCATGAGTCACATCCAAAAGAAATGAAAAAGAAATAACAAAAATATCCATATACATGGACTGGAAGAATTTGTTTGTGCTTTATATTTTTATACCCTTTCATGAGGGGAAAAAAACCTAGAATTGAGAATTAGATATTTTTGCTCAATAAAATGTGATAAAATATAAAAAAATCTGCATGTATTGCAGCACAATTCCAACCTGCCTTTTTCTGAAAAGATCTACATTTTTCAGATAAATATTTGAGAAGCTCATGAAATTAAAGATGAAACTTTCAGGGGGCTTTCTCCGGTGATTACTGACAGTTACTAAATGGCTTTATAAAGAGAATAGTTTTTTTTTTGTTCTGGGGAATGATATGCAAATTAGGAAAGGGTTTAAATATAGACAACTGATACAAATTGATTGTTCTTTGTAGTTGTTTCTAGGGAAAGGAAGAGAAAATGTGTGTAATTATCCATGCCTCCTTGTGTATGTATTTCTTTATAATGTGACTGTAGCTCTTTCATCAAATCCACCCCCATTTCTTTTCTCTCTCTCGTTGTGGTCCTGGGGATAGAACCCCTAGGGCCTCATACATACTAAGCATGCACTCTACCATTGTGCTGTACTTCAGCCCTACTCTACTTCCTTTTTATTTTCTCTTTCCACATTTTTTATTGTTGCATTATAGTTGTATACAGTGGTGAGATTTGTTGTCACAAACTTGCACATTTGGAATCTTTCTATTTTTCTCTTTTTATTTGTGTTGCAGCATTAGGGAACAGCTGGTTAAGAAAGCTGGCTGAAAACAGATAAGATAGCCAGCCAAGAGGCTTGGAGAGACACTTTTTTTTTCCTTCTTTTGTCTAAACTATTTTTAAAATAACTCTAGTAAATTGTATAGAGGCTGTATTCACATTTTAAATATAAGGCTAGGAAAGTTAGAAATCCAGCAGAAGTTAAAAATAAGGAAAACTGTTGTAACCATTTTTTCTTTTTAAATATTTTCTTAGAGCATGGTGTTACAGTTTATATTCTTTCTGGATAGTTATTTTTTTCTTTTTTGTTTTAAACCTTGCAAATCTTGTAACAGTTTCCACATATGGTTGAATATAAGCAATGATTTTTTTGTGAATTATAAGGGGCAGAGCATGGTAGCCACAGGGAGGTTTTAGACACTTGTTTATTTTTGTTTTCTTTCCCCCAAACTGGGGTGTCCCCTTGAGATCATGAATAAATGGACACTTGTTTATTTTTATTTTCTTTTCCTCAAACCGGGGTGGCCTCTTAAGGCCATGCACAAAACCATACCATAAAACTATTTATTACCATGGCATTAGTATTAGTGTCCGATAAAACCTGTAATTGACTGTTCATTAAAACAAAAAGTTAATTTAGGTCTACTTTCAGTAACTGACTGACATGCTCCAATATCAGTAGAGTCAAACTTTATATCTTCCCTTTTATTTAAAGGTTGTTACTGGGGAAACCCATGATTTCTCCATGCAAGGAACCTTATGGACCATGCTATGTCTCCAGTGAAAGGCCTCCCTTGAATGTCTTTAGCAGTAATCAGACCTATTCCAGTGCTCCCTCTAGTGGCTTGAAAGGATTTGTGAAATGAGGTTGAGAGGTCTCTGTTCTGGAAACATTGCATCTTGGGATCCTGAGGGGGCTGGAGAAATTTTGTCCTGAGTTGGGGGGGTTTAAGGCAAGGCAACTCTAGGAGTTACCATTTTAATGATTTTATAATCATTAGGAACCAGAGCATATTCTATTTCCAACATTTCAATCATATTTAGAGTAAAAACATTGTTCACATGGCTTTCTAAAAACAGTACATTGCAACTCTTTAAATATAACAGAAGATAATTGCTATGCCCTGGCTGACCGGCGAAATTCAACCCAATGGGACAGACAGCGAAACTATGAAACTCCCCTTCCTCCGCAGCTTGTCCCAAACACTTAGTTAACTTGGATTTAGCTGGGGGTAGGGTGGCTGCTACAGGCATGAAGACAAAGGCAGTAAATCACCTAGGGGAGCTGTGCATCTAGGAGTGTCCTGAGTAGCTGCAGGCAACGCAGGTCCGTTAAATGAACCGCATGGCCAGGCACAGAAAGGGAAGAGCAGTGAGAAACGGAGGCCTTATCAATTGTATCCCTACAAAGAAGCCAAGTTTGTAACACAGGTATGGGAACCCTTAGTTCTTCATGGAGAATTTCACCTATCCTCTCCCAGTCTTTCAAATTTAGTGATCCACTTTCTGAATAGAAGGGAGAGCAAGAGCTTATCTCTGTCAGCAAGGCAGTAAGATTATTGTCACAGTATGTCCAGCCTTGTGAAACAGGAAAGAAAACTCAGCTTGATGACACCTTTGCGCATCTGACAGAAAATTTCCCATGGTGTCACTGATTAGGGATCAGTACCAGCTGATGAAAAGAAGCATCTAATGCCCTCTGGAGGGGGCATAGGGAGTAAGCCACTCCCTCCCCTATTACATCTGGAATGTTCTCTGCCAGGGCTGATTTTGTTGTCACATACTCTCTGTGGACTGGGAGGATATTCGGGGTCTTGTGCCCCAATGTTGAACGCCAGTTGTAAAGGAACATCTGTGGAAGAATACCTGCAAGGAGGTGCACATAGAACAGACACAGACACAAAAAGTACAAGTAAGCATACAGGATGGAAAAGAGAGAGTGGAGTAAAGAGGTGAAGAAGAAGTATAGAAGTGGTGTCTGCTTATCTCTCCTGCCAAGTTTTTTAACTCAAAAAAGGTTACATATTATCCATCACACCTGACTACACTCTAACTAGTATTCCTTTAACCCTGAGTGCTAGCTGAGATAAGGTCCAGGTTAATACAAACACAGAGCCTCTCACACCCAAGGAGTTACTATGGAAATCAAGTGGTGCACCTGCACGGTTATCTTTCTAGCCTCAGGGGGAAACTTCTAGACATTCCAATATGGAGATCAGGGTGCCAGTTATTCCCTGGGAGTTTGCTCACCAGGGGAACACTTCCCTGTCCCTTTCCATGGTCAGAATACCTGCAGATATAAATAACAATTAGATTTGTGTTTAATAACAATTAGATTTTTAAAAAGAACAGCAATGACAGAACAATCTCCACAAAGGCAAGAATTTTTATTTGTTCCACTGCTGTGTCTAAAATGCTGCCAGCCAATGACGAAGGCTCTGAAGAATGAGTAAATATCACTGACTTTGCAGAAGTATTTAAATAGGTTACAAGCACTATAAAAGCAAATGTTTTGGACACAAGCACACCTAATACAATAATTAAAAAAAAACAGGCTTGAAATACTTCTACTTGAGGGTGCTCAAGAGGGCATGTAGGTGGGCTTTCCACTATCAGATGCTACTACCTCCTTTGTGTCTGTTGACCTGCTGACCACAATGCAGAATTTCAAAGGTCATGAAAAGACTGTTTAAAAACTAAGCATGTTTAGAGCTAATAGCTTGTGGACTCTATTTTCTGTATAGCTTGTCTTAATTACAGCATCTACATAACCTAGAACACTAGTAAAGTTCTTCTCTCGTTTCTGAATAAATTTGGAATTTACAACTACCTCACCTCATCTAGTTACACACCACATTATGTGACTGAATTAAACCCAGACAAACCCTTACAACATTGAAGACATTACTGTATTCTTAGTGAATATGCTAGGCTTTAAAGTACAAATACTTCTACACTAGTCTGTATAAAGCCGTTAGGTGTTTGAGAAAAGTGTAAATGTGAAACACTGCATTTAGTTTTAAGAACTTGATTATGAAGGAGATCACTACTCATTTAGTAGTTCCCCAAATGAGTTAAAAATATATAAAAAGAAAGGAAGTTCCCTTAGAGACTTGAAATTCTGTAGTAACACAATCCCATCTTCTTTGTTCAAGAAGACTGTAGTCATTTTCAGAATTCATTCCAGAATCCAGTGGTCTTGAGATGTCAGCAAACCCATCAGGGCAAGAGGTACACAAAGAGGAACAGCACCATGTCCAAGAGCACAAAGAGCCAGATGTCCAGCCAGTATGAATACTTTGGCAGCCCATTGGTCCCAGCCTGTGGGGTCCCGGGCCTGTGCTGTCCCCAGCTGTGTCCGAAGATCTTTTTTCTTAATATCAGCTTTTTAAGAACTCCAATTCTTTATGACTGATAAACTTTTTCACATATAGAAAAATAATTTAGCTCTCAATTTAATAACTCATCTTCCTAGTTAAAGTAAATCAGCAACTCTTAAATCATGCATGTCAGATGCCCATGGTGAACATACATAATCTCATAATCTTAAAGGATCCTTTTAAATGTCTTCTACTGAGAAAATCTCTTTTTCTTAAATCAATAAGTATTTGGAGAAAACATGATTTTCTGAACTTGATCTATGCTTTGAACACATTTATAAGCAACATGATAAATTTTCCAGTTAAGAGGAATAGAATGGCTTCATTGATTGAACTTTTGTGGATGGACTTGCCAATTTATTCACTGGATTGCATTGAGATGTGTATCAGAAACTGTTGGTGCTGTCTCTACACTCCTTTGGATTGACAAATTGATGTGTCTCCATTTTTGAGAAACCAGCTTCTACCTCAAGGCCTGTCCTAAGGAAGGGGGTGCGACCTTTGTCCTGGGAAAAACCCACAGAGCACTCCAAAGCACATACCCACCCTGCTGAGTTGTCTACAAATAACAGGAGAGATCTGCGGCACCAGGTGTCCCTGACTCAGTTAGGCTAGGTGAGGACCCATAGCAACCCCCTAGCAACCACCAATCAGCATGAGACAGGGAAAATACCTGGGATGCCAGATGACCCCGCCCCCCCCCAGTAGTTTATGGTGGTTGATAACATGTTGGGAAACCATGTAGTTTAGCACGTACACCCCTCATGACTTAAACCAATCAGTTCAAAGGAACCCCCTCTTGTACTAGCCAATCACCCCTACCCAACTTGTTCTGCCAGTGAATGTGCTAATCAATGTTAAGAGCTGTTGTTTGGAAAAAGAAGATGGCGGCAAAGGGACTGCATCACCCCAGGGCGCCGCGTCACTAAGTGGGAGAAAGACAATGCAAAACTGCTGAAGGATATCTTTGGGAAGTTCCAGTGAAATTGAGGTGCTCCAGAATCTAGTGGACAGATTTCCATCGTGCGAAGTTCGGCTCTGAGAGCTCCATTTCCCCGCACGGAGGGTCGCATAGCCGCCTGACAGGCGATCGCCCGGAGGCTGGAGTCTGTGGCGCGCGCCGGGGAGCGGCAGGGTGCCGGAGCGGGGGAACAGCGATACGGATCCAGGGGGGCTCCCGCCAGTGGTACATCGGAGCCCTTAGTGCTGAGTTCCGGCTTTGAAACAGAGGAGAGAAGCGGCCCAGTTTGGTTCCAGACACCGGTCGGACCACAGTGGAGAACAGCAGCCGCCATTTCGGAGAGATGATGTAATCATCCCCGTGTTCTACTGATCTCAGCCCATTCAACTACGAACAGGTGATATCAGGCTGGTGTTTGCCTGCGTCTAGCAGACAGATTTCTTGCTCAGGCTCGGGGAGGGGGTTCTTGTGGAGAATACTCCTAGAGGCTCGTGCCTGGCAAGGCGTGCGCCGGGCACTGAGCAGCTGGATTCTGGTTCCCGGGGCTAACCTGGCCCAGGTCTGAGGAAACTGCGGAGACTGCCGGCGGAGGCCAGCTCCAAGTGGAGAGTGCGCTGAGCTTGGGGCGACTGGGTTCTAACTCCTGGAACAGTTTTGGCTTGGGGCTGGGGAACCCGTGGGGGTCGCTCCCTGGAGCCAGCTCCCAGCGGAGAGTGTATCAGATCGGAGAGGCGGGGTTCCGGCTACCTAAGCTGCTTTGGCCCAAGGCTAGGGAACCGGCGGTGACTGCTTCTCAATCAGGGTCCGGCGGGGTGTTGTAGGGGCAGAGTGGAGCTTCCTCCTGCGCCCAGAGCAGGCCAAGTGACCCGCCGGCGTGGTACCATGACACCCCAAACGCAGTTGGGGCTGAAGAGAGCAGCCGCCCACGCCTAGAATAGGACCAGCGATTCCGCGGCGCAGTAGCCAAGTAACCTCATTTGGAGTAGGGGCTGTGCGGAGCTGCCATCCGAGCAAGCAGGGCAGGCAGACCTGCCGCCAACTGGCAAGACAGGCCAGGTAGCTTGCCAGCGTGGTGGACACGTAAAACCGAGGCAGTCGCGTCACACTGGTTGGAGTGGGGGTGGAGCAGGGTCGCCGCCCGGGTCCGGAGGGGGCTCAGCAACCCATTGGAGAGGTAGTCAGGTACCCCCATTGGGAGTGGGGGCTGTGCAGAACTGCGACCCACCGGCCTAGAGGTCTGCCAGCGCGGTAGACTCGTCACACCAATTGGAGTGGGGGCCCAGCTGAGCCGCCACCCACATCCAGATCAGGACCAACGATCCCAGGGTGCGGTAGTTACGTTACCACAATTGGAGTGGGGGCAGAGCAAAGCCACCACCAGTGCCCGCAGCGGGGGCAGACCTGCGACCGATCAGCAGGGTAGACAGACCACCATAATTAGAGGAGGAGCACAGCCAATACCCGCCCAGCAAGGGAGACTTCCCAACTATACAAGAGCAACATAAATAAATAGGGGGTAAATTTCAAAAACACAACAGTGGCACCAAGCAGAAAGAAACGCCAGCAGTATGAAAAGACAAGGAAAGAAAGGACCACAAGTAATGCAGGTCAACTCAACTTTAGAAGAGGTAATAGCTGCAACAGATGGAATGTCAGATAAAGACATCAGGATTTATATGCTTCAGATGATCTGGAGTCTCAAGGAAGACATGAGACAGCAAAATCAGACAATGAAAGATCACATTGACAAACAAATCCAGGAAGTAAAAGATCAATTTCACAGGGAGATAGAGGTAATAAAAAACAAACAAATAGAAATTCTAGAAATGCAGGAAACTATAAACCAACTTAAAAACTCAATTGAGAATACTACCAGCAGAGTAGATCACTTAGAAGAGAGAACATCAGACAATGAAGACAAAGTATTTCAACTGGAAAAGAACATAGACAGCTCAGCAAGTCTGCTAAGAAACCATGAGCAGAATATCCAAGAATTATGGGATAATATCAAAAGACCAAATTTAGTCATTGGGATACAGGAAGGCACAGAGCTCCAAACCAAAGGAATAAAAAGTCTATTCAGTGAAATAATACGAGAAAACTTCCCAGACTTGAAGAATGAGACAGAATCCCAAATCCTAGAAGCCTACAGGACGCCGAATGTGCAAAATCATAAGAGATCCACACCTAGACACATTATAATGAAAATGTCCAACATACAGAATAAGGAGAAAATTTTAAAAGCTGCAAGAGAAAGAAAGCAGATTATATTTAGGGGTAAACCAATCAGGATAACAGCTGATCTCTCAACACAGACTCTGAAAGCTAGAAGATCCTGGAATAACATATTTCAAACACTGAAAGAAAATGGGCTCCAACCA
This sequence comes from Urocitellus parryii, assembly GCF_045843805.1. Taxonomy (NCBI): domain Eukaryota; kingdom Metazoa; phylum Chordata; class Mammalia; order Rodentia; family Sciuridae; genus Urocitellus; species Urocitellus parryii. Next base: position 91,298,639 of record NC_135532.1, on the reverse strand, counting down.
AGAATCGTGTATCCGGCGAAATTAAGCTTCAGATTAGAAGATGAAATTAAAACCTTCCACGATAAACAAAAGTTAAAAGAATTCGCAGCTAGAAAACCATCTCTTCAAAAAATCCTTGGCAAAACATTACAGGAAGAGGAAATGGAAAATAACATTGAAAACCAACAATGGGAGATAGGACAGTAAAGGGGGGAAAGTAGTCAAAGAGGATAACAAATCAGGTTTAGTAACATCAATAAACAAATATGGCTGGAAGAACAAACCATATCTCAATAATAACCCTAAATGTTAATGGCTTAAACTCACCAATTAAGAGACACAGGCTAGTAGAATGGATCACAAAACAAGACCCAACAATATGCTGTCTACAGGAGACGCATCTGATAGGAAAAGATATTCATAGACTGAAGGTGAAAGGCTGGGAAAAATCATACCACTCATATGGACTGCGGAAACAAGCAGGAGTGTCCATACTTATATCTAATAAAATAGATTTCAAGCCAAAGTTAATCAAAAGGAACAAAGAAGGACACTTCATACTGCTCAAGGGAACCATACACCAACAAGACATAACAATCATAAATATATATGCCCCAAATAATGGTGCAGCTGTGTTCATCAAGCAAACTCTTCTCAAGTTCAAGAGTCTAAAAGACCACCATACAATAATCATGGGAGACTTCAACACACCTCTCTCACCACTGGACAGATCTTCCAAACAAAAGTTAAATAAGGAAACTATAGATCTCAATAACACAATTAACAATCTAGACTTAATTGACATATATAGACTATACCACCCAACATCAAGTAGCTACACTTTTTTCTCAGCAGCACATGGAACCTTCTCAAAAATAGACCATATATTATGTCACAGGGCAACTCTTAGACAATATAAAGGGGTAGAGATAATACCATGCATCTTATCTGATCATAATGGAATGAAACTGAAAATCAATGATAAAAGAAGGAAGGAAAAATCAAGCATCACTTGGAGAATGAACAATAGGTTGCTGAGTGATCAATGGGTTTTAGAAGACATTAAGGAGGAAATTAAAAACTTCCTAGAGTTAAATGAAAACACAGACACAACATATCGGAATCTATGGGACACATTGAAAGCAGTTCTAAGAGGAAAATTCATTGCTTGGAGTTCATTCCTCAAAAAAAGAAAAAACCAACAAATAAATGATCTCATACTTCATCTCAAAATCCTAGAAAAAGAAGAGCAAAACAACAGCAAAAGAAGTAGAAGGCAAGAAATAATTAAAATCAGAGCTGAAATTAATGAAATTGAAACAAAAGAAACAATTGAAAAAATTGACAAAACTAAAAGCTGGTTCTTTGAAAAAATAAATAAAATTGACAGACCCTTAGCCATGCTAACGAAGAGAAGAAGAGAGAGAACCCAAATTACTAGCATATGGGATGAAAAAGGCAATATCACAACAGACACTTCAGAAATACAGAAGATAATCAGAAATTATTTTGAATCCTTATACTCCAATAAAATAGAAGATAGTGAAGGCATAGATAAATTCCTTAAGTCTTATGATCTGCCCAGATTGAGTCAGGAGGATATTGACAACCTAAACAGACCAATAACAATAGAGGAAATAGAAGAAACCATCAAAAGACTACCAACTAAGAAAAGCCCAGGACCGGATGGGTATACAGCAGAGTTTTACAAAACCTTTAAAGAGGAACTAACACCAATACTTTTCAAGCTATTTCAGGAAATAGAAAAAGAGGGAGAACTTCCAAATTCATTCTACGAGGCCAACATCACCCTGATTCCGAAACCAGACAAAGACACTTCAAAGAAAGAAAACTACAGACCAATTTCTCTAATGAACCTTGACGCAAAAATCCTCAATAAAATTCTGGCGAATCGGATTCAAATACATATCAAAAAAATTATACACCATGATCAAGTAGGATTCATCCCTGGGATGCAAGGCTGGTTCAATATACGGAAATCAATAAATGTTATTCACCACATCAATAGACTTAAAAATAAAAACCATATGATCATCTCGATAGATGCAGAAAAAGCATTCGACAAAGTACAGCATCCCTTTATGTTCAAAACTCTAGAAAAATTAGGGATAACAGGATCATACCTCAACATTGTAAAAGCAATCTATGCTAAGCCACAGGCCAGCATCATTCTGAATGGAGAAAAATTGAAGGCATTCCCTCTAAGATCTGGTACAAGACAGGGATGCCCTCTCTCACCACTTCTGTTCAACATAGTCCTCAAAACACTGGCCAGAGCAATTAGACAGACGAAAGAAATTAAAGGCATAAAAATAGGAAAAGAAGAACTTAAATTATCACTATTTGCAGATGATATGATTCTATACCTAGCAGACCCAAAAGGGTCTACAAAGAAGCTATTAGAGCTAATAAATGAATTCAGCAAAGTGGCCGGATATAAGATCAACACGCATAAATCAAAGGCATTCCTGTATATGAGCGACAAATCCTCTGAAACGGAAATGAGGAAAACTACTCCGTTCACAATATCCCCCCAAAAAATAAAATACTTGGGAATCAACCTAACAAAAGAGGTGAAAGATTTATACAATGAAAATTACAGAACACTAAAGAAAGATATAGAAGAAGACCTTAGAAGATGGAAAAATATACCCTGCTCATGGATAGGCAGAACCAACATCATCAAAATGGCGATATTACCAAAAGTTCTCCATAAGTTCAATGCAATGCCAATCAAAATCCCAACAGCATTTCTTGTAGAAATAGATAAAAGAATCATGAAATTCATATGGAATAATAAAAGACCCAGAATAGCAAAAACAATGCTAAGCAGGAAGTGTGAATCAGGCGGTATAGCGATACCAGACTTCAAACTATACTACAGAGCAATAGTAACAAAAACAGCATGGTACTGGTACCAAAACAGGTGGGTGGACCAATGGTACAGAATAGAGGACACAGTAACCAATCCACAAAATACAACTATCTTATTTTTGATAAAGGGGCTAAAAGCATGCAATGGAGGAAGGATAGCATCTTCAACAAATGGTGCTGGGAAAACTGGAAATCCATTTGCACCAAAATGAATCTGAATCCCTATCTCTCGCCGTGCACAAAAGTTAACTCAAAATGGATCAAGGAGCTTGATATTAAATCAGAGACACGGCATCTGATAGAAGAAAAAGTTGGTTATGATCTACACGCTGTGGGATCGGGCTCCAAATTCCTCAATAGGACACCCATAGCGCAAGAGTTAACAACTAGAATCAACAAATGGGACTTACTCAAACTAAAAAGTTTCTTCTCAGCAAAAGAAACAATAAGAGAGATAAATAGGGAGCCTACATCCTGGGAACAAATCTTTACTCCACACACTTCAGATAGAGCCCTAATAACCAGAATATACAAAGAACTCAAAAAATTAGACAACAAGATTACAAATAACCCAATCAATAAATGGGCCATGGACCTGAACAGACACTTCTCAGAGGAGGACATGCAATCAATCAATAAGTACATGAAAAAATGCTCACCATCTCTAGCAGTCAGAGAAATGCAAATCAAAACTACCCTAAGATACCATCTCACTCCAGTAAGATTGGCAGCCATTAGGAAGTCAAACAACAATAAGTGCTGGAGAGGATGCGGGGAAAAGGGCACTCTTGTTCATTGCTGGTGGGACTGCAAAATGGTGCAGCCAATTTGGAAAGCAGTATGGAGATTTCTTGGAAAGCTGGGAATGGAACCACCATTTGACCCAGCTATTCCCCTTCTTGGTCTATTCCCTAAAGACCTAATAAGAGCATGCTACAGGGACACTGCTACGTCAATGTTCATAGCAGCACAATTCACGATAGCAAGATTGTGGAATCAGCCTAGATGCCCTTCAATAGATGAATGGATAAAAAAAAATGTGGCATTTATACACAATGGAGTATTACTCTGCATTAAAAAATGACAAAATCATAGAATTTGGAGGGAAATGGATGGCATTAGAGCAGATTATGCTAAGTGAAGCTAGCCAATCTTTAAAAAACAAATACCAAATGACCCCTTTGATATAAGGGGAGTAAACAAGGACAGGGTAGGGACGAAGAGCCTGAGAAGAAGATGTACATTAAACAGGGATGAGAGGTGGGAGGGAAAGGGAGGGAGAAGGGTAATCGCATGGAAATGGAAGGCGATCCTCAGGATTATACATAAGGACATATAAGAGGAAAGGAGGGGTAAGACAAGATAATACAAATCGAAGAAATGATTTACAGTAGAAGGGGTAGAGAGAGAAAAGGGGAGGGGAGGGGAGGGGAGGGGAGGGGGGATAGTAGAGAATAGGACAGACAGCAGAATACATCAGACACTAGAAAGGCAATTTGTCAATCAATGGAAGGGTAGCTGATGTGATTCAGCAATCTGTATACGGGGTATAATTGGGAGTTCATAACCCACTTGAATCAAATTGTGAAATATGATAATTAAGAACTATGTAATGTTTTGAACGACCAACAATGAAAAAAAAAAAGAGCTGTTGTTTGACTTTCCCGCAGTATGGAATGATTTCCTGTGTGATGTTGTGACGCATAGAGTATACCCCCAAAACCTATAAAATCTCACTGAACAAAGGACCAGGACTCACTCCCTGGGACTGCTACATTGGGAATGGTTGTAAGTCCAGGCTCGAGCTTGCAATAAAGACTCTGTGTGATTGCATCGGATTTGGCTCCTAAAGTCTATTGGGGTCCCACGAATCTGGCATTACAGGCTCACCCAAGTTCCATAAGGCAAGCTTTAAAGCAAGACACCCTCCCAGTGTACTATCATCTTTGTATTTCCCAGGTGTAGGTGTGTCTTATCTGAAGTTTTCTTTGGTAGTACATGATCTTACTTGACAGAAAACAGATGGGGACAAAGGATGTGGGAGTAAAAGTCAAACACTGAGGTGAGGAATTGGTGGGTAAATGCAAGTTAACGTACTAAACTGCGAAGATGCTGGGTTTGTTCTATACTGTTCTCAGAGATTTTCTGAGTGGGAGAGAGCAGAAACCTGCTCAGTAATGCCATCTTCGTTGTCTTATTTCCTGACTTCCTCACTTTTGTTTCTTGGGACTGTTTTCCAAATAAAATGTGTCATTTAAGTCTATATCTCAGAGTTTTCTTTGAGGGAACTAAATCTAAGATCATTGGTATAGTAAGTGGTCAACTGTCAATGAAGTAAGTAGTTCTTACCTGTCAATCATTGGTGTAGTAAGTGATCAATGAACAAGATGACAGTGAGGACTGTTTTTCTGACAAACGCCATGCTTGTAACTGGAAAGACATGTGGTAGATAGGGATGAGGTATGGATTGAAAAGGAAGCACTTGGTTTATGCATTAGTTTTTGCATTTGAAATGTACATGAGAAGAGTGATTAGAAAAAAATCTGGAGTTGGGTGTTTGGCCAACAGTAACATGAGGACATGCTGTGAAAGTCAATCTCTTCACAGAGCATTTAAATAGACCATCTGTTTTAGTAAACTTTTTTTTTCTTCTGTGAACAAAAGATCTGACAAAAACAACATAGAGGAGGAAATTTTTATTTTGGGGGCTCAGGGTTTCAGAGGTCTCGGCCCTAAAGATGGTTGGTTCCATTCTTTGGGGCTTGAGGTGAGGCTGAACATCATGGTGGAAGGGTGTGGTAGAGGAAAGTTGCTCAAGACATCACACCAAGAAGCAGAGAGAGGATTCTCTTTATGGACAAAATATAAAACCAAAGGGCATGCCCCTAGTGACCTACCTCCTCCATACACACTCTATTTGCCTACAGTCACCACTCAGTTAATCCCTATCCAGGGATTAATTTACTGATTGTGTTATGGCTTTTATAACCCAATCATTTTATCTCTAAACTTTCTTTTCTCTCTTTCTCTCTTTCTTTCTTTCTTCCTTTTTTTGTGCTAGGGATTAAACCCAAAGGCACTTAATGACTGAGCCACATCCCCAACCCTTTTGAAATTTTGTGACAGGGTCTCACTAAGTTGCTTATGGCCTATGTTTCCAAGGATGGCTTTAACTTATGATACTTCTGCCTCAGCCTTCCAAGCCAATGAGGTTATAGGTGTGTGCCATCATACCCAGCCTCCCTAAATTTTCTTGCATTGTCTCACCCATGAGCTTTTGGGGGACATCACATACCTAAATCATAATACCATTATCTCTTAGATGACAAACAGAAAACAAGATTTAATTAGAATAGTGGTGGAGTTTAAAGGATGCTGAATTAACAGATTCTATGGGTCTTCTATGCTAAATTGGGATACTAATGCTGAAGGAAGACCATTACACCAAGGAAGGGATTATACAGTGGGATTTTCTTAAGACTCTCAAACTCCCAGATTCCCCTAAAACATCCTTCAGTCCTATAGAAATAGTTCTACCTTTGCTAGAGGACAGTGATATCCCATTTTCTTCTTGTCAAACAAAGGTCTCCTAAAAAGTCAATCTCATCTCAGATTCTACTGTGTCCCACTTCATGGCCTTTGTACCAATAATTAGGTTCAGGTCCCAGCAGAGTCTTAGTAAGAAAATAAAGTCACTGCTGTGGGAGAAAATAACTGATTGATCAACTGAGCTGCATAATATGTCCAATTTGTATTGACAGAAATTAACTATCATGTGATGCTGGCCCATAAATGCTGCTGGGAGGGTTCTTTGAGGACTTACAAGGTATTGTCATAGTTAATAATTGGATGCTGTGACTTCTTTGGAAAATACGGATAGTCATGAGTTTCAGCAAAAGAGAAGAAAGAATTGAATTATTGTGACTTCAGGGAACTCACTTGCTGATTATGTTCCCAGAGAGGGTCCACAAGCCACTCCCCTCACAAAAGCAATATAGAATGTACTAGTAAGGTGAGCACAGCATCACTAAAAGGCTTTGTCCTCTCATGTTCCCAGGTGAGGACAAGAGAGCTTCCAAGAAACTTATTTCCTTAATGCCATTGAGGATCTAGAATTTCATGTAACAGGGATCATATGATAACATTTTATTGTTAGAAGCAAGAGGGGTGTAGTTGCTGAAAGGGGAAACAAGGCTGACTTTGCAATTTGGGGCCTTGATCTACAAGGATTTGGGTCAGTAGCAAATAGGACTTATTCCTAGAAATGAGATTAGATGAGCACCAAGTGATGATACTGATCACCTTTTTTTTTTGGTCCAAAGTTTATTATATTAACAGGTTAAGGATACTAGGATAAATAATATTTTCTCTTACAGAAAATTGTAATGATACTATTGAGAAAGCTTAAACACTGAGGATTTCATAGAAACATCAGAATTTTATCAGACAGTAGCCATAGTCCTGTGAGCAGTGTGAGTGACATCTCACAGCTGCAAATGCTCTGGGCCAGATTTCTTAAGACAGATACATGACAAAAACAATGCCATTAACATCCAGTAATGCTAAAGCCTGGGTATTAACAGGCTTTAAACATGCATCTCCACTGACCAGATTTTACCACTAGAAAAGGAAAATGGAATATTCTTTGGCTCTTCCACTAGAGATAACTCTTGACAAAGTCACTGAGTAGATAGACCTAATTTCCTTTGGAAATTGGACTTTCTTTCTGCATACTTCCTGTGACATTGTAACTGAGCTGCAACAGAGGACCCACTGTAACACCCATAGATTTCCCCTTAACACCTGGGTGCCAAGGGAAAAAGGAGGCCTTCTCTTTGACACAAACTTGCTCTGCTGGTCAACAGGACAATTCTGCTCTCCTGGAGCTGGAAAGCTCTTCTGGGGACCCAAACATTTTTGTAAGATACTGCCCATGGAGATGGACCCTCCAGACTCTTAGAAACCAGATCTGAGGAAAACCACGGAAAAGTTACACATCAGTGTTGTATGAAACAAACATCAAAAGAACATAATACCTAGTTTTGAAACGAATGCCTTGCACACAGTAATCCCAGGATAAACAGCATATGCTCTAAAAAGCACAACCCTGGCCATTGTACAACTTCAATAAGTGTTGTTCTCACTCCATGTCTCCTATGAGCAACAGCGGCAGCTGAAGTGGAGGAGATGTGCCATTCCATCCCCCCAAGGTACAGATAATTTTGCTTGAATCCTAATGGTGGGCATCCTGGTTCTTGTAGAACCTACATGAAAGCAGACAGGACCCTAATCAGGGGCCATCTGGAACATCTAAGAACAGCCACTATGTGAAGGCCTAAATCCTGGAGCTGAAGCAAAGGATGCTCTTGCCCGCTGGTCTAAAGTTCATTCTGCAGCAGAGTGGGAAGGCCCAGTAGAATCACTCACCATGGGCCCTCCTGCCTCAGTGGTTCTCAGCTGCTGGGATTCTAGAGGTGCACAGGTAGTCGGTTTTCCAATGGCATCAGGGCTTTAGATGGGAAAGGAGTATTTGATGAGGACTCCCCAGTTGCTGTTTAGTGTTCCTTCTTTTATCTGTTGGATAAAGAGGTTTCTCTCATCTTCTGGAGTCTGCCCATTCTGAGCCCAGACAATACACATGGACTGACACAGGTTGAGCATGTATATCAAATACTACTTCTCATTCTTCAGCTCCTCAATTTGGGCCTTTAGTTCGGCATTCAGACTTTCCAGCTTCTCTGACTGCAGGCACTCCATCTTTTCCTTTTGCTTGTTTTGGCACTTGGTGGCTGTGATCTTATTTCTTTCCCACTGCCTCTTTTTCCTTTCATCATCCTCAGGAGCTACCTCAGCTTTTGTGACTGACATCTCCAGTGGTCTGTCGCTGATCATGACTGACTTCAGTGCAGAGGACATCCAATGGCAGAGGTGCCTGTTCTGGATGGCAAACCTCAACTCTTCCTTGACAAAGGGTGTTTGTCAGGTTAGCAAAATCCTCAAATATCAGTAACCCAGGAGGGGACAGGCAGGGCACGATGGCGGAGGCACTGACTCCCAAGGCAGAGACCTGCTCTGGGTGTTGAAGCATCATTTTGCTCCAGTCTACGCTGGGTCGGGCTGTTTTTCTGTCCCGCCATCGATCAGTTGAGCACCCAGGACTCACAGCCAGCGCGCGGGCTGGCGGGTCACAGAGCAGGGAGAGAGCTGTGTAGTGCTCCCTTGGCGGAGTGACTGTGATACTGATCACCTTCTATAACCAGAAATAATAAAGAGCATGTGTGCAAAAGACTCATATAGGTTACCTAGCAGAAAATCATGATCCCTCACACAATTTTGATATCTAAACTAGTTCTTGAACACAAAGCCCATTGTTTGAATGAGGACCTGGATATCCTTGAGAATGGAACCCACAGAGCCCCTGTGAGTATAGAAAACATATCTACCCAATCTTTGCCCAATAGGATCTGTAGCCATGGGTCCAATTAACTATTCACTTTGGAAAAGGGTACACCCAAATCTTTTTGAGGAATGTTGGATATAGAAATTATGCCTTCATTTCTCCCTAATAACAGGGAGATGTAAAGATCAACCATAGTCCCCATGTTAAACTGGGGTATGTGAAGACCAAATGATGGATGGAGGCTAAGTCAAACCATAAGGTAGGTCTAATATGTGTAATTTCCTGCCATTGGAGGAAATAAATGATTGATCAGATGAGCAGGGTGATGTGTCTAATTTGTATTGACAGAAATTGATGGTCATGTGATGCTGGCCCTTAACCGTTGTTGGGAGGGCTCTTTTAGGACTTGACAAAATATTGACAAATTTTTGTTAAATACTTTACAAATCCTTATCAAATACTTGACAAATCTTAAAAACTTATCTCATTGTTATTTCTCTGGAGTATGACTTTTAAAATTATGAAGGAAATACCTATAATATAGAAAAGCATACATACTGGTTGGTAGGACCTATAAAGTAAATTCATTATGGCAAGTAGTACCAAGAGATTACTCCTGAAACTTCCTGACTGATCAAAGTATTGTAAATCAGAGTAATACTTTATTCAGGTAGCCTTAAAGATAAAAGGTATGTAGGAAAGAACATGTATAGTTAATATAAAAATAAGATGGATCACAGCAGATGAGAGTCAACTCTCACAAACCGAACATGTGGTTACTTCATGCTCAGCTATTGTGTAGATGTGTTAATCTTACAGGAACAGATCATCAGACTCTAGTGAATGATTATATTTCTAAATAATGTGTTCTTTTAATAGGCAGAATTAATATTATTAAAATGGCTATATTACCAAAAGCACTTTACAGATTTAATGCAATTCCCATCAAAATCCCAATGGCATTCCTTGCAGAAATAGAAAAAGCAATCATGAAATTCATCTGGAAAAATAATAGACCCAGAATAGCTAAAGTAATTCTAAGCAGGAAGAGTGAAACTGGTGGTATCGAGATACCAGATTTTTAACTATACTACAGAGCAATAGTAACAAAAACAGCATGGTACTGGCACCAAAACAGGCTGGTAGACCAATAGTACAGAATAGAGGACACAGAGACAAATCCACAAAATTACAACTACCTTATATTAGACAAAGGTGCTAAAAGCATGCAATGGAGAAAGGATAGCATGGTGCTGGGAGAACTGGAAATCCATATGCAACAAAATGAAATTGAATCCCTTTCTCTCACCATGCACAAAAGTCAACTCAAAATGGATCCAGGAGCTAGGAATCAAACCAGAGACTCTGTGTCTAATAGAAGAAAAAGTTGGCCCCAATCTTCATCACATGGGGGCAGGCCCCATATTCCTTAATAAGACACCTATAGCACAAGAGTTAAAACCAAGAATCAACAAATGGGACAAATTCAAACTAAAATTTTTTTCTCAGCAAGAGAAATAATATGTGAGGTGAATAGGGAGCCTACATCCTGGGAACAAATTTTTACCCCTCACACATCAGATAGAGCTCTAAACTCTAGAGTATACAAAGAACTCAAAAAGTTAAACAACAACAATAAAAAATAACCCAATCAACAAATGGGTCAAGGACCTGAACAGACACTTCTCAGAAGAGGATATACAATCAATCAACAAATACATGAAAAAATGCTCACCATCTCTAGCAGTCAGAGAAGTGCAAATTAAAACTACTCTAAGATACCATCTCACTCCAATAAGAATGGCAGCCATTATGAAGTCAAACAACAATAAGTGCTGGTGAGGATACAGGCGCGGGGGGGGGGAAGTTACACTCATACATTGCTGGTGGGACTGCAAATTGGTGCAGCCAATTTGGAAAGCAGTATGGAGATTCCTTGGAAAGGAACCACCATTTTGGTTCCACCATTTGACCCAGCTATTCCCCTTCTCAGACTATACCCAAAAGACCTAAAAAGAACATACTACAGAGACACAGCCACATCAATGTTTATAGTAGCACAATTCACAATAGCTAGACTGTGGAACCAACCTAGATGCCCTTCAATAGATGAATGGATAAAAAAATGTGGCATTTATACACAATGGAATATTACTCAGCACTAAAAAAATAACAAGATCATGGCATTTGCAGGGAAATGGATGGCATTAGAGCAGATTGTGCTAAGTGAAGTTAGCCAATCCTTAAAAAACAAATGCCGAATGTCTTCTCTGATATAAAGGGGGTGACTCAAATTGGGATAGGGAGGAAGAGCATGAGAAGAAGATTACCACTAAATAGGGAAGAGAGGTGGGATGGAAAAGGAGGGAGAAGGGAAGTTGCATGGAAGATGGAAGGAGATCCTCATCGTAATACAGAATACATGTATGATGTTGTGAGGAGAAAAAGAAAAAAAAAAGTGGGTCACATTAGATTGGATAGAGAGAAGTGATGGGAGGGGAGGTGAGGGGAAGGGGGGTTAGGGAGGGCAGCAGAATAAAATAGACATTATTATTGCTGTATGTAGAAAGGTGACCGCATGACCAATGTGATTCTGCAACCTGTACAATCAGAAAAATGAGAAATTATACCCCATTTGATTCAAATGTATGAATTGTCAAGATCATTGTACTGTCCTGTGTAGCTAATAAAAAAATAAAATAAAATGAAAAAAATGTGTTCTTTTAAATCCCTGTCAGGAAAGAAGATAAAAAGCAATTTTCATTTTTTTTGGTAAGAAAGCTACTCACATTCACTCTTTTCACAGGCTATGATAGTTTTTCTGCAAAGTATAACCTGAAGGGATCTAAATCTTTTTGACATTCTTCTATATTGATTACAACATGCTAGTTGGTTCTCATAAATAACATATGAGAAGTTCTTTGAATGACCTGACAAAACAAGTGTGTATCAGAGAGTATGATAAACATTAAAAGCGCTCCCTCTTTTCACTTCTAAATAATGCAATGATGGTATAGGTCAGTTGTAGATTCTGTAGTTAGTGTACAAGAGGCTCTGGGTTCATTCCCAAGCACAAAATATAATTATAATAATTTGAAATATTTAATAGAGTTCAATCCCCCAGAACTTCCTTTGCACTTAACTTAGGGGTTATTTTTATGTAGTTATATTAGCAACAGTTTTGGAAATCCCAATAAATATTTCCTTTTTGCTAAAATGGCATTGAAAGAGAAATCAGGTGGGAGAAAAAAATTTCCCTTATTTACTTCTATTTCCTTCGAAGCTACATTACACACTATTTTTTTGTTCTTTTTCACTGTTTATATCATACACTCCTGATTTGCTAAGTGTTGTGAGAAAGTATATAGAAGTATATATTCAAGAAAATTTATCCTTCAGGGAACCATAATTCTATATGGAAAGTGGAATTAGATTCTCTATGCATATTAATTGCACCTGAGGATATTTGCACCCCATTACTGGAAATTTCTGAAAAGTTTATCTTTTAGTTATTTTTGACAGTCTTTGGGCATTTTCATTAACCATTAGCAATTGTTTATGGTGTCCATCAGTGGATGGATGGATAAAGAAAATATGGTGTATATATACATTAAGGAGTTTTATTCAGTCATAAAGAAGAATGAAATTAAGTCATTTGCAGGAAAATGGATGGAACTTGAGAACATTATGTTAAGTGAAATAAGCCAAACTCTGAAAATCAAGGGTCATATGTTTTCTCACATATGTGAATGCTAGAGAAGAAAAAAGGAAAATAAAGAATGGAAGGGAGGCTAATCAGAGTAAGAAGAAAAGGATGAGGGAGAAGGAAGAGTGGAGAGAAAGAGGAACTACTGGAAAATGATATCGACCAAATTATATTGTTGTATTGTCTACATGTATAAATAAGTACCAATGAATCATGCTATTATGTATGATTATGATATATCATAAAAATATGAATAAAAGCTTTGTGATGGAGTTTTTTGGTCTTCTAAATATAAATAATATTGTTGGAAACAGAGATAATTTGAGCTCTTCTTTTCTTATTTGTATTCCTTTAATTTCTTTCTTTTGCTTAATTGTCCTGGCTAGAGTTTCATGGAAAATGTTGACTGAAGGTGGTGACATAGGGCATCCCTGTCTTATTCCAGTTTTATAGGGAATACTTTTCAGTTTTTCTCCATTTAGAATGATGTTGGCCTTGGGTTTGATGCATATAGCTTTTACAATATTGAAGTGTGTTCTTATTAATCTCAGACTTTCTATGTTTTGAACATGAATAGATGCTGTATTTTATCAAATGCTTTTTCTTCATCTACTGAGGAAATTTTGTGATTCTTGTCTTTAAGTCTATTTATGTGATGAATTATATTTATTGATTTCAGTATGTTCAACCAATCTTGCATCACTGGGATGAAACCCAGTGATGATCATGGTGCACTATCTTTTTAATTTTTTGTATGCAAGTTACCAGTATTAAGAATTTTTGCATCCAAATTCATCAAGGATATTAGTATGAAGTCTTTTTTCCTTGATGGGTCTTTGTCTGGTTTTGGTATCAGAGTGATATTCATAGAATGAATTTGGAAGGGTTCCTTTTTTATTTCATGGAATAATTTGAGGAGGATTGGTGTTAGTTCTTCTTTAAAGGTCTGGTAGACTTGGATGAGAATCCATTTGGTCCTGGGCTTTTATTTGTTGGAGGGCTTTTTGATGGCATCTTCAATTGCATTACTTTAAATAGATCTGTCTAAATTTCCTATGTCCTCCTGATTCAATTTGGGTAGGTCATAGTCATATGTCTCTAGGAATTTGTCTAACACCCATAAATCAATTGCATTTATATATACCAGTGATGAATCAGCTGAAAGAGAAATCAGGTAAACTATTCCAATTCACAATAGCCTCTAAAAGAAAAACAATCAATCTAATAAAAAGTGATGAAATATTTATTAAAAACTATAGAACAATAAAGAAATTGAAGAAGACCTTAAAAGATGGAAAGATCTCCCATGTTCTTGGATAGGCAGAATAAATATTGCCAAATGGCTATACTACCAAAAGTGTGATACAAATTTAATACATTTCCTATTAAAATTCCAGTGATGTTCTTTATAGAAATAGAAAAAAGCAGTCATGAAATTCATTTGGAAAAATAAGAGACCCAGAATAGCCAAAGCAATCCTTAGTGAGAAAAATGAAGCAGGAGGCAACACAATGCCAGATCTTAAATTATGCTATGGAACTATAGTAACAAAACAGTAGGGTATTGACATCAAAACAGGCATGAAGACCAATGGAAGAGAATAGAAGATGCAGAAAAACCCACATAAATACAGTTATCTCATACTAGACAAAGGTACCAAAAACATACATTGTAGAAAAGGTAGCTTTTTCAATAATTGTGCTGGGAAAACCGGAAATCCATAGGTAGTAGGTTTAAATTTAACCCCTATCTCTCATGCTGAACAAAACTGAACTTGAAGTGGATCAAAGAGCTAGGTATTAGACCAGAAATGCTGCTGTGCAGGGTTTACTAGAAAAAAAAGTAGGCCCAACTCTCCAACATGTTGGTTTAGAAACTGACTTCCTCAATAAGACTCTAAAGTGTAAGAAGTAAAATAAAAAATTAATAAATGGGATTGTATCAAATGGAAAAGTTTCTTCACAGTAAAGAAAAAAATCAAGAATGTGAAGAGAAAACCTACAGAATGGGAGAAAAATCTTTGCCAACCACACCTTAGATAAGGGATTAATTTTGAGGATACACAAGAAATTAAAAATCTTAACACTTAAAAAAAAACCCCAAATAAGCCAATCAATAAGTGGGCAAAGGAACTGAACAGACACTTCTCAAAAGAAGAAGTATGATTATTTAACAAATATATGTGAAAATGTTCAATATCATATCTAGCAGTTATAGAAATGCAATTTACAACCAGTTTGAGATTTCACTCCACTCCAATCAGAATTACAATTAAAAGGAATACAAGTAATAATAAATATTGGCGAGGATGTGGGGGAAAGAGTATACTCACATTGTTGGTAGTACTGCAGATTAGAGCAATGACTCTGTAAAGCAGTATGACAATTCCTCAAGAAACTAGGATTGGAACTACCATATAACCCAGTTATCCCACTCTTTGATATATATTCAAAGGAGTTAAAAATCAGCATACTACTGTGATGCAGTCATATCAATGTTCATAGCAGCACAATTTGTGATAGCTAAGCTATGGAACCAACCTATGTGACCTTACCAAATGAATGGATAAAGAAAGTATAGTATATATACACTATGGAATATGAATCAGCCATAAATAAGAATGACATTATGACATTTGTTGGTATGTGGATGAAACTGAAGGCTCATGATAAATAAAATAAGCCAATTCCCAAAACTCAAAGGTTGAATATTCTCTCTCCCCACAACAAGGGGAAGGAGGGGAAGAATAGAAGTTCATTGAATTAGATAAAGGAAAATGAAAGAAAAACAGGGTAGTAATAGGAATGATAGGGAATGAATCTGAGACAACTTTCCTATGTACATATATGAATATGCAACAGTGAAACTCCACATCATACACATCTACAAGTCAGTGATCCTAATTAGAATAGATATATTCCATGCTTGTATAAATAGATCAAAATAGATTCTACTTTCATATATAATTAAAAAGAACAAGTAAAAAAAATATAGAAAAAAGTGTGATGTTGTCTTTGAGTTTATCATATATAACCTTATGATGTTGAGGTCAATGGCTTCTATCCCCAGTTTCTTCTTCTTTTTTGTCAAAATGGGACCTGAGTTTTGCTGAGGGTTTTTTTTATCCATTGAAATGATCATGTGATTTTTTCTTAATTCTATTTACATAAATTACGTTATCAATTTGTGCATTTTGAATAATCTTTGCATAGATAGACCTGGAATTAAACCAAATTGATTATCATGTACAAGATTCTCAATGTATTTTTGATGCAGATTGTTATTTTTAAATATTTTTATTAGTTGTCCATGGATCTTTATTTTATTTACTTATTTATATGTGGTGCTAAGGATTGAATCCGGTGCCTCGAACATGCCAGACAAATGCTCTATCACTGAGCCACAACCCCAGCCCCTGATGTGGATTGTTAACATTTAATTATGGATTTTTGCATCTATGTTCATCAGGGAAACTGGTCTGTAGGTTTTTTTCCTTAGACATGTCCTTATCTGGATTTGGTATACAGGTGATACTGGCTTTATAACATGAATTTGGAAGTATTCCCCTTTCTGCTTTGTGTTTCCTAGAATAATTTAAGGAGCACTGACATTGTTTCATAATTTAGGTCTTTCTTTTTCTTTTGGTTATTTGGCTAAATATTTGTCAATCTTGTTTGTTTTTCCAAAGAACCAACTCTTTGTTATATTAGTCCTTTGAATTTTAAAATTCTCTATTTCATTAATTTCAGCTTTAATCCTATTTCTTTTCTTCTAGTGGTTTTAGAGTTGATTTGGTCATGCTAAAGGCCTTAAGGCCTTAAGAATGAGCATTAGGTTGTTTATTTGGGATTTTTTTAAATGGAGGCAATCAATGCTATAAAATTTCCTCTTAGAACTGCCTTCATTGTGTTCCAGAGATACTGATATGTTGCATATTTATTCTTGTCTTATTCTAGGAATTTAAAAAAATTTCCCATTATTTCTTTGATGTCTCATTTATTGTTCAGAAGTGATTGTTCAGTTTCCATGTGTTTATGTAGTTTCTATAGCTTTTATTGAGTTTGATATTTTTTGGTTCTCTATATTTGGCATTTTAATTATAAAGTGATGGAGAGGTTCTTTTCTGAGTATATTTGAGGTTCTGAATGTCTCCTGTGTCTTGAAATTCATCACAATCCCAAGGTTTAGAAAAATTTCTGCTATTATTTCACTGAAATAATATTTCAATGTCATTAGCCTGAGTCTCAGTTTCTTCTTTACTTCTTTTAATGTTGTCCCAGAGTTTTTGTATATTCAGATCATGGTTTCTTTCTTTATTTCTCTTTCTTTCTTTCCTTTTTTATTAATGCTGAATGTTCAAATTCATATACCTTATCTTTAAGGTCTGAAATACTGTATTCTCTGTGATCTAATCTATTGATGAAACTTCCAGCTGATTTTTAAATTTGATTTGTTTAGTCTTTCATTTCAAGGCTTTCTTTTAAGTTCTTTTTTGAAATCTTTCTTTATTTAAATGCTGTTTTAATCCTGTGTTTTGTCTATTTGTTCATTCATTAGATCTTCCTTTAGTTATTGATCATTTTCACAATGAGCTTTTGAATTCTTTGTTATTTCATCTATATCAGTATCTATGGATTCAGGAAATTTTGGAGGCATTTGGTTGGCCTATTTCCTCATTTTTTTCAGAAGTCCTAGATTTGCTGATTTTCTGAGATGGAGTCCTCTTCATTTTTTTTTAAAATGTAAGGGCCCTTTAGATATTAGTTATTTTTTTTATAATAAACTCTGGATGAGTGAATGTCTTAACTTCAACACATTTGATCACGTTAAGTTCAACCACCAGTATCACATTAAGAGAAGAGAGTAATAATGGTAATTTGAGAGCAAACCATATATGCTATAAATGTTAGTACTAATGACATGTGATGTAGAACTCTACAACTCTATTTACCAAGGAGAAAAGTGGGTGAGAAAAAAATAAAAATTAATTTTGTATTTACACAGTGACCTGGGAAGTCTGTCTCTCTTTTACTTTCCTGTCTAGTGTCTTTTTAAAATTTTTTTAATTTTTTATTTTTAAAAAATTTTTATTGTTGGTTGTTCAAAACATTACATAGTTCTTGACATATCATATTTCATACTTTGATTCAAGTGGGTTATGAACTCCCATTTTTACCCCGTATACAGATTGCAGAATCACATCAGTTACACATACACTGATTCACATATTGCCATACCAGTGTCTGTTGTATTCTGCTGCCTTTCTTATCCTCTACTATCCCCCCTTCCCTCCACTCCCCTCCCCTCTTCTCTCTCTACCCCATCTATAGTAATTCATTTCTCCCCCTTGTTTTGTTTTTCCCTTTCCCCTCACTTTTTCTTGTATGTAATTCTGTATAACCCTGAGGGTCTCCTTCCATTTCCATGCAATTACCCTTCCATTGATTGACATATTGCCTTTCTAGTGTCTGATGTATTCTGCTGTCTGTCCTATTGTCTACTATCCCCCCTCCCCTCCCCTCCCCTCCCCTTTTCTCTCTCTACCCCTTCTACTGTAAATCATGACTTCCATTTGTATTCTCTTGACTTACCCCTCCTTACCTCTTATATGACATTTTGTATAACCCTGAGGATCGCCTTCCATTTCCATGCAATTTCCCTTCTCACTCCCTTTCCCTCCCACCTCTCATCCCTGTTTACTGTAAATATTCTTCTCAAGTTCTTCGTCCCTACCCTGTCCTTGTTTACACCCCTTATATCAAAGGAGTCATTTGGTATTTGTTTTTTAAAGATTGACTAGCTTCACTTAGCATAATCTGCTCTAATGCCATCCATTTCCCTCCAAATTCTATAATTTTGTCATTTTTTAATGCAGAGTAATACTCCATAGTGTATAAATGCCACATTTTTTTTATCCATTCATCTATTGAAGGGCATCTAGGCTGGTTCCACAGTCTTGCTATCGTGAATTGAGCTGCTATGAACATCGATGTAGCAGTTTCCCTGTAGCATGCTCTTGTTAGGGCTTTAGGGAATAGACCGAGAAGGGGAATAGCTGGGTCAAATGGTGGTTCCATTCCCAGCTTTCCGAGAAATCTCCATACTGCTTTCCAAATTGGCTGCACCAATTTGCAGTCCCACCAGCAATGAACAAGAGTGCCCTTTTCCCCGCATCCTCTCCAGCACTTATTGTTGTTTGACTTCCTAATGGCTGCCAGTCTTACTGGAGTGAGATGGTATCTTAGGGTAGTTTTGATTTGCATTTCTCTGACTGCTAGCGATGGTGAGCATTTTTTCATGTACTTGTTGATTGATTGTATGTCCTCCTCTGAGAAGTGTCTGTTCAGGTCCTTGGCCCATTTATTGATTGGGTTATTTGTTATCTTATTGTCTAATTTTTTGAGTTCTTTGTATATTCTGGTTATTAGGGCTCTATCTGAAGTGTGTGGAGTAAAGATTTGTTCCCAGGATGTAGGCTCCCTATTTATCTCTCTTATTGTTTCTTTTGCTGAGAAAAAACTTTTTAGTTTGAGTAAGTCCCATTTGTTGATTCTATTTGTTAACTCTAGCGCTATGGGTGTCCTATTGAGGAATTTGGAGCCCGATCCCACAGCGTGTAGATCATAACCAACTTTTTCTTCTATCAGATGCCGTGTCTCTGATTTAATATCAAGCTCCTTGATCCATTTTGAGTTAACTTTTGTGCACGGCGAGAGATAGGGATTCAGATTCATTTTGGTGCAAATGGATTTCCAGTTTTCCCAGCACCATTTGTTGAAGATGCTATCCTTCCTCCATTGCATGCTTTTAGCCCCTTTATCAAAAATAAGATAGTTGTAGTTTTGTGGATTGGTTACTGTGTCCTCTATTCTGTACCATTGGTCCACCCGCCTGTTTTGGTACCAGTACCATGCTGTTTTTGTTACTATTGCTCTGTAGTATAGTTTGAAGTCTGGTATCGCTATACCGCCTGATTCACACTTCCTGCTTAGTATTGTTTTTGCTATTCTGGGTCTTTTATTATTCCATATGAATTTCATGATTCTTTTATCTATTTCTACAAGATATGCTGTTGGGATTTTGATTGGCATTGCATTGAACTTATAGAGAACTTTTGGTAATATCGCCATTTTGATGATGTTAGTTCTGCCTATCCATGAGCAGGGTATGTTTTTCCATCTTCTAAGGTCTTCTTCTATGTCTTTCTTTAGGGTTCTGTAATTTTCATTGTATAAATCTTTCACCTCTTTTGTTAGGTTGATTCCCAAGTATTTTATTTTTTGGGGGGATATTGTGAATGGAGTAGTTGTCCTCATTTCCGTTTCAGAGGATTTGTCGCTGATATACAGGAATGCCTTTGATTTATGCGTGTTGATCTTATATCCTGCCACTTTGCTGAATTCATTTATTAGCTCTAATAGCTTCTTTGTAGACCCTTTTGGGTCTGCTAGGTATAGAATCATATCATCTGCAAATAGTGATAATTTAAGTTCTTCTTTTCCTATTTTTATGCCTTTAATTTCTTTTGACTGTCTAATTGCTCTGGCCAGTGTTTCGAGGACTATGTTGAACAGAAGTGGTGAGAGAGGGCATCCCTGTCTTGTACCAGATCTTAGAGGGAATGCCTTCAATTTTTCTCCATTCAGAATGATGCTGGCCTGTGGCTTATCATAGATTGCTTTTACAATGTTGAGGTATGATCCTGTTATCCCTAATTTTTCTAGCGTTTTGAACATAAAGGGATGTTGTACTTTGTCGAATGCTTTTTCTGCATCTATTGAGATGATCATATGGTTCTTATTTTTAAGTCTATTGATGTGGTGAATAACATTTATTGATTTCCGTATATTAAACCAGCCTTGCATCCCAGGGATGAATCCTACTTGATCATGATGTATAATTTTTTTGATATGCATTTGAATCCGATTCGCCAGAATTTTATTGAGGATTTTTGCGTCAAGGTTCATTAGAGATATTGGTCTGTAGTTTTCCTTCTTTGATGTGTCTTTGTCTGGTTTCGGAATCAGGGTGATGTTGGCCTCGTAGAATGAATTTGGAAGTTCTCCCTCTTTTTCTATTTCCTGAAATAGCTTGAAAAGTATTGGTGTTAGTTCCTCTTTAAAGGTTTTGTAAAACTCTGCTGTATACCCATCCGGTCCTGGGCTTTTCTTAGTTGGTAGTCTTTTGATGGTTTCTTCTATTTCCTCTATTGTTATTGGTCTGTTTAGGTTGTCTATATCCTCCTGGCTCAATCTGGGCAGATCATAGGACTCAAGGAATTTATCTATGCCTTCACTATCTTCTATTTTATTGGAGTATAAGGATTCAAAGTAATTTCTGATTATCTTCTGTATTTCTGAAGTGTCTGTTGTGATATTGCCTTTTTCATCCCATATGCTAGTAATTTGGGTTCTCTCTCTTCTTCTCTTCGTTAGCATGGCTAAGGGTCTGTCAATTTTATTTATTTTTTCAAAGAACCAGCTTTTAGTTTTGTCAATTTTTTCAATTGTTTCTTTTGTTTCAATTTCATTAATTTCAGCTCTGATTTTAATTATTTCTTGCCTTCTACTTCTTTTGCTGTTGTTTTGCTCTTCTTTTTCTAGGATTTTGAGATGAAGTATGAGATCATTTATTTGTTGGTTTTTTCTTTTTTTGAGGAATGAACTCCAAGCAATGAATTTTCCTCTTAGAACTGCTTTCAATGTGTCCCATAGATTCCGATATGTTGTGTCTGTGTTTTCATTTAACTCTAGGAAGTTTTTAATTTCCTCCTTGATGTCTTCTAAAACCCATTGATCACTCAGCAACCTATTGTTCATTCTCCAGGTGATGCTTGCTTTTTCCTTTCTTCTTTTATCATTGATTTTCAGTTTCATTCCATTATGATCAGATAAGATGCATGGTATTATCTCTACCCCTTTGTATTGTCTAAGAGTTGCCCTGTGACATAGTATATGGTCTATTTTTGAGAAGGTTCCATGTGCTGCTGAGAAAAAAGTGTAGCTACTTGATGTTGGGTGGTATAGTCTATATATGTCAATTAAGTCTAGGTTGTTAATTGTGTTATTGAGTTCTATAGTTTCCTTATTTAACTTTTGTTTGGAAGATCTGTCCAGTGGTGAGAGAGGTGTGTTGAAGTCTCCCATGATTATTGTATGGTGGTCTTTTAGACTCTTGAACTTGAGAAGAGTTTGCTTGATGAACACAGCTGCACCATTATTTGGGGCATATATATTTATGATTGTTATGTCTTGTTGGTGTATGGTTCCCTTGAGCAGTATGAAGTGTCCTTCTATATCCCTTTTGATTAGTTTTGGCTTGAAATCTATTTTATTAGATATGAGTATGGACACTCCTGCTTGTTTCCGCGGTCCATATGAGTGATATGATTTTTCCCAACCTTTCACCTTCAGTCTATGTATATCTTTTCCTATCAAATGCGTCTCCTGTAGACAGCATATTGTTGGGTCTTGTTTTTTGATCCATTCTACTAGCCTGTGTCTCTTAATTGGTGAGTTTAAGCCATTAACATTTAGGGTTATTATTGAGATATGGTTTGTTCTTCTATCCATATTTGTTTATTGATGTTACTAAACCTGATTTGTTATCCTCTTTGACTACTTTCCCCCCTTTACTGTCCTACCTCCCATTGTTGGTTTTCAATGTTGTTTTCCATTTCCTCTTCCTGTAATGTTTTGCCAAGGATTTTTTGAAGAGATGGTTTTCTAGCTGCGAATTCTTTTAACTTTTGTTTATCGTGGAAGGTTTTAATTTCATCTTCTAATCTGAAGCTTAATTTCGCCGGATACACGATTCTTGGTTGGAGCCCATTTTCTTTCAGTGTTTGAAATATGTTATTCCAGGATCTTCTAGCTTTCAGAGTCTGTGTTGAGAGATCAGCTGTTATCCTGATTGGTTTACCCCTAAATGTAATCTGCTTTCTTTCTCTTGCAGCTTTTAAAATTCTCTCCTTATTCTGTATGTTGGACATCTTCATTATAATGTGTCTAGGTGTGGATCTCTTATGATTTTGCACATTCGGCGTCCTGTAGGCTTCTAGGATTTGGGATTCTGTCTCAATCTTCAATTCTGGGAAGTTTTCTCGTATTATTTCACTGAATAGACTGTTTATTCCTTTGGAATGGAGCTCTGTGCCTTCCTGTATCCCAATGACTCTTAAATTTGGTCTTTTGATATTGTCCCATAATTCTTGGATGTTCTGCTCATGGTTTCTTAGCAGACTTGCTGAGCTGTCTATGTTCTTTTCCAGTTGAAATACTTTGTCTTCATTGTCTGATGTTCTCTCTTCTAAGTGATCTACTCTGCTGGTAGTATTCTCAATTGAGTTTTTAAGTTGGTTTATTGTTTCCTGCATTTCTAGAATTTCAATTTGTTTGTTTTTTATTACTTCTATCTCCCTGTGAAATTGATCTTTTACTTCCTGGATTTGTTTGTCAATGTGATCTTTCATTGTCTGATTTTGCTGTCTCATGTCTTCCTTGAGACTCCAGATCATCTGAAGCATATATATCCTGAACTCTTTATCTGATATTCCATCTGTTGCAGCTATTACCTCTTCTAAAGTTGAGTTGACCTGCATTGCTTGTGGTCCTTTCTTTCCTTGTCTTTTCATACTGCTCGCGTTTCTTTCTGCTTGGTGCAACTGTTGTGTTTTGAAATTTACCCCCTATTTATTTATGTTGCTCTTGTATACTTGAAAAGTCTCCCTTGCAGGTGCGGGCGGCGGCTGTGCCCCTACTCCAATTGGGGTGACGTGTCTACCACGCTGGCGGCTCTCTGGGCCTGTTCCGGGAGTGGAAGGCGGCTCTGCTCTGTCCCTATTCCAATTGGGGTGTCGTGACTACAATGCTGGCAGGTCGCTGGGCCTGTTCCGGGCCTGGGCGGTGGGCTTGGCTGGCGGGATTCCACCTAATGGCAGTCCCTAACCTCCCTGCTTGCTAATTAATGGCTTCTCTGAGGCGCCACGCCTTCTGTAGCTGCGGGGCAGGCCGCGCGAATCAGTTGGCCTGGATCTCCGGGGTCCTGCTGCTGGCTGTTTTGATGTTGCAAGCTGTTGGAGAGTGGTGGTGTATTCTTCAGCTTTCCCGGATGGTGGCCGCTGACTGCCTGGATGCAGTGTCCGCTGTTTTGATGTTGCACTCTGAAGGAGAGTGGCGGTGTATCCTTCAGCTTTCCCGGATGGTGGCCGCTGACTGCCTCGGTGGAGTGTCCGCTGTGGGGGATGGGACTGTACCGCTTCCTTCCCCTTCTGAGATCCCGTGCTCGGCCCAAGGGTCCGTGTGGGCTTGGCTGGTGGGATTCCACCTAATGGCCTTCCCTAACCTCCCTGCTTGCCAATTAATGGCTTCACTGAGGCGCCACGCCTTCTGTAACCGCAGGGCAGGCCACTCGAATCAGTTGGCCTGGATCTCCGGGGCCCTGCTGCAGGCTGCTGGGATCCCTGGCACTCTATCACTTTGATTTTTCCTGCTTGCCCCTTCCCCAGCGCTGGCTAGCCAGGTTTCCTTTTGGCTGCTACTGGGAGGAGGGGTTGGAGGTCAGGTGTCTCTGGTTTCCCCCTAGTCTGTATGGAGGCTCAGCTTGATGCTCCCTCTCCCGGCAAGCCTAGGAGAGATTTTATGCGAATTCCCGCTGTCTGGGGGGTGAGCTGAATGACACCGACCTGTTTTGATGTCGCACTCTGAAGGAGAGTGGCGGTGTATCCTTCAGCTTTCCCGGATGGTGGCCGCTGACTGCCTCGGCGGAGTTTCCGCTGTTTTGATGTCGCACTCTGAAGGAGAGTGGCGGTGTATCCTTCAGCTTTCCCGGATTGTGGCCGCTGACTGCCTCGGCGGAGTGTCCGCTGTGGGGGATGGGACTGTACCGCTTCCTTCCCCTTCTGAGAACCCGTGCTCGGCCCAAGGGTCCGTGTGGGCTTGGCTGGTGGGATTCCACCTAGTGGCCTTCCCTAACCTCCCTGCTTGCCAATTAATGGCTTCACTGAGGCGCCCGGATCTTTTTTTTTTTTGATCCATTCTACTAGCCTGTATCTCTTAATTGGTGAGTTTAAGCCATTAACATTTAGGGTTATTATGGAGATATAGATTGTTCTTCCAGCCATATTTGTTTATTTATGTTACTTAACATGGTTTGTTTTCCTCTTTGATTATTTTTTCCCTTTACTGTACTACCTCCCACTGTTGGTTTTCATTGCTGTTTTCCATTTCCTCTTCCTGTAATGTTTTGCCGAGGATGTTTTGAAGAGATGGTTTTCTAGCTGCAAATTCTTTTAACTTTTGTTTATCATGAAAGGTTTTAATTTCATCTTCCATTCTGAAGCTTAATTTTGCTGGATACACAATCCTTGGTTGGAACCCGTTTTCTTTCAGCATTTGAAATATGTTGTTCCAGGATCTTTTAGCTTTCAGAGTCTGTGTTGAATGATCAGCTGTTATCCTGATTGGTTTACCCCTAAATGTAATCTCCTTCCTTTCTCTTGAAGATTTTAAAATTCTCTCTTTATTCTCTATGTTGGGCATCTTCATTATAATGTGTCTAGGTGTGGATCTCTTATGATTTTGCACATTCAGCTTCCTGTAGGCTTCTAGGATTTGGGATTCTGTCTCATTCTTCAAGTCTGGGAAGTTTTCTCATATTATTTCTTTTAACAGATTGCTCATTCCTTTGGTTTGGACCTCTATACCTTCCTGTATCCCAATGACTCTTAAGTTTGCTCTCTTTTTGTTATCCCAAATTTCTTGGATGTTTTGCTCATGGTTTCTTAAAGTCTCGCTGAGCTGTCTATGTTCTTTTCAAGTTGAAATACTTTGTCTTCATTGTCTGATGTTCCATCTTCTAAGTTTGAGTTTTTAAGTTGGTTTATTGCTTTCTGCATTTCTAGGATTTCTGTTTGTTTGTTTTTTATAACCTCTATCTCCCTATATATTTGATCTTTTGCTTCTTGGATTTGTTTATGGAATTCATTGTCGAAGTGATCTTTCATTGTCTGATTTTGCTGTCTATTGTCTTCCTTGTGACTCCAGATCATCTGAAGCATGTAAATCCTCAATTCTTTATCTGACATTCCATCTGCTGCAGCTATTACCTCTTCTAAAGTTGAGTTGACCTGCATTGCTTGTGGTCCTTTCTTTCCTTGTCTTTTCATACTGCTTGTGTTTCTTTCTGCTTGATGAAGCTGTTGTGTTATTGAATCTTCCCCCTATATATTTATATTGCTCTTGTATAGTTGCAAAGTATCCCTTGCAGGTGCGGGCGGCGTCTGTGCTCCTCCTCCAGTTGGGGTGATCTGTCTATCACGCCGGCAGGCCGCTGGGCCTGTTCTCCAGGTTGCAGGTCTGCCTACCTTGCTGGCGCAGGTGGCGGCTGTGCCCCTCCTCCAATTGGGGTGATCTTTCAACTAGGCCCGCGTGCCGCTGGGCCTCTTCTCTGGGACGAGCGGTCTGCCTACCTTGTGGGCCGCAGCTGGGCCCTTCCTCCAATTGGGGATGCAGGTGCGGGCGGCGGCTCTGCTCTGCCCATCCTCCAATTGAGGTGATGTATCTACCATGCTGGCGGGCCGCTGGGCCTGCTCTGCCGGTTGGTCACAAGTCTGCCCACCTTGCAAGCATGGGAGGCGGCTCTGCTCCGCTCCTCCTCCAATTGGGGCAATGTGTCTACCACGCTGGCGGGCCGCTGGGCCTGCCCCACTGGTCGGTCGCAGGTCTCCTGTCTAGTGTCTTAAAGGTCATCAAAATCATCCCCTGTAAATCCAGGTAGACTGAGCTGAGACCCAAAATATATTGAACATTTCTATTTCCTTTTCTGGGTGTTGAATCTCTTTGAAAACATACTGGGTCCTTTAAAATTAACCATCAAAGGAAGATAAAAACATAATTCTAAACTATCTCGGATGTTGTTTTGGTTCTATCATTCATAATCCCATCATGTTCTTATTCTACCTCTTTCTGCATTATCTTCCTGTTGATGTCATGTGCTTGGAGGTCTTGGTCTGGACTAGTAGATACATGATGCTTTTTCTCAACAGGAACAAGAAAAAACAGTAAAATATATTTACAGCTCTAGACAATTCTCCAATCTCTCCCTATGGCAGAGTCTATGCAGAATAGTCTGATCTTTGTTTGTCCTTTTTTTTCACATTTTATTCAATATCCTCAATATACATGTATATGCTTAATAATACACATTCATGACTGTTTAATGTAAGTATATTTATGGGCGCATGTCTTCTAATTTTTAATCCTTTTATGCTTATTAGCAGTCATTTTCACATTTTCCCTTGTCTTATGTGAGAGAAATGAAATAGTCCACAAATTGCTCAAATGATTTAATATCTTGACTTCTCTTCAAGAAATTCCTTAAATTATGCATATACATATAATATGTGTATGTGTGTCTGTGTACACACACACACACACACACACACATATCTCAAGCATTAAATATGCAAATTCACATATATCAAGCATTAAATATGCAAACACTCATGCTTCAAGCAGTAGTGTACAAACAAAAAGCATTCACCATTGTAGAACTTTAGATCTTAAGTAAGGCCTAAAGGTAAAGGGAACAACATGTTTTGAGGCCAAAAAGTAACTTGTAAATTGTGCGCTCTGTCAAATATAAGTTGTACTTAGGCAATTTTTACCATGCTTTCAATCCATTTGGCCTAACTGACATTTATAAACTGCTTCACCCAACAATACCAATATACATTCTTTCCAAGGACACATGGAACATTTGCCAAAATGGGTCATATTCTGGTACACAAAACATTCTTAAATTTAAAACATATTAAAATAATACAAAACACATTTTCTGAACAGACTTAAACTGATCAAAACTAAATTTAAATTAAAAATCTGTACACAAACTATATCTGCAAAGTCCCCCAAATGTTTATTTTTATGATAACAAAATAACACAGTTTAATGAAGAACTAAAATCATTACATGTTGAAGAATAAATTTAAAAAGAAATTAGAGATTATTTAAAATGAATGAAAATGATTAGTAGGCTGAAAAATGCCCAGCAAAATATTCATCCTAATCCCTAGAGTTTAAGGATTTTAGCAAATAGGGTTAAGTATCTTGAGCCAAGGCAATTATTCTGGACTGTTCAGGTGGGCCCTTATTAATTCCTTAGGGCCACTATAAAAATACTATAGCTGGGTGTTTTAAACAATAGAAATTCATTGTTTAACAGTTCTGAAGTCTAGAAGCCTGAAACCAATATGACAGCAGGGCTGTGTTCCCCCTAAGACAATATGGGACAATAAGTATGGGACAATTCATACTTATCTCTTCTAAATTCTGATGTTTTCTGGCAATCCTTGGTATCCTATGGCTTGAGTTTGCATTATTGCAAGCCCTATCTCTGGAATCACATCACCTTCTTCTTCCTGTGTGTCTCTGTCTGTTTTCTCTTTCCCAAGTCATATTGGATTAGAAATGACTTTAATCTATTATGACTTCATCTTAAATTGACCATATTTGCAGAGATCATATTTTAAAAAAGGTCAGAATCATAGGTTCTGAGAATTAGAACTTCAACATATCTTTTCAGAGGATACAATTCAACCCATAACAATGCTACATGCCATACAAGAATCATTATAAGAAAGAGAGGGAGATTATACACAGAGGAAAAGATGATTTAAAGATGGATGCAAAGATTGGAGGATTGGAATTTAGAAGCCAAGGAGCATCATCAGCCACCAGAAATTAGAAGGAACAGATTCTTCTTCTAGAATTTCTGAAGGGAATGCAGTCCTGCCAATAGCTTGGGCTTTGCTCTAGCAAAACTGATTCTGAATTTCTGGCCTTTAGAACTATAAGAAAATAAATTTTTTTAAAGGGGGGAGAGAGAGAGAGAGAGAGAGAGAGAGAAGAGAGAATTTTGATTTTTATTTTTTAGTTTTCGGCAGACACAACATCTTTGTTGGTATGTGGTGCTGAGGATCGAACCTGGGTCGCACGCATGCCAGGCAAGCGTGCTACTGCTTGAGCCACATCCCCAGCCCAGAAAATAAATTTCTATTGTTTTAGCCCACTAAATTAGTAGTAATTTTTTACTACTGATGTTTATGGTGATGTTCATGCTGTTCCTGTTCACAATAGCCAAACAATGGAAACAACATAAAGTCTATCATAGGACAAACACACAAACTATAGAGTATACTATACAAAAAATCATTATTCTGCTATAAAGATGAAGCACTGATAGATGCTATAATGTGGATAAACCTAAAAAACATCATAAGCAAATGTAGCCAGACACAAAAGTTCATATACTGTATGATTCTATTTATATGAAATAGACAAATCTATCTGGATAGAAATATGATTGTTGGTTACAAGTGCTGGGGAGAAGATGGAATGGGTATTGGGCTTTATTTTGGGGTGATAAAAAATTTCAAAGACTATCCTTTCAGGCAATTCTAGGTTCTCAGTACAGTTGGGCAGAAAATACAGAGTTCCTATATACCTTTTGCCTCCACAAACTCATAGGTTCCCAACTATCAACATCCAGAACCATTGTGGTATGCTTGTTGCCATTGATTAAACCATATTGACATGTCATTTTCACCTAAAGTCCATAGTTTACATTAGTGTTCACTTTTGACATATATTCTATTGGTTTGACAAATGTATGATGACATATAACCACCATTATAGTATCATGCAGAATAGCTTCATCATCCTAAAAATGCCTAATTCTAGCCAGGTGTGGTGGTCTGCATCTGTAATCCCAGCAATTTAGGAAGTTAAGGATGGAGCTAAGAATGACAAGTTCAAGGATATCATGGGCAACTTGTTGAGTCCCTATCTAAAAAAAAGATGTAACTTAGATGTAAAAAGTGATGTAACTTAGAGTTTGCCTAGTGTGTGAGGGCTCGTGTTCAATCTAAGCTGGAAAAAAAAGCCCTGTTCTATTTTTTACCTCCTCTTGCTCCAAACAACTGGGGCAACTACCAACATTTTCCTGTCTATAGAGTTTTGTCTTTACTAGAATGCCCTATAGTTTGAAACATATAGTAAGTAGCCTTTTAAGATTGGTTTCTTTCACTTAGTTAAGATGCATTTAAGGGCTTGTAGCTCAGTGGTAGAGCACTTGCCTAGCACATGTGAGGCAGTGGGTTCAATCCTCAGTAACACATAAAAATAAATAAATAAAATAAAGGTATTGTGTCCACCTACAACTTAAAAAAACTTAAAAAAAGATGAATTTAGGTTTTCTTTTGCTCATTTATTTTTAACACTGAGTAACAATCTATTTCTGGATGTACCACAGTTTATCCATTCACCTATTGAAGAATATTTTGGTTTCTTCAGAGTTTTGGCAATAATGAATAAAGCTGCTATAAGCATCCTATATATGTTTTTGTGTGGTTATATGTTTTCAACTCATTTGGGTTAATATCTTAAGCATGATTGCTAGATCATATGGTAATCCTATATTTGGCGGTGTAAGAAACTGCAAAACTCTCTTTCAAAGTGGCTATGCCATGAATGAGAGTTCTATTGCTTCACATCCTTGCCCTCATTAGGTGTTGTCAATTTTTTTTTGGTTTAAGCCATTCTAATAGGTTTGAAGTAGTATGTATATCCAATGTGGGATTTGTCAATCTGAGTACAATTGTGCCTTCAGAATTGGGGAAATAACCATTGGATGTCTTCAGAGACCCACTGGACCCACTGTGAGAAGGACTGAGTTAAAAACTAGTGATTGTCTAGTGGTGGACCATACTTTGTGTATCCTGGAATTAGTTTCAGTTCAAAGTCAGTGTCCCTTGGTGTGAACAGTCACTCTGGTAATGGTTCTTGGTCCTGTTGGGAAAGGCTGGGAGGAAGATTAAGAGAATAAATATTGGCAGTGTAATGAGGTCTTTCCTCAAAGGGACAAGGTCTCACTTTTATCAAAGGAGCTTTAAATCTGTAAATTTACTCAAGTCTAATGTGGTTGAAGGACCATAACTCTCTGTTTTAGTGATTCAAGTGACTTGATTAGAGGGCTATGGTGAGAGGTAGATGGGTGTAGAAATGTGGGATATTTGTGATGATGTAAACATGATATATTTTGACTGTATCAATTATAATATCTTGGGTTGTGATATTAGAGTTCAGTTTTGCAAGATGTTGCAATTAGGAGAAATTAGGCAAAGGATACATGAGACCTTCTGTATAGTTTCTTTTTTTTTCCTTCATGGTAAAACCTGCTTTATTGTTGGCAGTTAGTACAAGTCAATAAATATTGATCCCCAAAGAAGATCTCAGTTATTTTTCTGATTACTTGTCCATAGAGAGCTGAATTAAACTAAACCAATGATTGCTGAGATGACTGTAGTCAATTCTACTTCTTGGGAAATGAAGCTACAGCCAACTGATATGACATATGCTGTTCCACCAACTGTTAAGACTCATGATAGCTCTATATAGCAGGGCATCAGCTACCCCATCCTTTAGATGCACTGAAGTTCCATTATCCTCCTGAAACAGCTTTTGTTTCTCTGGAAATTTATTTTCAAAGTGCCTGTGTGAAACCATGCTGATGGTCCTTTGGGCAATCTGAGGAAACCCCAGCAGATTTTGCAGCATCTTGTCTCAACAACTGCAACATCTAAACACCAAGAATGAAAATCACAACATCCCCCTTTGTATTGTTTTTTATAATTGCATATGAATGTACAGTTATCTCAAAGTAAGTGTTTAATTAAAAGAAAGAAAAATGGAAAAGAACTCAATTAAAAATACTTGAACAAGTACTTTACAACTGAAGATAAAGGAATGGGGCTGGGGTGTAGCTCAGTAGTAGAGCACATGCCTAGCATGTGTTGAGACTCTAGGTTTGGTCCTCAGCACTGCAAAAGAAAAGCAACAACAAGTGCTGGCGAGGATGCGGGGAAAAAGGTACACTCATACATTGCTGGTGTGACTGCAAATTGGTGCAGTATGGAGATCCCTTGGAAAGCTGGGAATGGGACCACCATTTGACCCAGCTATTCCCCTTCTTGGACTATACCCAAAAGACCTAAAAAGAGCATACTACAGGGACACAGCCACTAATGTTTATAGCAGCACAATTCACAATAGCTAGACTGTGGAACCAATCTAGATACCCTTCAATAGGTGAATGGATAAAAAAATGTAGCATTTATACACAATGGAATATTACTCAGCACTAAAAAATAACAAGATCATGGCATTTGCAGGGAAATGGATGGCATTAGAGCAGATTATGCTAAGTGAAGTTAGCCAATCTCCCCAAAACAAATGCCGAATGTCTTCTCTGATATAAAGGGGGTGACTCAAAATGGGATAGGGAGGAAGAGCATGAGAAGAAGATTATCACTAAATAGGGAAGAGAGGTGGGGGGGGAGGGAGGGAGAAGGGGAATTGCACGGAAGATGGAAGGAGACCCACATCGTTATACAGAATACATGTATGATGATGTGAGGGGGAAAAAAAGAAGTGAGTCACATTAGATTGGGTAGGGAGAAGTCTTGGGAAGGGAGGGGAGGGGAAGGGGGGATAGGAAGTGCAGAAGAATAAAATAGACACTAGTTTTGCTGTATGTATGATTGTATGACCAATGTGATTCTGAAACCTGTACACTCAGAAAAATGAGAAATTATACCCCATTTGATTGAAATGTATGATATGTCAAGATCATTGTACTGTCATGTGTAACTAATAAAAAAAAGAAAGAGGTTAGCAGGAAGGTAAAGAAATTAAAATAATCTATTAAAATCAGCTCAAGTCATCAGGAAAATAGACATGAAAACAACAAACCACAGTGATATATCTCTACACAATACTACAATGGTTAAAAATATTATGAATTAGTGAGATTAAATCTTAATGTACTTTTTATTTGAATTTCCCTGATTGCCAGAGATGTTGAACATTTTTCCGTGTATTTGTTAATCATCTGTATTTCTTCTCTTGAGAAGTATTTATTTAGTTTTCTTTTGCCCATTTGTTAATTGGGTTATTTGTGTTTTATTTTTTTGGGGGGGGAGTTAATTTTTTTGAGTTCTTTGTATATTCTGGACTATCTCACTCCAGTCAGAATAGCAATTATCAAGAATACAAATAACAATAACTGTTGTGAGGGTGTGGGGAAAAAGGTACACTCACACATTGTTGGTGGGACTGAAAATCAGTGTAACCATTCTGGAAAGCAGAATGGAGATTACTCAAAAAACTAGGAATGGAACCACAATATGACTGAGCTATCCCACTCCTCATTATATATCCAAAAGATTTAAAACTAATGCAGCTTCTTTTAAAAAAATATTTAGTTGTCAATGGACCTTTATTTTATTTATTTGTAAGCAATGCTGAGAATTGAATGCAATGCTTCACACATGCTAGGCAAGCACTCTACCACTGAGCAACAACCCTAGCCCAGAACTCAGTATCTTCTAAGACATCTCAGTATAGCTATTTCATTGTAATTTGTAGGTATTCTGACTGTGGGGATTTATAGGGAAGTGTTCCTCTGGTGAGCAAAACTCCCAGGGGGTAACAGGCACTCTCCCAGGTTACTCTCCCAGCCTTTCCCAACAGGACCAACTTGGAATGCCCAGAAATTTCTCCTTGAAGGTATTAAGATAACTATGAGGGTGCACTATCTAGTTTCCATGGTGATGTCCTTGAAGAAAATGACTCTGTGTTTATATTAGCCTGGACTTATCTCAGTTATCTAGCACTTGTGACTAAAGGAATACTAAATCATAACGTAGTCATGGTAATGATGAGCTATGTAACATTTGAGAAATGTGTGTGTGTTTGTGTGTCTCCTTTGTTCACTTCTTTACAGTAATTTATAGTTTACCGTGTCTTTTCTAAAACAACTAAGAAGGATTATAGATGTTGTTATTTACCCTTGAAGCAGATTACCTAGAATTAAGATCTTTTACCAGGAAGTGAGAGAAAAAAGTTCCCTGATTCTTCACTCCTTTAGAAGGCAGCTTGCATGAAAGAGGAGCCCCAGCCTCCACCTCTTCCAATGGGATTTGCTGTTGCTGTGTGATAACCAGAATATCTCTCATCCTAGCTTTTACCCTGAGGTAAAAGCTAGGATGAGAGTGGCTAGTCTTCCATATGTGCTTCTGTCTTCCAGACATCTTTCTTCCTATGGTCTACAAAGGGGCAGGCCTAGAAGAGACAAAGGTGAGTGAGCTTTGCTTTATTTGCTTCCAAGAACAAAAAAACAAA
This sequence comes from Urocitellus parryii, assembly GCF_045843805.1. Taxonomy (NCBI): domain Eukaryota; kingdom Metazoa; phylum Chordata; class Mammalia; order Rodentia; family Sciuridae; genus Urocitellus; species Urocitellus parryii. The sequence goes on along the minus strand of NC_135532.1, from coordinate 91,264,420 downwards.
AAAAACAAAAAAAAAAAAAAAAGGAGAGAGCCAGTTTCCCTGACAGTCCCAGCTCTTTCTTCTGCAGAGTGGGGGGATAGAGCAGATTTGCATAAGAATAATACAATCATAAAAGTTGGGTCATCAAGAAGGCATCTGATAAAGCATTAATCTCCAGGGTGTACAAAGAACTTAAAAAACTTTCCACCAAAAAGCCCAAATAATCCAATCAATAAATGGGCAAAGGAACTGAACAGGCACTTCACAGAAGAAGAAATATGATTGGTCAAAAAATATATGAAAAAAGTTTCAACATCTGTAATAATTAGAGAAATGCAAATTAAAATTACACTGAGATTCTATCTCACTCCAGTCAGAATGGCAATTATCAAGAATAGAAGTAACATAAATGTTGGTGAGAATGTGGGGGGGAAAGTTTACTCATACAATTCTGGTGAGATTGCAATTTGTTTTTTTTTTTTTTTGGTGCAAACTACTCTGGAAAGCAGTACAGAGATTCCTCAGAAAACTTGGAATGGAACCACAATTTGACCTAGTTATCCCACTCCTCAGTTTATACCCAAAGGACTTAACATCAGCATACTGTAGTGATGCAGCCACATCAATGTTTATTTATAGCAGCTCAATTCACAATAGACAAGCTACGAAACCAACCTAGGTGCCTTTTACAGATGAATTAATAAAGAAAATGTGGTATATATACACCATAAAGAAGAATAAAATTATGTAATTTACCAGTAAATGGATGAAACTGGAGATTATCATGCTAAGTGAAATAAGCCAATCCCCCAAACCCAAAGGCCAAAAGTCTCTCTGATATGTGGTTGCTAACCCACAACAAGGAGGTGAGGGAGGAGAAGAACAGAAGTTCATTGGATTAGATAAAGGGGAATGAAGAGATGGGATGATGAAATAGGAATAGAAAGACAGTAGAATTAATCAGATGTAACTTTACACAACCAGTGTGACTCCACATCATGTACAACCACAAGAATGGGATCCTAATTGGAATGGGTTGTACTCTATGTATGCATTAAATGTCAAAATGCATTCTATTATCATGTATATCTAAAAATATCAAATTAAAAATAAAGGCCTCTGGAGCATATTTGAAGTCCCTGAACCCTCTTTTTATGGATCACTCCAATCAGCTCATAAAATTCTCTGAGACAGAAGACAGAAGTATTTTGCACTATTAAATGGTTGAGGAGGTGATGGCTTAAATTTGGGTCAATCTCATGTTACAGTGGACATTCTTTTCACAGTGATATTCCAAGACATACATCATGCATCCTTTGCACCAATGCCACATGATGCATTCTGTCAGCATCTGTCTACATCCTAAATCTTCTTTGATAAGTTTGAGCCTGCTGCCATCTAAGTGACTATGACCACATGTAAGTCATTCAGTAATATTCATAAGAAATTTCAATCTTGAAAAGACAATTTAATATTTTGTTCCCTGTAACCTAACTGTCACATTTTGTGGTTAGCAGGACAAGGATTTTCATCTCAGTAAGGAGTTTATAGGGGACTAGAAAGTGCAGATTATATATTACATTAAACTTTTATACATATTATTGGTATAAATACCAGGGTCAAATACAGGATTATGAAAACTTTTTCAAATTCCTTGGTTAGTATTCTTTATTCCATCCCTCTCCTCTGCTACCAGTGACCTTCTAGACTCCAGTATTTGCTCCTCCATTTCTTCCATCCATCCCTGTGCTCCCCAAAGGTACATATGATCCTATTCAGACAATGAAGACACAGAAAACCTCTATGGTGAGAGTGCTCTGCCAGGAACAAGCATCAAGTGTAGAGAACTTGATAGCAAGTAGCCACCACATTCAGATCATGTGACCGTAGATGAGAAGCATCCTCATGCCCTTAGCAGGCCTGTGAAAGAGGAGAAGAAAAAATCTGGATGAAGAATCTTCCCAGCTAATGGTTTATTGGTCTTTGAATGAATAATATTCTGCAAAACAACTTTGTTTTGCTTTTAACCTGGCATGTGGTTTAATTTTTGGACCTATTGCATGTCAGAAGTTTTGGGTAACACTCATGTGAATGCCTGATTTTTTTTTTTTTTTTTTTTGGTACTGGGGATTGAACTCAGGGCCCTTTTACAAGCTATATTCCCAGTCCTTTTTAGTTTTGTTTTGAGACAGGATCTCATTGAGTTGATGAGGCTGGCCTTGAACTTGTGATCCTCCTGTATGAGTTGCTGAGATTACAGGCAAGAAACACCATGCCAGGCTAAAGTGCCCAATTCTAAGATCCAAAGGGAATAGTAAGGCACAGGAATTTGCAGCAAGGAAATTATTTGAAGAGGTAAATTTCCTGACATCTGCTTCTTCATTTAAGAAGAAAATCCACATCCTTATCTAAGATTTAGAGGTTAACTCCAATATCTTAAGAGAAAAAGGCAAAGACACAAGAGTAGATCAAATTTATTTCTTTCTCCCCTTCTGCTTTTTGGCTTCTTCTCAATAGAAGGAATAATAATCTCCATCAGGATAAATGATATTTGGCAGGGCAAGATTGGGATTTTTTTTTGTATTCTTGCTTATACAAATACTGAAAATGACACTAGAAACTGTGTCCAGTGTCTGACTGGCACAGACATCTGGCAATTAGAATGCACAGTTTGGGGGATCCACAGTATCACAGACTCAGAGGACACTAGAAACAGGAAACCAAGAGATGTCTAAGAGATGACATTCAAAGAAATCACTTTTACTATAAAAAATGAATATATTTTTTCAGTTATCCTGGGGATTACAAGTAAAATTTTAATTTTTATCAATCTAATTTGGATTAATACCAACTTAATTACAAAAGAATTCAAACATAAGTGATTTTCTCCACCTTTCTTTGAGCTGTTATTGTCACCTAAATTATACCTTTATACAGTGTATGGTTGATGAGCACAGATTTATAATTATAGCTTTATTCAGTTATCTTTTAAATCAGAAGAAAAAGATTTATAAACAAAAGTTTATTTATATTGTATTTTATATTTTCTTATGTAGTTACCTCTACTGGTTCTTTATTTATTGATATGGATTCAAGTTTCTGTCTAGAGTCTTTTCATTTCAGTTTAGAAGATTCCCTTTAGTATTTTATAGGTCAGCTAGCAACGAATTCTAATTGTGTCTTATATTGTCTTGATTTTGCCTTTATTTGTCTATTTTTTTGCACTGACTCCTTTCCCTTTATTATGTTTTATAGCATCTCAGATTTTGAATACAGAGGTTTCATACTTAGGAAAGGATATTATGAAGTTGGGTGTAGTGGCATGTGCCTGTAGTTCCAGCTACTCTGTAGACTGAGGCAGGAGGGTCACTGATCCCAGACTTGACCCAGAAACTTAAAAGCAACCTTAACAATATAGAGAAATCCCAGCTTAAAAACAAACAAAAAGTTCAGAGAATGATTAGAAAAGATTTGTTTTTAAAAAGTGTTTTTATTAGTGCATTATTCTAGTTATATTTAATATCAAGCTTCATTTTGACATACATGCATGGAATATAATTTGCTCCATTTCATTTACTAGTACTTCCTTTATCCCTCCTTTCCTTCCTTCCCCTGTTCTCTACTGGTCTTACTTCTATTTATTTATTTATTTTTTTAAATTAGTGCTTTATAGATATACAGAAAGGTGAAATTCACAAGATTTGCTTTAAAAAGTTATATGAAAGTTTATTCTGTCATGTATTATTCTTCATCTCTGAATAGTTCTTGTGAGACCAAGAGAATAAAATCTTCAGGAGCTGTAGGATGGATAAATCTCTTAAAATTGTATAGGAAGGATTGTTATGGTGTAAACTAATCAATAAAATCAGTAAGAGTGTAAGTTATAGGTTATATTTGTGAACAATTGTATTAGCTTGATCATCTAGACATAAGGCTTATAGATATCAGTAGTAAAATGATGAGTAAATGAGATAACTGCCAAGCATCAAATAAGTTAGTAGTACTGGGATACTAGGAATGGAGTCATTGTGGCTATATGAACAAAAAGTGTGGCTGTAGAGACTCCATCTTAGTTTCACTGTTACTGCTCCTTTAAAGAGGGAACTTCTGAGAAACAGAAGCAAAAGCTGTCTTCTTATAAAAAAATTGTTCTGTATTTTGTATCTCACAGAATGTACCCAGTTCAGGATATGGTGGTGATTGTGGAGAGCTACTTCTTGGGTTTGAGTACAGTTATAGGTCTACAGGACTCTGAAATAGATTATTGCCCCCACTCAGCTGAAACTCAGGATAAAGTTTTCTAACACTTGTTTAGACCCAAGATGCAGTTAACTAAGTTGTAAGCTAATTGCTTTTTTTTTTTTTTTTTTTTTTTTAGCGTTTGTAACTTGCTTGCTTGCATGATGTTGAGAAAAACCCCTGAGTTGTGATTTTTGTCCTTAAATTTCCAAGACACAGGTTAGGAAATTTCTGTTCTCCCACAGAGCATCAGTCTCTACAGGTGGGTGACAGTCCATGGCCAGGCAAATAATGCTCTCTTTTGTTTGAATTTGGACTTGTTTAAAGTGTTTTCTGAGGCAGCGCCCCATGACAGGACTGGAGATGTAATTCGATGTTAAAGCACATAGTGGGCTGGGTCCTAGTGGGCCCTGGGTTCATTCTTAGCCCTGCAAAATACAACAACAAAAAAGTTTGTATATGATTTCAATATGGATAATGAAGCCTAATCAGCCCAGGCCAAGGTTCACTTTAGTAGAGGAGTTGATGAGAAAAATTAAATTAAGGAAGGGTAAACCTAAATTCTCAAAACATAAGCAAAAAACAAAACAAAACCAAACAACAACAACAAAAACCAAAAATCTGTCTACATCATAGAATACCTCCTTAACAAAAAGTAATGGTTCAATAAATGTACTCAGCAGCATGATATTTTCTTTATTATATTTCTCAGCTGTGACTCATAAATTGTGTGGGCTCTCTCTTGTCCAGTGAGGAGGTCCACGGAATAGGGTAGAGGAGAGTGTGGCTACAGAGTCACTATTCAAGATCTCTGGAGACCAAGCAGGAAGGAGGTTTGATTTTATTGTGCAGTTACCATGTATATATACTCAGTCAGTAGCTAAGCAGGTTATAGACAGCCACCAATACAATTTCTAACCAACCATCCTTGCAGCGACCAATCAAGGAGTGGGTTGTGGAGCAAGTACAGGGACTGCAGCATGTGGCCTCATACCCAGGCTATGCGGTTTGCCACTCACGTGCCTAGCATGAGGGGAGTGGTTTGCCACTCAGACGCCCTTAACATATGCCACAAATGTAGTACTCCATGCACTTGTCCCCACAATAATTTGGAGATAATCTTTTCATTAAGTTGTCATCTTCCATTTTCCAAGTCATTACAAAATTAAATTCACATATAAATTCATTTATAAAGCTCCCAAAGTGTAGCTTTAATGTATGTGAGTTCTGAAAGTCACATCATTCACAAAATCTCTCTGATTTGTTAAAGAGAATTTTACATACATTCAATCTAAAAAAGCTAAAAATGTTATCAGCATCTCCAATGTCAAAATACCTAGGTGCCCTCTTGTGTTTAGTTCTTGCAACTGCTAAGCTTACAATTTCAAAATTGCTATTAAATCCCAGTCTCCACAAAGTCCCTTTTGGGCATATATCCATGTCTATACCCATATCTGTACCTATATGTTTCTGCTACAAGTTGGCATAAAAATCACCAGATGCCAGGCCAGACATACTAGCATTTGCATCGTTGATTTCAGGATGCTTGGAGGGATGGTCCTATATCTTCAGACTTCCAGCTTCACCTGGAATGTCTTCTCAGAGGCTGTCAGCTTTGTTATTCTGGTAGTGTCAGAGACCAATCAATGGGATGTCTAAGATGTGTGTACAAACACTTTTCCTCTGCTTCCCATTGAATGTGACATGTAACCTCTTCATGTCCACCATTCAGACAAGTCCCTGGTGATTATCTATTTCCTAACATTCTAATGATCCAAGTATCCTCTCATTCTTCCTCTTTGAACAGCATCCCTCTCCCCCCCCCCCCAATTCCTTCCTATTCTTACCTGTGTGTCTACTTTTACCTCTATCCTTGGGGAATGGCAGTAACTATTTGACTATACAAAGGAGAGGTGACAGAAGGGAGGAAGCCAAGACAGGGGGTTCATGCCTTCTCATTTCTCTTGTGAGATCATGATGAACTGGCAGGTTTCTTCACTGGATATGGAGTTTGCAAAGGAAGTGCACAGGTAGGCCTGGGAGAGAGGCCTACTTGTGCACTTTGACTAAAATGCAGCCAAGACAAAAATGCATGTCCCATCGCCACCACTTCTAAGCCATCTGCAACTCAAAATCTCATTTTTCCTGTTCACTGTGCTGTGTCATCTATCTCTAGAACCTCACCTTTATTTTTGAAGAATAGATTTGCTGGATATAGAATTCTTGGTTGACAGTCATTTTCTTTCAGCACTTTGGTTGTATCATCCTATTGCTATGGCCTCCACGATTTCTAATAAGAAATCATATTTAATTTTTTTATTAACATGTATTCATTGTACAAATTAATGGGTTTCACTGTGACATTTCCATACCCACATATATTGTGCATTGATCATAATTTCATATTCACTCTCCTTGAACCCTCTCTTCCCCTCCTATTCCCTCCTTGCTCCCTGACCCCCTTTCCAGTCTGTAATAGTCAACTTTTCTATTTTTAGGTCATCCCTCCCCCCTCACCAGTTGCCACATATGAAACAAAGCATGGGATACTTGTTTGACTTATTTTGCTCAACATATTGTCCTCTAGTTTCACCCATTTTCCTGCAAATGTCAGGATCACATCCTTTTTGAAAGTATGAATAATTCTCCACTCTGTATATATGCTGTTTTATTTTTTATTATTATCTGTTGTTGGCCACCTAGGCTGATTCCATATATTGGTGGCTATTGTAAAAAGTGCTGCAATATACAGGGGTATGCAGGTGTTTATTTTGTATGCTGACATAGGGCCAATGAATATATAAAAAGTCCTCAACATCTTAAGCCATTGGAAATGTACATCAAAATTGCATTGAGATTCCATCTCACCCTAGTTAGAATGACTATCAACCAAACAAACAAAACAACAACAACAACAACAACAAAAAAAAACCCCACAAATGCTGGCAGGGATGTGGAGAAAATAGACTGTTAGTGGGAATGTAAATTAGCAAAGTCACTATGGAAAACAGTTTGAAGCTTCCTCAAAAAACTGTCCTGCTATCCAGCTATCCACTTCTGGGTATATGTCTGAAGGAAATGAAGGCAGATGATAATTTTTAAAGCATCATTTATATGTGATGATTCACTTCTCCCTTTGCCTTCAAGATTCATTGTAGTTTGGCCATTTTTATAATGTGTGTGGATCTGAGTTTACTCTACTTTGAATTTACTGAACTTCTTGGATTAATGTTTGGGAACTTTTTCAATTGCCTCAAATATTCTTTTGGCCCTTTCTCTCTCTTTTCCCCTCTTTGGCCTTTCTCTGTGAGTTATGTATTTGTGTGAAGTAACTTTAGTATTATAGATATTAGTATGTATTTGTATGAAGTAACTTTAGTATTATAGATATTAGTAGTGAATATTGGAATAAAAAAATTTGTAATTGCCTTTCTCACAGCTACCAAGTGAATTGTGAGTACTCAGTGAATTAAAGTAAATGAAATTGCTGTAGCTTTTGAATTTATTGCTATTTAATACATTTATTATCAGTGTATAACTTAAGAAGTTTGGACATTTCTGTACATATACCCATACTGCCACTGTTATACTTAATTAGTTCCTTTTCATTTCCTAATCCATACTTCCTATCAAAATTTCCCAACAATATGAAAAAAACATCTTTTGCAGGAAAAAAATGTATTTTGAGCTGAACATCTATTCAACACTTTCTCTTTCCTGGCTTGCCCAATTTCTGAGCTATTGACAAAAGGACACTAGTTAGAATGTGAACAATTATTCTGAGATGAATGGATCAGCAATTTGTCAGGCTGGGTTTAGAAATTATGTCCTTGAATCTTTAGGGTTATAACATCAAAGCAAGAACTTACTTGATGCCATAAAGCTCATTATGTGAGGCATGTCAACAGGACTGGGGCAAATCATTGTAAAAGAGAAAATAAAGGGTTAGAGGTCAAGCAAGTAAAATAGGAACGTTACATAATTTAATAGTATTTTTTGACAATATTTATGACACAATTGATGAACCCAGCTGTGAGGATGACAACTCCATTTTAAAAACTCCAGTTTGAAACCTGCAGTCTCACCAGGCATACCCACAGAGCCCTCCAGTATGGCCTCAAACAAGTTACTTCCTCTCACCCTGATAAACAGAGTGAGAAGATCAGGGTGGAGACCACCAGACCAGATATTTCAGAACCTATTGAGATGTCATTGAGAAATCCGGAGGTAGCTGATAAGGATTGCAGGGGGGGGGTCAAAAAGCCTCCAAATTTAGTATAAATAATAGAGCTGATGAACAGGGACTCAGCCAGCGAAAACAAGGATGCACTCGAGCTGGAGAGCCTATCATCACTTTTTATTGTTTCCTGATCCTCTGCTCGATTCTCACTACTCTCAAACTCTACTACCACATCTTGAGAACCACAACTTCTCCCTACGACCCTCTCCTCAACCTGTCATCCACTCCATGCCAGGAAAAGCCTGTCTTGGCTCCGGACCTGGTCACTGCGGTCTAAGTGAGTGTGCATCTGCTGGACATAAAGCCTAAGGCTTGAGACTTTTGAACTTATCATGCAGAGGGAATGTATGTCATTAGCCTGTCATAATTAAGTTGTGTTTTCAGTGCTTAGAATTAGTCTAGAATTGTTTGCTCTGAATTAATTAAGCTGTAAATTGATTATGTCTATTGAAGTGCCTAGCATTAATGATTATCGTTTTTTTCTTAAGAACCTATAGAGTGAAATTGTATTGAGTAATTTAAGTGAATAAAGCATTGAAAGAGGCAGAAGCACGTGGACATTCTTTATTTCTCTCCTCAACTGCATACGTTGCAATTTTGCCCCCTCGTGACACAAGCCTAATTCCATTTTAAGATTGGAAGCCATCTCATCACAAAGTCATGAAAAGTTACTTTCTGTTTTACTATAAATTACTGCAATTTCTAAACTTGCTTGGAATACCTACCTGTGCCTTGAACTCACTCATGCCTGACTTTCCCTGACCAGATAACAACCCTCTCTGAAACCTTAGTGGCACATCATAAATTCTGGTTTTCCCTGACCAGATAACAACACTCTCTAAAACCTCAGCAGCACCTCATAAATTCTGGTGTTGGGATCTAAATTTACTCCCTAACTCGAAATGTTGAACCATTTAGATCATTAACCTACTATCTGCCTTTTAAATACTAAAATTATTTAAATGAGAAAATGTCTTTAAATTGATAGCAATTTATTTCACTTTTCTAAATCTCATGTTAGTCAAAATCCTGTTATCTGTAAGTACTCAAACACTCCCCTTTTGCAACTTTTTGTTCTATAAAACCATGCTCCTAGAGAGCTGGGGTATGTCCTCTAGCCCATGGATTTCAGGAAACAGTCCGGGCTGGCAGGAATTACAAGCTTGCTTTAATTTGATTTTAAATTGGAGTCAGTGGTCTTTTCTTTGCATCCTGGTTTAACAAGTAGAAAAGCACCACAGCGCAAGCATTATTAAAGCAGGGTTTATTTAAAAAGGGGTAACATAGACTTCTCTTGGGAGGGCGAAGAGGGCCATAGCTGGTATCCTGGTATCCCCAGAAGAGAAGCACTCTGCCCTTTTTATATGTCCTAGGCTTCCTTTGTTCTCCTTCCAGCTTAAGTGACTAGCCCAGGAATGGCTCACAGCCCAGGAATGTCCCGGTGGGATGGCCAAAGGGTGGGAAACAGGTGGGCTGGAAGGGGAAGGGCAGAATGGTGCAGCCCTGGACACATTAATTAACAACTTTATAGCTGCCTGTAGGGAGTGGGCAATTCCTGGGTCAGGAATAGGTTACAATACCTTATCAATAGGTTGGAGCAGGGGCTGGTTCTTGATAAAGGTGGAGGAAGAGCTATGAAGGAATTAACATTTCAATCCCTCAGGGGACCATCTCCAACTTGTCTAACTCATTCAAAATTGGCCTCCAAGATCCGACCTGACTAGATTTACCTTATCTATGACTGCCTAATTCTGGCTTCATTAGCACAGCAGACTCTCCTTTCAACATTCCAAGAGTGCAAACCGATATACACTAAAATTATTTAAATGAGAAAATGTCTTTAAATTGATAGCAATTTATTTCTAAATCTTCTAAAACTTCTAAATCTCAGTGATGCCCTGTAAGAAAACACTTTTACCACCCTTATTATACCTATCACCAGTCGCCCCAATGGATTCCTCTCCGTTCCCAGTGCCACAAACATCCTCTTCATACATCATACCACGCACCAGGAAAAACCCGTTTTCATCTCCTGGACTGCTCAGTAGACTCTAGGATAACCCAGCCACACCCTGCTGATTTTGGCCAACAGCAGAAAAGCAGCAGCGCCTCGCGGCAAAGCTCAGCAATACACACCCTCCTTCTGTTTCCCGAATTGGCCCGCTGCACGAGGGTTGCTAAGCAATCGTGCAAAGACCCCAGGGAGGGCTGCCCGGTCGGATGCCTGAAGGACCCGGCAGGGCCGCTCTGGCTAACTAGCGCAGTGCCTAGAGGCTTGGTATTGCGTCTGGAGGATCGGGTGAACTGCGACCCGGCCTGGTGGGTTCTGGAGCAGAGGCGGGGAGCCTGTGGGAGTGGGTGTGTGTGGCCACTGGTGCCTGGGAGGAGGCGGAGTTGAGTGGCTGCACGTCCCTGCAGCTAGCGGGAGAATGGAGCTTGATGCTGCTCTCTCGGAGGATGAGCGGTGGCCCCCTCAGGTCTGCCTAGGCAACTTTTTAAAATTCGTAATTTTCTGTGTGTGTGTGTGTGTGTGTGTGTGTGTGTGTGTGTGTGCGCGCGCGCGCTCGCCTAGGCAACTTTAAAAATTTTTAATTTTCTGGGTGTGTGTGTGTGTGTGTGTGAGAGAGAGAGAGAGAGAGAGAGAGAGAGAGAGAGAGAGAGAGAGAGAGAGAGAGATATGGAAGGGACGGGGAGGCGGGCAGGCAGGCCTAGGCAACTTTTAAAATTTAATTCTAATGGAGTGACTTTTAAGTTGAGTACGTTTCTCAACTTAACATTTGTTTTAAATCAAAATCCAAGTAGCCATAACCTAACTGGTGTTGGGAAAGGAACCACATCCTTTCTACAGGTCCTATATCCTCCCCTGGACACTCCCTCAGGTCTCTCCCCACTAAATCCCAGCAGCCTAGCATAACTGGATCGGGTTCTTTCACTGATTTATTCAGCAAATACTGTTGAGAAGCATCTATGTTCTAGGCACTTTGAATAGGGGCACTGATTCGAATCTGCTTTCAAAGAGCTGCCTTCTAGTGGGAGAAGATATGCAAGTATGCAAGGATATGGAAGTATGCAAGGAACTGTGAGAAAGTAATGGGGGAAGTGAGCTGAGATCTAGTGAGCCAGTAGGAGGTAAGCAAAGAAAGCATGGGTGAATCTGAAAATGCCACACCAAGGCATTTCTTTCAGGCTAGAAAGTCTTTAGAACTGAAAGGCTCATGAGGCTGGAGCAAAGGAAAGTTAAGGAGTGTGAGGTTCCAGATGAGGCTAGAGATGTATCCAGAAACCAAATCATGCAAAGCCTGGTAAGCCATGATAAGGATTTTGGAGCTTATTGTAAGAGCAGGGTATATCTAAAGGGTTAAGAAGGGGAATAATATGATTCACTTTGCATTTTTAATTCACTGTGTCTTCTGTGAGAACAAACTTAGAGAGCGGCAAGACTAGAAATTGGGAAGCCAGTAAAGAAACTGTCACAAAAGTCTAAGGAGGAATAGTGGTGACCTAGACTCAGGTGATAGCAGTTCAGGGAATGAGGTTTGTATAGATTTTGAGATGTAGTGGGTGGATACAATTATCAGAATGTGGTAATATGGAGAGTGAGGGACTGGAAGTTACCTTCTGGGTTATTAGGTTGAGTAAGTTGGCTGCTTTTGTACTGGTTAGACTGGGTTTGGCTTCATAGTTGGAACATAAGGTTGAATGCTGTAGAAAAAAACATGAAGAGATTGTAGCATAGGTATTATTTGGTCTAGACCATAGTATCACCTTTAACATGATCGTTATGCCAAAATAAATGAGAATGTTGTCCAAATTCTCTGCCTGTGTGTATTCATGGAAACCTCTGTATTTGTTGCTAAATTAGAAATAATATTGAGATACTATTTTGAGGCCTTGCCTTGTCTCATGCAGAGATGATCAGTTTCTCACATGTAAATAGAATTTCACAGTTGGACGGGACCTCAAATTGGTAGTCTCCCGTTTGTAAATTTTTTTTGTTATATCTTTTCCACAATTATTTATTGAGCTTTTGCACGATGTTAGACACTAGGAATACAAAGATGAATAGAAATATGACTATATAGATTTAGGTCATCAATAAAATTGATGGAGCATCTTTGTATCAGGCTGTTTCAGTTGCTTCAGATATAGTTACAACTAGTCCCTGATCTTGAAGTTGCAAGTCTATAAGCGTGACCACTGAGGACGCTAAACATATTAATTTGATTTGGGCAGGGAAGATATTGACCTATCCATATTAAATAAGAGATGGTAGATTGCCAGCAGACATTTTGGTACCCCGGTGACATCCCAATTCTTGTGAATCAGTCTTCTAATTCTAGAATAGATGGGGTAGCACTATGGGATAGAAGTCCTTAAGAGTGGAATCAATCATTTTACTCTTGTGGCTAGGCTGTTCAGGAATGTAATTATAAAAATTGTATAAAATACAGAAGAAAGTTTGGAAGGGAAGAGAGTATTGGCAAAGACAGGTAGTGTTTAAGCAAATTTCTCTTATATGAGTAACTTCTTTATGGCTTTACCATTGCACAAACTATACTCCATAAGGTAACCTGAGTGTCCCCTCTACCACTTCTATGAGTCCAAATAGGCAAGTAAATAAGTAATGTATACAGCCTGATAAGGTAAGTGTCAGGTGATTTTTGAGTATCAGGAGTAAGGGGCAGTGGTTGACTTGTGAGGTGGGTAGCTTACAGAGTAGAAAGGGTTGGGAGAATAGCACTGGTGAATCCCTAATCCAGTTCTCTGATGGCAGGAGTGAGATGACCTCAATCTTGCGAAGCCCTAAGGCTCTGCAGCTTACTCTAGCCCTGATCAAGCCTGATGCAGTTGCTCACCCTTTGATTCTGGAGGTAAGAATGAATTTTAAGCCCCTATTGTATGTCCTGGGCATTGATACCATTTCACGTGCTTCAGGGACATTTGTGACTACCAAGAACCCCTGTGCTAGGTGCTGCAGAGGCAAAGCTAGGAGCCATGAACTCTGATCCTAAGGAGACTGAAACTCTCTTGGAGACTTGGGGCATATTTAAAATAAAAGAAAGGACCCAATATAACAATAATAAAAAAAGGACCTCAAGTTAATATATACTACTGCACTACAAAACGTTACTACAAACTTGACAGTTTAAAACAACATTCATTTATTACCTCACAATTTTATAGTTTAGAGGTCCTGTAGATTTGGCTGGGTCTCACAAGGCCAAAGTCAAGGTATGGATTGATTGAGCCCTTATCTGGAGTATCTAGGGAAGAATCCACTTCCAGCCTTGCTAAGATTGTTGGCAGAGTTTATTTCCTGTGATTACAGGACTAAAGACCCATTTACTTGGTGGAACTACTCTCCCTTTCTAGACCACTTCCATTTCTCATCACATGGCCTGCTTCATCTTTAAGACCGCAACAGTGTATCTAATCCTTCACATGCCTCAAATTCTCCTGACTTCTTTAGCTCCTAGCCAGAGAAAATTGCTTTAAAAGGGCACATGTAACTAATTAGGTTCAGCGGGATAATCTTTCTTTACATTAAAGCAGAGTGTACTGATTAGTAAGTAACCTTAATTACATCTGCAAAATCCCTTTTATTATTAAATGTGACTTAATGATATTTTATTTATTCATTTTCCTGGGGATTAGAGTTGGCTGTCTGCCTGATAAAAAATTTTACAGATTTTTAGTGGTATTTTGAAATGGTGGAACTGAACAACATTGACAAGAGAGTATAGAATTAGGATGAGGGTAGAATGACAAAACCTTAATGAACACTAATATTGAGGAAGTGGTTCAAATAAGAAATAGACACAGGTAGGGATATTTTTAGGATTCTACTACCCATAGTTTGATTAAGTAATTGCTGAGGACCAGTGCTCAGTAAGCTCATTGTGGTGCAGAGGAAGACCGGAGCAGTCTGGAATGGTGACCTGAAAGTGGTGAGTCTTGACTAGGTCTCAAAGGAGGCATAGATTTTGGTTAGTGCCAGAAGAAGGATAAGTGTTCCACAGAAGGGACAGGCTGTGGTGGGTCTGAGGGCTGTAGGTGGCCTGGGCTAGTATAGAGAATTAGAAATGTAGTGGCCTAGGATAGTGCAGCCTTGAGCACTGGGCTGCTCTTCATTCCATGAATAATAGGAACTACCAAAAACCTGATCATAATATAACATAAGCTGTTTCAATCTATCAAGTGTGTTGGTTTGGAGAGAATGAGAGAAACTCAAAGCAGGACCATCAACAAGACTTTTATGGTGATCTGTGTGGTCGGTCCTGTGGGCTTGAACTTAGGGGCTGAGGAATGAAGGGGCGGAAACAGAACTTTCTATCCCCTTGCACTTAAGACTCACACTCTGGCTATGTGACTGGAGGTCTTGATCTCACCCCACCTTCTTTCTTTTCTGTCCTGCTATGTTAGCTATCTGAGGCTGTAACAAAATACCTGAGGTAAATTTTTTTTTTAAAGAGAGAGAGAGAGATAGAGAGAGAGAGAGAGATAATTTTTTAATATTTATTTTTTAGTTCTCGGCGGACATAACATCTTTGTTTGTATGTGGTGCTGAGGATCGAACCCGGGCCGCATGCATGCCAGGCGAGCGTGCTACCACTTGAGCCACATCCCCAGCCCCAAAATAATTTTATTTATTTATTTATTTTTACGTGGTGCTGAGGATCGTACCCAGAGCCTCGCACATGCTATGCGAGTGCGCTACCACTGAGCCACAGTCCCAGCCCCTGAGGTAAAAAATTTAAAAGGAGGAAAGATTTATTTGGGTTCATGATTTTAGAGCTTCAGCCCATGGTACTTGGCTTTGTCACTTTGGGACTATGATGAAGCAGAACATCATGATGGGGAGTGGAGCAAAGCTGCTTACATCATGACATCTGGGAAGTGAAAAAGAGAGAAGGGGTCTGGGTCCTTAATGATACTAACTTCCCTTCAACAACCTTGTAAAGTTTTTACTGCTTCCCAATAGTGCTAACAGCTGGGGAAAAAGCCTTCAACAAATGAGCTCTTGTTGGGACATTTAAGTTCCGACCCATAACACCTGGGTCTCCTGATTGATTTTTTTTTTTTTTTAAATCTTTGGTGTGGTGTTTATCCAGGCTGTTCATCATCAGATTCTGAGCAACAAGTTCCTTATTGTACGAATGAGAGAACTACTATGGAGAAAGGAAGATTGCCAGAAGTTTTACAAAGAACATGAAGGTAGGACTGATAGTCGATAGTCTTCTGAGTGGAAGGCTTCTCAATCCCAAGAGTCTGATCAGATTTTCCCTGGAATATCTGATGTTCCAGGCTTTCTGTGACCTATCAGTTGTGTAAAATTGCAATGAATCTTTATTTTTTTTAAAAAATATTTTCAGTTGTTTATTTTATTTATTTATTTTTATGTGGTGCTGAAGATTGAACCCAGTGTCTCGTATGTGCTAGGCAAGTGCTCTACCAGTGAGCTGCAACCCTATCCCTGCAACCAATTTTATAAAGTCTTGGTTTTTACTGAAACTTTTCATGATTATAATTATTTTATTTTATTAGGAGGGTTCTGTCTCATAGGTTTTTATTGAAACTTTTCATGATTATCATTATTTTATTTTCCTAGGAGGGTTCTATCTCATAGTCTTAATCAGAAACAATTTTATGTCCTGATGAAATTATCAGTAGTTAATACTTAGTGACTATTTTTTTGGTCATTATTCTAATGCTTATTATTTCATTTAATTATTCCCAACAATGCTAAAAAGTAGGTATATTTATATCTCCAGTACACAGATTAGGAAACAGCAGGGAGGTTAATGATTTATTTGAAACTACAGAGGTTGTAAGTAGTAGAGCCTAGATTCAGGTGTAGAAATGTCAGACTCTAAGCATTCCCCCTTTTTCCCTTCCCCCTCTAAAGCAGTGTTTATTATTTCAGGTAAGGAAGTAGTAGTAGAAAAATTTATCTTGGGCACCTGTATCTTCATGAAGGTACTCTCTCTTTGCAGGTCGTTTTTTCTATCAGCGACTGGTGGAGTTCATGGCCAGGTACTTCTAATTTAGTCTTAGCATCTTTATCTACTAGGTATATCTCCTCTGCTCATAAATAGAATTGTTAACTTCATTTACTCTCTTTAAAGTTATAATCAATATCAAGTATGAGGAAGCAGAGCATGGAGCTCTGATTAAGCCAACATTGACCTTTTATACATGTTGTCACGTTGATTACTGGATCAGTGACTCTAAGAGTATTGTTGAATGCTACCTGGCAACTCTGCTTATCTGTGTGGTTCTTATATACCAGCAGTGGCCCTCTATCAACTTCTCTTTGAAACAGCATTGGTTCTGAGCTGTAAAGGCAATGAAACTCTCAGGATGCAGTATGCTTTTACTTATGAACTGCTTATAGAATGCTCTGGGTGGTCAGATTCTTTACATGTGTTCCTTTTGTTCACAGTGGGCCAATCCGAGCTTATATCCTTGCTCACAAGGATGCCATCCAGCTTTGGAGGACACTGATGGGACCCACCAGAGTGTTTCGAGCACGCCACATGGCCCCAGATTCAATTCGTGGGAGTTTTGGCCTCACAGACACGCGCAACACCACCCATGGCTCAGGTGAGTCTATCTCCTTTGTCAGAGCCACAAATAAGGAAGGATGTGTTGGGGTTCGTGGTTAGGCTATATGGGAAGGTTGATAGCCATGTTTCTTCAATGAGCTTTCTTTCTATTTATGTTTCTGGCCCTTTGTAGCCATTTCAGCTGATTTGGCCTGTGGGTTTTCTTTACATGCCCCAGGACTGAGGAAGTAGACTTAGGTTTCTGAACTTGATTTTGACTATCTCTTGCCTGTACTCCCCATGAGGATCCTCATCTATTTTACCTTCTCTTGTAGACTCTGTGGTTTCAGCCAGCAGAGAGATTGCAGCCTTCTTTCCTGACTTCAGTGAACAGCGCTGGTATGAGGAGGAAGAGCCCCAGTTGCGCTGTGGTCCTGTATGCTACACAGAGGGAGGCATCCACTGTGCAGCTGGAACAGGAGGCCCAGGACCAGCCTGAAGAGGGCCTATCAATCTATCAAGATTGGTAGCAATTCCTAGACTTTTCTCCTAGATCTCTGGTCCAGAACATTCTCATGGGAACGGGGAAGCCTGGGCTCATGGTGCTATTTCTACTTGGCATCACTACTTGCTAGAGGGCCTAGGTCATCACTGCAGAGCCTTTAGAATCTAGCTATCTACCTCTTCCCTAGAATGTTCATGGGTTGTTTAAAAAAAAAACAACCTGAGAAGTATTCATCCTTCTTCAAGGAAGAGCTTGCCCAATTGACCTGCCTGGAAAATAAAGTGACTATGTAAACATTTAGCTTGTCTTCCTTAATAAAAGTCAGTGTTCTGAATTCTCAGAAGTGTCAGTAGTACTCTAGGAGCTTGCTCTTTCCTTAATTGGAGTAATTAGATCTTTCTTGAAGCTAGGTTTCAGGTTTGTGCTAAGTAAAGAGACTGACACACACATACACATGGAGGGCAGCTTATGTAGCAGAAAAAACACCCAGCAATGGAGCTTAATGTAGACTCAAATCCATGCTATAACCCTAGCACAGGGCTGTGTTATGGAGAAAGTGACACCTTTTATTTGAACTCAGGTATCTGTCAGTGAGGCATGTTTTTTTTTTTTTTAAATTTATTTATTCTAATTTGATATATATGACAGCAGAATGCATTTCAGTTCATAATACACATATAGAGCACAATTTTTTATGTCTCTGTACACAAAGTAGTCACACCATTGGTGTCTTCATACATCTACTTGGGGTAATGTCCATCTCATTCCACTCTCTTTCCTAACCCTCTGCCCCCTCCCTTCCCTTCCCTTCTTCCCTTTGCCTTATCTAAAGTTCCTCCATTCCTCCCATGCTTCCCCTGCCCCCCATCCCTATTGTAGATCAGCATCCTCATATCAGAGAAAACATTTGGCATTTTGTTTTTTGGGATTGGCTTACTTAGCACAATATTCTCTTACTCTATCCATTTACCTGCAAATGCCATGATTTTATTCTCTTTTAATGCTGAGTAATATTCCATTGTGTGTGTGTGTGTGTGTGTGTGTGTGTGTGTGTATCACAGTTTCTTTATTCATTCATCTACTGAAGGGTATCTAGGTTGGTTCCACAATTCAGCTATTGTGAGTTGTGCTGCTATAAACATTGATGTGGCTACATTACTATAGTATGTTGTTTTTAAGTCCTTTAGGTATAAACTGAGGAGTGGGATAGCTGGGTCAAATGGTTCCATTCCATGTTTTCCAAGGAATCTCCATACTGCTGTCCAGATTGGCTGCAACAATTTGCAGTCCCACCAATTTGCAATGTATGAGTATGCCTTTCTCCCCAGATCCTTGCCAACACTATTTTGTTTGTATTCTTAATAGCTGCTACTCTGGAGTGAGATGGAATCTTAGAGTAGTTTTGATTTGCATTTCTCTAATTGCTAGAAAGATGTTGAACATTTTTTCATATATTTGTTGATTGATTATATATTATCTGAGAAGTGTCTGTTCAGTTTCTTGGCCCATTTATTGATTGGGTCATTTGTTTTTTTGGTGTTAAGGTTTTTGAGTTCTTTATATATCCTAGAGATTAGTGTTCTCTCTGTGTGGTAAAAATTTGCTCTCATTCTGTAGGCTCTCTATTCACCTCACTAATTGTTTCTTTTGCTGAAAAGAAGCTTTTTAGTTTGAATCCATCCCATTTATTGATTCTTGATTTTTATTTTTTACTCTATAGGAGTCTTATTAAGGAAGTTGGGGCCTAATCCAACATGTTAAAGATTTGGGCCTATTTTTTCTTCTATTAGGCTCAGGGTTTCTGGTTTAACTCCTAGGTCCTTGATCCACTTTGAGTTGAGTTTTGTACATAGTGAAAGATAGGGGCTTAATTTAATTTTGTTGCATATGGATTTCCAATTTTCCCAGCACCATTTGTTGAAGAGGCTATCCTTTCTCCAAAATGTTTTTGATGCCTTCTCTAATATGAGATAACTGTATTTATGTGGCTTTCTCTCTGTGTCCTCTACTCTGTACCATTGGTCTACAAGTCTATTTTGGCACCAATATGGTGCTGTGTTTGTTACTGTTGCTCTGTAATATAGTTTAAGATCTGGTATAGTGATGCCTCCTGCTTCACTTTTCTTGCTAAGGATTGCTTTAGCTATTTTGGGTCTCTTATTTTTCCAGAAGAATTTTATGATTGCTTTTTCTACTTCTGTGAGGAATGTCTTTGGGATTTTGATTGGAATTGCATTAAATATGTATAATGCTTTTGGTAATATGATCATTTTGACAATATTAATTCTGCCTATCCAAGAACAAGAGAGATCTTTGTTTCAGAGGATTTGTCACTGATGTACAGAAATGCCTTTGATTTATAGGTGTTGATTTTATATCCTGCTACTTTGCTGAATTCATTTATTCTAGAAGTTTCCTGGTGGAATATTTTGGATCTTCTAGCTATAGAATCATATTGTTGGCAAATAGTGATAATTTGAGTTTTTCTTTTCCTATTCCATATCCCTTTAATTTCTTTCATCTGTCTAATTGCTCTGGCTAGAGTTTCAAGAACTATGGTAAATAGCAATGGTAAAAGAGGGTATCCTTGTCTTGTTCCAGTTTTTAGAGGGAATGCTTTCAGTTTCTCTCGGTTTAGAATGATGTTGGCCTGGGGCTTAGCAAAATAGCTTTTTCAATGTTGAAGTATGTTCCTGTTATCCCTTGTTTTTCTAGTGTTTTGAAAATAAAGAAGTGCTGTATTTTGTCATATGCTTTTTCTGCATCTATTGAGATGATCATATTATTCTTATCCTTAAGTTATAATTACATTTATTGATTTCTGTATGTTGAACCAACCTTGCATCCCTGGGAGGAAACCTACTTGATCATGGTGCATTATCTTTTTGATGTTTTTGTATTCAATTTGCCACAATTATTATTGAAAATATTTGCATCTATGTTCATTAGTCCGAAGTTTTCTTTCTTTGATGTGTCTTTGTCTGGTTTTGGAATCAGGATGATATTGGCCTCATAGAATAAGTTTGGAAATGTTCCCTCTTTTTCTATTTCATGAAATAAGTTGAGGAGTATTGGTATTAGTTCTTCTTTGAAGGTCTTGTAGAACTCAGCTGTGTATCCATCTGGTCCTGGGCTTTTTTTTATTGGTAGGCTTCTGATGGTGCCTTCTATTTCACTGCTTGAAATTGATCTGTTTAACTTGTGTATATCATCCTGATTCAGTTTGGGCAAATCATCTGACTCAGAAATGTCGATGCCTTTGACATTTTCTATTTTATTGGAGTACAATTTTCAAAATAATTTCGAATTATTTTCTGTATTTCTGTAATGTCTGTCATAATATTTTATTTTTCATCTCAAATGTTAGTAATTTGAGTTTTCTCTCTCCTTCTCTTTGTTAGCATGGCTAATGCTTTATCAGTTTAATTTATTTTTTCCAAGAACCAACTTTTTGTTTTGTCAATTTTTTCAGTAGTTTCTTTTGTTTCAATTTCATTGACTTAGCTTTGATTTTAATATTTTCTGTCTTTTACTGCTTTTGGGATTGATTTGTTCTTCTTTTTCTAGGGCATTTATTTGTTGACTTTTTCTTCTTTGAAGGAATGAACTCCATGCAATAAACTTTCCTCTTAGTACTGTTCATAGATTTTGATCAGTGTTCTCATTTACCTCTAAGAATTTTTTAATTTCTGTTTTTAAATTTCCTGTTTGATGTCTTTTGCAACCCATTGTTTCATTGATTAGCATATTATTTAGTCTCCAGGTGTTGGAGTAGCTTCTATTTTTTATTATCACTGATTTCTAATTTCATTCCATTATGATCTGATAGAATGCAGGGTAGTATCTCTATTTTTTTGTATTTGCTAAGATTTGCTTTTTGGCATAATGTATGGTCTATTTTAGAGAAGGATCCATGTGCTGCTGAAAAGAAAGTCTATTCACTTGTTAATGGATGAAATATTCTGTATACGTCTGTTAAATCTAAATTATTGATTATATTATTGAGGTCTACAGTTTTTTTTTTTTGTTTAGCTTTTGTTTGGAAGATCTATGCAGTGGTGAAGGAGGTGTGTTAAAGTTATCTTTGTGTTGTGGTCTGTTTGACTCTTGAACTTGAGAAGAGTTTCTTTGATGAATGTAGATATGCCATTGTTTGGGGCATATATATTTATAATTGTTATGTCTTGTGGAGACCCCTGCTTGTTTCCACAGTCCATGTTAGTGATACGTTTTTCCCCCAACCTTTCACCTTTAGTCTGTGGATGTCTTTTCCTATGAGATGAGTCTCTTGAAGGCAGCATATTATTGGGTCTTTTTAAAAAATTCAATCTGCCAGTCTATATCTTTGGATTGGTGAGTTTAGGCCATAAACATTCAGGGTTATTATTGAGACATGATTTGTATTCCCAGTTGTATTTGTTTATTTTTGGTATTTAATGTCTTAGTTTCTCCTTTGATTAGTATTTCCTTTAGTGTAATACTTCCCTTTGCTGATTTTCATTGTTTTTTTTTTTTGTTTGTTTCCTCTTCATGGAATATTTTGCTATGAATGTTCTGTAATGCAAGCATTCTAGTTGTAAATTCCTTTAACTTTTGTTAATCATGGAAGGTTTTTATTTCATCATCAACTCTAAAGCTTAATTTTGCTGGATATAAGATTCTTGGTTGGTGTCCATTTTCTTTCAGAGCTTGGTATATATTGTTCCAGGATCTTATAGCTTTCAGGGTCTGGGTTAAAAAATCTCCAGATATTCTAATTGGTTTCCCTCTATATGTAATCTGATTCCTTTCTCTTGTGGCTTTTAAAATTCTCTCCTTATTTTGTATGCTAGACATTTTCATTATAATGTGCCTTGGTGTGGATCTGTTGTGATTTTGTACCCATGGTGTACTATAAGCCTCTTGTATGTGATTTTCCAAGTCATTCTTCATGTTTGGAAAATTTTCTAATATTATTTCATTTAATAGATTGTTCATTCCTTTGGTTTGGAGCTCTATGTGGTCCTCTATTCCAATAATTCTTAAATTTGGTCTTTTTTTTTTGTTATCCCATTATTGTTGAATGTGTTGCTCATGGTTTCTTACCATCTTTACTGTGTGGTCAACATTCTTTTCAGTATTATATATTTTATCTTCACTATCTGAGGTCCTGTCTTCCAAGTGATCTAATATGTTGGTGATGCTTTCTATTGAGCTTTTAATTTTGTTTATTGTTTCTTTCATTTCAAGTATTTGTTTTT
Organism: Urocitellus parryii; assembly: GCF_045843805.1. Lineage (NCBI taxonomy): Eukaryota > Metazoa > Chordata > Mammalia > Rodentia > Sciuridae > Urocitellus > Urocitellus parryii. The sequence goes on along the minus strand of NC_135532.1, from coordinate 91,241,671 downwards.
TTTTCAGAACCTCTTTCTCCTTATTGAAGTAATCTTTTGCTTCCTGTATTTGCTTATGTAGCTCTTTATTGAAATGATCTTTTGCTACCTGTGTTTGCTCTCTTATATCATCCTTTAATCCACAGAACATTTTAATTATGTACATCCTGAAGTCCTTCTCTGTCATTTCTTCTGTTGTGCTGGCCATTGATTCTAGTAATGTTATATCTTGGTTTGTTGGGGACTTTCTTTCCTTGTTTCTTCATGTTGTTTGTGTGTCTTCCCTTCTAGCACTGCAGATCTGGGGCATTACAGTTTTTACCCTATAGGCTTATAGTGTCCCTGCAGGTTTTCAATACCTCTCCTTTAAGGGGGGGGGACAATGTGAATAGACCCCAACTTAAACAATATACAACCTTAAACCAAATAGCTGCTATTAAAACGCTTGTGTTTTTTTCACAATATACGGAAATGGTAAGTTAAATTATTATCTACATTATAAACAGTAGGTTTGCAAAAGGGTCTACAGTCTGATGGTGGACAGATAACCTGGGTGAGGTGTAGAATGAGATGTTGAGGGGGTAGGAGGTGAGGATATAGTTATTATATCTTAGTGTGAAAGAGGTATCTAAAGAAGTTGGTTAGGAGAGAGAGAGAGAGAGAGAGAGAGAGAGAGAGAGAGAGAGAGAGAGAGAGATAGATATTTGGGGGAGACAAGTAAGTGGGAAGACAGAGTATAACAAACACAAATATTAAGAAAAGTAAAACATGTAAAAATAGAAGATAATAGTATATTGTAGCGGTGGTGTATATTTTCAGACCTCCCTGTCCTCAGTAGCCTAATTCATAAAAAGTACTTGGTTTCACAAATGTTGGGGATTTGAGAGTGGGAGAAGAGATAAGAGGGAAAAAAAATCTTGAAGGAAGATATAATGATTGTTTTTGTTGGAGATAAGTATCTTTCCAGTTTCTCTTCTCATCCAATAGGTGGGGTTGTTTGTTGTTTGATGGTATCTCTACCCTCAAGATGGTGAAGGTTGTTAGAGTGGAAGGGTTGGTCTTGGGGGTGTGGCTCCTGGAGGTGGGGTATAGTACTTGCTGGACCCCATGGGAGATTGCACCCCAAGAATCTCCTTTGGGGCCCACTTGTGTGATATGGGTGCCTGGTTTTATCTTACATCATCTGTAAACCTTGCAATTCCTGGCTTCTAATTTAGTCTCACCCCCTCCCTTTCTACTTCCTAATCATGAACCTCTATCTTCAGAGGTCTTGTGGGCTGTGCTCTGGGGGCCTTGCACATGTCATGGAGAGCTCTTTTATATTGGGCAGTTCAGAACCCAGTTTTGTGAGCTACAGACTGGCTGCGTAGCTGCAGGCACTGTGCCAGGTTATTGGCTGCTGGGGAGAGGGGGGTAGTTGGGGACTTTTGGTACTTTGATATTGTTTCTAAGCCCCAGTGGGTGTTCCAAGCTGGGATTTGCCCCAACTAAAGATGGCGAAAATGTGTCCCAAGATGGAGGCCGCTGCTCTCAGAGTTGGGGTGTCCTGTTGGGGGCTGGGGGATGTTGTGAGTGCCGTGTTCAGAGATGCAGCTCTGTGGAGTATAGTATTGTGGCTGGCAGCTCTCACACAGACCTAGTGCTGTGTCCCCAGGTGCAGGCTACCACATGTAGGGAACTGTGGCAGTGGTTGCAGTGTCCCAAGATGGAGACTACCGGAGAAGTCCTGCATTGGTAGATGGGGGACCACATGGAAGTGGTGGCCAGAGTTCCTTTGCATGGCCTGTGGCCAGATGACCTGTGTGGGAGTGGTGGCTGGGATTCCTGAGTGGGTGCTAATACCAATGGTCCTATTCAGCACCTGGAGGACCTGCGTGGAGGAGTGGCTGGTAGTCCTGTGCTGATGCTGATGCCTGGAGCTTGTTTGGCATGGCAGCTGTGATTTCTGTGTGGGAACAGCAGTTGGGGGTCCTCTAATCACTCACAGACTAACAGTATTCCCACTACTTGAATCACAGGTCCTGGAGTGACACAGAATGCAGTCTGCTCAAGCCTGCCATCTTAGATCCTCTGGAGGCATGTTTTTATGATACACTTTTCTGATTTGCACAAAGGCAAGTTATTGATTGCTATATTACAAATCACCTCAAATTTTAATGGCTTAAAATAGTGATTTCCTTTTTTTTTCCCTGGGAGTTGGTTATGTGGTTCTATTGGTTTCACCTGGACTCACTTGTGGCTGCATTGAGTCCAGGTGAAACCTGAAAGGCAAGTGACTCACTTGAGACAGAGATTCAACCAAGAGATTTATTGGAGGGCTGCCTGAAGGGGAAGAAAAGGAGAGGCAGGGAGGAGAGGAGGAGAGCAGAGAGAAAGAGAAAGAGTAGAGAGAGGAGAGAAAGAAGGGGAAGAGGGCAGAGAGCATGAGCTTGCAAGCTTTGGCTTAAGAAGGGTTGTGTAGGTGACATGGCAGGTGCTGATTGGCAGGGTGACTCAGGAACTGCGAGCAGACACTGTGTCCTGCTGGGATTGGTCAAGAAAACTTTTGGCGCTCTTCTGAGAGGAGGGGGAGGGGTAAAGGGGTTATGTGATGTTCTCGCAAGATGGAAACTTAATTTCAGCGGGGACTCTCCCACACACCCAACATTCCTCCCTTTTTGTTTTTGTGTTGGGAGCAGGGCAATGAGATTGTCTGGATACTTCCTGCTGGAGATGGATGATGAGTGTGAAGGAAAGGAGGGATGGTCAGGGTTTGGGGACAAGAGAAGCATAGCTGTAAAGGCCAGGGTGTTGAATATGTGAATTTCCTTGGGGCTGAAATCAGTGAAAGTTCCTTGAAGCCATAGGTCATGGATAGTCTTGATCCAATTCTTGTCCTTGCAAATGGGGGAAATCAGCCAGCTGTCCTGTTGGAGGGCCTCCATGAACTCCATTAACCAGGTGCACCCACATGATGAGCCTAAAAACACCAAAGATAACTGAAGGCAAGGATAAGAAGAGGGAAGAGGAGACACTACATTAGCTTCTGGCCAGAGGTCCAGTGAGAGGGACTGGCTGAGAAAAGGCCAGTGGTCAGGTGGAGGCACACGAAAGCAAATGGGCCTAGAAACCCTGGGTGACAGGATAGTGAAGTTCCCCAGTCGTGTATCCATTTTGTAGCTCTATATCCACGATGGTGAAGTTTCGTCAGCCATTGGTGAGGCCTTCATGTAAGGCATAGGTGTCCCCCAAGGTAGGAAGTAGCTGGTAATCCCTGAGGAGAAGCTGGTTAAAGGTCTGATTAGATATTTTGCCTATTTGATTCTGCAGGAATGTATGTTATTTGGAAGAAAGGCCAAAACAAGAAAATCCCAATTACTGGGGCAATCTGGGATGTCTGATGAAGAAGATGAAGTAGGTGTGAGTCCAGCAACCAGGCAGGTGGAAAATTGGTCCCTCAGGGCTAATCCTGCAGCAATATTGTAGTCCCAATTAGGGTCCTGGTCAGGAACTGCCTGGGTGCCTAGTGGGTGGGCTGGGGTGGTTTAATGACCTCATTAGCATAATTACAGGCTTGTTTCCAGACCCACCTGTGTTCCTCTGGGAGAAGAGTATTGGTCAGGATCATGTAAATGTCATGAAAAGTGAGATAATAGGCTTGGAGTAAGTACTGAAACTCCTCTGTATGAAGCGGAGTTGGTGGTGTAGGAACCCAAGCGTTTTTCAATCTGTGAAATGTCCACTATGGAGAAGGGCACGTGGACCCTAACAATCCCTTTTGCTCTCCTCTTTCAAAGGAGCCATAGTTGAAGTAGAGTGTAGTGGGACAGACTGTGCGTGGGAATGGGTGGTGGGAGGACTGAAGGAGGAGGTAGGGCAGGGCCCGAAGAAGGAGGAGCTGGCGGGGTGGAGACTGGCACGGATGAAAGAGGAGAGGAGTGGGGGGGAGGGGTTTGGGTGACTATATGATGGTGGTTCTTTGGCTAGATCAAAATCTGAGGATGAGGAGGCAGGAAGAGAAGAGGGTTTATAAGCCAAGAGGACATGCTTTGGGTTGCAAGAGGTACAGAGAGATGGATTGGAGCGAACGAAGAGAAAGCCTGAATATGTAAAATCTCTGCCCATTTTTTTGATCACACATAATAATTATAGAGATCCTGTAAAATGGTGGGGCAAAGGACCCATAAGGGGGACAGTGGTTTTAGTTATCTAAGGGATAATTGGGCCAGTCCTGAGTAGAGAATTTTATCAATTTCTTGGATTTGATCTCTGGGGTTTAGGCTGAGGGTGTCCAAATTGTCGAGGAGGCATTTGAGAGGGGAGTTGGCTGGCAGAGAGGAGGCACCCCCACCTTAGGGCTATGAGGAAGGGTATGATATGTTGACTGGAGAGGTTGTCCCACTTGAGCCAAATATCAGAACGAGATCTCAGGCCAAGGATTTGGTTGTCACCAAAATCCTCTGGTGAGGGGCCCTTCCTGAGGTCCATGGGAGCTATGGGTTACCTGGTGCCAGGCTTTTGGACCAAGAGTGAGGAGGAGGAGACTCAAGCTCGAGGAGGGGAGGGGGTTTGTCAGTTCTTAAGCCGGCCGAGGACTGTAAGGAAGGGGAAGACTCTAAGAGGACCACTGTGACTGTGAAGGTCTGGGTGGGATGTATTCCTCCCCACAAAACACCATAGGGGCTGCCAGGAGATCAATGACCAGTTTCTTATTACTGTGCCTTGGCAGGTTTAGGAGTCGGGAGAGGGAGACTCACCAATTCGTAGGCCAATGGTGGATGTGAAGGAGGTGATTAAGAAGATGGGTGCAGCTTGGTCTCCACTCAGGTGGTGATCTCCGGTGGGATGGGAGTCCTGCTTAAAAGCAGGGTAGTTCCATCTGAGTCAGGACACCAGTGAAGGGCAAATGACTCACCCAAGATGGAGATTCAACCAAGATATTTATTGGGGGGGCTGCCCGAAGGGGAAGAAAAGGAGAAGCAGAGAGGAGAGGAGGAGAGCAGAGAGAAGGAGAGCCGAGAGCAGAGGAAGAGAGCAGAAAGAGAAAGAGTAGAGAGGAGAGAAAGAGGAAGAGAGCAGAGAGGAAGAGGGCTGAGAGCATGAGCTTGCAAGCTTCGTCTTGGCTTAAGAAGGGTTGTGTAGGCGATGTGGCGGATGCTGACTGGCAGGGTGACTCAGGAACTGTGAGCAGACAGTGTCCTACAGGGATTGGTCAAGAAAACTTTTGAATTTGGTGCTATTCGGAGAGGAGGGAGAGGGGTAAGGGATTATGTGATGTTCTCATGAGACAGAAACTTCAGTGGGGACTCTCTCACACACTCAACAAAACCAATAGAACCACACATGGTTTAACATAGTCTTTCATCCTGAGCTTCACTGCACAGTTGTTTCCGAGTTCTATGAGGGCAGGCCCCCATTATGGTTTCTGAAACTTTTGCTCCTTGTCATGTTTGCTGATGTCTTGTTGTCCAAAGCAAGTCACATGGCCAAGCCTAGAGTTTATGTGGGAGAGGATACATAAAAGTATGGATATTGGGAGGTGAATCACTGGCATTATTATGACAGCTTACCACATTGGGAGTTTTGAGGAACTGTAAAAGAATGTTAGGGAAGGTTGTGTGGAGCCTGATTAGCTAAAAATATAGTGGGCTGAAGCATTTATACTGTTGTACCTTTTGGCTTAGAGGGAAGGTCTAGGATATTTAGACTCTCTTCCCACTTGAATCTCTTAATGTATCTGCATGTACACCCATCTTCTCCTTTCTTCCTGTTAATAGTATAAGAAGGTTCTCCTATGTATGCTTAGAATCACCTCTTCTTGCTCTCTTGGCCATCAGTCTCTAATGCATCTTTTACAATTTACTAAGTCCTTCCCCTTTTAATTCAAACATGTATTGTCTCCCATCTTTGAAAATATTTCTAATCTAATTTTCCCTTTTAGCTACCTCTTTTGTCTTCATCTCTGTACAGCCAAGCCCACATCAGTTGTTTACATTGGCAGGCTCTTCTGCATTTTCTCAGCATCCCACTCCAGTGTAGCTTTCACCCCTCCCATTCCAAGGAAGCTGCTCTTGCCAGTGTCAGAGGTTCAACACAGAGGTCCAAGGTCCACATCAAAGGTCCAGTTTCTAGGTCCACTTTTCAGGTCTTAAATTATTCCAAGTTTCACATTAAATCCATGTCTAAAGTCCAGGTTCTGTCCAATATCAAATCACGTTCTAGCTCCGATAGCTAGTTCCAAGATTATGTATAATTATTCTGAATTAAAGGATAAAGACCCAGGACTAAGATTCAACTTTAAGACCTGATGTTCCTATCTGAGCTCCAAATCCAGGACTAAAGACTAGATCCAAGGAATAAACATACCCAGGTCTGAGGTCCAGACACTGCTGATAGTCAAGAAATAGGTATAATGTCAGACCTAGTATTGTGGACCAATCTGTGTCAACATCAAGGTACAAGCTCCAAGTCCAAATTTGAAGTTCATGTACACAGCCCAGGTCAATGTACCACTTCATATCTTTTATGGGTTGAATTGTGTCCTGCCCCAAAATTCCTATGTTGAAGTTCTAACCTCAGGTGCCACAATGTGATCTTATTTGGAAACCAGGTCATTGAAGATACAATGAAGTCATCCTGCAGTAGGGTGCACCCCTAACCCAATATGACTGGTGTCCTTATCAGTAGGAAAAATGTGGACACAGGTACATGTGTACACAGGAAGAATGCTACATGAGTATGAAAACATCAGGGCAATGCATCAATAAGCCCAAAATGCCAAAGATTGCCATAAAAATCACCAGAAGCTAAGAGAGTGGTATGGAACACATTTCTCGCTTACAATCCTCAGAAGGATTTCTATGCTGTAGTTCTGTGGGTGCCAAAGTTTGGATCCAGAATGTCCTCTAAAGGCCCATGTGTTCAAGGCCTGGTCCCCAACTTGGGAGGTGGTGAAAAGTTTAAGAGGTGAGGTTGTGTGGGAGATCTTTCTGTTTTTGGAGGTGTATCCCTGAAAGGGAGAGTGAGATCCCCCCTCTTTCTTTTGCTCACTGGCCACACGGTTAGTGGATTTACTTTGGTCATGCCTTTTTGCCATGATGGGCTGCCTTGCTACAAGTCCAAAGAAACAGGGCCAACCAATCATGGATTGAAACTTCTAAAGTTGTGAGCCAAAGTCAACTTTTTATACATTTATTATCCCTGCCTGCAGGTTCTAATAAATTTACAAAATAAAGAAATCACTGGATTTGGCCCTGTGGGCTACATTTTCTGGCCCTTATTGATATTAATCCCTTGACTTTAGACAATGCAAAATCTTTACATCTTCGCTGAATGGTTTTCTTTGTCTAAAGAGTTTTTATTAGACAAAATCCTACATGTTTTTTTAATTATAATTTATCATTACGGGATTTATTTTAGTCTTTTCATTTTTTCATTTATAACTTTTTTCTTTTTTATTGGTTGTTCAAAACATTACAAAGCTCTTGACATATCATATTTCATACATTTGATTCAAGTGGGTTATGAACTCCCATTTTTACCCCGTATACAGATTGCAGAATCACATTGGTTACACATCCACGTAAAATCCTACATGTTAATGTTGTCAAACTCCTCCAATTTTCCAGGTATTTTAGGAGTTTTTTTTTCTGGTCATACAGGGACTAAATTCAGGGACACTCTACCACCGAGTTACATTCTCAGTCCTTTTTACTTTTTATTTTTTTATTTTTATTTTTATTTATTTATTTTTTAAATTATCTCACTCCATTTTATTTAAGATTTTTTTAATCCAGTTAGTAAAAGGAAGAAGTGTCTCTCTTTATACATATGTACAAGTTCAGTTGTAAAAATAGACAGCACATTCAAAGAGAAAAAAGGCTTGGCATTTTTCTGATTCCCTCTAAATAGCATCTGTACACAGGAGTCTGGGTTTGGTCAGGGGAATCTTAATGATTTAAATTAAATGATTCCCCTAGAACCCCTACTCCAAAAAAAAAAAGTTTAAAAAAATCAATCTATCTAAACTCAATTCCGAGATTTTTAGGTGTGCAAATTAGAGGCTGGCCCAACTGGAAGCACCTGCTCCACCAGGGACTTCAGGTGGTGGGCAAGCGGGAACCCCTTCCGTCAGATACAACCCCCTTGCCTCTCTTGGAGGCCAGCAAGCTCAGGCTGGTTGGGTTGGGGATGGGAGGGTTGGTGCTGAGCTTTCCTCCTCCTCCACCCTCTCTACCTCATTCCTGTTGCCCCTTCCTTTCTCAGTGCAATACAGACAGTGCATACAGCCAGGGGCTGAAGGGCAAGGGTGGGAAGACTGTGCATTCAGGATGGGCACAGGGGCATCTGTAAGAGGGGCAGTGAGGATGTCCTGCTGATTGAGGTGGCTCCTGGTCTCTTTACTGGCTTCTGGGAGTCCCTGGGGTGGGAGTTGCTGCTACTGTTGCTGGTGGGACCTGAAGGTTCCCTGGTGTGAACCATGCAGGACAGGGGAGGAAATGCTGGAAAAACAACTGCCTGTGGGTCTGCTTCCTTTGGCCTTTTGTCATCCTTATAAGCCACCACATTCTCTGGCACATACTACTCTCTCTTCAACAATGACACAGTGGCAAATAGAGTTTGTAGGCCTGAGGAGCTGTCCAAAGATTGTGGACACCAGGTACACAATTTTATCCCTTCCTAGTCCTCCAGGAAATCACAACCTTATACGAAGTCTCCACCATGGAAGGCTCTTCACAGCACCTGCAGAGCCTTTGTAAGGGACATGGTCAGAGCTGAAGGGTGGAATGGGGCTGGAGACAGCATGTCTGAGCATCTAAAGAGTGTCTATGTCAGGCCCTTCCCCAGTAAAAGGTTTAAGACTTGGCCACAGAGTTCATTGGGGATGTTGTGGGGCTGACCCTGTCCTTGGGCCCTCTTCCTATAGGCTACCCCAGAACACTCCTTTGGAAATAGGTGATGAAAGTGCTCACACTAACTACCTGTCTTTCCCTTGCTGCAACTTGTCCTCTCTACCCTCTGACTTGGGATGTAAGATGCTGCACTGGGCAAGCCATCCAAAGTCCATCTGCAGGCCAGGACTCTAGCCCCTGGTTTGGTTGAAGGAAGCTGGAGGGCCCAGATGGTTACCGTCCTCCAGAGGGGATGGTGCCTTTGCCCTGTTTCCGGACCATAGAGTCTGAGGCTAGGCTGCTGGTCAAGTGGAGGCTCTTGGGAGTCCCAGGAACATTATTTCCTTTGCTCAAAGGGGAACTCAAGGGAGAAGAGGCGCTTGAAGGTCCAAAGTCAGCAAGACCAGCAGGCCTGACAAGGGATGTCTGCAGAGGACTGCTGGCAGAGATTCCTTTAGACACATTGAACCCGTATGCAGCATAGGCAGCTGCAGAGGCTGCTGCAGCTCCTGCTTTGGCTCCTGCCATTGCAGCGGCACTGCCTGCTGTGGACTTCCGGCTTCGGCCTTTCCCTGCTCTTTTGGCTGTGCTTCCTGAACCTTTGGGGCGGCCTCGGCTTCGAGCTGAGTGACCACGACCTGCAGCTGGCATTTCCTGAATGGAAATTCCATTCACGGTGTCTGAGACAGAGGAACCTGTTATGGAAGCAGGAGAGTTGGTGGCTCGAGACTGAGGGGCTGAGGAGGCTGGGTCATCCACAATGACTAGCATGTCACTGCTGCTCTCATCAGGGGGAATGGAGCCTGTGTGAAGCTCACTGCTGATGGAGATCTCACTGAAAGGGCTGGGCATAGCTGAATCCACACTAATGAAGGAGTTGTCCCCGTCAGCAGAGAGGTTAGAGTTATCAGCCGAAGGAACAAACGGGATCACCAAGTTCACACCCTCTTTTCTCCTTTTCCCTTCCAACTCATCTTCTTTTTTCTTCTTCTCTGCATACTTTTCCCGCTTGCACTTGCGTTCCTTCACTCAGTTGGTTTCCTCCTGCTGCCGTTTTTCTTCCTGCCGCAGTCTTAGTTTCTTCTCCAACTCTTCATCATCTAGAAGAAGACTAACCACCTCTTTCGGTTTCAAGGTATCTGGTTTGAAGTTCCCACCTGAAATCACCATCCGCTGAATCTCACTCTTCTCTTTGGCTCTCTGCAGAATGCGTTCCTCAACTGTGCCTTTACAGATGAGCTGATATACTGTAACCTGCTTTGTCTGCCCCAAGCGGTGGGCCCTATCCATGGCCTGCTGGTCTACAGTGGGGTTCCAGTCACTGTCATAGAATATTACTGTATCTGCAGCAGTGAGATTAATACCCAGTCCTCCAGCTTTTGTGCTTAACAGGAACACAAAGATGTCATTCCTGTTCTGAAAATCAGCAACCATGTCCCGCCTCTCTGAGATCTTGGATGAGCCATCAAGCCTCATGTAGGTATGCTTCCTGTAAACCATATATTCCTCCAGCAGATCTATCATCCTGGTCATCTGGGAGTAGATAAGGACCCTATGTCCTTGAGATTTGAGGCGAGTCAGCAGGACATCAAGGGCATATAGTTTTCCACTGTCAGTGATGAGGCTCTCCTTGCCTGGAATCCTGATGAAAGACCAACCATTCTGGGGCCTGATGCTCCACAGTCCTCCGGCTGGCTCTGGGAAGAACTGAGATCGTCGATTGAGCCAGTCTGCAGCCAGTTCAGGGGCCCCATTCAACAAACACTGCTTGGCTGCCAGACTCCCTCCTTCCTTCAGAACTCGCCTCTCATATTCTGCACTTCGGTCATTGCAATAAGAATCCAATGGCACTGCGGTGACTCGTGGACTGGCCACACACAAAAAAGATGGCAGCTCAGTGAGCAGGCAGCAATGAAGTGAAGAGGTAGCTGATCTCCGCTGATGGACAACCTGGTCTGAGTAGCCACTCATGGCTTTACAGTGCCTGCTGAAAACAAGAGACTTTAACAAAGGGCAGCTACAAAGGTTGGGAAAGGAGAGTGGAAAATCAACTCCAAGAAGGAAATCTTTGTTTCTCATATAACTCTGCTGGCTTCCCCCTTCTGACTCTCCCCATGAGCGCAGCTGATGGAGCCTGTAGGAGGCTTTCAGAGACAGGAAAAGAGCTAACCATCTGGCCAAAAGTCCCTGAAGCATGAGGTTTGCCATTTCTGCTGGAGATACATCAATAAAACGAAGGAAAGAGAAACAGCTTTCTTCATTAATACCTTTTCTGTGGAAGAGAGACTGTTGTATATAGTCTGGTGCAAATGGAGAAAGAAGAACCCTTAACCACCTGTCTCGTGAATGGTTGAAGACCCTGATCTGTCCATGACGGTAGATAAACTTTGAAATCCCATATGGCTTTAGGGAAATGTGAAATGGAGACCACGTTTCTTGCCGTTCAAATAACTCTGGGTGATTACACACCTTCCTAAATTGCATGACTAGATTCATGAGGCTGCTGGTGGTGTTCTGCGCTTGCTGGGTAGAGCCCATAGAAGACTGCAATAAATCCTCAATGGAAATTTTTTTCTTTAGTTCCTGATATAATAGCTTTTGTCGGCTGGTCAGTTGGCAGTACATTAGAATCTCGATCTTATCAGACAATTCATTCTCTACATCTTTCTTGATTCTCCGAAGCATAAATGGCTTCAAGATCATGTGTAAGCGAGAGAGTTGATTCTCATCAATAGCGGATTTGTTTTCAGCATGGCTCTCAATGTCCTTGGAAAACCATTCGTTAAATTCTTCATGGGAATCAAATAATGTTGGCATAATGAAATGTAGCAGAGCCCAGAGCTCTGCCATGGTGTTCTGAATGGGGGTCCCAGTTAACAAAAGCCGATTGCAACACTGGAACTGTAAGAGGATCTTCCAACGAACACTGGAACTACTCTTGAGCACCTGAGCCTCGTCCAGTACCATGTATTGCCACTTGACCCGTTGGAAATATTTTACATCCTGTACCACCAGCTGGTAGCTGGTGATAACCACATGGAAGGGGGCATCCTGAGTGTAGAGGGTCTTCTGACTCCAGAATCTCCTGATAACTTTTCTATCATGAGGATTACCCCAATATGGTAGCACCTTAAATTTAGGAACAAATCTAGTAAACTCCTGGTGCCAATTGTTAAGTGTAGAAGCAGGTGAAATTATTAAGAAAGGTCCCCAAATGTTCTCTCTCTCAGCCAGATGGGCCAGGAGGGCAATGCTCTGTACTGTTTTACCAAGGCCCATTTCATCAGCAAGAATGCCATTAATACCCTGTTCATACAGATTGGCCAACCAATTCATGCCTTTCAGTTGGTAACCTTTCAATTTCCCATTAAAAATTGTGGGCTGTGGAATATCTTCACCTGCCCGGATAGATGGGTTTGCCAAGCTGTAACTCTCCCCAAACCCAGTGCCAGACTTGTTTGCTGCTCGTAGAGCAGCTGCTCGACTTTCTTTTGCATCTTCGTCAAATGACCTCGTCCGAGCTTGATGAATATGGTAAGCATTTTCAGCATTCTTCAGGGCTTGGGCTTTAAAATGGTTACTATCATAATCTTCCTGTGTGATGTTAACTACAACGCCTCCACCAATGTCAATTTGTCTCTGGGTAGAAGTGTCTTCCAGTTTCCGTAAGATTTCTTCCTGTATCCCATCATGACCCATATCTCGCTTGCGACTCATGAAATGGGCATACAACTCTGTCTGGGTGATTAAGAAGTTGAGTTTTCGCTGCTGTCTCTTAGCCTCCCGCATTTCCTCATCCAACTTCCGCTGCTCCAGAGCTTCCTTCTCGGCACGCTTGCGGTGTTCCTTCTCCACCTTCTCATATTTCTTCCAGTACAGAAGCATCTCCTTAGTGAGGCGGCGAGCACGAGGCAAAGTTTCCTTACAGTTCTTCTGGGCCTGCAAAGCTGCTCGACGTACCTCCTTCATGCACTGGTGGGCAAGCTTTCGGCTATTGGTGAGAAACAGGTTACGAGCTGAAGCTTTCTGCTTGTTGGCCTTTGGTAATTCCTTTTTCACAATGCTGAGCCACACTTTCCTGCGTCGAGCATTAAGCTGCTCAATGGATAAGTGCTTCTTCTTAGTGCCAGGGGGAGGCGCATCATGAGAAAATTTGGCGAATACTTTGGTCTGGTGGTGGTGGCGACGAGGGGATTCTTCAGAGGAAAGCTCTTCATCTCTTCGTCTTTTTTTCTTTACTTTTTTCAACTTGGCTTTAAGCTTTTTGTCCTCCTTGAATTTCTTTTTTTTGGGTCCAAGTAAGTGTCGTTGTTGCTCATAAAAAGGGTCATAAGTAGAAAGCAGGCCTGCACTGTAGTATTGGTACTGCTGCAACTCCTTGTCTTTGCTATACTTATTTTGGTGAAGTTTCTTATATTTGTGTAGTCGAAGCATGTTGTGAAGTTCTTCTCTGCTGAGATTGAGTTCTTCTTCATCATCATCATTGTCTTCACTCTGAGAATCTGCTTCACTGGATTCATCACTTAAAAGAATGTTCTTTAGCCACTTTCTGCTTTTCTTCAACTTGGAGAAGTTATACAAATTCCCCTTGTCAGATTTTGATTCTGACTGCAGAACGCCATTCAGCGAGTATGGGTTTAACATTCCAGAACTGCTTGCTCCAGAAGTTTCACCAAGCAATGAATTTGGAGGTTCTTCCTTTACTTGTATTAAGGGATCCCCAGACTGGGGCAATAAGGGATTGTTGTCATCCAGTCCATCTTCACTATCATCGCTAGAAATATTCCTGTTGAAGATGGCTGATGTTTGTCACAGGAAATGGTCCAACCGGAGGGCCCTCTCCAGATACTGAAGATAGAGGGGCTTTGCCAGCTCACTGCAGCCGCCATCGTCCCCGGCACCCAACTCTGAGGCCATAGAACAAATCTGTCTTCATGCACAAGGGCCTCCAACTACACAGCTCGGGCCGCGACGGCGGCGGAGGGGGGGCGGGGTACCTTTACTTTTTATTTTGAGACAGGGTCTTGCTAATTTGCTCATATTGGTTTCTAACTTGCAATCCTCCTGCCTTATCCTCCCAGCAAAGACACTAGATTTTTGTCGTTAAATTAACCTATCTGGGTCTGGGATTGTGGCTCAGTGGTAGAGCGCTTGCCTAGCACAGGTGTGTCCCAGGTTTGATTTTCAGCACCATATAAAAATAAAGGCATTGTGTTGTGTCCATCTACAAAAAAGATTCTGTCTCTCTCTCTTAAAAAAATGGTCCTATCTGTGGTATTTTGTCATAGAATCCTTAGCAAACAAATGTAACCTCCAAGATCCATATTGAAGTCCTAGGTCCAGGTTAAAATACAGGAACACAGTCCAGGTCTCTATCCATGGTCCAAATGTAAACTCAGGTCCAAGATCCTATAGTCAAAGACTTGAGTTCTAAAGTTGAAATTCAATATTCAAATATATGTCCAAGACCCAGATCACATTTGAAGGACCAGATCAAGGACCAAGTGAAAGGTTCATTCACCTCTGCTTTCATTTTCTAGTTGAGGTCATTTCTAAGGAACTGGGCAAATTCAGGTCCAAAATACATGTGTAGACCTGAGGTCCTTGATTCGTGTCTAAGGTCAGTTCTAGTTGGACAAGTGAACTCTAGAGTCTAGATCTAAAGTACAGTTCCAAAGTTACATTCCTAGATGAGGTCCTAGTCCATGCAAAAAGTCTAGGTTAAATCCAGCACCTGGTCTGAGGTCATGCTTATGATCTTAATAATTGCCATTCTGACTGGAGTGAAATGGAATCTCAGTATAGTTTTAATGTGCATTTCTGTAATTGTTAGAGATGTTGAACATTTTTTCATATATTTTTTGACCATTTGTATTTCTTCCGTGAAGTGCCTGTTCAATTCTTTTGCCCATTTATTGACTGGGCTATTTTATTTTATTTTTTCTTTTTTGGTGTTAAGTTTTTGTGAGTTCTTTATAATATTTTAGAGAACTGAGGTGGAGGTGGCAAAATTTTTCTCTCATTCTATAGGCTCTTTATTCACGTTCTTGATTGTTTCCTTTGCTGTGAAGAAGCTGTTTAGTTTGATGCCATCTCATTTATTGATTCTTGATTTTACTTGTGTTTTAGAAGTCTTATTGAGGAAATTGGCTCCTTTTGAAACTTCTAAAGTTGTGAGCCAACCTGATGGATAGTTAGGCCTACTTTTCTTCTAGTAGGCCTAGAAGGGTCTCTAGTCTAATGCCTAGGTCCTTGATCCACTTTGAGTTAAGTTTTGTTCAAGGCAAGAGATAGGGGTTTAATTCCATTTTGCTTCTATGGATTTCCAGTTTCCCCAGCACCATTTGTTCAAGAGGCTATCTTTTCTCCAATGTATGTTTATGGCACCTTTGTCTAGTATGAGATAACTGTATTTATGTGGGTATGTCTCTGTGTTTTCTATTCTGTTCTGTTGGTCTTGTCTGTTTTTGTGCCAATACCATGGCACATACCATTTTTGTTATTATAGCTCTGCAGTATAATTTTAAGGTCTGACAATCACAAGATTCTTGAGTAAAATTGCAATTGTGTACATATCAGTGGCTTTGTAACAGAAATAGTTCATATACACAGAAGAAAAATTAAGGCAGTTTTCAGTTCAATAGAGGTTGACTCCAATCCATCTCAAAGATACTCAATAGTTGAAGGTATACCACAGAATAAATTTAAGATTATCCAATAAACAAGAGCCATACCACTGGTGTTTGAGATAAAATTTAAACATGTTAAAGTTTATTATTCAACAGGAGTTAGATGACTGTGCAAACTTTACCTCAACAGGAATATACTGAGATGTGCAAACAAATGTAAAATTCCACTAGTGGTTTGACTGAAGGCTGAACTTTTTTTTTTCTTACAGAACTTTCTGGTAACAACCATAAACCATAAGTACAGGTACAATGCAGTCAGTGATTTTTTATTTATTGTTAGAATGTAAAGGAATTGAGAAAGCATAGGTTTCATTCATTATATTTTTTAATAAGGAAGACTGCATTAACCTGAAAAAAATGATACCATATTATCACACACAAACATGCTTCAGAGGAGGAATATATTTGACAATATGATATTCTAAATGCTAAAGGAAAAGTGATCCTTTTCAACAATACATAGTTGATCCTTTTTCATCAATACATATTGTTGAAAGTTATTTAAGGAAAAACTTACTAAATCTTCACTACATAGATTTTGTAAATTTAGTTTTTGAATCACCATAATCCACTATCCATTATTAATATCTCTTTTATAGTACTATAACAAGCCAACAAACACTTAAATGCACTTCACATCAAGAGATGTAAAGTTTATTTTTTCCTCCTCAAACCTTCAGAATATTAGGGGTTATTTCAGCAACCAATATGGTCAGAACCTCTGAAGGTAAAAATTGAGTGCCTCATAGCGTAAAGGACTGTCTGCAGCACTGCATACCAGCTGGTAGTAAAGTGTCCCCTTCCAATGGCTTCTAGTAAGGCCAAAGTTTTAGGTTAGTATGAAAAAGTGCCACCTATGTTTTGGATTAGTGTCTGACAGGAGAAAATTAAGTTATTCTGTATATTATTATACTTAAAACCCAGCTCCAATCTTGAGTATTTATGATAATATCTCAACATACAAAAATAATATATAAATTTTTCTTTACTTTCTTGTAAACAGTTGTCAGTATACTGTTTTATCCCTTTATCATTGAAACATGCAAATCATACATACATGTATAAATACACAAAAGGGAGTAATTTACACTCATTCAAAAGTGAGCAACAAAATAGTTTCAGTATTCAAATTATACATAATGGATGCATCTTATATTCCTAGAAACAGCCACCATTCATCCTAATGTTCTTAGCTGCAATTGTAGAAATACTGAGTTTTACATTTTCCATGCCTTTGTATTTGTAACACTTATCATGTATGAAGATAAAGACTTGTTTATATAATCTCTTCTTTTCAGAATGAAGAATAAAGCAGCACTTAAAAAATATTGAAACAGTAGCAGCATCAGCAGGTGTTACCACTGCTAGATCAGGAGGAAGTTTTCCATTCTTACAATTTTTAAATTAAAAAGGAAAAACTCACCTAAATGAATATAATTATGTGTTCATTTCTTGGGCACATAACAGTGAGTCTGGCATGTTGAATGTGTCTTTGTAGTCCATATGTGTTGAGAGCCACAGCCGAAGAGGCCCCAGCAAACTTCCAGCTGCCAGCAAACTTCCAGCTGCCAGCTGATGATTGGCTCACAGTGGCCCCAGCAAACTTCTAGCTACCAACTGATTGGCTCCTCTGCGGTGATGCTCATTGGGCTGTTTCGTCGCACTTTCAGACCACGGAGCTGCTCATTGGGGGAATTTTTTGGCTCTGCCCACACAACCCAGCCAGTCGGCCTCAAGAGCAGGAAGGGTGGGGAAGAATGAGAGGCTTGTGGGAAGCGGTGGTGGCAGTTGGGCTCTGAGGGTTTTCCTGAGGAGCTGTGTGGTGCGGTGTGTGTGTTCTAAAAATAAAGTTTGTTTCTTTTGACAAGTGGCTCCTGAATTGTGCCCAGCCAGACTGCGGCATTTGGTGGCTGGCATGGGGGAATGACTGAGGGTAAATGATAAGGTAAACTGCTCGCCCCTGTGGGCAGGGCGAGAGGATGGGTAGCCATTTTAAGATTCTTCTTTTGTTTTGCTTCACTTTTGTTTTAAGTTGCCTGTCCCTAGAGATGTGTAAGATGGAAGAAAAACTGCTCACATCTGAGGAACAGATAGGGAGAAAGGACGGATGGACATTTCAGGAGGATAGAAAGGCTATAATGATTTTCTGTTCCAATTTTGTTTCATTCTGTTTCAGTTTTGTTATCTTGTTGGGTTGCATTATAGTTATAGTAGAAATATTCAAGTAAAAGAAAAGGTCTCTCGAGCTAATCAGACATAGAAAAAAATTCAAGTAAAAAAGAAGGTCTCTCGAGCTAGTCAGAGGAAAAGATTCAAGTAAAAGAGAAGGCCTCTCGAGCTAGTCAGACAGAGAAAGAAAGTTTAGAGCAGAAAAAGCCATCAGGGGAAAAGTTACAACAGGAGACTGCTACTAACACCTTTCTATCACCAGAGGGCATAAGTGTCCAACCAACAATGCCACCTCCATATGCTGGGAGGCCCCCAACCACCGCAGTTGATAGATGGGATCCTGAGACAGGATCTCAAATATTAACATGCCCTGTATTTGAGGCAGGAGGGCAGCAAATTCACCATGCTTTAAATTTCAAAACAGTGAAGCAGCTAAAAGAGGCTGTAACAACCTATGGTCCTCAAGCACCCTTCACTGTAAGCATGGTCGAATCCATTAACAACTTGAATATGACGCCAGCAGATTGGGCTAATATGTGTAAAGCTGTGCTAAATGGAGGACAATACCTGTTATGGAAGGTTGCCAATGAGGAATTTTGCAAGGAGACAGCTAGGCAAAATGCAGCAGCTGGTTATCCTCAGAGAAATCTAGATATGTTGTTAGGAAAGGGTCCTTATGAGGATCAGCAGCAACAAATTGCATATGATCCTGGCATGTACTCACAAATTGCTGTAGATGCTGTTAGGGCTTGGAAGACTTTACAAGGACATGGAGGTTTACAAGGTCAATTATCTAAGGTAATACAAGGAGCTAATGAACCTTATGCTGAATTTGTAGATAGGCTTATTCAAACAGCTACCAGAGTTTTTGGGAATACAGAACAAGCAATACCATTAATAAAACAACTGGCTTATGAGCAAGCAAATCATTGGTGCAGAGAAGTCATTAGACCATGGAAACATGAAGATTTAAACACATATATTAAATTATGTAGAGACATTAATGAACAAGGGCAAGTCATGGCAGCTGCAGTACAACAGGTTTTAGATGCCAGGCCAAAAACATGCTACAATTGTGAACAAACAGGACATTTTAAAAGGAATTGCCCCATAGGAGGAGGGTTTATGAAAATTAGGTATCAAAGGAGTAGAATACTGGGTATTTGCCCACCATGCCGTAGAGGGAGACATTGGGCTAATGAATGCCATTCTCAAACCACCATAGAGGGTACTCCATTATCAAAAAACGAACAAGGACCAGGTGTTTATCCATGATATCATGGAGAAAGGCATCAGGCTCCATTGCCAAAAAATGGACAGGGGGGCCCAATGCTCCAGGGCCCAAGACCACAAATATACAGAGCACTGGAGGAACCCAGCAACCCCATCAGGGTAGTGCCCAGGACACATTGTCCATTAGATCTCTCATCAGAGAAACCAGAATGAGCACAGGGTTGGATATCTGCATCTCCGCTAGAGCAGTACTAACCAGAGATGGGAGTTCAAATCATTCCCACAGGGGTAAAAGGACCTCTTCCCCAAGTAACAGTAGGCTTATTATTGGGACGCAGTTCTTCTACTCTAAAAGGACTTATGATAAGTCCTGGGGTAATTGATCCCGATTATGAAGGTGAAATAAAAATTATAGCCAGTTCTCCAAAGGGTATATCAGTAATTTCACCAGGAGATAGAATAGTACAGTTACTAATAATACCCAGCCTACAGGATAAATTTTCTAGTCGTACTGTAGAAAGAGGTTCCAGGGGATTAGGCTCCACAGGTGTAGATTGGGCTATGCTTTCTTTAAATTTAGATTCTCGCCCCATGCTAAAACTAAATATTCAAGGACATGAATTTAATGGGCTACTGGATACAGGTGCAGACCTTAGCATCATCTCTCGTCGAGAATGGCCAAAACATTGGCCATTACAACAAGCCACTCAAACGCTTCGAGGCCTAGGAGTGGCATGTAATCCCGATAGAAGTGCAATGGTATTAGATTGGAAGGATCCTGAAGGATGTGAAGGAACTATATAGCCATATGTATTGGATCATCTTCCTGTAAATTTATGGGGACGAGATGTCTTAGATCAATTTGGTTTGACATTAACAAATAATATCAATCAAAATGCACCCACTATTATGGCTAGACAAGGTTTTAGGAAAGGAAAAAGATTAGAAAAACAAGAACAAGTTATAGCAGCACCAATGCAAATAAATCAAGGAACAGACAGACATGGGTTGGATTTTCACAAAGGGCCACTGAGACAATAAAAATTACATGGAAATCAGAAAGACCAGTATAGGTTCCTCAGTGGCCCTTGACTAAAGAAAAGATATAAGTAGCCCATGATCTGGTCAAACAACAATTAGCGGAAGGACATATACAACCTTCTGTATCTCCCCATAATAATCCCATTTTTGTCATCAAAAAGAAATCTGGTAAATGGAGATTATTGCAAGATTTAAGAGCCATTAATAATGAAATGGTCATTATGGGACCTGCACAATCGGGGATTCTTCAATTGTCTGCTTTGCCAAAAACCTGGTATGTTTTAGTTATAGATATTAAAGATTGTTTTTTTTTCAATTCCAATTCATCCTGAGGATAGTCCACGTTTTGCATTTACTATCCCTGCACTGAATCATGAAGGTCCTGATCAGAGATATGAATGGAAAGTATTCCCTCAAGGGATGGCTAACAGCCCAACTATGTGTCAAACTTATGTTAACAAAGTAATCCAGCCACTTAGAAATCAAAATCCTGGGCCAGACGCTGGGAGGGGGGCTGCGAAGTTGTCTTCGAGGACACGCTGGCTGAACTGCTCCTACCGCTGCTGGCCATCTTAGAGCCTGGCGGGTGAATCTGTACGGGCCCCACTGCTGACCTCCTGGCTGCAGGTACTAAAATTCAAAGACAAATAATTAATTGAGGTGATCCAACATGGCGGTGGGAGGAGAGGCAGCGCTTTCAGTACCCCCTCAGTGATGGGGTCAGAGAGATGCATAGATATGCTTAGATTCTACCTGCTGAGAATCTCCTAACAAAATTCCACTGAAGAGAGACTGGCTGGGAGTTACTAGGATTTTTGGAGGTGACAGTTTGCCCCATATAAGTGAATCCCCGCCATGAGATGCAGAGGTCCAGACCCGCCAGCCGCTGTCTGCGCGACTCGGCTACCGTGACTGGGCAGCTAGCCTCCGAGACACACCTTGGCAGGAAGAGGTGTCTAGCCAAGCCTTCATGAAATAGCGAGCCGGGAGCTGAGGCCAACCAGGGATGGACCAGTCCCACCCCTCCCTTCGGACACTCCAGCAAGGATCCTGGGGCCTGCCATAGCAGAGAGGTGACGTCACTGGAGTTCAACCGACGGAATTATTTCCCAGTGGAATCCACTTTAGCAGATGTGTGACTCCCACCCCATCCAGTTACAAGCAGCCAGGAAACCTCAGGGATCTCTCCAGGGGCTTGTCTGTAAGGAAGCAGAGGGGATTCCCATTCCCCAATCCCCCATATCACCAGCGGTGACTCCCAAGGTCTTAGCCACCAGTTTACCACAGTACTGGGGCTTAAATGGGACGCACGATGGGGCTGAAGGGTAACTAGATATTTGGGGAACTGCTACCGGTGAACAGGACCTGGCTGGCCAGCTGACAGGAGGAAGGGGGGGGAGGGGCCGGAGAAGTGAAACGGCTCTGGACTGACAAGACTGAGAGACTCCCAGGAGCTGCCTTACAGGGATTGCTATTGGCACATAGAGGGCAGAAGCTCGACTCGGAGGGCACAGCTCCGCCTACTGGAAGAGAAGAAAATGGATCTCTAAGACTTCAATTTTTTTCTTCTCTCTCTGTTCATTTCTCCCCATTTCCTTCTTTATTTCTTTCCCATTTCAAGTTTTATTGTTCTTTTCATTCTCCTCTAATCTATCTCTCTCTCCTTCTTACTTTTTAAGAGCACCTTCCTTCCCCTACCCCCTGACTTTCATCCCAAGCATTACGTCTTCCATTACATGTAATTGTCTAAATGCAAATAGGTGAATGTTTCGAGGCTGTCTATAGGGCTCCTAAATACCTAGCTACTACCAACACCCTGATCCAATCACCTGTTAGTAGCCCCCTTCAGTAGAGCAATCTTCTAAAGTAGCCAAGACATACTAACCCTCATACCATCATAGCACCTAACCTAAACATAAAGTCCTAAGAACAAACCACAAATCACTATATGCATACAGAATCTGGAAGTCTTTAATGAATTGAATGAATCAGCTTTAAAGTACAATAAAACCCAACATTTCTAGACATAGTCTCCCACCACAAAGGAGACACAACAGAGATATACAAAACCAAAACAAATTTATAGGAGAAAGCAGAAACACGGCAGTCAAACAGAGCTGGAAAGTAACGTGAACAACGTGAAAAAACAAGGGAAAAAAGAATAACAAACAATGCAGGACAACTTAAATCTACAGGAGGACCTAGAAGCATCAGAAACATGGACAGGGAAAGAACTCAAGGCATACCTAACTCAGATGGAACAGAATCTTAGAGAAGACATGAGACATTTAGTCCAAGCAATGAAAGTATATTTTGAAAACGAATTAAACAAACAAATTCAAATGGCAAAGAAGGAGATTTACCAGGAGATTAAAAAAAAATCAAACAGTAATCCTAGAAATGCAGGAAACCATAAACCAAATTAAAAACTCAAATGAGAATATTACAAATAGACTAGATCAAGTAGAAGTCAGAACATCAGATAATGAAGACAAAGTTTATCAACTTGAAAAGAATATAGTCAACACAGAAAGGATGCTTAAATCTCATGAGCAATCTATCCAAGAGATATGGGATGTCATAAGAAAACCAAACTTGAGAGTCATTGGGATAGAAGAAGGCATAGAGGTTCAAACCAAATGAGTGGACAACCTATTAAATGAAATAATCCTAGAAAACTTCCCAGAGATGAAAGATGGAATGGATTGCCAAATCCTGGAAGCCTATAGGACACCAAACATTCAAAACCGTAATAGACCAACTCCAAGATACATAATTATGAAGATATTCAACATACAGAACAAGGAGAGAATATTAAAAGCTACGAGAGAAAGGAGTCAGATTATATTCAGGGGTAAACCAATTAGGTTAACGACTGATTTTTCATCACAGATGTTGAAATCAAGAAGATCGTGGAACAACGTATTGCAAACCCTGAAAAATAATGGATTCCAACCAAGAATACTGTATCCAGCAAAATTAAACTTCAGATTTGACAAAGAAATTAAAATATTTCATGATAAACAAAAGCTAAAATAATTTGCAGCAGAAAACCAGCACTGCAAAGCATTTTGAGCAAAATACTACAAGAAGAGGAATTGAAAAGTAGCACCCAAAACTAACAGTGGGAGGTATCTCAGTAAAAGGGAAAAAAATAAACAAAGAGGAAAAACTAGCTAAACTAAAATAAATAAATAAATAAACATGACTGGAAGTACAAACCATATTTCAATTGTAACCTTAAGTGTTAATGGCTTAAATTCACCATTCAAGAGACATAGGCTAGTAACCTGGATTAAAAAAACAAATCCAACAATATGCTGCCTTCAGGAGACTCATATGATAGGAAAAGACATACACAGGCTGAAGGTGAAAGGTTGGGAAAAATCATACCACTCACATGGCCCTTGGAAGCAAGCAGGAGTGGCCATACTCATATCGAATAAAATCAACTTCAAACTTAAGTTAAACAATAGGGATAAAGAAGGACACTACACATTGTTAAAAGGAACCATCCACCAACAATACATAACAATTATCAATTTGTATGCACCAAACAATGGTGCTGCAACATTCATAAAACAACTCTCCTCAAGTTCAAGAGTCAAATAGACCACAACACAATAATCATGGGTGACTTCAACACACCACTCTTGCCATTAGACAGATCCTCTAGACAAAAGCTGAATAAAGAAACTATAGAACTCAATAACACAATCAATAACCTAGACTTCACTGGCATATATAGAATATATCAACCATCATCAAGTGGATACACGTTCTTCTCAGCAGCACACGGATCCTACTCAAAGATAGACAATGTATTATGTCATAGGGCTACTCTTAGTAAATATAAAGGTGTGGAGATAATACCATGCACCATGTCTGATCATAATGGAATGAAACTGGAAATCAATGATAAAAGAAGGAAGGAAAAATCCTGCATCACCTGGAAAATGAACAACATGTTACTGAATGATCAATGGGTTACAGAAGACATAAAGTAGGAAATAAAAAAATTCTTAGAGATAAATGATAATACAGATACAACATATTGGAATCTATGGGACACAATGAAAGCAGTTTTAAGAGGGAAATTCATTTCCTGAAGTACATTCCTCAAAAAAAAAAATGAAAATAAAAAACCAACAAATAAATGAACTCACACTACATCTCAAAACCCTAGAAAAGGAAGAGTAAAACAACAGCAAATGTAGTAGAAGACAAGAAATAATTAAAATTAGAGCAGAAATCAACAAAATTGAAACAAAAAATTGAAAAAATTGATAAAACTCAAAGTTGGTTCTTTGAAAAAATAAATATGATCGACAGACCCTTAGCCATGCTAATGAAGAGAAGAAGAGAGAGAACTTAAATTTCTAACATACGGGATGTAAAAGGCAATATCACAACAGACACTACATAGATACAGTAGATAATTAGAAAGTATTTTGAAACGCTATATTCCAATAAAATAGAAAATAGTGAAGATATCGACAAATTTCTTAAGTCATATGATCTGCCCAGATTGAGTCAGGAAGACAGACACAATTTAAACAGACCAATAACAAAGGAAGAAATAGAAGAAGCCATCAAAAGACTACCGACCAAGAAAAGCCCTGCACTGGATGGGTATACAGCTGGGTTTTACAAAACCTTCAAAGAAGAATTAATACCAATACTTTTCAAGCTATATCAAGAAATATAAAAAGAAGGAACTCTTCCAAATTCATTCTATGAGGCCAACATCACCCTGATCCTGAAACCAGACAAAGACATTTCAAAGAAAGAAAACTACAGACCAATATCTCTAATGAACTTAGATGCAAAAATTGTCAATATAATCCTGGCGAATCAGATACGAAAGCATATCAAACAAATTGTGCACCATGATCAACTAGGATTCATCCCTGGGATGCAAGGCTGGTTCAATATACAGAAATCAATAAATGTTATTCACCACATCAATAGACTTAAAGATAAGAACCATATGATCATCTTGATAGATGCAGAAAAAGCATTCGACAAAGTACAGCATCCCTTTATGTTCAAAACACTAGAAAAACTAGGGATAACAGGAACTTACCTCAACATTGTAAAAGCTATATATGCTAAGCCTCAGGCTAGCATCATTCTAAATGGAGAAAAACTGAAGGCATTCCCTCTAAAATCTGGAACAAGACAGGGGTGTCCTCTCTCACCACTTCTATTCAATTTATTTCTTGAAATACTAGCCAGAGCAATTAGACACACAAAAGAAATTAAAGACATAAAAATAGGAAAAGAAGAACTTAAATTATCACTATTTGCTGACAACATGATTCTATACCTAGAAGATCCTAAAGGGTCTACAAAGAAACTACTAGAACTAATAAATGAATTCAGCAAAGTGGCAGGATATAAAATCACCACGCATAAATCAAAGGTATTCCTGTATAACAGCAAAAAAACTTCTGAAATGGAAATGAGGAAAACCACCTGATTCACAATATCCTCAAAAAAAAAAATAAAATACTTGGGAATCAACCTAACAAAAGAGATGAAAGATTTATACAATGAAAGCTACAGAACCCTAAAGAGAGAAATAGAAGAAGATCTTAGAAGATGGAAAAATATACCCTGTTCATGGATAGGAGAACTAACATTATCAAAATGGTGATATTACCCAAAGTTCTCTACAGATTCAATGCAATGCCAATCAAAATCCCAATGGCATTTCTTGTAGAAATACATAAAGCAATCATGAAATTCATATGGAGAAACAAAAGACCCAATATAGCAAAAACAATGTTAAGCAGGAAGTGTGAATCTGGAGATATAGCGATACCAAATTTCAAACTGTACTACAGAGCAATAGTAACAAAAAGAGCATGGTACTGGTACCAAAACAGGCGGGTGGACCAATGGTACAGAATAGAGGACACAGAGACCAATCCACAAAATTACAACTTTCTTATAATTGAAAAAGGGGCTAAAAGCATGCAATGGAGGAAGGATAGCATCTTCAACAAATGGTGCTGGGAAAACTGGAAATCCATATGAAACAAAATGAAGCTGAACCCCTTTCTCTCGCCATGCAAAAAAGTTAACTCAAAATGGATCAAAGAGCTTGATATTAAATCAGAGACTCTGCACCTGATAGAAGAAAATGTTGGCTCTGATCTACATATTGTGGGGTCGGGCTCCAAATTCCTTAATAGGATGCCCATAGCCCAAGAGTTAATAATAACAAGAATAAACAAATGGGACTACTTAAACTAAAAAGTTTTTTCTCAGCAAGAGAAACAATAAGAGAAGTAAACAGGGAGCCTACATCCTGGGAACAAATTTTTACTCCTCACACTTCAGATAGAGCCCTAATTTCCAGAATATACAAAGAACTCAAAAAATTAAACAATAATGTAACAAATAACCCAATCAACAAATGGGCCAAGGACCTGAGCAGACACTTCTCAGAGGAGGACATACAATCAACCAATAAGTACATGAAAAAATGCTCACCATCTCTAGCAGTCAGAAAAATGCAAATCAAAACCACCCTAAGATACCATCTCACTCCAGTTAGATTGGCAGCCATTATGAAGTCAAACAACAATAAGTGCTGGCGAGGATGTGGGGAAAAGGGTACACTTTTTCACTGATGGTGGGACTGAAAATTGGTGCGGCCAATTTGGAAAGCAGTATGGAGGGATCCAACATGGCGGCCGGCGAGCAAGCAGCATTTCCTATACCTCCGCAGTAACAGGATCAGAGAGACACATAAATACACTTGCATGGGACCTGCTGAAGATCTTCTAACAATATTCCACGGGAAGGAGACCTGCCGATAACTAGTAAGTCTGTGTGAGGGGTCAGTTTGCCCCAGGCGACTGAATCTCCGCAACTCGGATCAGGGACAGATTCCTGCCGGTCACGGCGGCGGCTGATCTGGGCCCTGCAGGACTGAGTCTGGGATCGGCCTCAGGCGGTTCAGCGCTAGGATCCACACTCCTACCACCCCACCCCCCTCCAGCCGGTTCGGAGCAACTCGGATCAGGAACACAATCCCGCCGGTCACGGCAGCAGCTGATCTGGGCCCTGCAGGGCTGAGTTTGGGATCGGCCTCAGGCGGTTCAGCGCTAGGATCCACACTCCTACCACCCCACCCCCCTCCAGCTGGTTCGGAGCAACCCGGATCAGGAACACAATCCTGCCGGTCACGGCGTTTGCTGATCTGGGCCCTGCAGGGCTGAGCCTGGGATCAGCCTCAGGTGGTTCAGCGCTAGGATCCACACTCCTACCACCCCACCCCCCTCCAGCCGGTTCGGAGCAACCCGGATCAGGAACACAATCCTGCCGGTCACGGCGTTTGCTGATCTGGGCCCTGCAAGGCTGAGTTTGGGATCGGCCTCAGGCGGTTCAGCGCTAGGATCCACACTCCTACCACCCCACCCCTCTCCAGCTGGTTCGGAGCAACCCGGATCAGGAACACAATCCTGCTGGTCACGGCGTTTGCTGATCTGGGCCCTGCAGGACTGAGTCTGGGATCGGCCTCAGACGGTTCAGCGCTAGGACCCACACTCCTACCACCCCACCCCCCTCCAGCCGGTTCGGACTAACCCGGATCAGGAACACAATCCTGCCGGTCACGGCAGCGGCTGATCTGGGCCCTGCAGGGCTGAGTCTGGGATCGGCCTCAGGTGGTTCAGCGCTAGGATCCACACTCCTACCACCCCACCCCCCTCCAGCCGGTTCGGAGCGACGCGGATCAGGGTCACAATCCCGCCGGTCACGGCAGCAGGTGATCTGGGCCCTGCAGGACTGAGTCTGGGATCGGCCTCAGGCGGTTCAGCGCTAGGACCCACACTCCTACCACCCCACCCCCCTCCAGCCGGTTCGGAGCAACTCGGTTCAGGAACACAATCCTGCCGGTCACGGAGTTGGCTGATCTGGGCCCTGCAGGGCTGAGTCTGGGATCGGCCTCAGGCGGTTCAGCGCTAGGACCCACACTCCTACCACCCCACCCCCCTCCAGCCGGTTCGGAGCAACTCAGATCAGGAACACAATCCTGCCGGTCACGGCGGCGGCTGATCTGGGCCCTGCAGGGCTGAGTTTGGGATCGGCCTCAGGCGGTTCAGCGCTAGGATCCACACTCCTACCACCCCACCCCCCTCCAGCCGGTTCGGAGCGACGCGGATCAGGGTCACAATCCCGCCGGTCACGGCAGCGGTTGATCTGGGCCCTGCAGGACTGAGTCTGGGATCGGCCTCAGACGGTTCAGCGCTAGGACCCACACTCCTACCACCCCACCCCCCTCCAGCCGGTTCGGACTAACCCGGATCAGGAACACAATCCTGCCGGTCACGGCGGCGGCTGATCTGGGCCCTGCAGGGCTGAGTCTGGGATTGGCCTCAGGTGGTTCAGCGCTAGGATCCACACTCCTACCACCCCACCCCCCTCCAGCCGGTTCGGAGCAACCCGGATCAGGAACACAATCCTGCCAGTCACGGCGGCGGCTGATCTGGGCCCTGCAGGGCTGAGTCTGGGATCGGCCTCAGGCGGTTCAGCGCTAGGATCCACACTCCTACCACCCCACCCCCCTCCAGCCGGTTCGGAGCGACGCGGATCAGGGTCACAATCCCGCCGGTGACGGCAGCAGCTGATCTGGGCCCTGCAGGACTGAGTCTGGGATCGGCCTCAGGCGGTTCAGCGCTAGGACCCACACTCCTACCACCCCACCCCCCTCCAGCCGGTTCGGAGCAACTCGGATCAGGAACACAATCCTGCCAGTCACGGAGTTGGCTGATCTGGGCCCTGCAGGGCTGAGTCTGGGATCGGCCTCAGGCGGTTCAGTGCTAGGACCCACACTCCTACCACCCCACCCCCCTCCAGCCGGTTCGGAGCAACCCGGATCAGGAACACAATCCTGCTGGTCACGGCGGCGGCTGATCTGGGCCCTGCAGGGCTGAGTCTGGGATCGGCCTCAGGTGGTTCAGCGCTAGGATCCACACTCCTACCACCCCACCCCCCTCCAGCCGGTTCGGAGCGACGCAGATCAGGGTCACAATCCCGAAGGTCACGGCAGCGGCTGATCTGGGCCCTGCAGGACTGAGTCTGGGATCGGCCTCAGGCGGTTCAGCGCTAGGACCCACACTCCTACCACCCCACCCCCCTCCAGCCGGTTCGGAGCAACTCGGTTCAGGAACACAATCCTGCCGGTCACGGAGTTGGCTGATCTGGGCCCTGCAGGGCTGAGTCTGGGATCGGCCTCAGGCGGTTCAGCGCTAGGACCCACACTCCTACCACCCCACCCCCCTCCAGCCGGTTCGGAGCAACTCAGATCAGGAACACAATCCTGCCGGTCACGGCGGCGGCTGATCTGGGCCCTGCAGGGCTGAGTTTGGGATCGGCCTCAGGCGGTTCAGCGCTAGGATCCACACTCCTACCACCCCACCCCCCTCCAGCCGGTTCGGAGCGACGCGGATCAGGGTCACAATCCCGCCGGTCACGGCAGCGGTTGATCTGGGCCCTGCAGGACTGAGTCTGGGATCGGCCTCAGACGGTTCAGCGCTAGGACCCACACTCCTACCACCCCACCCCCCTCCAGCCGGTTCGGACTAACCCGGATCAGGAACACAATCCTGCCGGTCACGGCGGCGGCTGATCTGGGCCCTGCAGGGCTGAGTCTGGGATTGGCCTCAGGTGGTTCAGCGCTAGGATCCACACTCCTACCACCCCACCCCCCTCCAGCCGGTTCGGAGCAACCCGGATCAGGAACACAATCCTGCCAGTCACGGCGGCGGCTGATCTGGGCCCTGCAGGGCTGAGTCTGGGATCGGCCTCAGGCGGTTCAGCGCTAGGATCCACACTCCTACCACCCCACCCCCCTCCAGCCGGTTCGGAGCGACGCGGATCAGGGTCACAATCCCGCCGGTGACGGCAGCAGCTGATCTGGGCCCTGCAGGACTGAGTCTGGGATCGGCCTCAGGCGGTTCAGCGCTAGGACCCACACTCCTACCACCCCACCCCCCTCCAGCCGGTTCGGAGCAACTCGGATCAGGAACACAATCCTGCCAGTCACGGAGTTGGCTGATCTGGGCCCTGCAGGGCTGAGTCTGGGATCGGCCTCAGGCGGTTCAGTGCTAGGACCCACACTCCTACCACCCCACCCCCCTCCAGCCGGTTCGGAGCAACCCGGATCAGGAACACAATCCTGCTGGTCACGGCGGCGGCTGATCTGGGCCCTGCAGGGCTGAGTCTGGGATCGGCCTCAGGTGGTTCAGCGCTAGGATCCACACTCCTACCACCCCACCCCCCTCCAGCCGGTTCGGAGCGACGCAGATCAGGGTCACAATCCCGAAGGTCACGGCAGCGGCTGATCTGGGCCCTGCAGGACTGAGTCTGGGATCGGCCTCAGGCGGTTCAGCGCTAGGACCCACACTCCTACCACCCCACCCCCCTCCAGCCGGTTCGGAGCAACTCGGATCAGGAACACAATCCTGCCGGTCACGGCGTTTGCTGATCTGGGCCCTGCAGGGCTGAGTCTGGGATCGGCCTCAGGTGGTTCAGCGCTAGGATCCACACTCCTACCACCCCACCCCCTCCAGCCGGTTCGGAGCGACTCGGATCAGGTTCACAATCCCGCTGGTCACGGCAGCGGCTGATCTGGGCCCTGCAGGACTGAGTCTGGGATCGGCCTCAGGCGGTTCAGCGCTAGGACCCACACTCCTACCACCCCACCACCCTCCAGCCGGTTCGGAGCGACGCGGATCAGGTTCACAATCCCGCCGGTCACGGCAGCGGCTGATCTGGGCCCTGCAGGGCTGAGTCTGGGATTGGCCTCAGGTGGTTCAGCGCTAGGATCCACACTCCTACCACCCCACCCCCCTCCAGCCGGTTCGGAGCAACTCGGATCAGGAACACAATCCTGCCGGTCACGGCGGCAGCTGATCTGGGCCCTGCAGGGCTGAGTCTATGAACGGCCTCTAGCGGTTTGGCGCTAGGACTTTGGCAGCGCTTAGGGCGGAGTTTCAGCTTTGAGACAGAGGAGAGAAGTGGTCCAGTTTGGTTCCAGACACTGGTCGGACCACAGAGGAGGACAACAGCCGCCATTTCAAAGAGATGATGTAATCATCCCCATGTTCTACTGATCACAGCTCATTCAGTTACGGAAGAGGTGATTTCAGGCTAGTAAATTTCAAAAACACAACAGTTGCACCAAGCAGAAAGAAGCGCGTGCAGTATGAAAAGACAAGGAAAGAAAGGATCACAAGCAATGCAGGTCAACTCAACTTTAGAAGAGGTAATAGCTGCAACAGATGGAATATCAGATAAAGAGTTCAGGATATATATGCTTCAGATGATCTGGAGTCTCAAGGAAGACATGAGACAGCAAAATCAGACAATGAAAGATCACATTGACAAACAAATCCAGGAAGTAAAAGATCAATTTCACAGGGAGATAGAGGTAATAAAAAACAAACAAATAGAAATACTAGAAATGCAGGAAACAATAAACCAACTTAAAAACTCAATTGAGAATACTACCAGCAGAGTGGATCACTTAGAAGATAGAACATCAGACAATGAAGACAGAGTATTTCAACTTGAAAAGAACATAGATAGCTCAGCAAGTCTACTAAGAAACCATGAGCAGAACATTCAAGAGCTATGGGATAATATCAAAAGACCAAACTTAAGAGTCATTGGGATACAGGAAGGCACAGAGCTCCAAACCAAAGGATTAAGCAATCTATTCAGTGAAATAATACAAGAAAACTTCCCAGACATGAAGAATGTGACAGAATCCCAAATCCTAGAAGCCTACAGGACGCCGATGGTGCAAAATCATAAGAGATCCACACCTAGACACATTATAATGAAGATGTCCAACATACAGAATAAGGAGAGAATTTTAAAAGCTGCAAGAGAAAGAAAGCAGATTACATTTAGGGGTAAACCAATCAGGATAACAGCTGATCTCTCGACACAGACTCTGAAAGCTAGAAGATCCTGGAATAACATATTTCAAACACTGAAAGAAAATGGGTTCCAACCAAGAATCGTGTATCCGGCGAAATTAAGCTTCAGGATAGAAGATGAATTTAAAACCTTCCATGATAAACAAAAGTTAAAAGAATTCGCAGCTAGAAAACCATCTCTTCAAAAAATCCTTGGCAAAACATTACAGGAAGAAGAAATGGAAAATAACATTGAAAACCAACAATGGGAGGTAGGACAGTAAAGGGGGGAAAGTAGTCAAAGAGGATAACAAACCAGGTTTAGTAACATCAATAAACAAATATGGCTGGAAGAACAAATCATATCTCAATAATAACCTTAAATGTTAATGGCTTAAACTCACCAATTAAGAGACACAGGCTAGCAGAATGGATCACAAAACAAGACCCAACAATATGCTGCCTACAGGAGACGCATCTGATAGGAAAAGATATTCATAGACTGAAGGTGAAAGGGTGGGAAAAATCATACCACTCATATGGACTGCGGAAACAAGCAGGAGTGTCCATACTCATATCTAATAAAATAGATTTCAAGCCAAAGTTAATCAAAAGGGATAAAGAAGGACACTTCATACTGCTCAAGGGAACCATACACCAACAAGACATAACAATCATAAATATATATGCCCCAAACAACGGTGCTGCTATGTTCATCAAGCAAACGCTTCTCAAGTTCAAGAGTCTAATAGACCACCATACAATAATCATGGGAGACTTTAATACACCTCTCTCACCACTGGACAGATCTTCCAAACAAAAGTTAAATAAGGAAACTATAGAACTCAATAACATAATTAATAACCTAGACTTAATTGACATATATAGACTATACCACCCAACATCAAGTAATTACACTTTTTTCTCAGCAGCACATGGAACCTTCTCAAAAATAGACCATATATTATGTCACAGGGCAACTCTTAGACAATATAAAGGGGTGGAGATAATACCATGCATCTTATCTGATCATAATGGAATGAAACTGAAAATCAATGATAAAAGAAGGAAGGAAAAATCAAGCATCACCTGGAGAATGAACAATAGGTTGCTTAATGATCAATGGGTTCTAGAAGACATTAAGGAGGAAATTAAAAAATTCCTAGAGTCAAATGAAAACACAGACACAACTTATCGGAATCTATGGGACACATTGAAAGCAGTTCTAAGAGGAAAATTCATTGCTTGGAGTTCATTCCTCAAAAAAAGAAAAAACCAACAAATAAATGATCTCATACTTCATCTCAAAATCCTAGAAAAAGAAGAGCAAAACAACAGCAAAAGAAGTAGAAGGCAAGAAATAATTAAAATCAGAGCTGAAATTAATGAAATTGAAACAAAAGAAACAATTGAAAAAATCGACAAAACTAAAAGTTGGTTTTTTGAAAAAATAAATAAAATTGACAGACCCTTAGCCATGCTAACGAAGAGAAGAAGAGAGAGAACCCAAATTACTAGCATACGGGATGAAAAAGGCAATATCACAACAGACACTTCAGAAATACAGATGATAATCAGAAATTATTTTGAATCCTTATACTCCAATAAAATAGAAGATAGTGAAGGCATAGATAAATTCCTTAAGTCTTATGATCTGCCAAGACTGAGTCAGGAAGACGTAGACAACCTAAACAGACCAATAACAATAGAGGAAATAGAAGAAACCATCAAAAGACTACCAACTAAGAAAAGCCCAGGACCGGATGGGTATACAGCAGAGTTTTACAAAACCTTTAAAGAGGAACTAACACCAATACTTTTCAAGCTATTTCAGGAAATAGAAAAGGAGGGAGAACTTCCAAATTCGTTCTACGAGGCCAACATCACCCTGATTCCGAAACCAGACAAAGACACTTCAAAGAAAGAAAACTACAGACCAATATCTCTAATGAACCTTGATGCAAAAATCCTCAATAAAATTCTGGCGAATCGGATTCAAATACATATCAAAAAAATTATACACCATGATCAAGTAGGATTCATCCCTGGTATGCAAGGTTGGTTCAATATACGGAAATCAATAAATGTTATCCACCACATCAATAGACTTAAAAATAAGAACCATATGATCATCTCGATAGATGCAGAAAAAGCTTTCGACAAAGTACAGCATCCCTTTATGTTCAAAACTCTAGAAAAATTAGGGATAACTGGATCATACCTCAACATTGTAAAAGCAATCTATGATAAGCCACAGGCCAGCATCATTCTGAATGGAGAAAAATTGAAGGCATTCCCTCTAAGATCTGGTACAAGACAGGGATGCCCTCTCTCACCACTTCTGTTCAACATAGTCCTGGAAACACTGGCCAGAGCAATTAGGCAGACGAAAGAAATTAAAGGCATAAAAATAGGAAAAGAAGAACTTAAATTATCACTATTTGCAGATGATATGATTCTATACCTAGCAGACCCAAAAGGGTCTACAAAGAAGCTATTAGAGCTAATAAATGAATTCAGCAAAGTGGCAGGATATAAGATCAACACGCATAAATCAAAGGCTTTCCTGTATATCAGCGACAAATCCTCTGAAACGGAAATGAGGACAACTACTCCATTCACAATATCCCCCCAAAAAATAAAATACTTGGGAATCAACCTAACAAAAGAGGTGAAAGATTTATACAATGAAAATTACAGAACCCTAAAGAAAGACATAGAAGAAGACCTTAGAAGATGGAAAAATATACCCTGCTCATGGATAGGCAGAACCAACATCATCAAAATGGCGATATTACCAAAAGTCCTATATAAGTTCAATGCAATGCCAATCAAAATCCCAACAGCATATCTTGTAGAAATCGATAAAAGAATCATGAAATTCATATGGAATAATAAAAGACCCAGAATAGCAAAAACAATACTAAGCAGGAAGTGTGAATCAGGCGGTATAGAGATACCAGACTTCAAACTATACTACAGAGCAATAGTAACAAAAACAGCATGGTACTGGTACCAAAACAGGCGGGTGGACCAATGGTACAGAATAGAGGACACAATAACCAATCCACAAAACTACAACTATCTTATTTTTGATAAAGGGGCTAAAAGCATGCAATGGAGGAAGGATAGCATCTTCAACAAATGGTGCTGGGAAAACTGGAAATCCATTTGCACCAAAATGAATCTGAATCCCTATCTCTCGCCGTGCACAAAAGTTAACTCAAAATGGATCAAGGAGCTTGATATTAAATCAGAGACATGGCATCTGATAGAAGAAAAAGTTGGTTATGATCTACACGCTGTGGGATCGGGCTCCAAATTCCTCAATAGGACACCCATAGCGCTAGAGTTAACAAATAGAATCAACAAATGGGACTTACTCAAACTAAAAAGTTTTTTCTCAGCAAAAGAAACAATAAGAGAGATAAACAGGGAGCCTACATCCTGGGAACAAATCTTTACTCCACACACTTCAGATAGAGCCCTAATAACCAGAATATACAAAGAACTCAAAAAATTAGACAATAAGATAACAAATAACCCAATCAATAAATGGGCAAAGGACCTGAACAGACACTTCTCAGAGGAGGACATACAATCAATCAATAAGTACATGAAAAAATGCTCACCATCACTAGCAGTCAGAGAAATGCAAATCAAAACTACCCTAAGATACCATCTCACTCCAGTAAGACTGGCAGCCATTAGGAAGTCAAACAACAATAAGTGCTGGAGAGGATGCGGGGAAAAGGGCACTCTTGTTCATTGCTGGTGGGACTGCAAATTGGTGCAGCCAATTTGGAAAGCAGTATGGAGATTTCTTGGAAAGCTGGGAATGGAACCACCATTTGACCCAGCTATTCCCCTTCTCGGTCTATTCCCTAAAGCCCTAACAAGAGCATGCTACAGGGACACTGCTACATCGATGTTCATAGCAGCTCAATTCACGATAGCAAGACTGTGGAACCAGCCTAGATGCCCTTCAATAGATGAATGGATAAAAAAAATGTGGCATTTATATACTATGGAGTATTACTCTGCATTAAGAAATGACAAAATCATAGAATTTGGAGGGAAATGGATGGCATTAGAGCAGATTATGCTAAGTGAAGCTAGTCAATCTTTAAAAAACAAATACCAAATGACTCCTTTGATATAAGGGGAGTAAACAAGGACAGGGCAGGGACGAAGAGCTTGAGAATAAGATTTACATTAAATAGGGATGAGAGGTGGGAGGGAAAGGGAGTGAGAAGGGAAATTGCATGGAAATGGAAGGCGATCCTCAGGGTTATACAAAATGTCATATAAGAGGAAAGGAGGGGCAAGACAAGATAATACAAATGGAAGAAATGATTTACAGTAGAAGGGGTAGAGAGAGAAAAGGGGAGGGGAGGGGAGGGGAGGGGAAGGGAGGGGGGATAGTAGAGAATTGGACAGACAGCAGAATACATCAGACACTAGAAAGGCAATATGTCAATCAATGGAAGGGAAACTGATGTGATACAGCAATTTGTATACGGGGTAAAAGCGGGAGTTCATAATCCACGTGAATCAACCGTGTAATATGATGTATTAAGAACTATGTAATGTTATGAACGTCCAATAAAAAAAAAAAAAAAAAAAAAGAAAGCAGTATGGAGATTCCTGGGAAAGCTGGGAATGGAACCACCATTTGACCCAGCTATCGCCCTTCTCAGACTATTCCCTGAGGACCTTAAAAGAGCATACTATAGGGATACTACCACATTAATGATCATAGCAGCACAATTCACAATAGCTAGACTGTGGAAGCAACCTAGATGCCCTTCAATAGATGAATGGATAAAAAAATGTGGCATTTATACACAATGGAGTATTATGCAGCACTAAAAAACACAAAATCATGGAATTTGCAGGGAAATGGATGGCATTAGAGCAGATTATGCTAAGTGAAGCTAGCCAATTTTTAAAAAACCAATGCCAAATGTCTTCTTTTATTTAAGGAGATCAACTAAGAACTCAGCAGGGAGGAAGAGCATGAGGTAAAGATTAACATTAAACAGAGACGAGTGGTGGGAGGGAAAGGGAGAGAGAAGGGAAATTGCATGGAAACGGAAGGAAACCCTCAATGTTATACAAAATCACATATAAGAGGTTGTGAGGGGAAAGGGGGGGGAACAAGGGAAAGAACTGAACAACAGCAGATGAAGTAGAGAGGGAAGATGGGAGGGGAGTGGAGGGGGGATAGTAGGGTATAGGAAAGGTAGCAGAATACAACAGTTACTAATATGGCATTATGTAAAAATGTGAATGTGTAAGTGATGTGATTCTGCAATTTGCATTTGGGGTAAAAATGGGAGTTCATAACTCACTTGAATCAAATGTATGAACAATGATATGTCATGAGCTTTGTAATGTTTTGAACAACCAATAAAAAAAGAAATCAAAATCCTGAACTACAAATATTTCACTATATTGATGATGTATTATTAGCACACAAATATAAAAACACATTGCTAGAATGTTATGCTACAGTTACAAACTTATTAAAAATTATAATCTAGAGATAGCAATAGATAAAGTACAATTAAATTTTCCAATTAATTATTTAGGAGTTCTATTATCCTCAACCATGGTCCATCCACCAAAAATTCAAATACGAGTAGATCAACTCAAATCACTTAATGACTTTCAAAAGATATTAGGAGACATAAATTGGATAAGGCCTTATCTAGGTATACCAACAGGAGAGTTAGGACCTTTATTTGATATCCTAAAAGGTCCATCAGATCCAAATTCATCCCGAATGTTAACACCTGAAGCATGAAAGGCATTAAAAGTCATTGAAACATATATGGAAAATATGCATTTGGATAGAATTGATATAAGTTTGCCTTTATTATTTATTGTACTACCAACAAAAAATATTCCTACAGAAGTATTTTGGCAAGAAGGTCCATTATATGGATACATTTATCTTATTCTCCTAACACTATTCTTACTAGGTATCCTGAGGCTGTAGGACAATTAATACTCAAAGGAATAAAAGCAGCAAAGAGAGTGTTTGGAATTTCTCCCAATAAAATTATTATTCCATATATTATGGATCAAATTGATGAGTTAGGTAATGAGTTAAATACTTGGGCAGTAATCATGTGCAAATCTAATGTTTCATTTGATAACCACTTACCATCTAATCCTTTATTGTCTTTTTGGTCATCGCATCCTGTCATTTTTCCAAAAATGACAAGAAAAACACCTATCATGAATGCTCCAAATATATTCAGTGATGGGTCAAATAATGGTACAGCAGCAATAGTTACACCTGATCAAACTTTTACATTTTTAGTACCCAAACAATCAGCTCAAAAGGTAGAGCTTAATGCAGTATTACAAGCTTTTGTGAAGTTTAAAGATTCTGTGTATTTAATTTATTTTCCGATAGTCAGTATATAGTTAATGCTATAGATCCCTTGAAGATGCTGGTAGGATTTCCCCTTCCTCTACTGTTTTCTCTTTGCTTTCCACTATACAAAGTCTAATCTGGGACAGAAAAAATCCATTCTTTATAGGACATATTAGGGCACATACAGGATTGCTTGGAGCCCTTAGTTTGGGCAATGATTTAGCAGATAAAACTACACACAGCATACATATTTTCTCTACACTAGGAGAAGCTACAAATTTTCATAAAAAGTTCCATGTCAATGCTAATACTTTACAAAAGCATTTAAAAATAACTAAGGAACAAGCTAGACAAATAATAAAACAATGTCAAAATTGTGTGACCTTTTTACCACAAGTTAATCTTGGAGACAATCCTAGAGGACTGATACCTAACCATATTTGGCAGATGGATGTCACACACTTGCCAGAATTTGGAAAGTTAAATTATTTGCATGTTATAGTTGATACTTCTCCTGGATTTTTGATGGGCTCTCTTCATGCCAGAGAAAAAACTAAAGATATTGCTTACAAAATTTTGCCACTGTTGGCTTTCCAAAACAGTTAAAAACAGATAATGCCCCTGGTTATACTTCTACCTCTTTTAAACAATTTTGCTCATCATTTGGCATTACTCATATAACAGGAATCCCATACAATGCACAGGGACAAGGCATAGTTGAAAGAGCTCATCAAACTATTAAAATGTACTTATTAAAGCAAAAAGAGGGAATTGGGAAGGGGTATATATTTCCCAAAGATAAACTTAAAATAACCCTTTTTACTCTAAACTTTTTAAATTTGGATTCATCAGGACTTAGTGCTGTGGAAAGGCATATGTGTCCAAAAAATGTACATAAGCCTAAGGTACTTTGGAAGAATATTCTAACAGGATAATGAAAAAGTCCTGACCCAGTAATTGTCTGGAGTCAGGGGTCTGTTTGTGTGTTTCCACAGGGAGAACAGCAGCCGATTTGGATTCCAGAGAGATTAACTAAAGTGCTGACCCAGTGATTATCTGGAGTCAGGGGTCTGTTTGTGTGTTTCCACAGGGAGAACAGCAGCTGATTTGGATTCCAGAGAGATTAACTAAAGGGATTTCTACAGACCAAAAAGAAGATGATTTGGTTCAAATTCATAACAGCTGATATCCAGAACTCCAGTTTGGTACCTTTACATCTGTGACAGAACCAGGATGCTTTTTTCAATATCTATTTTATTATTACCCTTTCCCACATCATGAAGTTCTATTTTGTTTTTTGAGGTCATACAGACCTAGGTCAATGTTTTGCTGATTAGTTCTAT
This sequence comes from Urocitellus parryii, assembly GCF_045843805.1. Taxonomy (NCBI): domain Eukaryota; kingdom Metazoa; phylum Chordata; class Mammalia; order Rodentia; family Sciuridae; genus Urocitellus; species Urocitellus parryii. Next base: position 91,202,020 of record NC_135532.1, on the reverse strand, counting down.
TTTTTACTATAGAGTTTTTAAACATTGCAATGGAGATTTCACCTGTAAAAAATTATAAGGCCTTTACTATTATGTTATGTGTTGTATGTATTATATTATGTGTGCACACTTGTGTTTTATGTTATATGTTTGAATGTACGCATGTCCATATATCATATATGATGAGTGCTCATGAAAAATGGATCCAAATATTTTTTTTATTCACATGATTTAAATGGTTTAATTTAAATTGGGTAAACAGCTGTTGAGGATTGTTTTAATATGTGAACAAAAAAGGGGGTTAACAGATCTGTTTGTTTACTTTCACCTTTCGTTTTCATTATATTTAATAATTCTGTTCAAGATAATGTAAATTGTTCAGAAAATTGTTTTCTTTTAGTGCCTTCTGGAATGTTACATAATTTTTTCTTTAGCCATTATTGCCAGAATTCCTATCTTCATCCCAGTGCCAGTGAAGACAAAGATAAAACCAATCTACAGCTTCTGCAATAGCTATCACTGAACTGCTTGCAGAACTTGCCTGAACTGTGTATCACTTGTATGCATTGTGAACTCACTTGTATGCATTGTGAACTATCTGTTGGTGCAGTGACTTGTGGTAGTGTTGGGGTATTTTTGCTGATGGTGTCATCAGTGGTACAATTTTTCCAAAAGGAGCCATCACTGAACTGCTTGCAGAACTTGCCTGGACTATGTATCACTTGTATGCATTGTGAACTCACTTGTATGCGTTGTGAACTATCTGTTGGCTCAGCAACTTGTGGTAGTGTTGAGGTATTTTTGCTGATGGTGTCATAGGTGGTACAATTTTTCCAAAAGGAGCCATCAATTGGCTTGGTGTATCTTCCTCCCTTCTGCGTGTGATGGTCGTTCAGCTAATATTTGGGGGCCAACAGAGGTGAGGCAAAGAACCTCACCCCCCCGCTGGTACAAAGACCTATCCACAGGTGTGGCTGTATGTTGGTCTGGTAGTCAATGACGGGTAAGATCCAGTTGCAATGGTACCAGCCTAAGACAGGAGGCTGACGCCTTGTGGTCAGCTCATCCGATGACGGGTAATAACCATATGTAGTATTCAACCTAAGGCAGGCATGGTCCCAAAGCCACATGCTTGTTGTTTAAAAAGAGAGGGGGAGATGTTGAGAGCCACAGCCGAAGGGGCCCCAGCAAACTTCTAGCTGCCAACTGATTGGATCCTCTGCAGTGATGCTCATTGGGCTGTTTCCCCACCCTTTCAGACCACGGAGCTGCTCATTGGGGGACTTTTTTGGCTCCACCCATGTGACCCAGCTAATCGGCCTCAAGAGCAGGAGGGGTGGGGGAGGTTGAGAGGCTTGTGGGAAGCCAGTGGTGGCAGTTGGGCTCTGAGGGTTTTCCTGAGGAGCTGTGTGGTGCGGTGTGTGTGTTCTAAAAATAAAGTTTGTTTCTTTTGACAAGTGGCTCCTGAATTGTGCCCAGCCAGACTGCGGCACATATTCTGGCTGATGGTATAACAGTATTTGTGATTGGCATCAGAACTGTTGTTTCCATTGGCTTCTTGTACAGTTTCATGAGGGTTCTGAGATGTCCATAGCCCACCTGAAATTTTGTAACTTTTGCTCATTTTAGAGTGATGGTTGTGAGAAGCATCATTGATATGAAGCTTCCTCCTTCAGGACCTGGAACTAGAGGAAATGCCATCACTGCTCAGTCTAACAGGACTCTTCAAAACAGTGGGTGGCATTCCATCAGCACTGTGTTTACTGCCACCACTGCTCCTGCCACTATGTGGATGGGAATGCTTGTGACTGCTGGTGTGGTAGTGGTTAGCAGGATGCTCCTGGTGCTTTTCCTTATTTATGGTCTCTGCTATATATGGGCTTAAATGCTTGCTCTTCCCACTGCCTTGATCAAAACTGTGTCTTTATGAATATGAAACTTTGTCTTCTTCTCCAGTTCTTCCTTACTAGTGCCTGTATCAGTGGGTAGTATTGGAATCCATAATTTCAGTGATCCACTCTTTTCCTTTGTCTCTCCTCTGTATTTTCAGGTTTTTTAGTATTTGTGATAGGAATTTTCATTTTAATAAAAGAAGTTACAGAACTGCTGCTGGCTGCTTGTGACTGCATGTGTTTGTGTTGCTACTGTAACTGGACATCTATATAATTATCTCCTTATACAAGACCTAGTTTCTAGCTTGTGTTTTTCTCTATATTTATCTAAATAAAAATTTGGAGGAATATTCCAGGAGTAGCAGAAATAGGCTCATGGTATTTACTGCTCCCTGTTTTATGAGTATATTCTTGATTAACAGAAGAATGATCAGAAATTTTGTCAGTTCTATCATGTAATCATGAATGCAGAGGTACAGAAGGTCCCTGCTGGAAGTTGATATTGTATTAGCTACTAGAAAAATATATTTCCAATTTCTATGACTATATTAGTTCTGTCCTTGCTGATTCTTGATGTTGAGGCCATTATTGGTGGGATGACAAACTGTATGAGGTACTGGGCATTCCTGTTGCTAGCACTGATGAATTATCAGATGTATGGCTATCCTGAACAGATATATTTCCTGAATTTATGGGTCCCAGTGCAGGGAATGCTGATGTAGATGCTTTCTGAAAACTTGGGTTTGTAAGCACACCTGTGACACTATCTACTAATATGGAATTCTGGACTAAAGCTGAACCAGGAAGTGGTGTCTCTCAAACTTGCCTGTCTTCTTTTGGTTTCTTAGCTGCCTGATTAGCCCTCCAGTTTCAAATCCTCTTAGGTATTTTCTCCAATAGTTTTAGAAACTCAGTTTTTAGCTCATTTAGTTTTTTAGCTAATTTAGAGTAACTGTAGGATCCACATATTCCCACCAATGCTTTCCATCAGTCAATACAGGAATCTCCCAACTAGACTATTTGCCAAATGAATGCATGCACGTGTTATCACTGTTTGTATTGAAGACAGAAGGTTGTAAGAGGTAGACTGTTGGTAATTATGAAATAGGATGCCCTTGCCAAATCCTTGCTTGCTCTTACTAACTGGGTACATTTCACCACATCTGTGTATGGGTGTTTAATGGTGATCTCAAAACCTAGTGTTTGTGACATTATTATTTCAAGTAAAATCATTTTTAAGTCTGCTGAAGCATCACATTTTGTATGTATCCAACAGTGGCACAAGAAGATTAAGATAAACGTGCTACTTTGATAACATGTTGAAGTTTTTGAGCCTGTTCTTCTACTTTGCAGCCAAAAATAATGCAGTAGGTGATATTCTATGTCTGCTGAATTTGGTGAAAAGAATAGTGCATACAAAACTTGTGCATATAAACAATTACAGTGTTTATTGTAAGATTAAAGACATTGAGACACTTTCCTATGTTCTGGATAAGTTTGGGTGCTGGCTGGCAGTATGAGAGTTCTTTATCAGTCTCCACTCCAGTGGCAGCTTGGCGTGTTCTGCAGCTATTCCCAAGTATAAAAGGATTGAGAAGAAGCTCCACAGCCCCACACCATGACATGTCCTCCTTTACCCTGCTCCCTCACCCAAGTGATTTACTTTGCCACATACTTCCTGCCATGCCATCTGGTACCCCCATCTGGAACCTCTAAACTGAGACTCATGAACTGAAATCTCTAAAACTGTGAGCCCAAACAAACATTTTCTCTTTATAAGTTAATTATCTTATATATTTTGTTGTAGTGATGGAAATCTTAAGAGAAAAAAAATATATATATTTGGTATTGGGCATTGAACCCAGGGCCTCATACACATTAGGCAAGCACAGAGTGACATCCACAGCTGCTTTTAAATTTTTTAATTTTAAAACAGTACATTACTAAGTTTTTCCGGTTGGCTTTGAACTTTTGGTTCTCCTGCTTCAGATTCCCTAGTAGCTGAAAATGCAGGAATGTAATCACAACACTCAGCTCACATTCGTCCCTTCATAAGGAAGACTCCTCTGAAAGAATGGTATTAATCCATGTGTGAGGATGGTGCCCTATTGACCCAATACCTCCCATTAGTCTCTACCTCCCAAACTGCTGCTTTGGAGAATCATATTTTCAATACATGAACTTTGGAGGACAATTCAAACCACAGCTGTTGGTTGGTTTGTCATCTCGTTATCAGTGGAAGATTTTTAACTCATGGGTCTGGGAATAGTGGGCAAGGTGTGAGTTTCATGGAGTCTTTTCCCTGAAGTTTTACTTGTCCCAACAGAGGTAGTAACTATGTAGGTAGTTTCTCCTACATAGTCTCAATCTGTGGCATTCATAACTTATCCATGGCTTTGATCCCACACTATTTTTTATCCTTGGATTCTCCAGGTAGAGTTTCCCTAAATAGTTCCACATAAGGAGCCCTTACCCAGGATTTTTAGATGATCCTTTAAATGAAAAACTGCAAGAAAACAGCTTGAACTTGAGGAAATATGGGGAATGAAAAAAATTTTTTTAAAGTTTGATTTTGACTCAAGGAGAAATAATAGTTTTACAGAAATTCAGGGGCCAGTGGATACTTTGAAGGACTAGAAAGTTGAATTTATCTATAGGCTCTAGTTCTTTGCCAAAGAAAAGGGACAGGGTGTACAGGCGAATAAGAAGACAACTGAGTTCTTATGAATTCTCAGAGAATATACATTTGAAAAGGAAGCCTTGCAAGTGGTCAGGTGAGGGATCTTCCTTTGGTTTAGTGATCCTATGAATCACGAACTTATGCTGGTCTACTTGTTTTCTGTATAACTCTTGTCCCAGAATTTCAGTTGTCCCCAAAAGCAGAACATGACACTTGGGTGCAGGCATTGTATTTTGGGAAGTGATCCCAGAAAGTTTATTTTGAGAAGAGATCAGGAACTCAGGGGACTGGGTAATAAAAAAAGGATAATCAACCTTAGGATGAAGTATTGAACTGTTTACCACTGAGGACAATGGGGCCTCAATCTAGTTGGAGGTCCTCTACCTCCCTTCAGAGGCTGGAATGCTGGGAATTGGCCCACTAGTGTCTGTCAACTATTATCAAGTTTTTGTGACTGCCATTGCTGATTGTATAATTGGCATAGATGTTTTCCACATCTGTAGGGCTGAGAAGGTAGGTTGGTGGTGGAGCATTTGTTAGCATGTGCAAGACTCTGGGTTCAATCTCTGCTACCATGAAAACAAAAGTCTTACATGTCTGTATGAGAACGTTCACAACTGTTAAAGGAGATTCTTCTATTCAGGGATTGTTACATCTAATTGATCTCAGTTCCCTTCTGGCTGGCTCAACAGAAACAATTATAGAATTCTAGAAAAAGAGGAAAGATTTAATAGTTTTTGGAGAACTTAGAATGGACAAGGTCAATGAGATAGAAAGAAGAGTCCTGGACTGAGTACTGGGCTTTAAGGATTGGTTTATCTTTCAAAAAGTCTGATGATGAAAAAAAAATCACTATATGAGGTGCAACTATCTACCAGATATAGAATAAAGTTCCATATGACCATTATTTTCTTTGAGAGTATAATTTCCAAGGTTTAAAAATTATTACCTATATCCATATACATTTACATAAAAAGATGGTTAGATGTATTTGTTTTTACCTGAAATAAAAAACCTATGGGCTAGGGCTATAGCTTAGTGGCAGAGCACTTGCCTAGCACATGTGAGGCACTGAGTTTGATCCTTAGCACCACATAAAAAATAAACAAACAAAATAAAGGTATTTCAACTACAATAAAATAAAATAAAATAAGCCTCTACATATATTCAGTTAATGAATCCTAGGGGGCCCCATGCACACTTGAGTTCATGTATGACACTTACAATAGATATTCATATCCAGCAGGAAATGGTCGAATTTCTACTTACAACACTTTTATGTAACAAAACCTGTTTGAGGACTGGGGATATAGCTTAGTGGTAGAGTGCTTGCCTAGCATGCATGAAGCTCTGGGTTTTGCCCCAATACTACCAAGAATGTAAAACAAACAAAACACTTAAATAGTACAAGGTCCTAATTTGGAGGTAGATTATCTTTTTTTTGAGAGGGAGGAAGGGAGAGAGAGAGAGAGAGAGAGAGAGAGAGAGAGAGAGATATATATATATATAGAGAGAGAGAGATTGATTTATTCTTTAGTTTTCGGTGGACACAACATCTTTATTTTATTTGTATGTGGTACTGAGGATCAAACCCAGCGCCCTGTGCATGCCAGGTGAGCGTGCTACCACTTGAGCCACACCCCCAGCCCCATGGAGGTAGATTATCTTTTAAAGTTATCTTCTCAATTAGTTATTTTGAACTATAATAATAATAATGGCACTTATTTAGTACTTGCCATGTGGCAGCATGGATCTGTTTTAAAACCCACCCTAGGGACTGCAGAGTTAATAGGAACCAAGTAATAGAGTCTGTGTACTGTGACACCAGAGGAAAGATAAAGAAGATGAAGATGAGAAAGAAGTGGCCAGCTACAGGACAATGCTTTGCTTGAATCACTAGGAGATTCTCAATGGGGACCTCTGAAAGATATGATAACCGTCAGAGAATAGTCAACTTCAATCACCTGCCAGCTCAGGGTGTCTTGTAACTATACTGAAAATGCAGGAACCTTTCACTCCTCCCTTCTCACTGATAGAAAATTCAGATGGGAGAGAGAAGTTATCAGTTTAAATAAAATCTGGAATTTTCATTATTTTATGAAAGGAGGCTTTATTTTCAGAATCAAGATAGTATTTTCAAAGCTGATTATTTGAAAAAAACCTTTTAAATGCACAAAATATAGCACAAAATTCATCAGTTAACCTATTTCTAATTAACAGTTTGGGAAAGATTTTCTTACTGATTTAAAAAAACAGTAAAAAATTTAAAAGAACAGTATGAGGTGAAAACAAAGATTCTTTCTGATATATCCCATGAGAATTATTTGTTTAATATATCAGATGTGCACATAGTATTTAATTTGCACAATACTATAATATGTCCTATTATTTTTGAGTAATGTTATGATTTTAAAGACGTGTAAACTAAGATACAGATAAGTTTTCTTATATACAGCCAGTAAACTCAATATTCATAATATTTGAATCCCAAATTTCAGTATTTAAGACAGTTTATAAGGTGTCTCAATATAATGTTATATTATGCAAGTACATTAAAAATCCCAAATTTATTCTTTATTCTTCTCATCCCTAAGAGTGGGGTTCTACACCAATGCTCATTTTGTTGATTCACTGAATGCCATTCTCCTCTGGAAATCCCAGTGCTTGGAATTCCTCTTTCCCAGAACATTATGAAGCCAATCCTGCCCTCTGCAACCCATTAAAGGGCTTCAAGGAAGTTTGGGGTAGAGATTGCTATTTTTCTGGAACCCACAAAATAATCTTCTTTTCTGAACCTTGGAAAATCCTTTTTATACTCTGGGGGAAAGTATCTCTTCCTTTGATCTATTCCTCTAAGTAGGCTGAGACCAGACATCATAGACCTCTCCAGCCCAATCCCCCCATCACTTTAACTGCCAGGGCCCTCTAAATGTTTGAACCTGCAAACCTTGGCTTAGGGTTTTGGAAACAAAAGCCAGGAAGGGTTACAGGGTCTTATGGCAAGCGTCATATAATCTTCCCTAACAAAATGAAGCAGAATAAGTTACTTGCCATTCCGGATGACAGGAGCAAAAGTTCAGAGCAAGTGGTGGAAAAGTATCAAAATATGATTTATCTGTTAACTTCTCATGGTGAAGAAAATTGACTTCCATTGTTGTACACCTAAATTTTTAGTCTGAAATGCACAACTACTCCCACTGAAACATAATTGTGTGTTCAATATTCTGCATTGTACAGAACAGACCTTCCATAAATATTTACTCAATGAAGTTGTCTTACTACTGTCTTACTAGGTTAGTCAAGAATATTTAAGATCAGCATCTATGCCTAAACACAAATGAGAGAATGTTATTGAAATGTAGAGTGTAGCCTGAGGATATAGCTCAGTTGGTAGAGTGCTTACCTCCAATGCACAAGGCCCTGGGATCAATCCCCAGCACCATCAAAAAAAAAAAAAAAAAAAAAAAAGAAAGAAAGAAATGTAGAGAGTATCAAGCTCATGTGTGCTAACAAGTTTGCTTGTTCCCATCCTTTGGAATTGCAAAGTGGACAGGTGAGAAAGACATATTTGATTGATGGCTAAAATTAGTTTCCTGGATCTTCAAACATTTTTAAAAAGGGAGTCATTAGTCTCTTCATCCTGGATGTGCCATCTATTCAGATCAAATTCCCACAAAATCACAAAGGATTCTGGAGAGTTACCTGTGTAAATTCAGTAACCTGGTATTTTCTCTGAGTAACAATATTCTTGAATTGTCAAATGCAAAAAAAGGTTTATGCCCTTTGGCTAAATTTTGGAAGTAATTGAATTGCATGTATATCTGACCCAAGAAAGAATAAACAATGACAAGAAAGTGCCAAAACCAATAAAGAGCTCTATAGTATAAAGATATTTGAAAGATATCTTTATATTATAGAGCTGATTATAAGCTGTTTCTCTAAGAATCTTCTCATGCTGACTTTGACCACTAGTGTAGTTCAGGTGAACAACATACTGGTGCTTTCCAAATCATTCTCTTTCCTTTTATACCTTTTCCATAGGACTAAATACTTCAAAACTGAATCAGTATAAAGCTTATACAAATAAATATTGGACTCATTACATTTCAGGTATCACTTGCTGTCTGCAAGTCCAGATCCTTCCATAAAAGTGATGCTGGCTTGTAGACTGGGTTTAGCAAATACAGTGGTTGATAATAATAACTGGCTTTAACTGATGATTTATCAAGTTGATAGACTGATTATCTATTTAACATTTTGCATGTTTTTAAATATGAAGTCATCAATTCTCACAATGATCTATGGTTTGCAAAGATGGGATCAAAAGGTGAAGTGAATTGATCAGTCATGCTGCACTGAATGATGAGTCAGTAGATCCTATGTGCTTTTAACCCATGGTCTGTTTTATAATATACCTCTAAACCCAGGACCTCAGTGCTGCCTTTGAAACAACTTAGGGAGACTCAGAGAGAGCATGTGGCTTCAGGATTTTGGATGAATGATAAAAAGTTATTTTGCTCTTTTACTTGTTAGAGAAAAGAAATATAATCAAAAATGCAAAATTAAAGGAATTTATTACCAAAAAGCTTTCAAAGAAGGTGATTCCAACATCTCCTGGCTCAAGCTGTGCCCTTGGGTAAATGATTGTGTCATTGAGATCTGGGTGTACATAAAAAGTGCTTTCATTTAATAATGTTAAAGCATTTATTTAGCATCATCTAATTACACCTTATAGCATACATGGCCCATCTGTCATTTTATCTTAACTGAGACCTGAAAATTACCGAGACCTTTATGAGAAAAAGAAATAAAGTGGATAATATGAAATCTAAGTTTTCCTATCAAAGTTTGAAAAGTAACAGTTGCAAAATGTCTTACTTAGGAAAGAGTGACTTAGAAGTATGTATGTGTGGGGAACTTAAGACTGAGAATAGGGAGAAAAATTCTCTCAGTAGAGATTTGAATACAAGCATTGAAATATTTTGAAATTTGGAGATGGTCCCCAGAGTAGGTAGGTAGATTGTGCTTTCACATGCAAATCTATATTGGGCATTATTCATAAAGTGACATTGAAAGGATTAGGAGGCTGTGGAAATTTGGAGAACTTTGGACAAGATTAACAGTTGCTTCTTCATAGAACAATAAAGCAAAAAGCAAATAAAATAAATAAAACATTTCAAAATATGGATCTCTAACCACCTGTATCAGGTAAGTTGGGAATGCTTATTAAAACTACAATTGCCTGAGCTGTATCGTTAATATTTGTAAACAAATCTCTGGGGGGAAGAGTCCATGAAACAAGATTCTTAGCCAGAACCTCTTAAGTGATTCTGATGTATACTTAATTCGGATAATATCTGGAATAAATAATATTTAGAATCTTATTAACTAGAATGGCTTTGTCTCAAATCATGTTCTAATATGTGGCAAAAATTATGGTTACTGATAACTCACATTCAAATCAATTTTAAAAATGTACATGTAAGAAAATTATTGAATAGAAAGGCGTGGTAGCACACATTTGTAATCCCAGCAGCTTGGGAGGCTGAGGCAAGAAGATCATGAGTTCAAAGCCAGCCTCTGCTAAGCAACTCAGTGAGACCCTGTCTCTAAATAAAATTCAAAATAGGGCTAGCACAGTGGTTGAGTGTCCCTGAATTCAATTCCTGGTACAAAAAAAAGAAAGAAAAGTATTGAATGATAATTATTAATGGCAATTTCTTCCATACAGTATATACTACCAAGACATCACAAAGAAAGCTTGGGAGTGCTCATGTGTAGGTGGATGTGAGAAATTGTACGTGCCTACGGAGGTACCTTTTGCTGACTGATCATTGCCTTCTATTCATCTGTTTGTGACCCATTATGTACGAGCTCCAATCCTAACTCCTTAGTCAACTCTTTTTAACTGTACAAGACCAGTTACCATAATACAAATCCCAAACTTTACCCACATGAGCTCATGTCATTTCTACAACAACCCTCTGAGGTAGAGTTTGGAAACAACTCCATTTTACAGGCAAAGAAACTAGGAATTAGAAGAGTTAAGTCACTTGTATATGATCACATAGCCTATGTACTTGTACATTATGTACTTAAATCAAGTTCTGAGAGATTCTTTTTTTTTTTTTTACTGTTGGTTGTTCAAAACATTACATAGTTCTTGACATATCATATTTCACACTTTGATTCAAGTGGGTTATGAACTCCCATTTTTACCCCATATACAGATTGCAGAATCACATCAGTTACACTTCCATTGATTTACATATTGCCATACTAGTGTCTGTTGTATTCTGCTGCCTTTCCTATCCTCTACTATCCCCCCTCCCATCCCCTCCCCTCCCCTCTTCTCTCTCTACCCCCTCTACTGTAATTCATTTCTCCCCCTTGTATTATTTTCCCCTTTCCCCTCACTTCCTCTTGTATGTAATTTTGTATAACCCTGAGGGTCTCCTTCCATTTCCATGCAATTTCCCTTCTCTCTTGCTTTCCCTCCCGCCTCTCATCCCTGTTTAATGTTAATCTTCTTCTCATGCTCTTCCTCCCTACTCTGTTCTTAGTTACTCTCCTTATATCAAAGAAGACATTTGGCATTTGTTTTTTAGGGATTGGCTAGCTTCACTTAGCATAATCTGCTCTAATGCCATCCATTTCCCTCCAAATTCTATGATTTTGTCATTTTTTAATGCAGAGTAATACTCCATTGTGTATAAATGCCACATTTTTTAATCCATTCATCTATTGAAGGGCATCTAGGTTGGTTCCACAGTCTTGCTATTGTGAATTGTGCTGCTATGAACATCGATGTAGTAGTGTCCCTGTAGCATGCTCTTTTTAGGTCTTTAGGGAATAGACCAAGAAGGGGAATAGCTGGGTCAAATGGTGGTTCCATTCCCAGCTTTTCAAGAAATCTGCATACTGCTTTCCAAATTGGCTGCACCAATTTGAAGTCCCACCATCAATGAAAAAGTGTACCCCACATACTCGCCAGCACTTGTTGTTGTTTGACTTCCTAATGGCTGCAAATCTTACTGGAGTGAGATGGTATCTTAGGGTGGTTTTGATTTGCATTTCTCTGACTGCTAGCAAAGTTGAGCATTTTTTCATGTACTTGCTGATTGATTGTAGGTCCTCCTCTGAGAAGTGTCTGTTCAGGTCCTTGGCCCATTTATTGATTGGGTTATTTGTTATATTATTGTCTAATTTTTTGAGTTCTTTGTATACTCTGGATATTAGGGCTCTATCTGAAGTGTGAAGAATAAATATTTGTTCCCAGGATGTAGGCTCCCTATTTACTTCTCTTATTGTTTCTTTTGCTGAGAAAAAACTTTTTAATTCGAGTAAGTCCCATTTGTTGATTCTAGTTATTAACTCTTGTGCTATGGGTGTCCTATTGAGGAATTTGGAGCCCGATCCCACAGTATGTAGATCGTAGCCAACTTTTTCTTCTATCAGATGCCGTGTCTCTGATTTGATATCAAGCTCCTTGATCCATTTTGAGTTAACTTTTGTGCATGGTGAGAGAAAGGGGTTCAGTTTCATTTTGATGCATATGGATTTCCAGTTTTCCCAGCACCATTTGTTGAAGATGCTATCCTTCCTCCATTGCATGCTTTTAGCCCCTTTATCAAATATAAGATAGTTGTAGTTTTGTGGATTGGTTTCTGTGTCCTCTATTCTGTACCATTGGTCCACCCGCCTGTTTTGGTATCAGTACCATGCTGTTTTTGTTACTATTGCTCTGTAGTATAGTTTGAAGTCTGGTATCGCTATACCACCTGATTCACACTTCCTGCTTAACATTGTTTTTGCTATATTGGGTCTTTTATTTTTCCATATGAATTTCATGATTGCTTTATCTATTTCTATAAGAAATGCTGTTGGGATTTTGATTGGCATTGCATTAAACCTATAGAGAACTTTTGGTAATAACACCATTTTGATGATGTTAGTTCTGCCTATCCATGAACAGGATATATTTTTCCATCTTCTAAGATCTTCTTCTATGTCTCTCTTTAGGGTTCTGTGGTTTTCATTGTATAAGTCTTTCACCTCTTTTGTTAGGTTGATTCCCAATTATTTTATTTTTTTGAGGATATTGTGAATGGAGTGTTTTCCTCATTTCCATTTCAGAGGATTTGTCGCTGATATTCAGGAATGCCTTTGATTTATGGTTGTTGATTTTATATCCTGCCACTTTGCTGAATTCATTTATTAGCTCTAATAGTTTCTTTGTAGACCCTTTCTGGTCTACTAGGTATGGAATCATGTCATCTGAAAATAGTGATAATTTAAGTTCTTCTTTTCCTATTTTTATGCCTTTAATTTCTTTCATCTGTCTAATTGCTCTGGCCAGTGTTTCGAGAACTATGTTGAACAGAAGTGGTGAGAGAGGGCATCCCTGTCTTGTTCCAGATTTTAGAGGGAATGCCTTCAATTTTCCTCCATTCAGAATGATGCTAGCCTGAGGCTTAGCATAGATTGCTTTTACAATGTTGAGGTATGTTCCTGTTATCCCTAGTTTTTCTAGAGTTTTGAACATAAATGGATGCTGTACTTTGTCGAATGCTTTTTCTGCATCTATCAAGATGATCACATGGTTCTTATTTTGAAGTCTATTGATATGGTGAATAACATTTATTGATTTCCATATATTGAACCAGCCTTGCATCACAGGGATGAATCCTACTTGATCATGGTGCACAATTTTTTTGATATGTTTTTGAATCTGATTTGCAAGAATTTTATTGAGGATTTTTGCATCTAGGTACATTGGAGATATTGGTCTGTAGTTTTCTTTCTTTGAAGCATCTTTGTCTGGTTTAGGAATCAGGGTTATGTTGGGCTCATAGAATGAATTTGGAAGTTTTCCCTCTTTTTCTATTTCCTGAAATAGCTTGAAAAGTATTGGTATTAGTTCGTCTTTAAAGGTTTTGTAAAACTCTGCTGTATACCCATCCGGTCCTGGGCTTTTCTTGGTCGGTAGTCTTTTGATGGCTTCTTCTATTTCTTCCTTTGTTATTGGTCTGTTTAAGTTGTGTCTGTCTTCCTGACTCAATCTGGGCAGATCATATGACTTAAGAAATTTATCGATATCTTCACTATTTTCTATTTTATTGGAATATAGCGTTTCAAAATACTTTCTAATTATCTACTGTATCTATGTAGTGTCTGTTGTGATATTGCCTTTTACATCCCGTATGTTAGAAATTTAAGCTCTCTCTCTTCTTCTCTTCATTAGCATGGCTAAGGGTGTGTTGATCATATTTATTTTTTCAAAGAACCAACTTTTAGTTTTATCAATTTTTTCAATTGTTTCTTTTGTTTCGATTTCATTAATTTCAGCTCTGATTTTAATTATTTCTTGCCTTCTACTTCTTTTGCTGTTGTTTTGCTCTTCTTTTTCTAGGATTTTGAGATGAGGTATGAGATCATTTATTTGTTGTTTTTTTCTTTTTTTAAGGAATGAACTCCAAGCAATGAATTTTCCTCTTAGAACTGGTTTCAATGTGTCCCATAGATTCTGATATGTTGTGTCTGTGTTTTCATTTATCTCTATGAATTTTTTAATTTCCTCCTTGATGTCTTCTAAAACCCTTTGATCATTCAGTAACCTATTGTTCATTCTCCAAGTGATGCATGATTTTTCCTTCCTTCTTTTATCGTTGATTTCCAGTTTCATTCCATTATGAGCAGATAAGATGCATGGTATTATCTCTACTCCTTTATATTGTCTAAGAGTTGCCCTGTGACATAATATATGATCTATTTTTGAGAAGGATCCATGTGCTGCTGAGAAAAAAGTGTAACTGCTTGCTGTTGGGTGATATATTCTATATATGTCAATTAAGTCTAGGTTATTAATTGTGTTATTGAGTTCTATAGTTTCCTTATTCAACTTTTGTTTGGAAGATCTGTCCAGTGGTGAGAGAGGTGTGTTGAATTATCCCATGATTATTGTATGGTGGTCTTTTAGACTCTTGAACTTGAGAAGAGTTTGCTTGATGAACATAGCAGCACCATTGTTTGGGGCATATATATTTATGATTGTTATGTCTTGTTGGTGTATGGTTCCCTTGAGCAGTATGTAGTGTCCCTCTTTATCCCTTTTGATTAACTTTGTCTTGAAATCTATTTTATTTGATAGGAGTATGGACACTCCTGCTTGTTTCCGAAGTCCATATGAGTGATATGATTTATCCCAACCTTTCACCTTCAGTCTATGTATATCTTTTCCTATCAAATGCGTCTCCTGTAGGCAGCATATTGTTGGTTCTTGTTTTGTGATCCATTCTACTAGCCTGTGTCTCTTAACTGGTGAGTTTAAGGCATTAACATTTATGGTTATTATTGAGATATGGTTTGTTCTTCTAGCCATATTTGTTTATTTATGTTACTAAACATGGTTTGTTTTCCTCTTTGATTATTTCCCCCCTTTACTGTCCTACCTCCCACTGTTGGTTTTCATTGTTATTTTCCATTTCCTCTTCCTGAAATGTTTTGCCAAGGATGTTTTGAAGAGATGGTTTTTTAGCTGCGAATTCTTTTAACTTTTGTTTATCGTGGAAGGTTTTAATTTCGTCTTCCATCCTGAAGCTTAATTTCGCTGGATACATGATTCTTGGTTGGAATCCATTTTCTTTCAGTGTTTGAAATATGTTATTCCACGATCTTCTAGCTTTCAGAGTCTGTGTTGAAAGATCAGCTGTTATCCTGATTGGTTTACCCCTAAATGTAATCTGCATCCTTTCTCTTGTAGCTTTTAAAATTCTATCCTTATTCTGTATTCTGGGCATCTTCATTATAATGTGTCTAGTTGTGGATCTCTTTTGATTTTGCACATTTGGCGTCCTGTAGGCTTCTAGGATTTGGGATTCTGTCTCATTCTTCAAGTCTGGGAAGTTTTCTCGTATTATTTCATTGAATAGATTGCTCATTCCTTTGGTGTGGACCTCTATACCTTCCTGTATCCTAATGATTCTTAAGTTTGGTCTCTTTATGTTATCCCATATTTCTTGTATGTTCTGCTCATGGTTCCTTAACAGTCTTGCTGAGCTGTCTATGTTCTTTTCACGTTGAACTACTTTGTCTTCATTGTCTGATGTTCTATCTTCTAAGTGTTCTACTCTGCTGGTAGTATTCTCAATTGAGTTTTTAAGTTGGTTTATTGCTTCCTGCATTTCTAGGATTTCTGTTTGTTTGTTTTTTATTACCTCTATCTCCCTGTATAGTTGATCTTTTGCTTCTTGGATTTGTTTATGGAATTCATTGTCGAAGTGATCTTTTATTGTCTGATTTTGCTGTCTAATGTCTTCCTTGAAACTGCAGATCATCTGAAGCATGTATATCCTGAATTCTTTATCTGACATTCCATCTGCTGCAGCTGTTACCTCTTCTAAAGTTGAGTTGACCTTCATTGCTTGTGGTCCTTTCTTTCCTTGTCTTTTCATACTGCTCGCGTTTCTTTCTGCTTGGTGAAACTGTTGTGTTTTTGAAATTTTCCCCCTATATATTTATATTGCTCTTGTATAGTTGAAAAGTCTCCCTTGCAGGGCGGGCAGCAGATGTACTCCTCCTCCAATTGGGGTGATCTGTCTACCACGCTCGTGGGCCTCTGGGTCTGTTTTGCCGGTCGGTCGCAGGTCTGCCTACCTTGTAGGCGCGGGCGGCGGCTCTGCTCTGCCCCTCCTCAAGTTGGTGTGATGTGTCTACCACGCCCGCGGACCCCTGGGCGTGTTCTGCCGGTTGGTCACAGGTCTGCCTACCTTGCAGGCGCAGGCAGCGGCTCTGCTCTGCCCTTATTCCAATTGGTGTGACGTGTGTACCACGCCGGCCATTCCCTGGGCCTGTTCTGGGCTTGGGTGGCAGCTCTGCTCTACCCCTACTCCAATTGGTGTGATGTGACTACCACGCCGGCGGGCTGCTGGGCCTATTCTGGGCACGGGCGGCGGCTCTGCTCTGCCCCTACTCCAATTGGGGTGATGTGACTACCACGCCGGCGGGCCTATGGGCCTGTCCCGGGCGCGGGCAGCAGCTCTGCTCTGCCCCTACTCCAATTGGGGTGACCTGTCTACCATGCCGACAGGCCGCTGGGCCTGTTCCTCTGGTCGGTTGCAGGTCTACCTACCTTGTGGGCACAGGCGGTGGCTCTGCTCTGCCCCTAGTCTAAATGGGGTGACGTGTCTGCCGCGCTGGCAGGCCGCTGGATCTGTTCCGCCGGTCGGTCACAGGTCTGCCTTCCTTGTGGGCATGGGTGGCGGCTCTGCTCTGCTCCTACTCCACTTGGGGTGACGTGACTACCACGCCGGCGGGCCACTGGGCCTGTTCTGCCGGTCAGTCGCAGGTCTGCCTACCTTTCGGGCTCGGGCAGCAGCTCTGCTCGGCCCCTACTGCAGTTGGGGTGAAGTGATACCACGCCGGCGGGTTACTAGGCCTGTTCCGGCCGCAGGCGGTGGCTCTGCTCTGCCCCTGTTCCAATTGATGTGACGTGTCTACCAGGCCGGCCAGCCGCTGGGCCTGCTCCGCTGATTGGTCACTGGTCTGCCTACCTTGCGGGCTCGGGCAGCGGCTCTGCTCAGTCCCTGCTGCAGTTGGGGTGAACTGATACCACGCTGGCGGATTGCTGGGGCTGTTTTGGGCACTGGTGGCAGCTCTGCTCTGCCCCTCTGGCCTCCACAGTATTCAGTAGGATCAGGACCGAGAAGCAGTTTCCACAGGTTTTTTAGCCCTGCGCCATAGCAGTTCCGGGAGCCAGAATTCGGCTGCTTTGGGCTCGGTGTATGTTCTGCTAGGAGCAGGCTCCAAGACACAGTTTCCACTGGTTCTTTAGTACTGAGCCTGAGTAATTTGTCTGCGAGACGCAGGCGAATGACAGTCTGAAATTACCTGTTCTATAGTTGAATGAGCTGCGATCAGTCAAAAACAGGGATTGTGACGTCAGCTCTCCAAGATGGTGGCCGCTGGCCTGCTCTGTGGTCTGACCGGTGTGGAGAACCGAATTGGACCGCTTCCTTCCCCCGTCTCAAATCCAGAATTCAGCACTGTGTACAGTGATTTCACAGCTGGCAGGAGCCCACAGAATCCGCAGCACTGTATCTTTGTGTTGCTATCTCGTTGTTTCCCAGCTCATGCCGCAGATTCTAGCCGTGGGGCGATTTGCTGAATAAGGAGAGTGACCCTCCGTGTGGACAAATCGCTCGTGTTTGAGCCCCTGTAGCTGATCCTCATGCATTGAAAATCCTTCCACTAGGTTTTGGAGCACCCCAGTTTTGTTAGAAATTCATAACAAGATAGTTTTTAGCTGTTCTAGCTCATCATTCTCCCGAACAGTGACGCAGTACACGGGGGTGATGAACTCCCTTTGCCACCATCTTCCAAGCCTCCGAGATTCTTTTTTTAACCATATGATTTATTTTTATTTTTTTAGTCTTACATGACAGCAGAATGTATTTTGACATATAATACATACATGGAATGTACATACATCAATCGTATTGTCTATTCTATTCTGCTGCCCTTCCTATCCTCCCAAGAGAGATTCTTATTTAGAAAAGAGAGGGAGAAACTTCAAAATGAAATTGACCATATTATGCTATGTACATACATGAACATTGCATTGCAGCAAATTCCATCTTTAATATTATCTGTAAGGCAGCAATTAAGAGAACAATAAATAAATAAAGTGAAGTTCCATAGAGGAAGGGAAATAGGGAGATGGGGAAAAGGAAGTACTGAGGACTGAAATGTAGTAAATTATATTCCATGCATGTATGATTATGTAAAAATGAATTATGTATAAATGTAACACACTAATAAAAACATTTTAAAAAGATGAATTTCCTTCTGAATAATTTATTCCTTCTCTAAATTTTATTTCTCACCCTAAACCATGTATCACTGCTGAAATTACACCATCCAGAATTATTTTGTTTTGGGAAAAGGGATAGCTAATTGAAACATCAGAATTCTCCTGTTTCGGACTTTTTGGAAGATGGCCGTGAATAGAGTGCATCACCCACGTGTACCGCGTCACTGTGCAGGTAAATAACAAGTTAGAACGACCAAAAGCTAACTTGTTAGGAATTTCCAGCAAAATTGGGGTGCACCGAAACCTAGAGGAAGGATTTCCATCACTGAGGACCTGTTATTGGGTCTCAGCTGTGAGTGAACTGTGTGACTGGAGATCCAGGCTGATTGATCCGTGGCCCACGCTGCAGCTAGAGACAGTGGGGCACCGAGAAGGGGCCAGCAACGCAGAGAGAAACGTGCCCTCACTGAGCTCCGGGCTGAGTTTGAGACAAGGGAAGGAAGCAGTCCAGTTCTGTCCCCCACACCAGACAGTCCACCAAGGAAGCCAGGGCCACCATCTTGGAGAGCTCACGTCACCATTGCCAGTTTCCGACAGATCACAGCAATAGAACAGACGTGTGTTATTCAGTCCATCTCCCATACATTGAGGAATTCAAATAAAAACTCTCCGCGGCTTTCCAGGGGAGGGATTATCAGAGTGAGCATAAGTAGAGGCATGGGGAAAGGTAAAGGCACCTGACCTCCAACTCCCCCTCCCACCAGCGACGAAAACGAAACCTGTCTTGCCAGATCTGGGGAAGTGGCAAGCGGAAAGAATCAAAACATTAAGGTGCCGGTTCCCAATAGCCACACTCCACACCCAGGAAACTGCAGGCCCAGAGTATAGTTTGAACTGCCGAGAGGCATCAGACTGGGGAAGGCCTGGCTAGCAGGAGAAGCCAGGGGACTAGAGGCCAGGAATAAACCTACACCAACAGGTTTTTGAGAGACACGGGGGGGGGGGAGGAGGGAGAGGCCTCACACGGACTGTATCCTACAGCCAGAGGGCAAAATCTTGGCCTGGAAGGCACAGCACCACCTACTGGAAGTGAAGAAAATAGAAGCCTAACAGTGCCTTTTTTTTCTTTTCTCATTTTTTTAATTCTTTAATTTTTTAATTTTAATTTTTTTAATTATTATTATTTTTTCAATTGTAATTTTTATTTTACTGCATTTTATTATTTTTTATCATTTCTTTTCTTTTCTATTCTTTCTTCTCTCCCTCTCTCTTTCTTTGTTTGCATCCTTACCTTTTCCCCATCTTTCCTCTTAAGCATGAACACCCAGATTACATATAACTTACTAAATGCAAATAGATGAATACTACGAATAGGTCTATAGTCCGCCTAAGCCCTTAACTACTCCCAAGTACTCCTGTCTATTCTCTTGTTAATATTTGCCTGCATTTGAGCAACCCCCCAAAGAAGCTAACATATACTAATCTCCATACCATCAAATCGCCCAACCTTAACATAAAATCCTAAGTGCCATAAAAATCTGAAGGCCTTTAATGAAACTAATGAATTTACCTTAAATCACAATTAAATCCAACATCTCTAAACCATCTCTAAACATTGTCTCCTAACACAAAGGAGAGATAGTGGAATTATAAAAACCAAAACAAATTTAAAGGAGAAAACAAAAACACAGCAATCAAACAGAGTTGGAAAATAACTTGAGCACCATGAAAAAATAAGGGAAAAAAGGATTAAAAACAATGCAGGACAACTTAAATACACAGGAGAACCTAGAGGCATCAGAAAAATGGACAGAGAAAGAACTCAAGGCATACCTAACTCAGATGGAACGGAATCTTAGAGAAGACATTAGACAGCAAGTCCAAACAATGAAAGTATATTTTGAAAATGAATTAAATAAGCAAATTCAAATGGCAAAGAACGAGCTATACCAGGAGATAGAGATTTAAAAAAATCAAACAGCAATCCTAGAAATGCAGAAAACCATAAACCAAATTAAAAACTCAAATGAGAATATTACAAATAGACTAGATCAAGTAGAAGCCAGAACATCAGATAATGAAGACAAAGTTTATCAACTTGAAAAGAATATAGTCAACACAGAAAGGATGCTTAAAATTCACGAGCAATCTATCCAAGAGATATGGGATGTCATAAGAAAACCAAACTTGAGATTCATCGGGATAGAAGAAGGCATAGAGGTTCAAACCAAAGGAATGAACAATCTATTGAATGAAATAATCCTAGAAAACTCCCCAGATATGAAAGATGGAATGGATTGCCAAATCCTGGAAGCATATAGGACCCCAAACATTCAAAACCGTAATAGACCAACTCCAAGATACATAATTATGAAGATATTCAACATACAGAACAAGGAGAGAATATTAAAAGCTATGAGAGAAAGGAGGCAGATTACATTCAGGGGTAAAACAATTAGGTTAATGGCTGATTTTTCATCACAGACGTTGAAAGCGACAAGATCCTGGAACAACGTATTTCAAATGCTGAAAAATAATGGATTCCAACCAAGAATACTGTATCCAGCAAAATTAAACTTCAGATTTGACAATGAAATTAAAATATTTCTTGATAAACAAAAGTTAAAAGAATTCACAGCCAGAAAACCAGCACTGCAAGGCATTTTGAGCAAAACACTACAAGAAGAGGAATTGAAAAACAGCACCCAAAACTAACAGTGGGAGGTAACTCAGTAAAGGAAAGGAAAAAACTAACCAAAAAGGAAAAACTAGCCGTATTAAAATAAATAAATAAACAAGCATGACGGGAAGTACAAACCATATATCAATAGTAACCTTAAATGTTAATGGCTTAAATTCACCAATCAAGAGACATAGGCTAGGAACCTGGATTAAAAAAGCAAATACAACAATATGCTGCCTTCAGGATACTCATATGATAGGAAAAGACATACACAGGCTGAAGGTGAAAGGTTGGGAATAATCATACTACTCACATGGTCCTCGGAAGCAAGCAGGAGTGGCCATACTCATATTGAATAAAATCAAGTGCAAACCTAAGTTAATCAAATGGGATAAAGAAGGACAAGATATACTGTTATAAGGAACCATCCACCAACAAGACATAACAATTATCAATATGTATGAACAAAACAATGGTGCTGCAACGTTCATAAAACAAACTCTCCTCAAGTTCAAGAGTCTAATAGACCACAACACAATAATCATGGGTGACTTCAAAACACCACTCTCTTCATTGGACAGATCCTCCAGACAAAAGCTGAATAAAGAAACTATAGAACTCAATAACACAATCAATAACCTAGACTTCACTGGCATATATAGAATATATCAACCATCATCAAGTGGATAAACATTCTTCTCAGCAGCACATGGGTCCTTCTCAAAGATAGACCATATATTATGCCATAGGGCAACTCTTAGTAAATATAAAGGTGTGGAGATAATACCATGCATCTTATCTGATCATAATGGAATGAAACTGGAAATCAATGATAAAAGAAGGAAGGAAAAATCCTGCATCACCTGGAAAATGAACAATATGTTACTGAATGATCAATGGGTTTCAGAAGACGTAAAGGAGGAAATCAAAAAATTCTTGGAGATAAATGAAAATACAGACACAACATATTGGAATCTATGGGATACAATGAAAGCAGTTTTAAGAGGGAAATTCATTTCCTGGAGTTCATTCCTTAAAAAAAGAAAAAAACAACAAATAAATGATCTCACACTTCATCTCAAAACCCTAGAAAAGGAAGAGTAAAACAACAGCAAATGTAGTAGAAGGCAAGAAATAATTAAAATCAGAGCAGAAATCAATGAAATTGAAACAAAAATATTGAAAAAATTGATAAAACTCAAAGTTGGTTCTTTGAAAAAATAAATAAGATCTACAGACCCTTAGCCATGCTAACGAAGAGAAGAAGAGAGAGAGCTCAAATTACTAACATATGGGATGAAAAAGGCAATATCACAACGGACACTACCGAAATACAGAAGATAATTAGAAATCATTTTGAAACCCTATATTCCAATAAAATAAAAGATAGTGAAGATATCGATAAATTTCTTAAGTCATATGATTTGCCCAGATTGAGTCAGGAAGATACACACAATATAAACAGACCAATAACAAAGGAGGAAATAGAAGAAGCCATCAAAAGACTACCAACCAAGAAAAGACCTGGACTGGATGGATATACAGCAGAGTTTTACAAAACCTTTAAAGAGGAACTAATACCAATACTTTTTAAGCTATTTCAGGAAATAGAAAAAGAGGGAGAACTTCCAAATTCATGCTATGAGCCCAACATAACCCTGATTCCTAAACCAGACAAAGATGCTTCAAAGAAAGAAAACTACAGACCAATATCTCTAATGAACCTAGATGCAAAAATCCTCAATAAAATCCTGGTGAATCGAATACAAAAGCATATCAAAAAAATTGTGCACCATGATCAAGTAGGATTCATCCCTGTGATGCAAGGCTTGTTCAATATATGGAAATCAATAAATGTTATTCACCAAATCAATAGACTTAAAGATAAGAACCACATGATTATCTTGATAGATGCAGAAAAAGCATTCGACAAAGTTCAGCATCCCTTTATGTTCAAAACACTAGAAAAACTAGGGATAACAGGAACTCACCTCAACATTGTAAAACTATATATGCTAAGCCTCAGGCTAGCATCATTCTAAATGGAGAAAAACTGAAGGCATTCCCTCTAAAATCTGGAACAAGACAGGGGTGTCCTCTCTCACCACTTCTATTCAATTTAGTCCTCAAAATACTATCCAGAGCAATTACACAGACAAAAGAAATTAAAGGCATAAAAATAGGAAAAGAAGAACTTAAATTATCATTATTTGCAGATGATATGATACTATATCTAACATACCAAAAAGGGTCTACAAAGAAACTACTAGAACTAATAAATGAATTCAGCAAAGTGGCAGGATATAAAATCAACACGCATCAATCAAAGGCATTCCTGTATATCAGCGACAAATCTTCTGAAATGGAAATGAGGACAACCACCCCATTCATAATATCCTAAAAAAAATAAAATACTTGGGAATCAACCTAACAAAAGAGGTGAAATATTTATATAATGAAAACCTACAGAACCCTAAAGAGAGAAATAGAAGAAGACCTTAGAAGATGGAAAAATACACCCTGTTCATGGATAGGCAGAACTAACTTCATCAAAATGGTGATATTACCAAAAGTTCTCTATAGATTTAATGCAATGCCAATCAAAATCCCAGTGGCATTTCTTGTAGAAATAGATAAAGTAATAATGAAATTCATATGGAAAAACAAAAGACCCAGAATAGCAAAAACTATTCTAAGCAGGAAGTGTGAATCAGGAGGTATAGCGATACCAGATTTCAAACTGTACTACAGAGCAATAGTAACGAAAACAGCAATAGTAACAAACAAAAAAAATGGTACTGGTACCAAAACAGGAGGGTGGACCAATGGTACAGAATAGAGGACACAGAGACCAATCCACAAAGTTACAACTATGTTATATTTGATAAAGGGGCTAAAAGCATGCAATGGAGGAAGGATAGCATCTTCAACAAATGGTGCTGGGAAAACTGGAAATCCATATGCAACAAAATGAACCTGAATCTCTTTCTCTTGCCATGCACAAAAGTTAACTCAAAATGGATCAAGGAGCTTGATATCAAATCAGAGACACGGCATCTGATAGAAGAAAAAGTTGGCTACAATCTACATACTGTGGGTTCGGGCTCCAAATTCCTCAGTAGGACACCCATAGCACAAGAGTTAATAACTAGAATCAACAAATGGACTTACTCAAACTAAAAAGTTTTTTCTCAGCAAGAGAAACAATAAGAGAGGTAAATAGGGAGCCTACATCCTGGGAACAAATTTTTACTCCTCACACTTCAGATAGAGCCCTAACATCCAGAGTATACAAATAACTCAAAAAATTAGACAATAATATAACAAATAACCCAATCAACAAATGGGCCAAGGACCTGAACAGACACTTCTCAGAGGAGGACATACAATCAATCAGCAAGTACATGAAAAAATGCTCAACTTTGCTAGCAGTCAGAGAAATGCAAATCAAAACCACCCTAAGATACCATCTCACTCCAGTAAGATTAGTAGCCATTATGAAGTCAAACAACAACAAGTGCTGGTGAGGATGTGGGGAAAAGGATACTCTTGTACATTGTTGGTGGGACTGCAAATTGGTGTGGCCAATTTGGAAAGCAGTATGGAGATTTCTTGGAAAGCTGGGAATGGAACCATCATTTGACCCAACTCATTCCCTTCTTGGAATCTTCCCTGAAGACCTTAAAAGAGCGTAGTACAGGGATACTGCCACATTGATGTTCAGAGCAGCATAATTCACAATAGCTAGACTGTGGAACCAACCTAGATGCCCTTCAATAGATGAATGGATAAAGAAAAATGTGGTATTTATACACAATGGAGTATTATGCAGCACTAAAAAATGACAAAATCATGGAATTTGCAGGGAAATGGATGGCATTAGAGCAGATTATGCTAAGTGAAGCTAGCCAATCCCTAAAAAACAAATGCCAAATGTCTTCTTTGATATAATGAGAGCAACTAAGAACAGATCAGGGAGGAAGAGCAGGAGGAAAAGATCAACATTAAACAGAGACATGAGGTGTTAGGGAAAGGGAGAGAAAAGGGAAATTGCATGGAAATGGAAGGAGACTCTCATTGTTATACAAAATTACATATAAGAGGTTGTGAGGGGGAAGGGAAAAAATGAAGGGAAAGAATTAAATTACAAAAGATGGGGTAGAGATATAAGATGGGAGGGGTGGGGAGGGGGGATAATAGAGGATAGGAAAGGTAGCAGAATACAACAGTTACTAATATGGCATTATGTAAAAATGTGGATGTGTAATCGATGTGATTTTGCCATCTGTATTTGGGGTAAAAATGGGAGTTCATAACCCACTTGAATCGAATGTATGAAATATGATATGTCAAGAGTTTTGTAATGTTTTGAATAACCAATAAAAAAAAACAAAACAAAAAGAATTCTCCTGTTTCATTAAAACACTTATGTGTAGGAATGCTAAGTGTCAGTTCTTCAGATCTTACTGTGGATCAGAGTAGTCAGTGGGTCCTGTCAGACTTCCTGAACTAAATCATAGGAAACAGCCTCAACAGGGCAGAGGTATGGTTGGGAAGCACTGACATACTCAGATGGGCAGGGCTGGGAGGTGGGGTGGAATAAAGTTTTATTCCTCGGGATAATTTGACAGTCCTGAGCACTAAGGGTTCAGGGAAATGAGATTCCCAGAGATGAGAATGTCAATATAGAAATGATATTTGCCTAAAATTAGTCCTGATTGTCTTAAAATAATATTCTATATTCAAATATATAGTGAAAAAACTTGGGCTTGAGTCCCAAGTTCTCCCACATTCCAGTTGGTTGAACTTGGTCTGAATCTGTCCCTGTTATTGGAACCATTTTCTTTTAGTGATGCTTCTTAAGGTCTGGGGTCACTGCCAACAATGTTAAGAGAGTTTATGATTCCATAATTTACAGGACACCATTGGAATAAATGGCCCCATATTGAGTCTAACTCATTAAAGGAGATTTCAACTATCATTTTATTTATTATAACCCATCATTTTTTCAACATTTTCTCTTCCATATCTTGCCTAATCTTATATCTTCTATATTTTTGCCTGTTGCCATATCCATATCCAAAAATAGACACCAGTGGGTGAGACTTTTGAGACTGCCTTTCATAGCTTTATCTTTTTGATCTTTACAGTATATGACTCTGTGTAAATTAATATCTCCAAGGCTCAGATTCCATATCTGAATTTAATGCACCCATCACTCAGAGTGTAATGATTAAATAAGTTAATGTGCATTAAATATTTATAATAAAGCCTACCACAGAGTAAAAGCTCAATAAGTTGTGGCTAATGTTATTAAGAAAAATGTCAAAGGATAAACATTAATGTGTCTTTCTCCTGCCCATCCCAGATTTAAATTTATTTAATCACTTACCAGGAAGAATTGTGGAATACTTACAATAGTCTCTACAATGTCTTTTTAAAAAGCCTTCAGTAATAAAATGATTTATTTAGAAAAAGAAGAGAATAGGAAGAAAATTATGCTAGAAAACCCACCTAATCTTCCTCAAATGAGTATTGAGTCTAATTCATTCTAATGAAACTTGAAGAGAAATGAGAAACTTACAGAGAAGTGAGAAAATCTATGTCGGATAGATAAACCTCATTCATATATGTAAAAATGCTTCATATATTATATGTTCAGTTTAATTTATATTATTTCTTATTTGGGATAGAAGAGACTGAAGATGGAGTTTTAAAAAATATATATGTTTTTAGTTGTAGTTGGGTAAAATACTTTTATTTATTTATTTTTATGTGGTGCTAAGGATTGAATCCAGCACCTCATGGATGCTCCTAAGAGCATTCTACAGCTGAGCCTCAACTAGCCCTAAGATGGAGTTTTAAATAGAAGTCATTTCTGTCTAATTTTATGCTTATTACTTGAGGTCAATGTATACAGGCTTTTAAAAAAATTAATTAATTTATTCTAATTAGGTATATGACACTGGAATGCATTTTGATTCACTGTACACAATTACAACACAACTTTTCATTTCTCTGGTTGTACACGATATAGTGTTGCACCATATGTGCAGTTATACATGTACCTAGGGTAATGATGTCCATCTCATTCCACCATCTTTCATACCCCCATGACCCCTTTCTACCCTTCCTTTCCCTTTGCCAAATCAAAGTTCCCCCATTTTTCCCATGCCCCTCTCCCCCCATTATGGATCAGCATCCACTTATCAGAGAGAACATTAGGCCTTTGGTTTTTTGGGATTGGCTTACTTTGCTTAGCATAATATTCTCCAATCATATCCATTTACCTGCAAATGCCATAATTTTATTCTTTTTTAATGCTGAGTAATATTCCATTGTGTTTATATACTACAGTTTCTT
Source organism: Urocitellus parryii (assembly GCF_045843805.1). Classification (NCBI taxonomy): domain Eukaryota; kingdom Metazoa; phylum Chordata; class Mammalia; order Rodentia; family Sciuridae; genus Urocitellus; species Urocitellus parryii. The sequence goes on along the minus strand of NC_135532.1, from coordinate 91,174,613 downwards.
TACTTATCTACTTTTTTATTATCAATGGCAATGATAATTATGTGATTAAAAACATATTAGCTGATGGGAAAGAAGAAACCATTATCATTACAGGGTCTCATTTCTTTGTAATATAGTTTCTAAGATAATTTGGGTAAAAGGAAATCACCTGAACTGCCATTGGGACTTGCCTTATAGCCCTGCATTTACCATTCTGGAACAATTCTGGAGCAGATGTTTGTCAAGCATTCATTTTACAGAAGAGACTACAGAGTATTCTAGAATTGGTGTTTAAAATAACCTTGCTTAGCATTCTATATTGGATGGAGACAATTCTATTCAAGAGACATTTTACAAGCACAAATTTGATATTTCATTTAATTAGGTTCTGCATATATGATGAAACCTGGCAAAATATTCATAGAGGAATGATTTCTATCCTGTGTTCCTCCTAAACACTCACACACACACACACACACACACACACTCATTTCTAAGCATTATTCCAGAAAGGCAATATTTTCAGAAATATGTAGAATTTAAGTGATTTGTCTGAGTGGGTCTTGGATAGGACTCACTTTGCCAGGCTGATGATTCTCTTTTCATATTTTAGCCTATCCTTAAGACTTGAATGTGCACATATCATAGTTTATTAATTGAAGTGGGTAAAATATTTTTAAACTCTCTCTTCAGAGAGGGAACAATTTTCCTTGGAAAGAAAAAATATTATTAGTATGAAAATTAGAAGGTGTATTGATTTTAAAAAAGAAATAGTCTCTGAGGTCATACTGCCTGGGTTTAAATCCTGCTCTGCATATGGTAGCTGTGTGATTCTGGGCATGTCTCTTTACTACTCTCCACTTCAGCTCTCTCATCTTTAAACTTGTTGGACACACATCTCACTGAATGTTGAGGACTTGGTCATTAGGCTGAGTGATTGAAGATAAAGAACACTAAAGGCAACAATAAGACCAAATACAAGAATTTATACATTTATGCCTCACCCACCTCCTGTGCAGGTGGTGGAATTTGGGTTTCCTCAGTGTGTAACAGGCTAGCTTTGAAATAAAGCTAAGAAAGAGGAAACAGTGAAGAAACTACAGGACACAGGAAGTAATTTTAGAAAGGGGGTGGGGTGGGGGGTGGGAGTGGTGGTGGTGGTGGTTGGGGGGTGGCAGGACTGCTCTCAGATCTTTGGGATCAAGCTTCCACACTGGAAAGAGAGGGAGAGAGCCCACACTTGCTTTATTTATACTGGGGAAGTATCAAAAGTTTTCCATGGAATGTTCTTTTGCCAAATAAGGTAGGAGGTGGGCTGTCCAGTTTCCAATGGGTTTTGCCACTCTGGAGCTACTAGAGCATTCTCCCTAGCCCAGGGAAGGCAGAGGTCACATGCATTGTGCAATCTATTGAGTGGGAGGAGCCACAGAATAGTTTGCAATGCCAAACCTAAATCTCCCTGGCTCAAGGCCAAATGAAAAAGCTCAATAAGCTCAAATAATTCATGGGTGGCATCCTGCATTTATATGCATAAATCCTACCAGGTTGTGTGTTGTGTTTCCTTTCTAGTAAGAAGGCCATAGCTTACCTTATTTTGATCAGTGTGGGTTTTTCAGCTAATGTCAATTTTAATACTAGAATAATTTCTTTTAGGAGTGAAGCTAAAATTAACACCCAGTGGTTACATGTTCAGTTTATCAGTATGTTTGTGAACAAAGCGGGTATCACTACAAGTAAGTTCTAAAAGCAAATCTCGATCAGAGGTACTCATCCTTCCATGTGGTGATTTTCTTCTTCATCATTAATAAATGCTCTAAGTCTAAATGATTTAAATTGTTGATATTCTTTCTCAAGAATTCCTTTTAAAAGAACAAAGTCCTTGTTTTCTTGATTTCAAGAACATCCATACTCAATGAAATATAAGCATGTATGTATTGGGTTCTGTGAGCCCTGTATGCTACATTTCTAGATAATCCTTCCTTTAAGGTAATAACAGTCTAGCTCAAGAGTATGTTTAGGGGCCAAATCCATCCCACTGCCTGTTTTTTTACAGCCTGTGACCTAAAAATGGTTTTTTACTAAGTGGTTAGAAAAAAAAATCAAGAGTAGTATTTCATAAAACATGAAATTTATATTTCTATCCATAAATAAAGTATTATTGAAACACAGCCATGCACATTTATTTTCATATTGTGTATTTGGTTTTTACATTATAACAGCAGAGATGAGTGATTATAAAGAAATAATAAGACCCACAAGACCTGAAATATTGAGTGTCTGGGCCTTTATGAAAATGTTGCTGATTCTCCATCTAGCCTACCTCTAAGCCAGAAAAAACAGAACACTGATATTCTAATAAGATCATATCCAAGATTCTATTAGGATATGCTGGTGTTTATCTGATGATTGAAAAACACTTTTCCACTTCAAGGCCAGATAGAAGAAAAAGATCAGTTCTTTGCCAACTAAGAAACTCCACTTAATGATTTCTCATCATAAGAATGTCCTCCAGATTGTCTTATAGTGGTAGTTTGACCCTAATCATATGAAGTGGAGACTGATTTTAAATGCTGTCCATTTTAGATATTAAATGGATAGGAATTTCTGGCAATGAAATCAGACCCCAAGCCCACTCTATATTCTAGGCAGTTGGTGACATCTTAATATCACCAGACCAGCAGTCTTTTGGGGAAAGTGGTGTAGAAGCTCCTCTTGCTTTGTTGGGTGCCAGTTCAACATCCACTGAACCAACTCTTACTCTATTCCAGGCACTATTCCCAGTTCCAGGGATTCAGAGATGAAAAAAAAAGCTAGGTCCCTGGTCTCAGGGAACTTTAGACACAGTGGAGAACACAACAATAAAAATGAATACACAGGAAAATGCAGAAAATTACCATCAAACACAGGGTATAAAATGTGATTCTACTTATATGAGGAACTGGAGTAGTCATATTTCTAAAGACAGGCAGAGAATGGAGATTACTAGGTAGTAAGGGAAGAGAAGAGTTGAAGAGTTATTTTTTTAAAGAGAGAGGAGAGAGAGAGAGAGAGATAGAAAGAGAGAGAGAGAGAGAGAGAGAGAGAGAGAGAGAGAGAGAGAGAGAATTTTTAAATATTTATTTTTCAGTTTTTGGCAGACACAACATCTTTATTTTATGTGATGCTGAGTGCCCTGCGAATGCCAGGCAAGTGCATTACTGCTTGAGCCACATCCCCAGCCCATGAGAAGAGTTATTTTTAAAAAGATGTATGGTTTCACTTTTTTCAAAACCTACAGTGATGAATGGTGGTGATAGTTGTGCAGTGGCAATTTAGTTATCATCATTAATCTGTATGCTTGAAAAGAGTTAAGATGGCAACTTTTGTATTATGTGAACATTATCACAATAATAAGTGAAAACAATCTACAAGGTATGTGGTACTAAAAGCCTTCTTTAAATGGGATGAGGAAAATACAAGTAATCTACCAAAAGGAGAAAAAATAAGTGCACTTAATACCTTATCAGGAACACTAGATACTGGAAAACAAATGAAAAAAAACTGTATTCAAATTCTGTGCTAAAATTGCTTTCAATTTAAGTTTCTGCACCAAGACAAATTATTAACTCACTGTAAAGGTAGAATAAAAAAGAATAAAATTTTTTAAACAAAAGAGAATATAAACACACACACACACACACACACTCACAGAAGACATAACTAAGGTGACTAGCTGAGTCGCTGCTGTTTGTATAAATGCACTTTCATCTTAAAAATATTTTGAGTAGGTTATTCATTCACATAGTTTTAAAATCAAAATATTCAAAACATATAAGGGTAAACTGCTCTCTGCTTCTCACCTCCATATTCTCTGTTTGTTCCCACTGCTCCTCCCAGAAATAACTAGTTGTTGGATTTTCATGTGTACTTTCAGGGTGTTTCTATGCATACACAAGCAACTGTGAAAAATATATTTTTCTTTCTTAAATTATTGTTTCAAATGGAGCATGTAAAAAAAGCTTCTATGAAGCCTGAGTAACAGGAAGAATGAATCCTGTGAAGATCAAGAGAAAAAACAACAAAACAAAACAAAACAATAACAACAAAACTAAAACCAAACCAAACCAAACCAAAACAAAACAAAACACACTCCCAGCAGAGGAGAGAATGAGGCCAAGAGACTTGGGGTGGGAACTGGCATCATGAGTTTAAAAATCAGGAACAACAGAGCTATAGTAACAAAAATGGTATGTGGTGTGTATTGGCACAAAAACAGAAAAGAAGACCAGTGGAACAAAATATGACACAGAGACAAACCCACATAGCTACATAGGCACCATAAACACACATTGGAGAAAAGATAGCCTCATCAACAAATGGTTCTGGGAAAACTGAAAATCCATATGTAGCAAAATGAAATTAACCCCCCTATCTCTCACCCTGCATAAAATTCAACTCAAAGTGGATCAAGGACCTAGACATTAGATCATAGGCCTTGCACCTACTAGAAGAAAAGGTAGGCCCAAATATCCATTATGTTAGCTTAGGAACTGAATTTCTCAATAAGACTCCTGAAGCACAAGAAGTTAAATCAAGAATCAATAAATGTGATGGGGGCTGGGCTTGTGTCTCAGTGGTAGTGTGCTTGCCTAGCAAGGGTGAGGCACTGGGTTCAATCCTCAGCATCACATAAAAATTTGGTGTAGAAGCTTCTCTATTATTTATTTATTTATAAAAATAATAAATAAATAAATGAAAATATTAAAACCCCCCCCAAACCCAAAGTCAGCATCATATTAAAAAAGATTATTTATCATTACCACTGGGATTAATCCCAGGAATGCATGAATGATTCACACATAAAAATGGAGTGTAGCTGGGCATGGAGGTGCATGCCTATAATTCCAGTGACTCTGGAGGCTGATACAGGAGGATTGAAAGTTCAAGACCAGCCTCAGCAACTTAGCCCAGGTCCTCTGCAACTTAATGAGACCACGACTCAATTAAAAATAAAAAGGACAAGGGATGAAACTCAGTGGTAAAGCATCCCTAGGTTAAATCCCCAGTATACCTGTCCCCCCCAATGTTATATAGGTGATAGTCTGACACATTATCACCAAACTGGGAAATGGGGAGATTGTCAAGATTGACTCCAACATCATGCAATTTCTCACCTTAATGGGCACATTCTCCTGCAATGAAAGTAAGACACATGTCAGATCATTGCAAGTATTGACAATATTGTTTATCACATCAGTAATTGGAGAAAAACACTCCAGACATAACTCAGGCTGGGGTGGAAGAATTTGAAAACAGAAATAAGATATTGCTACACAAAAGAGTTGAAGGTTGCTAGTAGTTTTCACTGAAATCTGGAACACCATTTTCCTAAGTTAAGAATGGTTTCTTGTAGCTAACAATTATGTGTAGAAAGGTTTTATATTATAATGCACATTCTTATCATATATTATGTAGTTAACTTATAGAGTGGTTTTCCCCATCCCCCCAGTTTCTTGAATATAGTATCTTTGTCTTGGATGGACCTGGTCAGTCATGCTATTAATTACTAAACACTAAAACTTGGAATAATGTCAAATATGGAGTACACCACATTAATAGTGAAGGAAAAACTCAACACAATCATTTGATGCAGAAAAAGCATTGACAAAATATAATCCCTTTGCATAACTAAAGAACACACACACTCACACACACATACACACAGATAAAAGAAAACTCCCTCAACCTGATGGAGAGCATTTATGAAAAATCTAATATATTTATTGAAAGTTAAAGCCACAGAAATTAGGCAAAAACAATTAAAATATCCAATTGAGAAAGAAGATAAACTCTATTTGCAGATGGCAACGTCTTGCATATACCAAATCCTAAGCTGGTTATGGCAGTGAACTCCTGTAAAACTTTGGGAGGCTGTGTGGGAGGCTGAGACAGGAGAACCACAAGTTGGAGGCTAGTCTGGTAAATTGAGTGAGACCCTGTCTGAAAATAAAAAAAAGGGCTGGGGATGCAGCTCAGTGGTAGAGTGCTTGCCTACCATGCATAAGGCCCAGTACCACACAAATCTCTCTCTCTCTCTCTCTCTCTCTCTCTCTCTCTCTCTCTCTCTCTCTCTCTCACACACACACACACATACACACACACACATGATGCAAAAAAAATCCTAAAGAATACACACATGTGCACACACACAATTAGAACTAATAATAAATTATTTCCATTTCTATTTTGTGGAATAGCTTGAGGTGCACTTGGCATTATCCTGGCTGGTTAATTTTCTCTCCTCTCATCTTCAGCCCTTGCCAGGAAGCCATCCAGGTTAGTTGCTGTGATTATTACTGTTGCCTAATTTTAAGGATAAGAGAAATGATAAATGTCTTACCCAAGGTCAAAGAGCCAGACTGTTGATTCCTAAGCTTGAGTCTTCAGAGAGCAATGCTCTTCCCTTCCAGGAAGCATTTGTTCCAGCCCCTCAGAGCCTCCCCACACCCACAGGAAACAGGCTTCTCTGTACATATAACAGATGGCAGGGCAGCCACAAAAGCAACAAAAATATATTTATAAGGATTAAACAATCATGGAGTCATGGCACTCCCAACAGTGGAGTGAGTGAGGGCTCAGGCTCAAGATGCCTCCATGTAGGGCTCACACTCTGGCATCATTAGGTGGTATGGGGTTTCCAGCTGCAACACTGGGCTGATGGGTGGATAAACACAGTCTGTACATGGGGCTCTCCCTAACTCCACCTTACAGATTACAGTCAAAGTCTCTGGACAAAGGAGCGGGTTAGTATCACAAGTCACAGCAAGGGTCCTTGGGGACACTGTGGATTACTTACCCTCCTGCATTCCTAATGTTCCATTCCATATATTTCACGTGGGACTTAAGTAAAACAAACAAAAACAAAAAAACCAACAAAGAATCTCCTTTAAGACATTAGAAACTACTGAACTAGTCAGTCCTAATTAATGGCTGAGGTAAGGGACTGACCCAAGACCAACCAGCTAGTTAGCAGTGCAATCTTTTCTCTTTGTCTATCCAGGAACACCTGGGTATGCTCTAAAGCCCAGTGACCTGGACCCTGTGCCTTCCAAGTTCATAATCCTGCTCCCTAATCTCCAAGGGCTTCAGCTTTAGGGCTGACCCCACATCTGCGGCTTCCCCTGACACATGTGCATCATGGACACCCCTCTCCCAATGCATACCCACTAATCCTCACCTCCTAGATAGGTGCAGCCTTGCCATCTCTGGGGGACACTGCCCATGTGAGCCAAAAGCCATTGTTTGAAAGTTGGGCCCTGGAAGGTCTGTAGGATGGTGTGCTGGGGAGTATCTTGGTGACCACAGCGCCTTCATTGGCTCCCACTTGGTCCCCTCCTCCTCCTGGAGCCACACAGCTTCTAACATGTACCCGGGGAGTGACAGACCAAATGCAAGGTTGGTCACTACCCATCTTGGCCTGGTCTCTCTGACAACCCTCACCCCTCAGCTTGGAAAGCACAGAGCCCAGGGCTCTCATCCAGGAGTCTCATCCAGGCTACGTTTCCCCTCTACCTCATTTCTTAGGGCAAAAACCTAGAAAGGCAAGAAAAGAGAAGTTCCCAGAGGCTCTTGGAGGGCCCTGGAGAAACCCTAAAGGAAAGGAACAGTGAGCATCAGGGCCTTGGAGCTGGGGTAAGGTACCAGGGAAGATGACCCAGCTTCACCCCATCCCACCAGTCCCAGGGTCCACTACTTGAGCCTCTGGTTTACCAATTCACTTGGGTCCCAGTGGTGCTCAGGGGGTGATATAATAATTCCTGTCATAGTCCTAGTCAAAGTGCTGTCTCCCTGAAGGAATTATTCCTGGAGGGAGATGGAGATGGAAAGAGGAGTTCAGAACCAGCAGGACTGGGCAAGGCAATCTCCCAGTGACCATCCCTAAGTTGATCAGCTAAGCCAGGGCTCAACCCAGGCCTGGAACAAGACTTCAAGGCTGGGGAAGCCCAAGAGTAACCCAGGGCATTCTGCCTACCTGGGCTCCTAGGAAGAGTGACCTCCCTTGACCCACTTGTGAGCAGCTCTCCCCAGAAGGTGCTGACACTGAACCCACACCTCTTGCATTCTCAGGGCTCCTCATTACCTTGTACCTCTTTGCAAAATTCTTGCTCTGTCTCCATTAGCCATACCTGTCCACCTACCATGTCCTTCCTGATACCTTAAGCTCTTCCTTGTGATACACAACTGCTCCAAGGACAATGTCACTGCCCTTACTCCCACTTCACTTTCCTACCTCTCATTTTTTTCCTCTAAAAATTCCTTCCATTGATTTTCACCATTTGGGTGAGCAATGGCAGCAGGAATGCCCAGTCACATTTTCCTTGTCAAAATCACATGGACTAGGACAATATGGGCTGAATGCCTTCACTACACAAAGCAGTAAAGGTCAAGCTCAAAAGTCAAGTCCTCCCCTGCATACTGACTAGCTTCTTCTCTTCCTTATTACACCTTCTCCTCCCTCCCACTCCATCAACTTCCCCCACTTCTACCCCCAAGACCAGGTTGAGTCTCACCACACTTCATGAGCTTTATCTAGCAAATATTCTGTCACAATGGGAAGTGGCCCAGCAGCATCTCTGTCCACCCCACCTGTCCCATGGCCCATGCATGAAGACTTTGATCTTTGACACTGTTCTTCACTAGAAGGAACTAGGATTCCACATCAGGACATCTCTGAAACATGAACCATTGTGCTCTATGAGGTTCTTCCTCCTTTATTGTGTTCACAGAACTTAAGAAACTAGGATCCAGCCAGGTGCAATGGCACATGCCTGTAATCCCAATGACTTGGGAGGCTGAGGCAGGATGATTGAAAGTTCAAGGTCAGTCTCAGTAATTTAGCAAGGCCCTCCAGCCACTTAGTGAGAGCCTATCTCAAAACAAAATATAACAAGGATTGGGGATGCAGCTTTAGTGGTGAAGCACCCTTGGGTTCAATCCCTAGTACCAGAAAAAATTAATTAATAGCAGAACATTAAAAAATTCAGAATTTTAAAATTTGGAGAAAGATTTTTGATTGTTTATAAAATATAGAAAATTTTGATTACACATAAACTGGGGATTGAAGAATCTAGGGCCTTGTGCATGCTAAGCACATGCTCTACTACTCAGATATACCCCCAGCAAGAAATATTTTGTGATATCAAAAATGCCTCAGTCAAGCTGGGCACAATGTTGCATGCCTGAGATCCAAGGGACTTGAGAGATTAAGGCATGAAGAAGGCAAGTTTGAGACCAGCCTCAGTAACTTAGTAAGACCCTGTTTCAAAATAAAAATAGAAGGGACTGGGGATGTACCTCAGTTTTAAAGTGCCTCTAGGTTCAATTCCCAGCAGCAAAAATATAAAGTCCAGTCACTGCACTGGGGGTTGAGAGCACATTAGAAACAGCATGCCCAGCCTACTTTCAGGGTAGTGAGGCTAGCGTAAGGCAAGGCCCTGAATACTGTCTGAAGTGGCCAGGGTAGAGCAGAGGGAGGGCATCATGGGAAAAGTGTAGGCAACTCAGCCCACAGCAACCAGATACCTGCAGAAGAGAAGCCCAGAGAGTCTAATACATGCAAGAGGGATATTTCAGCTACTTCCAATTTCAGTGGCTGAGTCCAGTCCTGAAAGAGTAGTCTGAAGAATGTCTGCTGACTTTGGCTATTGATGAGAGCATCATCATGACACCAAGGCCTGGGACTGGCTGATTTGGGCCAGGAAGTGAATGAAGGATGGAGCTAGTGAGCATGATCAATTCTTTCATGGAATAAGGTACAGAGAGTACAACAGATGGGGTGGAGGCCTGGAATATTGAGGATGGGACTTGGCTTTTAAGATGAGACACAAACATGTGTAAATGACCATGGGAAGAAATAGTAGTAAGAGTAACAGCATCACATATGGCACTTTCTGATACCAGCCACTGTTTAATGTATCTTTTGTGAATTAACCCACACTTCCCTCTTTTATAGAGAGGGAAACTGAATGACCAGGTGCTGATACATTTTGGACAGTCTTTGCCACTAACCACTAAGCAAGTGACTCCAGGAGGAGTTGCACTCAGGGAAAGAAGTAGGGAGGGAATGAAAGTTTAAGCTTGTAATAAATACCAGAACTGGGTGCTGCAAGTAATGGAAAAGAGCTCTATCTTGTGAATCCCAGGGGGAAGATCACATTTAAGTTTCTTGAGACTGGGGATCCTGGACTTGTAGGGTCTCATGGTGAGCAGAGGGGGAAGGGCAATGGCCTGTGTCCTGATCTGGGGCTAGAAGAACCACAGGATGGAGGAAGAAAAACAGAAACAAAAACAAAAACAAACAAATGCTGCCAGGCAAACTAAATAATGGACTGAAGCTGGAGAGAGAATAATACAGACAGACCATAGGGCTAATGAATAAGTGTTAAGCAGAGGAGTCACAGGTGGGAGGGGAATCAAACATGGCAATGGTGTGGTAGTGACTAAAAGGATGGAAGGTGATGAGCAGAGAGGCTCCTCTGTCTTTTCAGCTCAGAGTCTGCAGCTTCCCCCTCGCGCACATTGATGCTGCACACCAATTTTCCTGAAAGAGCCTTTAGTCAAGTGATTGTCATACTAAAGGAATCCCTTGCCAAGGATGCCCACTTCTATTATTCCTATTCAACACTAAAAGGAAAAAGAAATAAGTTCCTCGAGTCACTTGCTTAGTGCTTGGTGGCAAGGACTCTGTCCAAAATGTACAGGTTGAAAGAAGATAATGAAACTTTTCACAGAGGACATGATTTTCCAAGTAGAATGAATGACAACATTCAGCAGTAGAGTACCCCCTGATTCAATCCCCAGTACTGGAAAAACAACACTAAGGACTTCTGCTTCTTTGGAAGATGCTATGAAGGAATTGAAGTGACAAGCCACAGACTCAAAGAAAAGATTTGCAAACCATAGATCAGAATCCAGTATAGAGAACTCTTAAAACACAGTAAGGAAACAACCCATTTTTTTAAAAGAGGCAAAATATTGGAGTGAACACTTTACCAAAGGCATACTGATGGGCAAAAAGACATGCAAATATGATCAACATCATTACTCATTAGGAAAACACAACCTGGAGCCTTAATAATATACCACTACTCATTTATTTGACAGGCTACAATGAAAAGACAAAACAAAGTGAAAAACCCAGCCTAATTCCCTCTTAAGATTGGGAGCCATCTTGCCACAAAGGCATGAAAAGTTAATTTCAGCTTTACTATAAATTACTGTGATTTCTAAACTTGCTTGGAATGCTTGCCCATGCGTTGAACTCACCAATGTCTGGCTTTCCCTGACCAGATAGCAACCCTCTCTGAAACTTTAATGGCACCTCATAAATTCTGATATTGGGATCTAAATTTACTCCTAAGTGCTGAACTATTTAGACCAGCATTTGTGTTATGCTTGTCAAAATCCTGTTATCTGTCAGTTCTCAAGACACCCCCCACCCCCGATTTTTGCAACTTTCTGTGCTATAAAGCTGCACTCCTAGAGAGTTGCAGTGCTGTCTTCTGTTCCCATGGGTTTTGGGAAAAACAGTCCCTGCCAGTCGGAATTACAAGCTTGCTTTAATTTGATTTCAATTGGAGTCAGTGGTCTTTTCTTTGCATTGTGGTTTAACACAAAGTAACAAATGACAGTGTCAAATGTTAGGTTGTAGAGCAACTGGAATTTGCATGCATTTCTGGTAGAAATTAGAAATGATACAGAAGAAGACAGATTGGGCGATTTCCTTTAAAGTTCCACACATTGTATCATGGTTACCATATGACTCACCTAAGAATTTACCCAACAGGAATGAATACTTATGTTCACATGTCTGTATGTCAATGTTTGTACAGCTTTACTGTAAAAAACTAGCTGGGCATAATGGACCACGCCTGAATCCTAGTGGCTTGGGAAGCGAAGGCTTGAGGATTGTAAGTTCAAAGCTAGCCTTAGCAACTTAGCAAGGCCCTAAGGCCCTGACTCAAAAAGAAAAAAAAAATTAAAGAAAAAATAAAGGGCCAGTAATGGGGTGTGGGAGGGCTGGGGATGTAGCTCAGTGGTTAAGTATCCCTGGGGTTCAATTCATGGTACAAACAAAATAAAACAAAACAAAAACACTGAGGAAAAACTAGATACAATGAAAAATCCTTCAATTGGTGAATGTATTAATAATCTGTAGGGCATCCACACAATACTATGTATCAATAAAAGGAAATAAACTACTGATAGGAGCAACACATGGATGAATCTCAAATGCACTGTACTAAACTAATGAAGCCAGATTAGATAGGCATTTCTATGTGATTCTAGAAAAAAACTCAGAAGGACACAGGAAGAGAAACTGACAACAGAAGATGATAAAAGGATTTTCTGGGCTAATAAAACTAGTCTAACCTTGATCATGGTGGAGATGTAGGATGGTATCCATTTGTTAAAATCCTTAACTGTAGACTAAAAATGGTGAATTTTACTGTGTATTTGTGGAAATAACTTTAAAAAAATCTTACTATGGCTCCCAAGTTTTTATTTAATTCAAACTAAATTCCATGCTTGACTTTTCTGGACATTTTTAATATTGGCCCTGTCCCATGTCACCTTGTGCTTGAATTATATTGTAACTTCATCATTCTCTTAACACCCTACTTTTGGATTTCCATGCCTTTTTACACAGGTATGCTTCTCACAGGCAATACCCTCCTATCCTCTACCTCTTCACAATCACACCTAGGATGGGTAGAGTGGCATGTCCTACTCCACAATGTGGGCCTTGCCAAACTCTCAGGTTCTTTCAGTCAGCTATACCACTCAGAACCAACCCCTGCTCACAGTGTTCCTGGGTGTCTGCGGGTGTTATTCTGATCACAGGTTGCTTATCAACACAAGTGCAGAATGTACTTACTTACCTGTATACCTATCCCTCAAATACCATGCAGCAAAGCACACAGTAGGCTCTGGAATCAATGACCTGTGAGCTCCAGGGGGAGAAGAGATCTGAGCTGCATCTTTAGGGGTGAGTCTGGAAGGACTAATGAGACACCATCAGGGCCAAGGGCAGTGGAGAAAGCAGAAATTTCTGGGTGGCAGAGGTGCAAGATGCCTCTATACAGCTAGGTATCCCAGCACAGGTACTGGGTCCCACTTACCCAGTCTTAGTAGGGGTGCCTGGTAGTGCTCATCACTACAGCAGGGATTAGCAGCCCCAAGAAGAATGACAACAGGGCAACTATGGTAGATTCAGCCACTATGAAGCTGTGTGTGGGCTAAGAAGCCAAGTCACTGGACAGTTCCTCATTTCCAATCCCCGACTCTACCCTCCCTGGCCCTGACCCCACATGGCCCTGCCCATCTACTCTTTCTCCCTGGACTGGGCTGTTGGTTCAGTACACCCAAGGAAAACCTTACTTTACTGGGCTGTCGTCCTGCCTGTCCATTTTCTACTCTCTGTGGCCCCCCTAGATTCCAATTCCCCAGTGCACCCTACCCCACCTATCTCCCTGACCCCACTCACCTTTCACATGTCCTTGACTGATCCTTCTGAAGCCAGAATTAGACAGGCAGTGAGTATAGATAGGGAAATCGAGTCAGGCTGGATCAAAGAGGCCAATTTTGAGTGAATCTGGGAAGTTGGAGACTGTCCCCTGAGGGATCTTATCAAGAACCAGCAGCCCCAGCTCCAACCTGTTGCCAAGGTAACTTGTCCCAGGAATTTCGCCTCCCTACAGGGAGCTATAAGGTTGTTCATGTGTCCTTGTGTTACCACTGTTGACCGGTGACGAGTCCTTGCTTCCCCAATGTTGAAGAATAACACCAGAGAAGCACGCCGAGGCAGTCAGAGTAGAAATTAGAAGTTTATTAAAGGACAGCAGAAAAGACTTCTTCGGGAGGAAGAAGGGGACCCAAGACGTGGTTGTTTTCCCTTTTTATAGTTCTGGTGATGGAATGTAGGGGGGAAGGGTTGAGACACAGGTGGGCCAAACAAGTAATCTGGGCAGGAAGGACTTCATTATCACTTCCTTGGGATGGGCTATCTCCCAATCTGTTGGGGGCTGTTTCCTGGGTTCCATTAACATTCCTTTGGGGTGGACTTTGGCCTAGGGCTTTTCCGGGACTTCATTAACATTCCATGAGTTGTCCTGCGGAATCATCGTCAGCATGGCCTCCATTTTAGACCCAATTTACCTAACTACACTGACTACCTAACTTTAAATCTGGCTTCACTTGGCTACTCCACCCTGCCCTTTCCCCTTCAGCCCTCACGTTTCCCACCTTTTGGCCCTCCCATTGAGCATTCCTGGGCCTAGTCAGTATCAGGAAGGAGAAAAATAAGGAGTGGGGGAAAGGCAGGAGAACAAAGGAAGCCTAGGACATATAAAAAGGGCAGAACACCTCACCTCTTGGGATACCAGGATACCAGCTATTGCCCCCTTCTCCCTCCCAGGAGAAATCTATGTTATCCCTTTTAAAATAAACCTTTCTTTACATGCTTCTCCAATGTTCAAACCTCAACATGTGGCAAAGCAGGGTACCGGTAGTATCACTCCCAGGGAGCCTTTCCCTCTAGCCCTGCCCACATCAGTCCCTCCCTCCATGCAACCCCTGCTGTTCCCAGTGTGGGCCCTTGTGTGATTGTTTGGATATGCCATGGCTTTATCCAAAGAGAATGACATCTTTCTGGTGCACACAAAGAAGATGGCACACATCACACACAAAGAAGATGGCACATATCACCATCAGGGCACCCAGGTATAGGCAAAGGGGACCAGAGCAACAGCATGAAGAGCTGGATGTTCCAAAGCCCCACTCAGTTGTTCACCCACCTACAGTGGTGGCTGAGCTCCTAGAAGAGAGGAGGCAGGCCTCAAGAGTCTATCTGGCCTGGTCTCCAGCCCCCCTCCCCCAAAGCTCAGGCCTCCCCCAATGCAACCACTAGGCTGCCTGCTTTTGGCCCTACACATCAGTTCCCATCTCAGGGAAAACTTGGCATTTCTATTTTTAGAGCACAGTTAGGACTCCCTGGCTCATCAGGTCACCTGTCATGAGTTAGGTCTTTAGAGACAAGACCTGCCTGGTGTCTCTTGGAGATGTTATACTAGATTTGTAGGACCCTAATAGACCTCCAGGAGCCAAATTTGATGCAATAATATAAGAGTCTTTATTGCAAGCTGGAGCCTGGACTCACAACCATTTCTGACGCAGCGGTCCCGAGGGGTGAGTCCTGGCCCTTAGTTCAGTGAGGATTTATATGTTTTGGGGATACTGTATGCATCACAACATCACACAGCAAATCATTTAACACCATGGGAAAATCAAACAAAAATCTCTTAATATTGATTAGCATATTCATTGGCCGGAACAAGTCGGGTAAGGGTGATTGGTTAGTTCAAGTGGTGGATACTTTTGAACTGATTGGTTTAGGTAGTGAGGGGTTGCAAGAGTGTGCATGCTAAACTGCAGGGTTTCCTAATCATATTATCAATCACTGAAACTACTGGGAGGGCCGTCTGGCATTCCAAGTATCTTTCTGGTCTCACACTGATTGGTTATTGCTGTGGGTCATTATAGTCAGAACTTAGGCCTCAAGCATTCTTTGGTCTTTCCAGGAGCTTGCATTGCTGAGTCAAGGACATCTGGCACTGCAGTCAAGGATATCTGGCTCCATAGGCCTTTCTTGTTATTCATGGACAAATGACACAGCAGGGTAGCTATGTGCCTAAGAACCCTCTGTGGGTTTTCCAAGAACAAGGGTCATCTCAGTTTCTCAGAGAAAATAGAAAAAATCTGGGCCACTATTTTCTCAGATACTGGATAAGGATGTAAAGAATACCAGGCAACAAGTCATGCTTCCCAGATATGACTTGTGACATGATTGAGTACATGTCCTATCCCTCAACTGTCTTCACTTGAGCTGAATATCATGAGAAAATACCTGGGTATGAGAAAATACACTGCAGGTATCATTGTATTGCCACTGAGCACCAGAAAAGCTCTTGGTTTAGCAGATTCTTCCCACCATAAGTCTTGGTGAGGGGCAGAAATAATTTTCCCATCCCAATTAGGGCTGAAAGTAGCCATATACTTGAGGCTTCTCTCGAACAATGATTACAAAGACCTGTGATCCAGGTGGCATCAATTTCATTCTAGAACTGCGATGACTGAGAATTCTGTGCTGAGGTGCAGCAACTGGACAGATTTCCAAAGCCCATATGTAGTGACCCCCTTTTTTTGGATGGGGGATTGAACAGAGGGGCACTGAGTTACAACCCCAGTCCTTTTTTTTTGAGACAGGGTCTCCCTAAGCTGCTGTGGCTGACTTTGAACTTACAATCCTGCTCCCTCAGCCTCCCAAGCTGCTGAGTTTAGAGGCAGGTGCCACTAACATGCCTGGCCAAGTAAATTAAGTTGATGAAAAATAGATCAGGGCTGGTGCCACTGAGACCAGGGCAACAGGATAGTCAGTGTAGGTAATGAATGATTGGGTTGGGAACATAAGTGCTGATTCAAAAGGAAATAAAATGCTAATGTCTCCAGGGCACTTCCCCCTCCTCCAACTTTTTTGCCAAGGTTACTTGCATCCAGGGAATTGTTTCTCATAGCAAGTAATGTACCTCCTGGGTGGCTCCCTTTCTGCCTTTCTGGGCAGATTTGGAAAATAGGGAGGTGTAGCAGGACAGGTCTCTTTATCCATTTTGGCCACATAGGCAGCATGAGAAGAGAGGTACAAGAGTGGAAAAAAACCCAGAAATGTATAAAAAGAGCAAGACACCCACACTTCCTGGGACACCTGTTCTTGACCTCCTCATCCTCTCAGCGTGTAGTTTCAAAGAGCTAGCACAAACCGTGTTTGATTTAGAGTTCCAACTACATGTATCCATATAGGAGAAAACAGAGTGAAACCTAAAAATGAAAAAGGTTACTGCAAAAGAACGGTGTAACCTATAAGAACGAAATTTGGTGAGCCAGTTGGGATTGGTGTACTGATCATTACCTGAAAGTATCATCAAGATTGGGTGAAAAAATATTTGCTGAGATTTAAGGAAACTCGTAGTTTTTTGGAAGCTTGGCAACCCCTTTCAATGAAAGAGATTTTCGCCAGTCTCAGCTAAGGGCTACATCAATAGGGAACAAACCGTAGAGATAGAACTTGGAACTACTTTATTGTGTCAAGTTTAAAAGAGCTAGCACAAACCGTGTTTGATTTAGAGTTCCAACTACATGTATCCATATAGGACAAAACAGAGTGAAACCTAAAAATGAAAACAATTACTGCAAAAGAACGGTTTAATCTAGAAGAATGAAATTTGGTGAGCCAAGTGGGATAGGTGTACTGATCATTACCTGAAAGTATCCTCAAGATTAGGCGAAAAAATATTTGCTGAGATTTCAGGAAACGTGTAGTTTTGTGGAAGCTTGTCAACCCCTTTCAATGAAAGTCATTTTCGCTACACTTTGCCTAGGTTACATCAATAGGAAAAAACCATAGAGATAGAAGTTGGAACTACTTCATTGTGTCAAGTTTCAAAGAGCTAGGACAAACCGTGTTTGATTTAGAGTTCCAACTACATGTATCCATACAGGAGAAAACAGAGTGAAACCTAAAAACGAAAACGTTTACTGCAAACGAATAGTTTAAATTGAAGAACAAAATTTGGTGAGCCAAGTGGGATTGGTGTACTGATCATTACCTGAAAATATCATGAAGATTGGGTGAAAAATATTTGCTGAGATTTCAGGAAACTCGTAGTATTTGGAAGCTTGGCAACCCCTTTCAATGAAAGTGATTTTCGCCAGTCTCTGCTTAGGGCTACATCAATAGTAAACAATCCATAGAGATAGAAGTTGGAACTACTTTAATGTGTCAAGTTTCAAAGAGCTAGCACAAACTGTGTTTGATTTAGAGTTCCAACTACATGTATCCTTATAGGAGAAAACACAGTGAAACCTAAAAATGAAAATGGTTACTGCAAATGAACGGTTTAACCTGGAAGAACTAAATATGGTGAGCCAAGTGGGATTGGTGTACTGATCATTACCTGAAAGAATCATGAATACTGGGTGTAAAAATGTTTGCTGAGATTTCAAGGAACTCGTAGTTTTTTGGAAGCTTGGCAACCCCTTTCAATGAAAGTGATTTTCACCAGTCTCTTCTTAGGGCTACATCAATAGGAAACAAACCATAGAGATAGCACTTGGAACTAAGTTATTGTGTCAAGTTTCAAAGAGCTAGCACAAACCGTGTTTGATTTAGAGTTCCAAATACATGTATCCATATAGGAGAAAACAGAGTGAAACCAAAAAATGAAAATGGTTACTGCAAACGAAGTTTTAACCTAGATGAACAAAGCTGGGTGAGCCAAGTGGGATTGGTGTACTGATCATTACCTGAAAGTATCTTCAAGATTGGTTGAAAAAATGTTTGCTGAAATTTCATGAAACTTGTAGTGTTTTGGAAATTGAAAACCCCTTTGAATTGAACTGATTTTCGCTAGTCTCTGCTTAGGGCTACATCAATAGGAAAAAAAACCATATAGATAGATCTTGGAACTACATTATTGTGTCAAGTTTCCAAGAGCTAGCACAAACCGTGTTTGATTTAGAGTTTCAACTACATGTATCCATATAGGAGAAAACAGAGTGAAACCTAAAAATGAAAACGGTTACTGGAAATGAATGGTTTAACCTAGAAGAACGAAATTTGGTGAGCCTATTGGGATGGGTGTACTGATCATTACCTGAAAGTCATCAAGATTGGGTGAAACAATATTTGCTGATATTATAGGAAACTCGTAGTTTTTTGGAAGCTTGGCAACCCCTTTCAATAAAAGTGATTTTCGCCAGTCTTCGCTTAGGGCTACATCAATACTAAACAAACCACATAGATAGAACTTGGAACTGTTTTATTGTGTCAAGTTTCAAAGAGCTAGCACAAACCGTGTTTGATTTAGTGCTCCAACTACATGTATCCATGTAGGAGAAAACAGAGTGAAACCTAAAAATGAAAACGGTTACTGCAAATGAACGGTTTCACATAGAAGAACGAAATTTGGGAGCCAAGTGGAATTGGTATCCTGATAATTACCTGAGTGTATCATCAAGATTGGGTGAAAAAATGTTTGCTGAGATTTCAGGAAACTTGTAGTTTTTTCGAATCTCGGCAACCCCTTGCAATGAAAGTGTTCTTCACCAGTGTCTGCTTAGGGCTACATCAATAAGAAATAAACCATAGAGATAGAACTTGGAACTACTTTATTGTGTCAAGTTTCAAAGAGCTAGAGCATACGGTGTTTGATTTAGAGTTCCAACTACATGTATCCATGTAGGAGACAACAGAGTGAAACTTAAAAATGGAAACGGTTACTGCAAATGAACGGTTTCACCTAGAAGAAGGAAATTTGGGAGCCAAGTGGAATTGGTATCCTGATAATTACCTGAAAGTATCATCAAGATTGGGTGAAAAAATGTTTGCTGAGATTTCAGGAAACTCGTAGTTTTTTGGAGCTCGGCAACCCCTTTCACTGAAAGTGTTCTTTGCCAGTGTCTGCTTAGGGCTACATCAATAGGAAATAAACCATAGAGATAGAACTTGGAAGTACATTATTGTGTCAAGTTTCAAAGAGCTAGCGCATACCGTGTTTGATTTAGAGTTCCAACTACATGTATCCATATAGGACAAAACAGAGTGAATCCTAAAAATGAAAACGGTTACTGTAAAGGAACGTTTTAATTGGAAGAACGAAATTAGGTGAGCCAAGTGGGATTGGTGTACTGATCATTACCTGAAAGTATAATCAATATTGGGTGAAAAAATGTTTGCTGAGATTTCAGGAAACTCGTAGTTTTTTGCAAGCTTGGTAACCCCTTTCAAAAAAGTGGTTTTCGTCAGTCTCTGCTTGGGGCTACATCAATAGGACACAACCATAGAGATAGAGCTTGGAACTACTTTATTTTGCCAAGTTTCAAAGGGCTAGCAAAAACCGTGTTTGATTTAGACTTTCAACTACATGTATTCATATAGGAGAAATCAGTGAAACCTAAAAATGAAAACGATTACTGCAAACGAACGGTTTAACCTAGAAGAACAAAATTTGGTGAGCCTATTGGGATGGGTGTACTGATCATTACCTGAAAGTATCATCAACATTGGGTGAAAAAATGTTTGCTGAGATTTCAGAAAACTCGTAGTTTTTTGAAGCTTTGCAACCCCTATGAATGAAAGTGATTTTCGTCAGTCTCTGCTTGGGGCTACATTAATAGGAAACAAACGGTAGAGATAGAACTTGGAACTACTTTATTGTGCCAACTTTCAAAGAGCTAGCACGTACCGTGGTTGATTTAGAGGTCCAACTACATGTATCCATATAGGATAAAACAGAGTAAAACCTAAAAATTAAAACGGTTACTGCAAACGAATGGTTTAACCTTGAAGAACGTAATTGGTGAACCAAGTGGGATTGGTATACTGATCATTACCTGAAAGTATCATCTCGATTGGGTGAAAAATGTTTGCTGAGATTTCAGGAAACTCGTAGTCTTATGGAAGCTTGAAAACCCCTATCAATGTGATTTTCATCAGTCTCTGCTTGGGGCTACATCAATAAGAAACTAACCATAGAGATAGAACTTGGAACTACTTTATTGTGCCATGCTTCTAAGAGCTAGCACAAACCATGTTTGATTTAGAGTTCCAACTACATGTATCCATATAGGAGAAAACAGAGTGAAACCTAAAAATGAAAACAGTTACTGTAAAAGAACGGTTTAACCTAGAAGAATGAAATTTGGTGATCCTAGTGGGATTGGTGTACTGATCATTACCTGAAACTATCATCAAGATTGGGTGAAAAAATGTTTGCTGAGATTTCAGGAAACTCGTAGTTTTTTGGAAGCTTGGCAACCCATTTCAATGAAAGTGATTTTCGTCAGTCTTGCTTGGGGCTACATCAATAGGAAAGAAACCACAGAGATAGAACTTGGAACTACTTTATTGTGCCAAGTTCAAAAGAGCTCACACAAACCATGTTTGATTTAGAGTTGAAAATACATGTATCCATATAGGAGAAAACAGAGTGAAACCTAAAAATGAAAACGTTTACTGCAATCAAACGGTTTAACCTAGAAGAACGAAATTTGGTGATCCTAGTGGGACTGGTGTACTGATCATTACCTGAAAGTATCATCGAGATTGGGTGAAAAAATGTTTGCTGAGATTTCAGGAAACTCGTAGTTTTTTGGAAGTTTGGCAACCCCTTTCAATGAAAGGGATTTTCATCAGTCTCTGCTTGGAGCTACATCAATAGGAAGCAAACCATAGAGATAGAACTTGGAACTATTTTATTGTGTTAAGTTTCAAAGAGCTTGAAGAAACCTTGTTTGATTTAGAGTTCCAACTACATGTATCCATATAGGAGAAAACAGAGTGAAACCTAAAAATGAAAACGGTTACTGCAAACGAACAGTTTAACCTAGAAGAACAAATTTGGTGAGGCAAGTGGGATTGGTGTACTGATCATTACCTGAAAGTATCATCAAGATTGGGTGAAAAAATGTTTGCTGAGATTTCAGGATACTCGTAATTTTTTGGAAGCTTGGCAAATCCTTTCAATGAAAGTGATTTTTGTTAGTCTCTGCCTGGGACCACATCAATAGCAAACAATCCGTAGAGACAGAACTTGGAACTACTTTATTGTGCGACGTTTCAAAAAGCTAGCACATACTGTGTTTGATTTAGAGTTGAAAATACATGTATCCATATTGGAGAAAACAGGGTGAATCCTAAAAATGAAAACGGTTACTGCAAGCAAACGCTTTAAACTAGAAGAACGAAATTTGTTGAGCCAAGTGGGATTGGTGTACTGATGATTACCTGATAGTATCATCAAGATTGGGTGAAAAAATGTTTGCTGAGATTTCAGGAAACTTGTAGTTTTTTGGAAGCTTGGTAACCCCTATCAATGAAAGTGATTTCCGTCAGTTTCTCCTTGGGGCTACATCAATAGGAAACAAAACATAGAGATAGAAATTGGAACTACAGCATTGTGCCAAGTTTCAAGGTGCTAGCACAAACCGTGTTTGGTTTAGAGTTCCAAATATATGTATCCATACTGGCGAAAACAGAGTGAAATATGAATATGAAAATGGTTACTTCCAATGAATGGTTTAACGTAGAAGAACGAAATTTTGTGAGCCCAGTGGGAGTGGTGTACTGATCATTGCCTGAAAGTATCATAGAGATTGGGTGAAAAAATTTTTGCTGAGATTTCAGTAATCTCACAGTTTTTTGGAAGCTTGAAAACCCTCTTCAATAAAAGTGATTTTCGTCAGTTTCTGCTTGGGGTATATCAATAGGAAACAAATCATAGAGATAGAACTTGGAACTACTTTATTGTGCCACGTTTCAAAGAGCTAGCACAAACCGTGTTTGATTTAGAGTTGCAACTACATGTATCCATATAGGAGAAAACAGAGTGAAACCTAAAATTGAAAACGGTTACTGCAAATGAACGGTTAAACCTAGAGGAACGAAATTTGGTGAGCCAAGTGGGATTCGTTTACTGATCATTACTTGAAAGTATCATCAAGATTGGGTGAAAAAAAGATTGCTGAGATTTTGGAAAATCGTAGTTTTTTGGAAGCTTGGCAACCCCTTTCAATGAAAGTGATTTTTGTCAGTCTCCATGGGGCTAAATCTATAGGAAACAAACCATGGAGATAGAACATGGAACTACTTTATTGTGCCAAGTTTGAAATACCTAGCACAAACCATGTTTGATTTAGAGTTCCAACTACATGTATCCATATAGGAGAAAACAGAGTGAAACCTAAAATTGAAAACGGTCACTGCAAACGAACGTTTTAACCTAGAAGAATGAAATTTGGTGAGCCAAGTGGGAATGGTGTACTGATCCTTACCTGAAAGTATCATCAAGATTGGGTGAAAAAATGTTTGCTGATATTTCAGGAAACTCTTAGTTATTTGGAAGTTTGGCAACCCCATTCATTAAAGTGATTTTCGTCATTCTCTGCTTGGGCTACATCAATAGGAAACAAATCATAGAGATAGAACTTGACTACTTTATTGTGCCAAGTTTCAAAGAGCTAGCACAAACCATGTTTGATTTAGAGTTCCAACTACATGTATTCATATAGGTGAAAATAGAGTGAAATCTAAAAATGAAAACGGTTACTGATAACGAACGGTTAACCTAGGAGAAAGAAATTTGGAGAGCCAAGTTGGATTGGTGTACTGATAATTCCCTAAAAGTATCATCAAGTTTGGGTGAAAAAATGTTTGCTGAGATTTCAGGAAACTCGTATTTTTATGGAAGCTTGGCGACCCCTTTCAATGAAAGTGATTTTCGTCAGTCTCTCCTTGTTGATACATCAATAGGAAACAAACCATGGAGATAGAACTTGGAACTCCTTTATTTTGACAAGTTTCAAAGTGCTAGCACAAACCGTGTTTGATTTAGAGGTCCAACTACATGTATCCATACAGGAGAAAACAGTGTGAATCCTAAAAATGAAAGTGGTTGCTTCAAACGAACGGTTTAACCTAGAAGAACAAAATTTGGTGAGCCAAGTCGGATTGGTGTACTGATCATTACCTGAAGGTATCATCAAGATTGTGTGAAAAAACGTTTGCTGAGATTTCAGAAAACTCGTAGTTTTTTGGAAGCTTGGCAACAAGTGTCAATGAAAGGGATTTTGGTCAGTCTCTGCTTTGGGCTACATCAGTAGGAAAGAAACCATAGAGATAGAACGTGGAACCGCTTTATTGTGCCATGTTTCAAAGAGCTAGCACAAACCGTGTTTGATTTAGAGTTCCAACTACATGTATCCATACGGGAGAAAACAGAGTGAAACCTAAAAATAAAAACGTTTACTGCAAATGAATGGTTTAAACTAGAAGAACGAAATAGGTGAGCAAAGTGGGATTGGTGTACTGATCATTACCTGAATGTATCATCAAGGTTGTGTGAAAAAATGTTTGCTGAGATTTCAGGAAACACCAAATTTTTTGGAAGCTTGGCAACCCCTTTCAATGAAAGTGATTTTCATCATACTCTGCTTGGGGCCGACATCATTAGGAAACAAAACATAGAGATAGGACTTGGAACTGCTTTAGTGTGCCACGTTTCAAAGAGCTAGCACAAACCGTGTTTGATTTAGAGTTCCAACTATATATATCCATATAGGAGATAACAGTGTGAAACTTAAAAATGAAAACGGTTCCTGCAAAGGATCGATTTAAACTAGAAGAACGAAATTTGGAGAGCCAACTGGGTCGGGTGTACTGATCATTGCCTGAAAGTATCATAAAGATTGGGTGAAAAAATGTTTGCTGAGATTTCAGGAAACTTGTACTTTTGGGAATGCTTGGAAACCCCTTTCAATGAAAGTGATTTTTGCCAGTCTCTGCTTAGGGCTACATCAATAGGAAACAAACCATAGAGACAGAACGTTGAACTACTTTATAGTGCCAAGTTTCAAAGAGCTAGCACAAACCGTGTTTCAATTAGAATTCCAACTACATGTATCCATTTCGGAGAAAATGGAGTAAAACCTAAAAATGAAAACGGTTACTGCAAAGGAACGATTTAACCTAGAAGAATGAAATTTGGTTAGCCAAGTGGGATTGGTGTACTGATCATTACCTGAATGTATCATCAAGATTGTGTGAAAAAACGTTTACTGAGATTTCAGGAAACTCGTAGATTTTTGGAAGCTTGGTAACCCCTATCAATGAAAGTGATTTCCTCAGTCTCTGCTTGAGGGCTACATCAATTAGGAAACAAACCATAGAGATAGAACACTAAACCACTTTATTGTGCCAAGTTTCAAAGATTTAGCACAAACCGTGTTTGATTTACAGTTCCAAATACATGTATCCATATAGAAGAAAACAGAGTGAAACCTAAAAATGAAAACGGTTACTACAAACGAACGGTGTAATCTAGAAAAACGTAATTTGGTGAGATAAGTGGGATTGGTGTACTGATAATTACCTGAAAGTATCATCAAGATTGGGTGAAAAAATGTTTGCTGAGATTTCAGGAAATTCGTAGTATTTTGGAAGCTTGGCAACCCCTTTCAATGAAAGGGATATTTGTCAGGCTCTGCTTGGGGCTACATCAATATGACACAAAAGATAGAGATGGACCTTGGAACTACTTTATTATGCCATGTTTCAAAGAGCTAGCACAAACCGTGTTTGATTTAGAGTTCCAACTACATGTATACATACAGGAGAAAACAGAGTGAAACCTAAAAAAGATAACCGTTACTGAAAACTAACGGTTTAACCTACAAGAAGGAAATTTGTTGAGCCAAATGGGATTGGAGTACTGATTCTTACCTGAAAGTATCATCAAGATTGGGTGAAAAAATGTTTGCTGAGATTTCAGGAAACTCGTATTTTTTTGGAAGGTTGGCAACCCCTTTCAATGAAAGTGATTTTCGTCAGTCTCTCCTTGTGGATACATCAATAGGAAACAAACCATGGAGATAGAACTTGGAACTCCTTTATTTTGACAAGTTTCAAAGTGGTAGCACAAACCGTGTTTGATTTAGAGGTCCAACTACATGTATCCATACAGGAGAAAACAGTGTGAAACCTAAAAATGAAAGTGGTTGCTTCAAACGAACGGTTTAACCTAGAAGAACGAAATTTGGTGAGCCAAGTCGAATTGGTGTACTGATCATTACCTGAAAGTATCATCAATATTGGGTTAAAAAAATGTTTGCTGAGATTTCAGGAAACTCGTAGTTAGTTGAAGCTTGGCAACCCCTTTCAATGAAAGTGATTTTCCTCAGTCTCTGCTTGTGGATACATCAATAGGAAACAAACCGTAGAGATAGAACTTGGGAAGTACTTTATTGTGCCAAGCTTCAAAGAGCTAGCACAAACCGTGTTTGATTTAGAGTTCCAACTACATGTATCCATATAGGAGAAAACAGAGTGAAACCTAAAAATGAAAATGGTTACTGCAAATGAACAGTTTAACCTAGAAGAACGAAATTTGGTGATCCAAGTGGAATTGGTGTACTGATCATTACCTGAAAGTATCATCAATATTGTTTGAAAAAATGTTTGCTGAGATTTCAGGAAACTCGTAGTTAGTGGAAGCTTGGCAACCCCTTTTAATGAAAGTGATTTTCCTCAGTCTCTGCTTGGGGCTACATCAATAGGAAACAAACCATAGAGATAGATCTTGGAACTACTTTATTGGGCCATGTTTCAAAGAGCTAGCACAAACCGTGTTTGATTTAGAGTTCCAACTACATGTATCCATATAGGAGAATACAGAGTGAAACCTTAAAATGAAAATGGTTGCTGCAAAGGAACGGTTTAACCTAGAAGAACAAAATTTGGTGAGCCAAGTGGGTTTGGTGTACTGATTATTACCTGAAAGTATCATCAAAATTGGGTGAAAAAATGTTTGCTGTGCTTTCAGGAAACTCGTAGTTTTTTGGAAGCTTGGCAACCTCTTTCAATGAAAGTTATTTTCCCCAGTCTCTGCTTAGGGCTACATCAATAGGAAACAAACCATAGAAATAGAACTTGGAACTACTTTATTGTGCCAATTTTCAAAGAGGTAGCACACACCATGTTTAATTTAGAGTTCCAAGTACATGTATCCATACAGGAGAAAACAGAGTGAAACCTAAAAATGAATACGGTTTCTGCAAAATAACAGTTTAACCTAGAAGAACGAAATTTGTTGAGCCAAGTGGGATTGGTGTACTGATCATTACCTGAAAGTATCATCAAGATTGGGTGAAAAAATGTGTGCTGAGATTTCAGGAAACTCTTAGTTTTTTTGAAACTTGGCAACCCCTTTCAATGAAAGTGATTTTCGTCAGTCTCTGCTTGGGGCTACATCAATAGGAACAAACCATAGAGATAGGACTGTAACTACTTTCTTGTGCAAAGTTTCAAAGAGCTAGCACAAACCATGTTTGATTTAGAGTTCCAACTACATGTATCCACATAGGAGAATACATGAGTGAAACCTAAACATGAAACGGTTACTGCAAAGGAATGATTTAACCTAGAAGAATGAAATTTGGTAAGCCTAGTGGGATTTTTGAACTTATCATTACCTGAAAGTATCATCAAGATTGGGTGAAAAAATGTTTCCTGAGATTTCAGGAAACTACTACTTATTTGGAAGCTTGGCAACTTCTTTCAATGAAAGTGATTTTCTTTAGTCTCTGCTTGGGGTGGTACATCAATAGGAAACAAACCATAGTGGTAGAACTTGGAACTACTTTATTGTGCATAGTTTCAAAGAGCTAGCACAAACTGTGTTTCATTTAGAGTTCCAACTACATGTATCGATATAGGACAAAGAAGAGTGAAACCTAAAAATGAAAATGGTTACTTCAAAGGAACGGTTTAACCTAGAAGAACGAAATTTGGTGAGCCAAGTGGGATTGGTGCACTGATCATTCCCTGAAAGTATCATCAAGATTGGGTGAAAAAATGTTTGCTGAGATTTCATGAAACTCGTAGTTTTTTGGAAGCTTGGCAACCCCTTTCAATGAAAGTGATTTTCGTCAGTCTCTGCTTGTGGATACATCAATAGGAAACAAACCATAGATATAGAACTTGGAAGTACTTTATTGTGCCAAGCTTCAAAGAGCTAGCACACACCGTGTTTGATTTAGAGGTCCAACTTCATGTATCCATATAGGAGAAAACAGTGTGAAACCTAAAAATGAAAGCGGTTGCTGCAAACGAACGGTTTAACCTAGAAGAACGAGATTTGGTGAGCCAAGTGGGATTGGTGTACTGATTATTACTTGAAAGTATCATCAACATTGGGTGAAAAAATGTTTCCTGAGATTTCAGGAAACTCGTAGTTTTGGAGAAGCTTGGCAACCCCTTTCAATGAAAGTTACTTTCGCAAGTCTCTGCTTAGGGCTTCATCAATAGGAAACAAACCATAGTGATAGAACTTGGAACTACTTTATTGGGTCAAGTTTCAAAGAGCTAGCACAAACCGTGTTTGATTTAGAGTTCCAACTACATGTATCTATATAGGAGAAAACAGAGTGAAACCTAAAAATGAAAACGGTTAATGCAAACGAACTGTTTAACCTAGAAGAACGAAATTTGGTGAGCCAAGTAGGATTGGTCTACTGATCATTACCTGAAAGTATCATCAAGATTTGGTGAAAAAATATTTGCTGTGATTTCAGGAAACTCGTAGTTTTTTGGAAGCTTGGTGTTGAGAGCCACAGCCACTGGTGCCCCAACAAACTTCCAGCTGCCCTTCAGACTGCCAGCTGATGATTGGCTCACAGCGGCCCCAGCAACATCTAGCTGATTGGTTCCTGTGTGTTTGTGTTCATTGGGCTGTTTCCCTGCCCTTCAGACTGCCCGCTAATGATTGGCTCACAACCGCCCCAGCAACATCTAGCTTATTGGCTCCTCCACGGAGGTGCTCATTTTGCTGTTTCCCTGCCGTTTCAGACCACGGAGCTACTCATTTGGGGACCTCTTTGGCTCCGCCCACGCAACACAGCCAATCGGCCTCAAGAGCAGGAGGATTGTGGGAGGTGGTAAGATTTGTGTCAGTGAGAAGCTTGTGGAAGCCGGTAGTGGCAGTTGGGCTCTGAGGGTTTTTTTTCCTGAGGAGCTGTTTTGCTTGGCGTTTGTAGTTCTAAAAATAAAGTTAGTTTCTTTTGACAAGTGGCTCCTGAATTGTGCCCAGCCAGACTGCGGCGTTTGGTGGCTCGCACGGGGAGCGACTGAGGGTAAGTAAACTGCTCGCCCCTGAGGGCAGGATGAGAGGATGTGTAGCTATTCTAAGTTTCCTCTTTTGTTTTGCTTCATTTTTGTTTTAACTTGCCTGTCCCTGGAGATGAGTGAGAGGGAAGAAAAACCGCTCACATCTGAGGAAAAACTTTTTGCTTCTGAGGAACAGATAGGGAGAAAGGACGGATGCACATTTCTGGAGGATAGAAAGGGTATAATGAATTTTTGTTGTTCCATTTTTATTGGATTCTGTCTCGGTTTGGTTTGGTGTTATCTTGCTGGGTTGTATTATAGTAGAAATATGGGATCAGCAATTAGTAAAAAACAAACCGAAAGAGTGTTAAATAAAATGTTAGAGGAAGGAGGCTTCTCAGTAAAATCAAGAGCAGTCAGGGCATACGTTTATATAATACAAAAATGTAGCCCATGGCTTTTTAAGGAGGAGTTGTTAGATATATCACAATGGAACCATCATGGTGAAGATTTAAAAAGAATAGAAAAGAACAACCCAGGGACTCTGCCAGTTGGCACATTGCCATTGTGGACATTCGTATCTGGTTTGCTTAGTCCAAAGCCTTCAGTTCAGACAAAGGTAGAGGAAGGAGAAGACATATTGATTCAAGTAAAAGAGAAGGTCTCTCAAGTTAGTCAGAAAGAGGAAAAGATTCAAGTACAAGAGAAGGTCTTTCGAGCTAGTGAGACAGAGAAAGGAAGTTTAGAGCAGAAAAAGCCATCAGGGGAAAAGTTACAACAGGAGACTGCTAATAACACCTTTCTATCAGAGAGCGAAAGTGTCCAACCAACAGCACCACCTCTACAGGAGACTGCTACTAACAGCATTCTATCACCAGAGGGCATAAGTGTCCAATCAACAGCACCACCTCCATATGCTAGGAAACTCCCAACCCCCGCAGTTGATAGTTGGGATCCTGAGACAGGATCTCAAGTATGCCCTGTATTTGAGGTAGGAGGGCAGCAAATTTACCAGGGTTTAAATTTCAAATCAGTGAAGGAGCTAAAAGAAGCTGTTACCACCTATGGTCCTGAAGCACCCTTCACTGTAAGCTTAGTCGAATCCATTACCAACTTAAACATGACGCCAGCAGATTGGGCTAATATTTGTAAAGCTGTGCTAACTGGAGGACAATACCTGTTATGGAAGGTTGCCAATGAGGAATTTTGCAAGGAGACGGCTAGGTGAAATGCAGCAGCTGGTTATCCTCAGAGAAATCTAGATATGTTGTTAGGAATGGGACCTTATGATGATCGGCAGCAACAAATTGCATATGATCCTGGTGTATATTTACAAATTGCTGTAGATGCAGTTAAGGCATGGAAGACTTTACAAGGACATGAAGGTTTACAAGGTCAATTATCTAAGATAATACAAGGAGCTAATGAACCTTACGCTGAATTTGTAGATAGGCTTATTCAAACAGCTACCAGAGTTTTTGGGAATACAGAACAAGCAATGCCATTAATAAAACAACTGGCTTATGACCAAGCAAATTGTTGGTGCAGAGATATCATTAGACCATGGAAACAGGACGATTTAAACACATATATTAAATTATGTAGAGACATTAATGAACAAGAGCAAGTCATGACAGCTGCAGTAAAACAGGCTTTAGATGCCAGAGACATTAATGAACAAGGGCAAATTGTGGAAGCTGCAGTAAAACAGGCTTTATATGCCAGGCTAAGAACATGCTACAATTGTGAACAAACAGGACATTTTAAAAGGAATTGCCCCATAGGAGGAGGGTTTAACAAAACTAGGTATCAAAGGAGTAGAATAACGGGTATTTGCCCACAATGCCGTAGAGGGAGACATTGGGCTAATGAATGCCATTCTCAAACCACCATAGAGGGTACTCCATTATCAAAAAACAAACAAGGACAAGGTGTTTATCCACAATATCATGGACAAAGGCATCGGGCTCCGTTGCCAAAAAATGGACAGGGGGCCCCAATGCTCTGGGGTCCCAAACCACAAATATATGGAGCACTAGAGAAACCCAGCAACCCCAGCAACCCCATCAGGGTAGTGCCCAGGACATCAGATCCCTCATCAGACAAACCAGAGGGAGCGCAGGATTGGACATCTGTGCCTCCGCCAGATCAGTACTAACTCCAGAGATGGGAGTTCAAATCATTCCCACAGGAGTGAAAGGACCTCTTCTCAAAGGAACAGTAGGCTTATTATTGGGACGCAGCTGTTCTACTCTAAAAGGACTTTTGATAAGTCCTGGGGTAATTGATCCCGATTATGAAGGTGAAATAAAAATTATAGCCAGTTCTCCAAAGGGTATATCAGTAATTTCACCAGGAGATAGAATAGTACAGTTACTAATAATACCCAGCCTACAGGATAAATTTTCCAGTCGTACTGTAGAAAGAGGTTCCAGGGGATTAGGCTCCACAGGTGTAGATTGGGCTATGCTTTCTTTAAATTTAGATTCTCGCCCCATGCTAAAACTAAATATTCAAGGACATGAATTTAATGGGCTACTGGATACAGGTGCAGACCTTAGCATCATCTCTCGTCAAGAATGGCCAAAACATTGGCCATTACAACAAGCCACTCAAACGCTTCGAGGCCTAGGAGTGGCGTGTAATCCCGATAGAAGTGCAATGGTATTAGATTGGAAGGATCCTGAAGGATGTGAAGGAACTATATAGCCATATGTATTGGATCATCTTCCTGTAAATTTATGGGGATGAGATGTCTTAGATCAATTTGTTTTGACATTAACAAATAATATCAATCAAAATGCACCCACTATTATGGCTAGACAAGGTTTTAGGAAAGGAAAAAGATTAGAAAAACAAGAACAAGGTATAGCAGCACCAATGCAAATAAATCAAGGAACAGACAGACATGGGTTGGATTTTCACAAAGGGCCACTGAGACAATAAAAATTACATGGAAATCAGAAAGACCAGTATGGGTTCCTCAGTGGCCCTTGACTAAAGAAAAGATACAAGTAGCCCATGATCTGGTCAAACAACAATTAGCGCAAGGACATATACAACCTTCTGTATCTCCCCATAATACTCCCATTTTTGTCATCAAAAAGAAATCTGGTAAATGGAGATTATTGCAAGATTTAAGAGCCATTAATAATGAAATGGTCATTATGGGACCTGCTCAATTGGGGATTCCTCAATTGTCTGCTTTGCCAAAAACTTGGTATGTTTTAATTATAGATATTAAAGATTGTTTTTTTTTTCAATTCCAATTCATCCTGAGGATAGTCCACGTTTTGCATTTACTATCCCTGCACTAAATCATGAAGGTCCTGATCAGAGATATGAATGGAAAGTACTCCCTCAAGGGATGGCTAACAGCCCAACTATGTGTCAAATTTATGTTAACAGTGTAATCCAGCCACTTAGAAATCAAAATCCTGAGCTACAAATATTTCACTATATGGATGATGTATTATTAGCACACAAAGCTAAAAACACATTGCTAGAATGTTATGCCACACTTACAAACTTATTAAAAAATTATAATCTAGAGATAGCAATAGATTAAGTACAATTAAATTTTCCAATTAATTATTTGGGAGTTCTATTATCCTCAATCATGGTTCGACCACCAAAAATTCAAATACGAGTAGATCAACTAAAATCACTTAGTGACTTTCAAATGTTATTAGGAGACATAAATTGGATAAGGCCTTATCTAGGTATTCCAACAGGAGAATTGGGACCTTTATTTGATATCCTAAAAGGTCCATCAGATCCAAATTCACCCCGAATGTTAACGCCTGAAGCAAGAAAGGCATTAAAAATTATTGAGACATATATGAAAAATATGCATTTGGATAGAATTGATATAAGTTTGCCTTTATTATTTATTGTACTACCAACAAAAAATATTCCTACAGGAGTATTTTGGCAAGAAGGTCCATTATTATGGATACATTTATCTTATTCTCCGAACACTATTCTTACTAGGTTTCCTGAGGCTGTAGGACAATTAATACTCAAAGGAATAAAAACAGCAAAGGCAGTGTTTGGAATTTCTCCCAATAAAATTATTACTCCATATACTATGAATCAAATTGATGAATTAGCTAATGAGTTAAATACTTGGGCAATAATCATGTGCAAATCTAATGTTTCATTTGATAACCACTTACCATCTAATCCTTTATTGTCTTTTTGGTCATTGCATCCTGTAATTTTTCCAAAAATGACAACAAAAACACCTATCATGAATGCTCCAAATATATTCACTGATGGGTCAAATAATGGTACAGCAGCAATAGTTACACCTGATTAAACTTTTACATTTTTAGTACCCAAACAATCAGCTCAAAAGGTAGAGCTTAATGCAGTATTACAAACTTTTGTGATGTTTAAAGATTCTGTATTTAATTTATTTTCTGATAGTCAGTATATAGTTAATGCTATAGTATCCCTTGAAGGTGCTGGTAGGAATTCCCCTTCTTCTGCTGTTTTCTCTTTGTTTTCCACTATACAAAGTCTAATCTGGGAAAGAAAAGATCCATTCTTTATAGGACATATCAGGGCACATACAGGATTGCCTGGAGCCCTTAGTTTGGGCAATGATTTAGCAGATAAAACTACACATGACATACATATTTTCTCTACACTAGAAGAAGCTATAAATTTTCATAAAAGGTTCCATGTCAATGCTAATACTTTACAAAAGTGTTTTAAAATAACTAAGGAACAAGCTAGACAAATAATAAAACAATGTCAAAATTGTGTAACCTTTTTACCACAAGTTAATCTTGGAGTCAATCCTAGAGGATTGATACCTAACCATATTTGGCAGATGGACGTTACACACTTGCCAGAATTTGGAAAAATAAAATATTTGCATGTTACAGTTGATACTTCTTCTGGATTTTTGATGGGCTCCCTTCATCCCGGAGAAAAAACTAAAGATGTTATAGCTCATTGCTTACAAAATTTTGCCACTGTGGGCATTCCAAAACAGTTAAAAACAGATAATGCCCCTGGTTATACTTCTACCTGTTTTAAACAATTTTGCTCATCATTTGGCATTACTCATATAACAGGAATCCCACACAATCCACAGGGACAAGGCATAGTTGAAAGAGCTCATCAAACTATTAAAATGTACTTATTAAAGCAAAAAGACGGAATTGGGAAGGGGTATATATTCCCCAAAGATAAACTTAAAATAACCCTTTTTACTCTAAACTTTTCAAATTTGGATTCATCAGGACTTAGTGCTGCAGAAAGGCATATGTGTCCAAAAAATATACATAAGCCCAGGGTACTTTGGAAAGATATTCTAACAGGACAATGGAAAGGTCCTGACCCAGTAATTGTCTGGAGTCGGGGGTCTGTTTGTGTGTTTCCACAGGGAGAACAGCAGCCGATTTGGATTCCAGAGAGATTAACTAAAGCGATTTCTACAGACCAAAAAGAAGATGACTTGGCTCAAATCCATAACAGCTGATATCCAAAACTCCAATTTGACTATCCTTACATCTTCGACAGAACCAGGATGCTTTTTTCAATATCTGTTTTATTTTGCCCTTTCCCATATCATGAAGTTCTATTTTGTTTTTTGAGCTCATACAGACCTAGGTTAATGTTTTGCTGATCAGTTCTATTTTTTTTGACTATAGAGTTTTTAAACATTGCAATGGAGATTTCACCTGTAAAAACTCATAAGGCCTTTACTATTATGTTATGTGTTGTATGGATTATATTATGTGTGCACACTTGTGTTTTGTGTTATATGTTTGAATGTACGCATGTCCATATATCATATATGATGAGTGCTCATGAAAAAATGGATCCAAATTTTTTTATTTACGTGATTTAAATGGTTTAATTTAAATTGGGTAAATAACTGTTAAGAATTGTTTTAATATGTAAACAAAAAAGGAGGTTAACAGATCTGTTTGTTTACTTTCACCTATCCTTTTCATTATATTTAATAATTCTCTTCAAGATAATGTAAATTGTTAAGAAAATTGTTTTCTTTTAGTGCCTTCTGGAATGTTACACAATTATTAATATTAACCATTATTGCCAAAAATCCCAGTGCTGGTGAAGATAATGTAAATTGTTAAGAAAATTGTTTTCTTTTAGTGCCTTCTGGAATGTTACACAATTTTTTCTTTAGCCATTATTGCCAGAATTCCTATTTTCATCCCAGTGCCAGAGAAGACAATGTAAATTGTTAAGAAAATTGTTTTCTTTTAGTACCTTCTGTAATGTTACATAATTTTTTCTTTAGCCATTATTGCTAGAATTCCTATCTTCATCCCTGTGCCGGTTAAGACAAAGATAAAACTAATCTACAGTTTCTGCAGTAGCCATCACTGAACCGCTTACAGAACTTGCCTAAACTATGTGTCACTTGTATGCATTGTGAACTCACTTGTATGCATTGTGAACTATCTGTTGGTCCAGCGACTTGTGGTAGTGTTGGGGCATTTTTGCTGATGATGTCATCGGTGGTACAATTTTGCCAAAAGGAGCCGTCAATTGGCTTGGTATATCTTCCTCCCTTCTGCTTGTAATGATCATTCAGCTAAAATTTAGGGGCCAACAGAGGTGAGGCAAAGAACCTCACCCCCCCACTGGTAGCTCTCCACAGGTGTGGCTGTATACTGGACTGATAATCAATGACGGGTAAGATACAATTACAACGGTACCAACCTAAGAGAGGAGGCTGACGCCCTGAGGTCAGCTCATCCGAGACGGGTAAGGACCATATTTAGTATTGGACAACCTAAGGCAGGCACGGTCCCTAAGCCACATGCTTGTTGTTTAATCAGAGAGGGGGAGATGTTGAGAGCCACAGCCAAAAAGGCCACAGCAAACTTCGAGCTGCCCTTCAGAATGCCAGCTGATGATTGGCTCACAGCGGCCCCAGCAACATCTAGCTGATTGGCTCCTCAACGGAGCTGAAAAATGGAGCTGTTTCCCTGCCATTTCAGACCACAAAGCTGCTCATTGGGGGACTTCTTTGGCTCCACCCACGCAACACAGCCAATCAGCCTCAAGAGCAAGAGGATTGTGGGAGGTGGTGAGGTTTGTGTGGGTGAGAGGCTTGTGGAAGCCGGTGGTGGCAGTTGGACACTGAGGGTTTTTTTTCCTGACAAGCTGTTTTGCATGGCGTTTGTAGTTCTAAAAACAAAGTTAATTTCTTTTGACAAGTGGCTCCTGAATTGTGCCCAGCCACACTGCGGCACTTGGCAACCCCTTTCAATGAAAGTGATTTTCGTCAGTCTCTGCTTGGGGCTAAATCAATAGGTTACTGCAAACAAACGGTTTAACCTAGAAGAACGAAATATGGTGAGCCAAGTAGGATTGGTGGACTGATCTATGCCTGAAAGTATCATCAAGATAGGGTGAAAAAATGTTTGCTGAGATTTCAGGAAACTCGTAGTTTTTTGGAAGCTTTTATACCCCTTTCAATGAAAGAGATTTTCGTCAGTCTCTGCTTAGGGCTACATCAAGAGGAAACAAACCATAGAGACAGACCCTGGAACTACTTTATTGTGCCAAGTTTCAAAGAGCTAGCACAAACCGTGTTTGATTTAGAGTTCCAAATACATGTATCCATATAGGAGAAAACAGAGTGAAACATAAAAATGAAAATGGTTACAGCAAACGAACGGTTTAACCTAGAAGAATGAGATTTGGTGAAAAGTGGGATTGGTGTACTGATCATTACCTGAAAGTATCATCAAGATTGGATGAAAAAATGTTTGCTGAGATTTCAGAAACTCGTAGTTGTTTGGAAGCTTGGCAACCCCTTTCAATGAAAGTGATTTTCGTCACTCTCTGCTTGGGGCTACAACAATAGGAAACAAACCAGAGATAGAATTTGGAACTACTTTATTGGGTCTAGTTTCAAAGAGCTAGCACAAACCGTTTTTGATTCAGAGTTCCAATTACATGTATCCATATAGGAGAAAACAGAGTGAAACCTAAAAATGTAAACGGTTACTCCAAACGAACGGTTTAACCTAGAAGAACGAAATTTGGTGATCCAAGTGGGATTGGTGTACTGATAATTCCCTGAAAGTATCCTCAAGATTGGGTGAAAAAATATTTGCTGAGATTTCAGGAAACTCATAGTTTTTTGGTAGTTTGGCAACCCCTTTCAATGAAAGTGATTTTCCTCAGTCTCTGCTTGGGGCTACATCAATAGGAAACAAACAATAGAGATAGAACTTGGAAGTACTTAATTGCAACAAGTTTCAAAGAGCTAGCACAAACCGTGTTTGATTTAGAGTTCCAACTACATGTATCCATATAGGAGAAAACAGTGAAACCTAAAAATGGAAACAGTAAATACAAACGAACGGTTTAACCTAGAAGAACAAAATTTGGTGAGCCAAGTGGAATTGGTGTACTGATCATTACCTGAAAGTATCATCAAGATTGGGTGAAAAAAAGTTTGCTGAGATTTCAGGAAACTCGTAGTTTTTTGGAAGCTGGCAACCCCTTTCAAAGAAAGTGATTTCGTCAGTCTCTGCTAGGGTCTACATCAATAGGAAACAAACCATAGAGATAGAACTTGGAACTATTTAATTGCGACAAGTTCCAAAGAGCTAGCACAAACCGTGTTTGATTTAGAGTTCCAAATCTATGTATCCATATGGCAGAACACAGAGTGAAACCTAACAATGAAAACGATTAATGCAAACGAACGGTTTAAACTAGAAGAGTGAAATTTGGTGAGCCAAGTGGGATTGGTGTACTGATCATTCCCGAAAGTATCCTCAAGATTGAGTGAAAAAAAGTTTGCTCAGATTTCAGGAAAATAGTACTTTTTGGAAGCTGGCAACTCCTTTCAATTAAAGTGATTTTAGTCATTATCTGCTTGGGGCTACATCAATATGAAACAAATCATAGAGATAGAACTTCGAACTAATTTATTGTGCCAAGTTTCAAAGAGCTAGCACAAACCGTGTTTGATTTGGAGTTCCAACTACACGTATCCATACAGGAGAGAAAGTGTGAAACCTAAAAATGAAAACGGTTACTGCAAACGAACAGTTTAACCTAGCAGAACGACATTTGGTGATCCAAGTGGGACTGGAGTTCTGATCATTACCTGAAAGTATCATCATGTTGGGTAAAAAAATGTTTGCTGAGATTTCAGGAAACTCAGAGTTTTTTGGAAGCTTGGCAGTACCTTTCAATGAAAGTAATTTTCCTCAGTCTCTGCTTGGGGCTACATCAATAGGAAACAAACAATAGAGATAGAACTTGGAAGTACTTAATTGCAACAAGTTTCAAAGAGCTAGCACACACCGTGTTTGATTTAGAGTTCCAACTACATGTATCCATATAGGAGAAAAAAGAGTGAAACCTAAAAATGAAAATGGTTGCTGCAAACGAACGGTTTAACCTAGAAGTATGAAATTTGGTGAGCCAAGTGGGATTGGTGTACTGATCATTTCCAGAAAGTGTCATCAAGATTGGGTGAAAAATTTTGCTGAGATTTCAGGAACTCAAAGTTTTTTGGAAGCTTGGCAACCCCTTTCAATGAAAGTGATTTTCGTCAGTCTCTGCTTAGGGTTACATCAATCAGAAATAAATCATAGAGACGGAACTTCGAACTACTTTATTGGGCCAAGTTTCAAAGAGGTAGCAGAAATCGTGTTTGATTTAGAGTTCCAACTACATGTATCCATATAGGAGAAAATAGAGTGAAACCTAAAAATGGAAACAATTAATAGAAACGAACGGTTTAACCTAGAAGAAAGAAATTTGGTGAGCCAAGTGGGATTGGTCTACTGATCATTCCCTGAAACTTTCATCAAGATTGGGTAGAAAAAAGTTTGCTGAGATTTCAGGAAACTCATAGTTTTTTGGAAGCTGGCAACCCCGTTCAATGAAAGTGATTTTCGTCAGTCTGTGCTTGGGGCTACATCAATAGGAAACAAACAGTAGAGATAGAACTTGGAACTACTTAATGCGCCAAGTTTCAAAGAGCTAGCACAAACCGTGTTTGATTTAGAGTTCTAAATCTATGTATCCATATGGGAGAAAAAAGAGTAAAACCTAAAAATGAAAACAATTAATGCAAACGAATGGTTTAAACTAGAAGAGCGGCTTTGGTGAGCCAGGTGGGATTGGTGTACTGATCATTCCCAGAAAGTATCCTCAAGATTGAGTGAAAATAAGTTTGCTCAGATTTCAGGAAACTCGTAGTTTTTTGAAGCTGGCAACCCCTTTCAATGAAATTGATTTTCGTCAGTCTCTGCTTTGGGCTACATCAATAGGAAACAAACCATAGAGATAGAACTTGGAACTACTTTATTGTGTCAAGTTTCAAAGAGTAAGCACAAACGTGATTGATGTAGTGTTCCAACTACATGTATCCATATAGGAGAAAGAGTGAAACCTAAAAATGAAAACGGTTACTGCAAACAAATGGTTTAACCTAGAAGAACGAAATTTGGTGAGCCAAGTGAGATTGGTGTACTGATCATTACCTGAAAGAATCATCAAAATTGGGTGAAAATTTTTGCTGTGATTTCAGGAAAATGGTAGTTTTTTGGAAGCTTGGAAACTCCTTTCAATGAAAGTGATTTTCGTCATTCTCTGCTTGGGGCTACATCAATTAGAAACAAACCATAGAGATAGAACTTGGAACTACTTAATTGTGCCATGTTTCAAATAGCCACCACAAACCGTGTTTGATTTAGAGTTCCAAATATGTATCCATATGGGAGAAAAGGGAGTGAAATCTAAAAATGAAAACGGTTACTGCAAACGAACGGTTTAACCTAGAAGAACGAAATTTGGTGAGCCAAAGTGATTGGTGTACTGATCATTACCTGAAAGTATCATCAAGATTGGGTGAACAAATGTTTGCTGAGATTTCAGGAAACTCGTAGTTTTGAGGAAACTTGGCAACCCCTTTCAATGAAAGTGATTTTCCTCAGTCTCTGCTTGGGGCTACAACAATAGGAAACAAAGCATCGAGCTAGAACTTGGAACTACTTTATTGTGTCAAGTTTCAAAAAGCTAGCACAAACCGTATTTCATTTAGAGTTCCAACTACATGTATCCATATAGGAGAATAGAGAGTGAAAATTAAAAATGAAAATCGTTACTGCAAACGAACGGTTTAACCTATGAGAATGAAATTGGGTGAACCAAGTGGGAATGGTATACTAATCATTACCTGAATGTATCATCACGATTGGGTGAAGAAATGTTTGATGAGATTTCAGGAAACTTGTAGGTTTTTGGAAGCTAGGCAACCCGTTTCAATGAAAGTGATTTTCTTCAGTCTCTGCTTTGGGCTATATCAATAGGAAACAAATCATAGAGATAGAATTTCGAACTACTTTATTGTGCCAAGTTTCAAAGAGCTAGGAAAACCGTGTTTGATTTAGAGTTCCAAATATGTATCCATATGGGAGAAAAGAGAATGAAACCTAAAAATGAAAATGGTTACTGCAAACGAACGGTTTAAAGCAGAAGAACCAAATTTCTTGAGCCAAGTGGGATTGGTGTACTGATCATTACCTGAAAGAATCATCAAGATTGGGTGAAAAAATTTTTGCTCTGATTTCAGGAAACTCGTAGTTTTTTGGAAGCTTGGAAACCTCTTTCAATGAAAGTGATTTTCATCAGTCTCTGCTTGGGGCTCCATCAATGGGAAACCCAAATCATAGAGATAGAACTTGGAACTAACTAATCGCGCCGGGTTTCAAAGAGCTACCACAAACCGTGTTTTATTTAGAGTTCCAAATATGTATCCATATGGGAGAAAAGAGCGTGAAACCTAAAAATGAAAACGGTTAGTGCAAACGAACGGTTTAACCTAGAAAACGAAATTTGGTGAGCCAAGTGTGATTGGTGTACTGATCATTATCTGAAAGTATCATCAAGATTGGGTGAAAAAAATTTATCTGAGATTTCAGGAAACTCGTGGTTTTTTGGAAGCTTGGCAACCCCTTTCAATGTAAGTGATTTTCATCAGTCTCTGCTTGAGGATACATCAATCGGACACAAACCATAGAG
The DNA here is from genome assembly GCF_045843805.1 of Urocitellus parryii. Taxonomy (NCBI): domain Eukaryota; kingdom Metazoa; phylum Chordata; class Mammalia; order Rodentia; family Sciuridae; genus Urocitellus; species Urocitellus parryii. Next base: position 91,133,839 of record NC_135532.1, on the reverse strand, counting down.
ATAGAACTTTGAACTACTTAATTGCACCAAGTTTCAAAGAGGTAGCACACACCGTGTTTGATTTAGAGTTCCAAATACATGTATCCATATGGTACAAAACAGAGTGAAACCTTAAAATGAAATCGGTTACTCAAACGAACGGTTTAACCTAGAAAAATGAAATTTGGTGATCCAAGTTGGATTGGTGTACTGATCATTCTCTGAAAGTATCATCAAGATTGGGTGAAAAAATGTGTGCTGAGATTTCCGGAAACTCATAGTTTTTTGGAAGTTGGCAACCCCTTTCAATGAAAGTGATTTTCGTCAGTTTCTCCTTGGGGCTACATCAATAGGTAACAAACCATAGAGATAGAACTTGGAACTACTTTATTGTGCCAAGTTTCAAAAAGCTAGCACAAACCATATATGATTTAGAGTTCCAAATACATGTATCCATATAGGAGAAAACAGAGTGAAACCTAAAAATGAAAACAGTTACTGCAAACGAACTGTTTAACCTAGAAGAACGAAATTTGCTGAGCCAAGTTGGATAGGTGTACTGAACATTACCTGAATAGAAAATAAACCATAGAGACCGAACTTGGAACTATTTATTGTGCCATGATTCAAAGAGCTAGCACAAACCGTGTTTGATTTAGAGTTCCAACTACATGTATCCATATAGGAGAAAACAGACTGAAACCTAACAATGAAAATGCTTACTGCAAACGAATGGTTTAACCTACAAGAACGAAATTTCGTGAGCCAAGTGGGATTCATGTACTGATCATTCCCTGAAAATATCATCAAGATTGGTGAAAAAATGTTTGCTGAGATTTCAGGAAACTCGTAGTTTTTGGAAGCATGACAACCCCTTTAAATTAACTTGATTTTAGTCAGTCTCTGCTTGGGGCTACATCAATAGGAAACAAACCATAGAGATAGTACTTGGAACTACATTATTGTGCCAAGTTTCAAAGAGCTAGCACAAACCGTGTTTGATTTAGAGTTCCAACTTCATGTATCCATATAGGAGAAAACAGAGTGAAACCTAAAAATGAAAGTGGTTACTGAAAACGAACGCTTCAAAGTAGAAGAACCAAAATTGGTTCACCAGGTGGGATTGGTGTGCTGATCATTACATCCAAGTATCATAAAGATCAGGTGAAAGAAATTTCAGGAAACTCTAGTTTTTTGAAGCTTGGCATCACTTGTCTCTGAAAGTGTTTTTCGCAAGTCTCTTCTTAGGGCTACTTGAAGAGGAAACAAACCATAGAGACAAAACTGAGAACTACTTTATTTTGTCAAGTTTCAAAGAGCTAATACAAACCATGTTGGATTTAGAGTTCCATATTCATCTATCTATATATGAGAAAACAGAGTGAAACCTAAAAATTAAAACTGTTACTGCCAACGAACCCTTGAACCTAGAAGAATGAAAATTGGTGAGCCAAGTGGGATTGGTGTACTTATCATGACAACCAAGTATCATCAAGATCGGGTGAAAAAATATTTGCTGAGATTTCAGGAAACTCGTAGTTTTTTATAAGCTTGGCAACACCTGGCGATGAATGTTGTTTTTTTTTTCTCAAGTGTCTTCTTATGGCTACTTCAAGAGGAAACAAACCATAGAGACACAAAGGAGAATTACTTTATTTTGTCAAGTTTCAAAGAGCTACTACAAACCATGTTGGATTTAGAGTTCCATATTCATCTCTCTATATAGGAGAAAACAGAGTGAAACGTAAAAATCAAAACTGTTACTGCAAAGGAACGCTTTAACCTGGAAGAACCAAAATTGTTGAGCCAGTTGTGACTGGTGTACTGATCATTACATCCAAGTATCATCAAGATCAGGTGAAAAAAATTTGGTGATTTTTCAAAAAATTTGTAGTTTTTTGGAAGCTTGGCTACATCTGTCAAAGAAAGTGCTTTTCGACAGTCTCTGCTTTGAGCTACTTCATGAAGAAACAAACAATAGAGATAAACCAGAGAACTACACTGTTTTGTCAAGTTTCAAAGAGCTACTACAACCCATGTTGGATTTAGAGTTTCATATTCATCTACCTATATAGGAGAAAACAGACTGAAACCTAAAAATTAAAACTGTTAATTCAAACAAACGCTTCAACCAAGAAGATCCAAAATTGGTGAACCAGGTGGGACTGTTGTACTAATCATTACCTCCAAGTATCATCAAGATCAGGTGAAAAAAATTTGCTGAGATTTCAGGAACCTCGTAGATTTTGGAAGCTTGGCAACTCCTGTAGATGAAAGTGATTTTCGCAAGTCTCTGTTTAGGGCTACTTCAAGAGGAAACAAACCATGGAGACAAAACTGAGAACTACTTTATTTTGTCAAATTTCAAAGAGCTACTACAAACAATGTTGGATTTAGAGTTCCATATTCATCTATCTATATAGGAGAAAACAGTGAAACCTAAAAATTAAAACTGTTACTGCAAACGAAAGCTTCAACCTTGAAGAACCAAAATTGTTGAGCCAGGTGGGAATGGTGTAGTGATCATTACTTCCAAGTATCATCAAGATCAGGTGAAAAAAATTTGCTGAGATTTCAGGACCCTCGTCGTTTTATGGAAGCTTCACAACCCCTTTCATTGGAAGTGTTTTTTGACAGTCTCTCCTTAGGGCTACTTCAATAGGAAACAAACCATAGAGACACAATGGAGAACTACTTTATTTTGTCAAGTTTCAAAGAGCTACTACAAACCATGTAAGATTTAGAGTTCCATATTCATCTCTCTATATAGGAGAAAAGAGAGTGAAACCTAAAAATTAAAACTGTTACTGCAAACGAACGCTTCAACCTAGAAGAAACAAAATTGGTGAGCCAAGTGGGACTGGTGTACTGATCATTACGTCCAAGTATCCTCAAGATCAGGTGAAAAAATTTGCTCAGATTTCAGGAATATCGTAGTTTTTTTGAAGCTTAGCTACACCTTCCAATGAAAGTGTTTTTCGCAAGTCTCTGCTTAGGGCTCCTTAAAGACGAAACAAACATAGAGACAAAACTGAGAACTACTTTGTTTTGTCAAGTTTCAAAGAGCTACTACAAACCATGTTGGATTTAGAGTTGCATATTCATCTATATACATAGGAGAAAAGAGAGTGAAACCGAAAAATTAAAACTGTTACTGCAAACGAACGATTCAACCTAGAAGAACCAAAATTCGTGAACCAGGTGGGAATGTTGTACTAATCATTACCTCCAAGTATCATGAAGATCAGGTGAAAAAAATTTGCTGAGATTTCAGGAAACTCGTAGTTTTTTGCTAGCTTGGCAACACCTGTCAATGAAAGTGTTTTTCGCAGGTCTCTGCTTAGGGCTATTTCAAGAGGAAAGAAACCATAGAGACAAAATGGAGAACTATTTTATTTTGTCAAGTTTCAAAAAGCTAGCACAAACCGTGTTTGATTTAGAGTTCGAACAACATGTATCCATATATTAGAAAACAGAGTGAAACCTAAATATGAAAACGGTTACTGCAAATGAACGGTTTAACCTAGAAGAAAGAAATTTGGTGAGCCACGTGGGATTAGTGTACTGATCATTACCTGAAAGTATCATCAAGATTGGGTTAAAACGTTTGCTGAGACTTCAGCAAACTAGTAGTTTTTTGGAAGCCAGGCAACCCCTTTCAATGAAAGTGATTTTCCCCAGTCTCTGCTTAGGGTTACATCAATAGGAAACAAACCATACAGATACAACTTGGAACTACTTTATTGTGTCAAATTTCAAAGATCTAGCGCAAACCGTGTTTGATTTAGAGTTCCAACTACATGTATCCATAAAGGAGAAAACAGAGTGAAACCTAAAAATGAGAACGCTTACTGCAAACGAACGGTTTAACCTAGACGAACAAAATTTGGTGAACAATGTTGGATTGTTGTACTGATGATTACCTGAAGGTATCATCTAAATTGGGTGAAAAAAATGTTTGCTGAGATTTCAGGAAACTCGTAGTTTTTTGGAAGCTTGGCAACCCCTTTAAATAAAGTGATTTTACCCAGGCTCTGCTTTGGGGTACATCAATGAGAAACAAACCATAGAGATAGAATTGGAACTATTTATTGTGACAATTTTCAAAGAGCTAGAACAAACCGTGATTGATTTAGAGTTCCAACTACATGTATCCATATAGGAGAAAACACAGTGAAAGCTAAAAATGAAAACGGTTACTGTAAAGGAACGGTTTAACCTAGAAGAACGAAATTTGTTGAGCCAAGTGGGATTGGGGTACTGATGATTAACTGAAAGTATCATCAAGATTGGGTGAAAAAATGTTTGCTGAGTTTTCAGGAAACTCGTAGTTTTTTGGAAGCTTGGCAAGACCTTTCAGTGAAAGTGATTTTCGTCAATCTCTGCTTGGGGCTACATCAATAGGAAACAAACCATAGAGATAGAACTTGGAACTACTTTATTGGGTCAAGTTTCAACGAACTAGCACAAACTGTGTTTGATTTAGAGTTCCAACTACATGTATCCATATAGGAGAAAACAGAGTGAAACCTAAAAATGAAAAGGGTTACTGCAAACGAACGGTTTAACCTAGAAGAACGAAATTTGGTGAGCCAAGTGGCAATGGTGTGGTGATAATGACTTGAAAGTGTCATCAAGATTGGGTGAAAAAATGTTTGCTGAGATTTCAGGAAACTCGTAGTTTTTTGGAAGCTTGGCAACCCTTTTCAATGAAAGTGATCTTCCTCAGTCTCTGCTTGGGGCTACATCAATAGGAAACAAACAATAGAGATAGAACTTGGAACTACTGTATTGTGCCAAGTTTCAGAGAGCTACTCAAACCCTGCTTGATTTAGAGTTCCAACTGCATGTATGCATATAGGAGTAAACAGAGTAAAACCTAAAAATGAAAATGGTTACTGCAATGGAACGGTTAAACCTAGAAGAAGGAAATTTGGTGAGGCAAGTGGGATTGGTGTACTGATGATTAACTGAAAGTATCATCAAGATTGGGTGAAAAATGTTTGCTGAGATTTCAGGAAACTCGTGGTTTTTTGGAAGCTTGGCAACCCCCTACAATGAAAGTGATTTTCCTCAGTCTCTGCTTGGGGCTACATCAATAGGAAACAAATCGTAGAGATAGAAATTGGAACTAATTTATTGTGCCAAGTTTCAAAGAGCTAGCTCAAACCGTGTTTGATTTAGAGTTCCAAATACAGGTATCAATATAGGAGAAAACAGAGTGAAGCCTAAACATGAAAACGGTTACTGCAAACGAACGGTTTAACCTAGAAGAAGGAAATTTGGTGAGCAAATTGGGATTGGTGTACTGATCATTACCTGAAAGTATCATCAAGAGTGAGTTAAAAAATGTTTGCTGAGATATCAGAAACTCGTATTTTTTGGGACGCTTGCAAAACCTTTCAATGCAACGGATTTTTTTCAGTCTCTCCTTGGGGCTACATCATTAGGATAGAAACCATAGAGATAGAACTTGGAACTAGTGTATTGTGCCAAGTTTCAAAGAGCTAGCACAAACCGTGTTTGATTTAGAGTTCCAACTACATGTATCCTTATCCGAGAAAACAGAGTAAAATCTAAAAGTCAAAACGGTTACTGCAAACGAACGGTTTAACATCAAAGAACGAAATTTGGTGAGCCAGGTGGGATCGGTGTACTGATCATTACCTGAACGTATCATCATGATTGGGTGAAAAAATGTTTGCTGAGATTTAAGGAAACTCATAGTTCTTTGGAAGCTTGGCAACCCCTTTCAAAGAAAGTGATTTGTCGTCAGTCTCTGCTTGGCGCTACATCAATAGGAAACAAACCATAGAGATAGAACTTGGCACTACTTTATTGGGTCAAGTTTCAAAGAGCTAGAACAAACCGTGATTGATTTAGAGTTAGAACGACATGTTTCCATATCGGAGAAAACAGAGTGAAAGCTAAAAATGAAAACGGTTACAGCAAACGAACGGTTTAACCTAGAAGAATGAAATTTGGTGACCTACGTGGAATTGGTGTACTGATCATTACCTAGAAGTACCACCAAGATTGGGTGTAAAAATATATGCTGAGATTTCAAGAAACTCGTAGTTTTTTGGACGCTTGGCAAACCCTTTCAATGAAAGTGATTTTTGTCAGTCTATCCTTGGGGCTACATCAATAGCAAACAAACCATAGAGATAGCACTTGGAACTAATTTATTTTGCTAAGTTTCAAAGAGCTAGCAGAAAAAGTGTTTTTTGTAGAGTTCCAACTACATGTATCCATATGGAGAAAACAGAGTGAAACCTAAAAATGAAAACGGTTACTGCAAATGAAAGGTTTAACCTAGAAGAACGAAATTTGGTGAGCCAAGTGGGATTGGTGTTCTAATCATTACCTGAAAGTATCTTCAAGATTGGGTGAAAAAATGTTTGCTGAGTTTTGAGGAAACTCGTAGTATTTTGTAAGCTTGGCAACCCCTTTCAATGAAAGTGATTTTCGCCAGTCTCTGCTTAGGGCTACATCTGGGAATCAAAAAATAGAGATAGAACTAGGAACTACTTTATTGTTCCAAGTTTCAAAGAGCTAGCAGAAATCGTGTTTGATTTAGAGTTCCAACTACATGTATCCATTTAGGAGAAAACAGAGTGAAGCCTAAACATGAAAACGGTTACTGCAAACCAATGGTTTAACCTAGAAGAACAAAATTTGGTGAGCCAAGTTGGATTGGTGTACTGATCACTACGTGAAAGTATCATCAAAATTGGTTGAAAAAATATTTGCTGACATTTAAGGAAAGTTGTAGTTTTTTGAAAGCTTGGCAACCCCTTTCAATAAAGTGATTTTCCTCAGTCTCTGCTTGGGGCTTTATCAATAGGAAACAAACCACAGAGACAGAATTTGGAACGACTTTATTGTGCCACGTTTCAAAGAGCTAGCACACTCCGTGTTTGATTTAGAGTTCCTACTACAAGATTCCATATGGGAGAAAACAGAGTGAAACCTTAAAATGAAAACACTTATTTCAAAAGAACCGTTTAACCTAGAAGAACGAAATTTGGTGAGCCAAGTGGGAATGGTGTACTGATCATTACCTGAAAGTATCATCAAGATTGGGTGAAAAAAAGTTTGCTGAGATTTCAGGAAACTCGTAGTTTTTTGGAAGCCTGGAAACCCCTTTCAATCGAAGTGATTTTCGTCAGTCTCTCCTTGGGGCTACATCAATAGGAAACAAATCATAGAGAAAGAACTGGGAATTACTTTACTGTGCCAAGTTTCAAAGGGCTAGCACAAACCGTGTTTGATTTAGAGTTCCAACTACATGTATCCATATAGCAGAAAACAGAGTGAAACCTAAAAATGAAACGGTCACTGCAAACGAAAGGTTTAACCTAGAAGAACGAAATTTGGTGAGCCAAGTGTGATTGGTGTACTGATCATTACCTGAAAGTATCATCAAGATTGGGTGAAAAAATGTTTGCTGAGATTTGAGGAACTTGTTGTTTTGGGGAAGCTTGGCAACCCCTTTCAATGAAAGTGATTTTTGCCAGTCTCTACTTAGGGATACATAAATAATAAACAAACCATATAGATAGAACTTGGAACTAATTTATTGGGTCTAGATTTAAAGAGCTAGTACAAACCGTGTTTGATTTAGAGTTCCAACTACATGTATCCATATAGGAGAAAACAGAGTGAAACCTAAAAATGAAAAGGGTTACTGCAAACGAACGGTTTAATCTAGAAGAACGAAATTTGGTGAGTCAAGTGGGAATGGTGTACTTATCATTACCTGAAAGTATCATCAAGATTGGGTGAAAAAATGTTTGCTGAGATTTCAGGAAACTTGTAGTTTTGGGGAAGCTTGGCAACCCCTTTCAATGAAAGTGATTTTCCTCAGTCTCTCTTTGTGGTTGTATCAATAGGAAACAAACCATAGATATAGAAAGAGGAACTACTTTATTGTGCATAGTTTCAAAGAGCTAGCACAAAACGTGTTTGATTTAGATTTTCAAATAAATATATCCATATAGGAAAAACAGAGTGAAACCTAAAATGAAAACCATCACAGCAAACGAACGGTATAACCTAGAAGAACGAAATTTGGTGAGCCAAGTGGCAATGGTGTGCTGATAATGACTTGAAAGTGTCATCAAGATTGGGTGAAAAAATGTTTGCTGAGATTTCAGGAAACTCCTCGTTTTGAGGAAGCTTGGCAACTCCTTTCAATGAAAGTGATTTTCCTAAGTCTCTGCTTGGGGTTATATCAATAGGAAACAAATCATAGATATAGAAGTTGGAACTACTTTATTGTTAATAGTTTCAAAGAGCTAGCACAAACCGTGTTTGATTTAGATTTTCAAATACATGTATCCATATAGGAGAAAACACAGTGAAACCAAACAATGAAAACAGTCACTGGAAACGCACGGTTTAACCTAGAAGAACGAAATTTGGTGTGCCAAGTGGGATTGGTGTACTTATCATTACCTGAAAGTATCTTCAAGATTGGGTTAAAAAATGTTTGCTGAGATTTGAGGAAACTCGTAGTTTTGAGGAGGCTTGGCAACCCCTTTCAACGAAAGTATTTTCCTCATTCTCTGCTTGGGGTCATATCAATAGGAAACAAACCCTAGAGATAGAACTTGGAACTACTTTATTTTGCCAAGTTGCAAAGAGCTATAACAAATCGTGTTTAATTTAGAGTTGCAAATACATGCATCCATACAGGAGAGAACAGAGTAAAACCTAGAAATGATAACGGACACTGCAAACAATGGTTTAATATAGATTAATGAAATTTGGTGAGTCAAGTGCGATTGGTTATAGATGATGACCTGATAATATCATCAAGATTGGGTGAAAAAATATTTGGTGAGATTTCAGGAAACCCCTAGTTTTTTGGAAGCTTGGAAACCCTTTTCAATGAAAGTAATTTTCGCCAGTTTCTGCTTAGGGCTACATCAATAGGAAACAAACCATAGAGATAGAACTTCTAACTACTTCATTGTGCCAAGGTTCAAAGTGCTAGCACACACCGTGTTTGATTTAGAGTTCAAACTGCATGTATCCATATAGGAGAAAACAGAGTGAAACCTAAAAATGAAAACGCTTACTGCAAATGAACAGTTTAACATTGAAGAACGAAATTTGCTGAGCCAAATGGTATTGGTGTACTGATCATTACCTGACAGTATCATCAAGATTGGGTGAAAAAATGTTTGCTGAGATTTCAGAACTTCTTAATTTTTTGGAAGCCTTTCAACACCTTTCAATTAAAGTGATTTTCCCCAGTCTCTGCTTGGGGCTACATGAATTGGAAACAAACCATAGAGATAGAACTTGCAACTACTTTATTGTGCCAAGTTTAAAAGAGCTATTACAAACCGTGTTTCCTTTAGAGTTCCAACTACATGTATCCTTATAGGAGAGAAGAGAGTAAAACCTAAAAATGAAAACGGTTACTGCAAACAACGGTTTAACATAGAATAATGAAATTTGGTGAGCCAAGTGGGATTGGTTTAGTGATGATGACCTGAAAGTATCATCAAGATTGGGTGAAAAAATGTTTGCTGAGATTTCAGGAAACCCCTAGTTTTTTGAAAGCTTGGAAACCCCTTTCAATGAAAGTGATTTTCCCCAGTCTCTGCTTAGGGCTACATCAATAGGAAACAAACCATAGAGATGGAACTTTAAACTACTTCATTGTGCCAAGTTTCAAAGAGCTAGCACACACCGTGTTTGATTTAGAGTTCCAACTACATGTATCCATATAGGAGAAAACAGAGTGAAACCTAAAAATGAAAACACTTAATGCAAACGAACGGTTTAACCTTGAAGAACGAAATTTGCTGAGCCAAATGTTATTGGTGTACTGATCATTACCTGACAGTATCATCAAGATTGGGTGAAAAAATGTTTGCTGAGATTTCCGGAACTTCTTAATTTTTTGGAATCATGGCAACCCCGTTCAATTAAAGTGATTTTCCTCAGTCTCTGCTTGGGGCTACATGAATAGGAAACAAACCATAGAGAGAGATCTTGGAACTACTTTATTGTGTCAAGTTTCAAAGAGCAATCAGAAACCGTGTTTGATTTAGAGTTCCAACTACATTTATCCATACAGGAGAAAACAGAGTGAATCCTTAAAATGAAACGGTTCGTGCAAATGAACGGTTTAACCTAGAAGAACGAAATTTGGTGAGCCATGTGGGAATGGTGTCCTGATCATTACCTGAAAGTATCATCAAGATTGGGTGAAACAATGTTTGCTGAGATTTCAGGAAACTCATAGTGTTGAGGAAGCTTGGAAACCCCTTTCAATGAAAGTGATTTTCCTCAGTCTCTTCTAGGGGCTATATCAATAAGAAACAAACCATGGAGACAGAACGTGGAACTACTTTATTGTGCATAGTTTCAAAGAGCTAGCACAAACCATGTTTGCTTTAAAGTTTCAACTACATGTATCCATATAGGAGAAAACAGAGTGAAACCTAAAACTGAAAACCGTCACAGCAAACGAATGGTTTAACCTAGAAGACCGAAATTTGGTGAGCCAAGTGGTATTGGTGTACTGATCATTACCTGAAGGTATCATGAATATTGGGTGAAAAAATGTTTGCTGAGATTTCAGGAAACTCGTAGTTTTGAGGAAACTTGTCAACCCCTTTCAATGAAAGTGATTTTCCTCAGTCTCTTTTTGGACTATATAAGTAAGAGACAAACCATAGAGATAGAACTTGTAACTACTTTATTGTGTCAAGTTTCAAAGAGCACTCACAAATCGTGTTTGATTTAGAGTTCCAACTACATGTATCCATACAGGAGAAAACAGAGTGAATCCTTAAAATGAAACGGTTAGTGCAAACGAAAGGTTTAACCTAGAAGAACGAAATTTGGTGAGTCATGTGGGAATGGTTAACTGATCATTACCTGAAAGTATCATCAAGATTGGGTGAAAAAATGTGTGCTGAGATTTCCGGAAACTCGTAGTTTTTTGGAAGCTGGCAACCAATTTCAATGAAAGTGATTTTCCTCAGTCTTTGCTTGGGGCTATATCAATATGAAACAAACCATAGAGATAGAACTTCGAACTACTTTATTGTGCATAGTTTCAAAGAGCTAGCACAAATCGCATTTGATTTAGAGTTCCAACTACATGTATCCATATAGGAGAAAACAGAGTGAAACCTAAAAATGAAAAGGGTTCCTGCAAATGAACGGTTTAACCTAGAAGAACGAAATTTGGTGAGTCAAGTGGGAATGTTGTACTGATCATTACCTGAAAGTATCATCAAGATTGGGTGAAAAAATGTTTGCTGAGATTTCCGGAAACTCGTCATTTTGGGGAATCTTGGCAACCCCTTTCAATGAAAGGGATTTTCCTCAGTCTGTGAATGGAGCTACATCCATAGGAAACAAACCATAGAGATAGAACTTGGAACTACTTTATTGTGCATAGTTTCAAAGAGCTAGCACAAAACGTGTTTGATTTAGAGCTCCAACTACATGTATCCATATAGGAGAAAACAGAGTGAAACCTAAAAATGAAAACATCACTGCAAACGAACGGTTTAACCTAGAAGAACGAAATTTGGTGAGCCAAGTGGGAATGGTGTACTGATCATTACCTGAAAATATCATCAAGATTGGGTGAAATAATGTTTGCTGAGATTTCAGGAAACTCGTAGTTTTGGGGAAGGTTTGCAACCAATTTCTCTTTTTTTTATTAGTTAATCAATTTATTTTTATTAGGTATATATGTGAGCAGAATGCATTTTTTATTCATTGTACACAACTGCAACACAACTTTTCATTTCTCTGGTTGTACATATGTAGCATCATACCATACACCTTAATATTTTTTTTATTATTGATTGTTCTAAACATTACAGAGCTCTTGATAAATCATCTTTCATACATTTGACTCTATTGGGTTTTGAACTCCCATTTCTACCCCAAATACAGATAGCAGAATCACATCTGTTACATAGTCACATTTTTTACATAATGGCATATTAGTTACTGTCTTGATCTGCTACCTTTCCTAACCGCTACTATCCCCCCTCCCCTCCCCTCCCACCTTCCCTCTCTGCCTCTTCTGCTGTTGTTCAATTCTCTCCCTTTTCCCCCTCCCGCTTGCCCATCATAACCTCTTATACATTTGTGTATCATTGAAGGTCTCCTACCATTTGCATATCCTTTCCCTTCTCTCTCCCTTTCTCTTCCCCCATTTGTCTTTGTTTACAGTTAGTCTTTTCCTCATGCTCTTCCTTCCTGTTTTGTTCTTAGTTGCTCTCTTTCTATCAAAGGAGACATTTGGCATTTGTTTTTCAGGGCTTGGCTAGCTTCACTTAGCATAATCTGCTCTAATACCATCCATTTCCCTCCAAATTGTATGATTTTTGTCATTTCTTAGTGCTGCATAATACTCCATTGTATATAGATGCCACATTTTTTTTCCATTCATCTATTGAAGGGCATCTAGGTTGCTTCCACAGTCTAGCTATTGTGATTTGTGCCGCTATAATCATTGATGTGGCCGTATCCCTATAGTGCGCTCTTTTAAGGTCCTCAGGGAATAGTCCGAGAAGGGCTATAGCTGGGTCAAATGATGGTTCCATTCCCAGCTTTCCCAGGAATCTCCATACTGCTTTCCAAATTGGCCTCACCATTTTGCAGTCCCACCAGCAGTGTACAAGTGTACCCTTTTCCCCACATCCTCGCCAACACTTATTGTTGTTTGACTTCATAATGGCTGCCATTCTTACTGGGGTGAGATGGTATCTTAGGGTGGTTTTGATTTGCATTTCTCTGATTGGTAATGATGGTGAGCATTTTTTCATGTACTTGTTGATTGATTGTATGCCTTCCTCTGAGAAATGTCTGTTCAGGTCCTTTGCCCATTTGTTGATTGGATTATTTGTTATCTTATTATTTAATTTTTTGAGTTCTTTGTACATTCTGGATATTAGGGCTCTATCTGATGTGTGGGGGGTAAAAATTTGTTCCCAGGATGTAGGCTCTCTATTTACCTCTTTTATTGTTTCTCTTGCTGATAAAAAACTTTTTAGTGTAAGTAAGTCCCATTTGTTTATTCTTGTTGTTAACTCGAGGGCTATAGGAGTCCTATTAAGGAATTTGGAGCCTGACCCCACAATATGTAGATCGTAGCCAACTTTTCCTTCTATCAGACGCAATGTCTCTGGTTTGATATCTAGCTCCTTGATCCATTTTGAGTTAACTTTTGTGGCTGGTGAGAGAAAGGGATTCAATTTCATTTTGTTGCATATGGATTTCCAATTTTCCCAGCACCATTTGTTGAAGATGCTATCCTTCCTCCATTGCATGTTTTTAGCCCCTTTATCAAATATATGGTTTGTTTCCTATTGATATAGCCCCAAGCAGAGACTGAGGAAAATCATTTTCATTGAAAGGGTTTGCCAAGCATCCCCAAAACTACGAGTTTCCTGAAACATCAGCAAACATTTTTTCACCCTATCTTGATGATACTTTCAGATAATGATCAGTACACCAATCCCACAAGGCTCACCAAATTCGTTCTTCTAGGTTAAACCGTTCGTTTACAGTTACATTTTCATTTTTTGGTTTCACTGTGTTTTCTTCTATATGGATACATATAGTTGAAACTCTAAATCCAACAGGGTTTGTGCTGGGTCTTTGAAACTATGCACAATAACGTAGTTCCAATTTCTATCTCTATGGTTTTTTCCTGTTGATATAATTCCAAGCAGAGACTGAGGAAAATCACTTTCATTGAGAGGGGTTGCCAAACTTCCTCAAAACTACGAGTTTCTGAAATCTCAGCAAACATTTTATTATCCAATCTTGATGATACTTACAGGTAATGATCAGTACACCAATCCAACTTTGCTCACCAAATTTTGTTCTTCTTGGTTAAACCGTTCGTTTGCTGTGAACTTTATCATTTTTAGGTTTTACTCTGTTTTCTCCTATATGGATACATGTAGTTGAAACTCTAAATCAAACACGGTTTTTCCTAGCTCTTTGAAAATATGCACAATAAAGTAGTTCCAAGTTCTATCTCTGTGGTGTTTCCTATTGATATAGCCCCAAGCAGAGACTGAGGAAAATCACTTTCATTGAAAGGGGTTGCCAAGCTTCCTCAAAACTACGAGATTCCTGAAATCTCAGCAAATATTATTTCACCAAATCTTGAAGTTACTGTATTTCAGGTAATGATCAGTACAAAAATCCTACTTGGCTAACCAAATTTCGTTCTTCTAGGTTAAACCGTTCATTTGCACGAACCGTTTCATTTTAAGGATTCACTCTGTTTTCTCCTGTATGGATAAATGTAGTTGGAACTCTAAATCAAACACGGTTTGTGCTAGCTCTTTGAAACTTGACCCAGTAAAGTAGTTCCAATTTCTATCAATATGGTTTGTTTCCAATTGATATAGTCCTAAGTAGAGACTGGCGAAAATCCCTTTCATTGAAAGGGTTTGACAATCTTCCCCAAAACTACGAGTTTCCTGAAATCTCAGCAAACATTTTTTTCACCCAATCTTGATGATACTTTCAGGTAATCATCAGTACACCAATCTCACTTGGCTCACCAAATTTCGTTCTTCTAGATTAAACCGTTCGTTTGCTGTGACCGTTTTCAGTTTTAGGTTTCACTCTGCTTTCTCTTATATGGATACAGGTACTTGGAACTCTAAATAAAACACGGTTTGTGCTAGCTCTTTGAAACTTGACCCAATAAAGTAGTTCCAAGTTCTATCTCTATGGTTTGTTTCCTATTGATAGAGTACCAAGCAGAGACTTAGGAAAATCACTTACATTGAAAGGGGTTGCCAAGCTTCCCAAAACTACGAGTTTCCTGAAATCTCAGCAAACATTTTTTCACCCAATCTTGATAAAACGTTCAGGTAATGATCAGTACACCATTCCCACTTGACTCACCAAATTTCGTTCTTCTATATTCAACCGTTCGTACGCAGTTACCGTTATCATTTTTAGGTTTCACTCTGTTTTCGCCAATATGGATACATGCAGTTGGTACTCTAAATCAAACACGGTTTGTGCTAGCTCTTTGAAACTATGCACAATAAAGTAGTTCCAAGTTCTATCTCTATAGTTTGTTCCCTATTGATATAGTACCAAGCAGAGACCGAGGAAAATCACTTTCATTGAAAGGGGTTGCCAAGCTTCCCCAAAACTACGAGTTTCCTGAAATCTCAGCAAACACTTTTTTTTCATCCATCTTGATGATCTTTTCAGGTAATGATCACTACAGCAATCCCACTTGGCTCACCAAATTTCGTTCTTCTAGGTTCAACCGTTGGTTTGCAGTGACTGTTTTCATTTTTAATTTTCACTCTGTTTTCTCCTATATGGATACAGGTAGTTGGAACTCTAAATCAAACATGGTTTTTGCTAGCTCTTTGAAACTTGACCCAGTAAAGTAGTTCCAATTTCTATCAATATGGTTTGTTTCCAATTGATATAGTCCTAAGTAGAGACAGGCGAAAATCACTTTCTTTGAAAGGGGTTGCCAAGCTTCCCCAAAACTACGAGTTTCCTGAAATCTCTGCAAACATTTTTTTCACCCAATCTTGATGATACTTTCAGGTAATCATCAGTACACCAATCTCACTTGGCTCACCAAATTTCGTTCTTCTAGATTAAACCGTTCGTTTGCTGTGACCGTTTTCAGTTTTAGGTTTCACTCTGTTTTCTCCTATATGGATACATGTAGTTGGAACTCTAAATCAAACACGGTTTGTGCTAGCTCTTTGAAACTATGCATAAAAACGTAGTTCCAAGTTCTATCTCTGTGGTTTGTTTCCTATTGATATAGTACCAAGCAGAGACTGATGAAATCACTTTCATTGAAAGGGGTTGCCAAGCTTCCCGAAACCTAGGAGTTTCCTGAAATCTCAGCAAATATTTTTCACCGAATCTTGATGATACTTTCAGGTAATGATTAGTACACAAATCCCACTTGGCTCTCCAAATTTCATTCTTTTAGATTAAACCGTTCGTTTGCAGTGACCCTTTTCATTTCCAGGTTTCACTGTGTTTTCTCCTATATGGATACATGCAGTTGAAAGTCTATATCAAACACGATTTGTGCTAGCTCTTTGAAACTATGCATAATAAAGTAGTTGCAAGTTCTATATCTATGGTTTGTTTCCTATTCATATAGCCCCAAGCATAGACTGAGGAAAATCCCTTTCATTGAAAGGGGTTGCCAAGCACCCCCATAACTACGAGTTTTCTGAAATCTCAGCAAACATTTTTCACCCAATCTTGATGATACTTTCAGGTAATGATCAGTACACCAATCCCACTTGGCTCACCAAATTTCGTTCTTCTAGGGTCAACCGTTCGTTTGCAGTGACTGTTATCATTTTTAGGTTTCACTGTGTTTTCTACTATATGGATACATGTGCTTGAAATTCTAAATCAAACAGGGTTTGTGCTTGCTCTTTGAAACTATCCACAATAAAGTAGTTCCAAGTTCTATCTATATGGTTTGTTTCCTATTGATGTTGCCTTAAGTAGAGACTGGCGAAAATCACTTTCATTGAAAGGGGTTGCCAAGCTTCCTAAAAACTACGAGTTTCATGAAATCTTAGCAAACATTTTTTCACCCAATCTTGATGATACTTTCAGGTAATGATCAGTACCCATTCCCACTTGGCTCACCAAATTTCGTTCTTCTGGGTTATACCATTCGTTTGCTGTGACCGTTTTGATTTCTAGGTTTCATTCTGTTTTCTCCTATTTGGATTCATGTAGTTGGAACTCTAAATCAAACACGGTTTGTGCTAGCTCTTTGAAACTTGACACAATAAAGTAGTTACAAGTTCTATCTCTATAGTTTGTTTCCTATTGATGTAGCCCAATGCAGAGTCTGGAGAAAATCACTTTCATTGAAAGGGGTTGCCAAGCTTCCCCAAAACTACGAGTTTCCTGAAATCTCAGCAAACATTTTTTCACCCAATCTTGATGATACTTTCAGGTAATGATCAGTATACCATTCCCACTTGGCTCACCAAAATTCGTTCTTCTAGGTTAAACCGTTCGTTTCCTGTGACCGTTTTCATTTTTAGGTTTCACTCTGTTTTCTCCTATATGGATACATGCATTTGGAACTCTAAATCAAACACGGTTTGTGCTAGCTCTATGAATCTTGACCCAATAAAGGAGTTCCAAGTTCTATCTCTATGGTTTGTTTCCTATTGATAAAGCCCCAAGCAGAGACTGAGGAAAATCACTTTCATTGAAAGGGGTTGCCAAGCTTCCCCAAAACTACGAGTTTCCTGAACACTCAGCAGACATTTTTTCACCCAATCTGGATGATACCTTCAGCTAATCATCAGTACACCAATCCCACCTGGCTCACCAAATTTCGTTCTTCTAGGTTAAACCGTTCATTTGCAGTGACGGTTTTTATTTTTAAGTTTCACTGTGTTTTCTGCTATATGAATACATGTAGTTGAAACTCTAAGAAAAAACACAGTTTGTGCTAGCTCTTTGAAACTATGCACAATAAAGTAGTTCCAAGTTCTGTCTCTATGGTTTGTTTCCTATTGATGTAACCCTATGCAGAGTCTGGCGAAAATCACTTTAATTGAAAGGGGTTTCCAAGCTTCCCCAAAACTACTTGTTTCCTGTAATCTCAGCAAACATTTTTTCACCCAATCTTCATGATACTTTCAGGTAATGATCAGTACACCATTCCCACTTGGCTCACCAAACTTCGTTCTTCTAGGTTAAACCATTCGTTTGCTGTGATCGTTTTCAGTTTTAGGTTTCACTCTGTTTTCTCCTATATGGATACATGCAATTGCAACTCTAAATCAAACACGGTTTGTGCTAGCTCTTTGAAACTGGACCCAATAAATTACTTCCAATTGTTATCTATATGGTTTGTTTCCTATTGGTGTAGCCCTATGCAGAGACTGACGAAAATCACTTTCATTGAACGGGGTTGCCAAGCTTCCCGACAACTACGAGTTTCCTGCAATCTCAGCAAACATTTTTTCACCCAATCTTGATGATACTTTCAGGTAATGATAAGTACACCAATCCCACTTGGCTCACCAAATTTCGTTCTTCTAGGTTAAACCGTTCTTTTCCAGTGACTGTTTTCATTGTTTGGTTTCACTGTGTTTTCTCCTATATGGATACATGTATTTGAAAATCTAAATCAAACAGGGTTTGTGCTAGCTCTTTGAAACTATTCACAATAAAGTAGTTCCAAGTTCTATCTCTTTGGTTTGTTTGCTCTTGATACAGCCCCAAGCAGAGACTGAGGATAATCACTTTAATTGAAAAGGGTTGCCAACCTCCTCAAAACTATGAGATTCCTGATATCTCAGCAAAATTTTTTTCACCCAATCTTGATGATACTTTCAGGTAATGATCAGTACACCAATCCCACTTGGCTCACAAATTTATTTCTTCTAGGTTATACCGTTCGTTTGCTGTGACCGTTTTCAATTTTAGGTTTCACTCTGTTTTCTCCTATATGGATACATGTAGTTGAAACTCTAAATCAAACATGGTTTGTGCTAGCTTTTGGAAACTTGACCCAATAGAGTAGTTCCAAGTTCTATCTATATGGTTTGTTTCCTATTGATATAGCCCCAAGCAGAGACTGAGGAAAGTCACTTTCATTGAAAGGGGTTGCCAAGCTTTTCCAAAACTACAAGTTTCCTGAAATCTCAGCAAACATTTCTTCACCCAATCTTGATGATACTTTCAGGTAATGATCAGTACACCAATCCCACTTGGCTCACCAAATTTTTTTCTTCTAGGTTAAACCCTTTGTTTGCAGTGCCAGTTATCATTTTTAGGTTTCACTCTGTTTTCTCCTATATGGATACATGTAGTTGGAACTCCAAATCAAATATGGTTTGTGCTAGCTCTTTGAAACTAGGCACAATATAGTAATTCCAAGTTCTGTCTCTATGGTTTGCTTCCTATTAATATAACCCCAAGCAGAGACTTAGGAAAATCACTTTCAATGAAATGGGTTGTAAAGCTTCTTAAAACTACGAGTTTCCTGAAATCTCAGCAAACATTTTTTCACCCAATCTTGATGATACTTTCAGGTAATGATAAGTACCCATTCCCACTTGGCTCACCAAATTTCGTTCTTCTGGGTTATACCGTTCGTTTGCTGTGACCGTTTTGATTTCTAGGTTTCACTCTGTTTTCTCCTATTTGGATTCATGTAGTTGGAACTCTAAATCAAACACGGTTTGTGCTAGCTCTTTGAAACTTGACACAATAAAGTAGTTACAAGTTCTATCTCTATGGTTTGTTTCCTATTGATGTAGCCCAATGCAGAGTCTGGAGAAAATCACTTTCATTGAAAGGGGTTGCCAAGCTTCCCCAAAACTACGAGTTTCCTGAAATCTCAGCAAACAGTTTTTCACCCAATCTTGATGATACTTTCAGGTAATGATCAGTACACCATTCCCACTTGGCTCACCAAAATTCGTTCTTCTAGGTTAAACCGTTCGTTTCCTGTGAACGTTTTCATTTTTTGGTTTCACTCTGTTTTCTCCTATATGGATACATGCATTTGGAACTCTAAATCAAACACGGTTTGTGCTAGCTCTATGAATCTTGACCCAATAAAGGAGTTCCAAGTTCTATCTCTATGGTTTTTTTCCTATTGATAAAGCCACAAGCAGAGACTGAGGAAAATCACTTTCATTGAAAGAGGTTGCCAAGCTTCCCCAAAACTACGAGTTTCCTGAACACTCAGCAGACATTTTTTCACCCAATCTGGATGATACTTTCAGCTAATCATCAGTACACCAATCCCACCTGGCTCACCAAATTTCGTTCTTCTAGGTTAAACCGTTCATTTGCAGTGACGGTTTTCATTTTTAGGTTTCACTGTGTTTTCTGCTATATGGATACATGTAGTTGAAACTCTAAAAAAAAACCACGGGTTTGTGCTAGCTCTTTTAAACTATGCACAATAAAGTAGCTCCAAGTTCTGTCTCTATGGTTTGTTTCCTATTGATGTAACCCTATGCAGAGTCTGGCGAAAATCACTTTAATTGAAAGGGGTTGCCAAGCTTCCCCAAAACTACTTGTTTCCTGAAATCTCAGCAAATATTTTTTCTCCCAATCGTGATGATACTTTCAGGTAATGATCAGTACACCAATCCCATTTGGCTCACCAAATTTCGTTCTTCTAGGTTCAACCGTTCGTTTGCAGTGACCGTTATCATTGTTAGGTTTCACAGTGTTTTCTACTATATGGATACATGTACTTGAAATTCTAAATACAACACGGTTTGTGCTAGCTCTTTGAAACTATCCACAATAAAGTAGTTCCAAGTTCTATCTATATGGTTTGGTTCCTATTGATGTTGCCTTAAGTAGAGACTGGCGAAAATCACTTTCATTGAAAGGGGTTGCCAAGCTTCCTAAAAACTACGAGTTTCATGAAATCTCAGCAAACATTTTTTCACCCAATCTTGATGATACTTTCAGGTAATGATCAGTACCCATTCCCACTTGGCTCAACAAATTTCGTTCTTCTGGGTTATACCTTTCGTTTGCTGTGACCGTTTTGATTTCTAGGTTTCATTCTGTTTTCTCCTATTTGGAGTTATGTAGTTGGAACTCTAAATCAAACACGGTTTGTGCTAGCTCTTTGAAACTTGACACAATAAAGTAGTTACAAGTTCTATCTCTATGGTTTGTTTCCTATTGGTGTAGCCCTATGCAGAGACTGACGAAAATCACTTTTATTGAAAGGGGTTGCCAAGCTTCCCCACAACTACGAGTTTCCTACAATCTCAGCAAACATTTTTTCACCCAATCTGGATGATACTTTCAGGTAATGATAAGTACACCAATCCCACTTGGCTCACCAAATTTCATTCTTCTAGGTTAAACCGTTCTTTTCCAGTGACTGTTTTCATTGTTTGGTTTCACTGTGTTTTCTCCTATATGGATACATGTATTTGAAAATCTAAATCAAACAGGGTTTATGCTAGCTCTTTGAAACTATTCACAATAAAGTAGTTCCAAGTTCTATCTCTTTGGTTTGTTTGCTCTTGATACAGCCCCAAGCAGAGATTGAGGAAAATCACTTTAATTGAAAAGGGTTGCCAACCTCCTCAAAACTATGAGATTCCTGATATCTCAGCAGACATTTTTTCACCCAATCTTGATGATTCTTTCAGGTAATGATCAGTACACCAATCCCACTTGGCTCTCAAATTTATTTCTTCTAGGTTATACCGTTCGTTTGCTGTGACCGTTTTCAATTTTAGGTTTCACTCTGTTTTCTCCTATATGGATACATGTAGTTGAAACTCTAAATCAAACATGGTTTGTGCTAGCTTTTGGAAACTTGACCCAATAGAGTAGTTCCAAGTTCTAGCTATATGGTTTGTTTCCTATTGATATAGCCCCAAGCAGAAACTGAGGAAAGTCAATTTCATTGAAAGGGGTTGCCAAGCTTTTTCAAAACTACAAGTTTCCTGAAATCTCAGCATATATTTTTACACCCAATCTTGGTGGTACTTCTAGGTAATGATCAGTACACCAATCCCACTTGGCTCACCAAATTTTTTTCTTCTAGGTTAAACCCTTTGTTTGCAGTGCCAGTTATCATTTTTAGGTTTCACTCTGTTTTCTCCTATATGGATACATGTAGTTGGAACTCCAAATCAAATATGGTTTGTGCTAGCTCTTTGAAACTATGCACAATAAAGTACTTCCACGTTCTATCTCTGTGGTGTTTCCTATTGATATAGCCCCAAACAGAGACTGAGGATAATCACTTTCATTGAAAGGGGTTGCCAAGCTTCCTCAAAACTTCGAGTTTCCTGAAATCTCAGCAAATATTTTTGTCACCCAATCTTGATGATACTTTCAGATAATGATCAGTACACCATTCCCACTTGTCTCACGAAACTTCGTTCTTCTAGGTTAAACCGTTCGTTTACTGTGACCCTTTTCAATTTCAGGTTTCACTCTGTTTTCTCTTATAGGAATACATGTAGTTGGAACTCTAAATCAAACACGGTTTGTGCTAGCTCTTTGAAACTATGCAATATAAAGTAGTTCCAAGTTCTATCTCTGTGGTGTTTCCTATTGTTACAGCCCCAAGCAGAGTCTGAGGAAGATCACTTTCATTGAAAGGGGTTGCCAAGCTTCCTCAAAACTATGAGATTCCTGAAATCTTAGCACACATTTTTTCACCCAAACTTGATGATACTTTCAGGTAATGATCAGTACTCCATTCCCACTTGGCTCACCAAATTTCGTTCTTCTAGGTTAAGCCATTCGTTTGCTGTGACAGTTTTCAGTTTTAGGTTTCACTCTGTTTCCTCCTATATGGATACATGTAGTTGGAACTCTAAATCAAACAGGGTTTGTGCTAGCTCTTTGAAAGTGGACACAATAAAGTAGTTCCAAGTACTATCTCTATGGTTTGTTTCCTATTGATATAGTACCAAGCAGAGACTGAGGAAAAACACTTTAATTGAAAGGGGTTGCCAAGCTTCCCCAAAACTACGAGTTTCCTGAAATCTCAGCAAACATTTTTTCACCCAAGCTTGATGATACTTTCAGGTAATGATCAGTACACCATTCCCACTTGGCTCACCAAACTTCGTTCTTCTAGGTTAAACCATTCGTTTGCTGTGATCGTTTTCAGTTTTAGGTTTCACTCTGTTTTCTCCTATATGGATACATGCAATTGCAACTCTAAATCAAACACGGTTTGTGCTAGCTCTTTGAAACTGGACCCAATAAATTACTTCCAATTGTTATCTATATGGTTTGTTTCCTATTGGTGTAGCCCTATGCAGAGACTGACGAAAATCACTTTCATTGAACGGGGTTGCCAAGCTTCCCGACAACTACGAGTTTCCTGCAATCTCAGCAAACATTTTTTCACCCAATCTTGATGATACTTTCAGGTAATGATAAGTACACCAATCCCACTTGGCTCACCAAATTTCGTTCTTCTAGGTTAAACCGTTCTTTTCCAGTGACTGTTTTCATTGTTTGGTTTCACTGTGTTTTCTCCTATATGGATACATGTATTTGAAAATCTAAATCAAACAGGGTTTGTGCTAGCTCTTTGAAACTATTCACAATAAAGTAGTTCCAAGTTCTATCTCTTTGGTTTGTTTGCTCTTGATACAGCCCCAAGCAGAGACTGAGGATAATCACTTTAATTGAAAAGGGTTGCCAACCTCCTCAAAACTATGAGATTCCTGATATCTCAGCAAAATTTTTTTCACCCAATCTTGATGATACTTTCAGGTAATGATCAGTACACCAATCCCACTTGGCTCACAAATTTATTTCTTCTAGGTTATACCGTTCGTTTGCTGTGACCGTTTTCAATTTTAGGTTTCACTCTGTTTTCTCCTATATGGATACATGTAGTTGAAACTCTAAATCAAACATGGTTTGTGCTAGCTTTTGGAAACTTGACCCAATAGAGTAGTTCCAAGTTCTATCTATATGGTTTGTTTCCTATTGATATAGCCCCAAGCAGAGACTGAGGAAAGTCACTTTCATTGAAAGGGGTTGCCAAGCTTTTCCAAAACTACAAGTTTCCTGAAATCTCAGCAAACATTTCTTCACCCAATCTTGATGATACTTTCAGGTAATGATCAGTACACCAATCCCACTTGGCTCACCAAATTTTTTTCTTCTAGGTTAAACCCTTTGTTTGCAGTGCCAGTTATCATTTTTAGGTTTCACTCTGTTTTCTCCTATATGGATACATGTAGTTGGAACTCCAAATCAAATATGGTTTGTGCTAGCTCTTTGAAACTAGGCACAATATAGTAATTCCAAGTTCTGTCTCTATGGTTTGCTTCCTATTAATATAACCCCAAGCAGAGACTTAGGAAAATCACTTTCAATGAAATGGGTTGTAAAGCTTCTTAAAACTACGAGTTTCCTGAAATCTCAGCAAACATTTTTTCACCCAATCTTGATGATACTTTCAGGTAATGATAAGTACCCATTCCCACTTGGCTCACCAAATTTCGTTCTTCTGGGTTATACCGTTCGTTTGCTGTGACCGTTTTGATTTCTAGGTTTCACTCTGTTTTCTCCTATTTGGATTCATGTAGTTGGAACTCTAAATCAAACACGGTTTGTGCTAGCTCTTTGAAACTTGACACAATAAAGTAGTTACAAGTTCTATCTCTATGGTTTGTTTCCTATTGATGTAGCCCAATGCAGAGTCTGGAGAAAATCACTTTCATTGAAAGGGGTTGCCAAGCTTCCCCAAAACTACGAGTTTCCTGAAATCTCAGCAAACAGTTTTTCACCCAATCTTGATGATACTTTCAGGTAATGATCAGTACACCATTCCCACTTGGCTCACCAAAATTCGTTCTTCTAGGTTAAACCGTTCGTTTCCTGTGAACGTTTTCATTTTTTGGTTTCACTCTGTTTTCTCCTATATGGATACATGCATTTGGAACTCTAAATCAAACACGGTTTGTGCTAGCTCTATGAATCTTGACCCAATAAAGGAGTTCCAAGTTCTATCTCTATGGTTTTTTTCCTATTGATAAAGCCACAAGCAGAGACTGAGGAAAATCACTTTCATTGAAAGAGGTTGCCAAGCTTCCCCAAAACTACGAGTTTCCTGAACACTCAGCAGACATTTTTTCACCCAATCTGGATGATACTTTCAGCTAATCATCAGTACACCAATCCCACCTGGCTCACCAAATTTCGTTCTTCTAGGTTAAACCGTTCATTTGCAGTGACGGTTTTCATTTTTAGGTTTCACTGTGTTTTCTGCTATATGGATACATGTAGTTGAAACTCTAAAAAAAAACCACGGGTTTGTGCTAGCTCTTTTAAACTATGCACAATAAAGTAGCTCCAAGTTCTGTCTCTATGGTTTGTTTCCTATTGATGTAACCCTATGCAGAGTCTGGCGAAAATCACTTTAATTGAAAGGGGTTGCCAAGCTTCCCCAAAACTACTTGTTTCCTGAAATCTCAGCAAATATTTTTTCTCCCAATCGTGATGATACTTTCAGGTAATGATCAGTACACCAATCCCATTTGGCTCACCAAATTTCGTTCTTCTAGGTTCAACCGTTCGTTTGCAGTGACCGTTATCATTGTTAGGTTTCACAGTGTTTTCTACTATATGGATACATGTACTTGAAATTCTAAATACAACACGGTTTGTGCTAGCTCTTTGAAACTATCCACAATAAAGTAGTTCCAAGTTCTATCTATATGGTTTGGTTCCTATTGATGTTGCCTTAAGTAGAGACTGGCGAAAATCACTTTCATTGAAAGGGGTTGCCAAGCTTCCTAAAAACTACGAGTTTCATGAAATCTCAGCAAACATTTTTTCACCCAATCTTGATGATACTTTCAGGTAATGATCAGTACCCATTCCCACTTGGCTCAACAAATTTCGTTCTTCTGGGTTATACCTTTCGTTTGCTGTGACCGTTTTGATTTCTAGGTTTCATTCTGTTTTCTCCTATTTGGAGTTATGTAGTTGGAACTCTAAATCAAACACGGTTTGTGCTAGCTCTTTGAAACTTGACACAATAAAGTAGTTACAAGTTCTATCTCTATGGTTTGTTTCCTATTGGTGTAGCCCTATGCAGAGACTGACGAAAATCACTTTTATTGAAAGGGGTTGCCAAGCTTCCCCACAACTACGAGTTTCCTACAATCTCAGCAAACATTTTTTCACCCAATCTGGATGATACTTTCAGGTAATGATAAGTACACCAATCCCACTTGGCTCACCAAATTTCATTCTTCTAGGTTAAACCGTTCTTTTCCAGTGACTGTTTTCATTGTTTGGTTTCACTGTGTTTTCTCCTATATGGATACATGTATTTGAAAATCTAAATCAAACAGGGTTTATGCTAGCTCTTTGAAACTATTCACAATAAAGTAGTTCCAAGTTCTATCTCTTTGGTTTGTTTGCTCTTGATACAGCCCCAAGCAGAGATTGAGGAAAATCACTTTAATTGAAAAGGGTTGCCAACCTCCTCAAAACTATGAGATTCCTGATATCTCAGCAGACATTTTTTCACCCAATCTTGATGATTCTTTCAGGTAATGATCAGTACACCAATCCCACTTGGCTCTCAAATTTATTTCTTCTAGGTTATACCGTTCGTTTGCTGTGACCGTTTTCAATTTTAGGTTTCACTCTGTTTTCTCCTATATGGATACATGTAGTTGAAACTCTAAATCAAACATGGTTTGTGCTAGCTTTTGGAAACTTGACCCAATAGAGTAGTTCCAAGTTCTAGCTATATGGTTTGTTTCCTATTGATATAGCCCCAAGCAGAAACTGAGGAAAGTCAATTTCATTGAAAGGGGTTGCCAAGCTTTTTCAAAACTACAAGTTTCCTGAAATCTCAGCATATATTTTTACACCCAATCTTGGTGGTACTTCTAGGTAATGATCAGTACACCAATCCCACTTGGCTCACCAAATTTTTTTCTTCTAGGTTAAACCCTTTGTTTGCAGTGCCAGTTATCATTTTTAGGTTTCACTCTGTTTTCTCCTATATGGATACATGTAGTTGGAACTCCAAATCAAATATGGTTTGTGCTAGCTCTTTGAAACTATGCACAATAAAGTACTTCCACGTTCTATCTCTGTGGTGTTTCCTATTGATATAGCCCCAAACAGAGACTGAGGATAATCACTTTCATTGAAAGGGGTTGCCAAGCTTCCTCAAAACTTCGAGTTTCCTGAAATCTCAGCAAATATTTTTGTCACCCAATCTTGATGATACTTTCAGATAATGATCAGTACACCATTCCCACTTGTCTCACGAAACTTCGTTCTTCTAGGTTAAACCGTTCGTTTACTGTGACCCTTTTCAATTTCAGGTTTCACTCTGTTTTCTCTTATAGGAATACATGTAGTTGGAACTCTAAATCAAACACGGTTTGTGCTAGCTCTTTGAAACTATGCAATATAAAGTAGTTCCAAGTTCTATCTCTGTGGTGTTTCCTATTGTTACAGCCCCAAGCAGAGTCTGAGGAAGATCACTTTCATTGAAAGGGGTTGCCAAGCTTCCTCAAAACTATGAGATTCCTGAAATCTTAGCACACATTTTTTCACCCAAACTTGATGATACTTTCAGGTAATGATCAGTACTCCATTCCCACTTGGCTCACCAAATTTCGTTCTTCTAGGTTAAGCCATTCGTTTGCTGTGACAGTTTTCAGTTTTAGGTTTCACTCTGTTTCCTCCTATATGGATACATGTAGTTGGAACTCTAAATCAAACAGGGTTTGTGCTAGCTCTTTGAAAGTGGACACAATAAAGTAGTTCCAAGTACTATCTCTATGGTTTGTTTCCTATTGATATAGTACCAAGCAGAGACTGAGGAAAAACACTTTAATTGAAAGGGGTTGCCAAGCTTCCCCAAAACTACGAGTTTCCTGAAATCTCAGCAAACATTTTTTCACCCAAGCTTGATGATACTTTCAGGTAATGATCAGTGCACCAATCCCACTTGTCTCACCAAACTTCGTTCTTGTAGGTTAAACCATTCATTTGCAGTGACCGTTTTCATTTTTAGGTTTCACTGTGTTTTCTCCCATATGGATACTTGTAATTGAAACTCTAAATCAAACATGGTTTGTGCTAGCTCTTTGAAACTATGCAAAATGAAGTAGTTCCACGTTCTATATCTATGGTTTGTTTCCTATTGATATAACCCCAAGCAGAGACTGAGGAAAATCACTTTCATTTAAAGGGGTTGCCAAGCTTCCTCAAAACTACGGGTTTCCTGAAATCTCAACAACCATTTTTTCACCCAATCTTGAGGATACCTTCACATAGTGATCAATACACCATTCCCACTTGGCTCACCAAATTTCGTTCTTCTAGGTTAATCCGTTCGTTTGCTGTGAACATTTTCAGTTTTAGGTTTCACTGTGTTTTCTCCTATATGGATACATGTAGTTGGAACTCTAAATCAAACAAGGTTTGTGCTAGCTCTTTGAAACTTGACCCAATAAAGTAGTTCGAAGTTCTATCTCTATGGTTTGTTTCCTATTGATATAGCCCAAGCAGAGACTGAGGAAAATCACTTTCATTGAAAGGGGTTGCCAAGCTTCCTCAAAACTATGAGTTTCCTTAAATCTCAGCAAACATTTTTTCACCCAATCTTGATGATACTTTCAGGTAATGATCAGTACACCAATCCCACTTGGCTCACCAAATTTCGTTCTTCTAGGTTAAACCGTTCATTTGCACTAACCGTTTTCATGTTTAGGTTTCACTCTGTTTTCTCCTATATGGATACATGTATTTGGAACTCTAAATCAAACACGGTTTGTGCTAGCTCTTTGAAACTATGCACAATCAAGTAGTTCGAAGTTCTATCTCTATGGTTTGTTTCCTATTGATATAGCCCCAAGCAGAGACTGAGGAAAATCACTTTCGTTGAAAGGGGTTGCCTAGCTTCCTCGAAACTACGAGTTTCCTGAAATTTCAGCAAATATTTTTTCACCCTATCTTTTTTTTTATTGGTTGTTCAAAACCTTACAAGGCTCTTGACATATCATATTTCAGACATTAGTTTCAAGTGAGTTATGAACTCCCATTTTTACCCCAAATACAGATTGCAGAATCACATCAGTTACACATTCACCTTTTTACATAATGCCCTATTAGTAACTGTTTTATTCTGCTACATTTCCTATCCTCTACTATCCCCCCTCCCCTCCCCTCCCATCTTCTCTCTCTATCCCATCTACTGTAATTCATTTCTCTCCTTGTTTTTTCTTCCAATTCCCCTCACAACCTCTTTTATGTAGTTTTTTATAACAATGAGGGTCTCTTTCCATTTCCATGCAATTCCCCTTTTCTCTCTCTTTCCCTCCCATCTCGTGTCTCTGTTTAATATCAATCTTTTCTTCCTGCTCTTCCTCCCTGCTCTAGTCTTAGTTGCTCTCATTATATCAAAGAAGACATTTGGTATTTGTTTTTTAGGGATTGGCTGGCTTCACTAAGCAATATCTGCTCTAGTGCCATCCATTTCCCTGCAAATTCCATGAATTTGTCATTTTTTAGAGCTGCGTAATACTCCATGGTGTATAACTGCCACATTTTTTTTAATTGGTCGTTCATAACATTACATAGTTCTTAATACATCATATTACACGGTTTGATTCAAGGGGATTATGAACTCCCGTTTTTACCCAGTATACAGATTGCTGTATCACATCAGTTACCCTTCCATTGATTGACATATTGCCTTTCTAGTGTCTGATGTATTCTGCTGTCTGTCCTATTCTCTACTATCCCCCCTCCCCTCCCCTCCCCTCCCCTTTTCTCTCTCTACCCCTTCTACTGTAAATCATTTCTTCCATTTGTATTAACTTGTCTTACCCCTCCTTTCCTCTTATATGACATTTTGTATAACCCTGAGGATCGCCTTCCATTTCCATGCAATTTCCCTTCTCACTCCCTTTCCCTCCCACCTCTCATCCCTGTTTAATGTAAATCTTCTTCTCAAGCTCTTCGTCCCTACCCTGTCCTTGTTTACTCCCCTTATATCAAAGGAGTCATTTGGTATTTGTTTTTTAAATATTGACTAGCTTCACTTAGCATAATCTGCTCTAATGCCATCCATTTCCCTCCAAATTCTATGATTTTGTCATTTTTTAATGCAGAATAATACTCCATAGTATATAAATGCCACATTTTTTTATCCATTCATCTATTGAAGGGCATCTAGGCTGGTTCCACAGTCTTGCTATCGTGAATTGAGCTGCTATGAACATCGATGTAGCAGTGACCCTGTAGCATGCTCTTATTAGGTCTTTAGGGAATAGACCGAGAAGGGGAATAGCTGGGTCAAATGGTGGTTCCATTCCCAGCTTTCCGAGAAATCTCCATACTGCTTTCCAGATTGGCTGCACCAATTTGCAGTCCCACCAGCAATGAACAAGAGTGCCCTTTTCCCCGCATCCTCTCCAGCACTTATTGTTGTTTGACTTCCTAATGGCTGCCAGTCTTACTGGAGTGAGATGGTATCTTAGGGTAGTTTTGATTTGCATTTCTCTGACTGCTAGCGATGTTGAGCATTTTTTCATGTACTTGTTGATTGATTGTATGTCCTCCTCTGAGAAGTGTCTGTTCAGGTCCTTGGCCCATTTATTGATTGGGTTTTTTGTTATCTTATTGTCTAATTTTTTGAGTTCTTTGTATATTCTGGTTATTAGGGCTCTATCTTAAGTGTGTGGAGTAAAGATTTGTTCCCAGGATGTAGGCTCCCTATTTATCTCTCTTATTGTTTCTTTTGCTGAGAAAAAACTTTTTAGTTTGAGTAAGTCCCATTTGTTGATTCTATTTGTTAACTCTAGCGCTATGGGTGTCCTATTGAGGAATTTGGAGCCCGATCCCACAGCGTGTAGATCATAACCAACTTTTTCTTCTATCAGATGCCGTGTCTCTGATTTAATATCAAGCTCCTTGATCCATTTTGAGTTAACTTTTGTGCACGGCAAGAGATAGGGATTCAGATTCATTTTGGTGCAAATGGATTTCCAGTTTTCCCAGCACCATTTGTTGAAGATGCTATCCTTCCTCCATTGCATGCTTTTAGCCCCTTTATCAAAAATAAGATAGTTGTAGTTTTGTGGATTGGTTACTGTGTCCTCTATTCTGTACCATTGGTCCACCCGCCTGTTTTGGTACCAGTACCATGCTGTTTTTGTTACTATTGCTCTGTAGTATAGTTTGAAGTCTGGTATCGCTATACCGCCTGATTCACACTTCCTGCTTAGTATTGTTTTTGCCATTCTGGGTCTTTTATTATTCCATATGAATTTCATGATTCTTTTATCAATTTCTACAAGATATGCTGTTGGGATTTTGATTGGCATTGCATTGAACTTATAGAGAACTTTTGGTAATATCGCCATTTTGATGATGTTAGTTCTGCCTATCCATGAGCAGGGTATGTTTTTCCATCTTCTAAGGTCTTCTTCTATGTCTTTCTTTAGGGTTCTGTAATTTTCATTGTATAAATCTTTCACCTCTTTTGTTAGGTTGATTCCCAAGTATTTTATTTTTTGGGGGGATATTGTGAATGGAGTAGTTGTCCTCATTTCCGTTTCAGAGGATTTGTCGCTCATATACAGGAACGCCTTTGATTTATGCGTGTTGATCTTATATCCTGCCACTTTGCTGAATTCATTTATTAGCTCTAATAGCTTCTTTGTAGACCCTTTTGGGTCTGCTAGGTATAGAATCATATCATCTGCAAATAGTGATAATTTAAGTTCTTCTTTTCCTATTTTTATGCCTTTAATTTCTTTTGACTGTCTAATTGCTCTGGCCAGTATTTCGAGGACTATGTTGAAGAGAAGTGGTGAGAGCGGGCATCCCTGTCTTGTACCAGATCTTAGAGGGAATGCCTTCAATTTTTCTACATTCAGAATGATGCTGGCCTGTGGCTTATCATAGATTGCTTTTACAATGTTGAGGTATGATCCTGTTATCCCTAATTTTTCTAGCGTTTTGAACATAAAGGGATGCTGTACTTTGTCGAATGCTTTTTTTGCATCTATTGAGATGATCATATGGTTCTTATTTTTAAGTCTATTGATGTGGTGAATAACATTTATTGATTTCCGTATATTAAACCAGCCTTGCATCCCAGGGATGAATCCTACTTGATCATGATGTATAATTTTTTTGA
Source organism: Urocitellus parryii (assembly GCF_045843805.1). Taxonomy (NCBI): domain Eukaryota; kingdom Metazoa; phylum Chordata; class Mammalia; order Rodentia; family Sciuridae; genus Urocitellus; species Urocitellus parryii. The sequence continues at coordinate 91,102,164 of NC_135532.1, read as the reverse complement.
TATGTATTTGAATCCGATTCGCCAGAATTTTATTGAGGATTTTTGCGTCAAGGTTCATTAGAGATATTGGTCTGTAGTTTTCCTTCTTTGATGTGTCTTTGTCTGGTTTCGGAATCAGGGTGATGTTGGCCTCGTAGAATGAATTTGGAAGTTCTCCCTCTTTTTCTATTTCCTGAAATAGCTTGAAAAGTATTGGTGTTAGTTCCTCTTTAAAGGTTTTGTAAAACTCTGCTGTATACCCATCCGGTCCTGGGCTTTTCTTAGTTGGTAGTCTTTTGATGGTTTCTTCTATTTCCTCTATTGTTATTGGTCTGTTTAGGTTGTCTATATCCTCCTGGCTCAATCTGGGCAGATCATAGGACTCAAGGAATTTATCTATGCCTTCACTATCTTCTATTTTATTGGAGTATAAGGATTCAAAGTAATTTCTGATTATCTTCTGTATTTCTGAAGTGTCTGTTGTGATATTGCCTTTTTCATCCCGTATGCTAGTAATTTGGGTTCTCTCTCTTCTTCTCTTCATTAGCATGGCTAAGGGTCTGTCAATTTTATTTATTTTTTCAAAGAACCAGCTTTTAGTTTTGTCAATTTTTTCAATTGTTTCTTTTGTTTCAATTTCATTAATTTCAGCTCTGATTTTAATTATTTCTTGCCTTCTACTTCTTTTGCTGTTGTTTTGCTCTTCTTTTTCTAGGATTTTGAGATGAAGTATGAGATCATTTATTTGTTGGTTTTTTCTTTTTTTGAGGAATGAACTCCAAGCAATGAATTTTCCTCTTAGAACTGCTTTCAATGTGTCCCATAGATTCCGATATGTTGTGTCTGTGTTTTCATTTAACTCTAGAAATTTTTAAATTTCCTCCTTGATGTCTTCTAAAACCCATTGATCACTCAGCAACCTATTGTTCATTCTCCAGGTGATGCTTGCTTTTTCCTTTCTTCTTTTATCATTGATTTTCAGTTTCATTCCATTATGATCAGATAAGATGCATGGTATTATCTCTACCCCTTTGTATTGTCTAAGAGTTGCCCTGTGACATAGTATATGGTCTATTTTTGAGAAGGTTCCATGTGCTGCTGAGAAAAAAGTGTAGCTACTTGATGTTGGGTGGTGTAGTCTATATATGTCAATTAAGTCTAGGTTGTTGATTGTGTTATTGAGTTCTATAGTTTCCTTATTTAACTTTTGTTTGGAAGATCTGTCCAGTGGTGAGAGAGGTGTGTTGAAGTCTCCCATGATTATTGTATGTTGGTCTATTAGACTCTTGAACTTGAGAAGAGTTTGCTTGATGAATACAGCTGCACCATTATTTGGGGCATATATATTTATGATTGTTATGTCTTGTTGGTGTATGGTTCCCTTGAGCAGTATGAAGTGTCCTTCTATATCCCTTTTGATTAGCTTTGGCTTTAAATCTATTTTATTAGATATGAGTATGGACACTCCTGCTTGTTTCCGCGGTCCATATGAGTGATATGATTTTTCCCAACCTTTCACCTTCAGTCTATGTATATCTTTTCCTATCAAATGCGTCTCCTGTAGACAGCATATTGTTGGGTCTTGTTTTTTGATCCATTCTACTAGCCTGTGTCTCTTAATTGGTGAGTTTAAGCCATTAACATTTAGGGTTATTATTGAGATATGGTTTGTTCTTCTATCCATATTTGTTTATTGATGTTACTAAACCTGATTTGTTATCCTCTTTGACTACTTTCCCCCCTTTACTGTCCTACCTCCCATTGTTGGTTTTCAATGTTGTTTTCCATTTCCTCTTCCTGTAATGTTTTGCCAAGGATTTTTTGAAGAGATGGTTTTCTAGCTGCGAATTCTTTTAACTTTTGTTTATTGTGGAAGGTTTTAATTTCATCTTCTAACCTGAAGCTTAATTTCGCCGGATACACGATTCTTGGTTGGAGCCCATTGTCTTTCAGTGTTTGAAATATGTTATTCCAGGATCTTCTAGCTTTCAGAGTCTGTGTTGAGAGATCAGCTGTTATCCTGATTGGTTTACCCCTAAATGTAATCTGCTTTCTTTCTCTTGCAGCTTTTAAAATTCTCTCCTTATTCTGTATGTTGGACAACTTCATTATAATGTGTCTAGGTGTGGATCTCTTATGATTTTGCACATTCGGCGTCCTGTAGGCTTCTAGGATTTGGGATTCTGTCTCAATCTTCAATTCTGGGAAGTTTTCTCGTATTATTTCACTGAATAGACTGTTTATTCCTTTGGAATGGAGCTCTGTGCCTTCCTGTATCCCAATGACTCTTAAATTTGGTCTTTTGATATTGTCCCATAATTCTTGGATGTTCTGCTCATGGTTTCTTAGCAGACTTGCTGAGCTGTCTATGTTCTTTTCCAGTTGAAATACTTTGTCTTCATTGTCTGATGTTCTCTCTTCTAAGTGATCTACTCTGCTGGTAGTATTCTCAATTGAGTTTTTAAGTTGGTTTATTGTTTCCTGCATTTCTAGAATTTCAATTTGTTTGTTTTTTATTACCTCTATCTCCCTGTGAAATTGATCTTTTACTTCCTGGATTTGTTTGTCAATGTGATCTTTCATTGTCTGATTTTGCTGTCTCATGTCTTCCTTGAGACTCCAGATCATCTGAAGCATATATATCCTGAACTCTTTATCTGATATTCCATCTGTTGCAGCTATTACCTCTTCTAAAGTTGAGTTGACCTGCATTGCTTGTGGTCCTTTCTTTCCTTGTCTTTTCATACTGCTCGCGTTTCTTTCTGCTTGGTGCAACTATTGTGTTTTGAAATTTACCCCCTATTTATTTATGTTGCTCTTGTATACTTGAAAAGTCTCCCTTGCAGGTGCGGGCGGCGGCTGTGCCCCTACTCCAATTGGGGTGACGTGACTACCACGCTGGCGGCTCTCTGGGCCTGTTCCGGGAGTGGAAGGCGGCTCTGCTCCGTCCCTATTCCAATTGGGGTGTCGTGACTACAATGCTGGCAGATCGCTGGGCCTGTTCCGGGCGTGGGCGGTGGGCTTGGCTGGCGGGATTCCACCTAATGTCAGTCCCTAACCTCCCTGCTTGCTAATTAATGGCTTCTCTGAGGCGCCACGCCTTCTGTAGCTGCGGGGCAGGCCGCGCGAATCAGTTGGCCTGGATCTCCGGGGTCCTGCTGCTGGCTGTTTTGATGTTGCAAGCTGTTGGAGAGTGGTGGTGTATTCTTCAGCTTTCCCGGATGGTGGCCACTGACTGCCTGGATGGAGTGTCCGCTGTTTTGATGTTGCACTCTGAAGGAGAGTGGCGGTGTATCCTTCAGCTTTCCCGGATGGTGGCCGCTGACTGCCTCGGTGGAGTGTCCGCTGTGGGGCTTGGGACTGTACCGCTTCCTTCCCCTTCTGAGAACCCGTGCTCGGCCCAAGGGTCCGTGTGGGCTTGGCTGGTGGGATTCCACCTGATGGCCTTCCCTAACCTCCCTGCTTGCCAATTAATGGCTTCACTGAGGCGCCACGCCTTCTGTAGCCGCAGGGCAGGCCACGCGAATCAGTTGGCCTGGCTCTCCGGGCCCTGCTGCAGGCTGCTGGGATCCCTGGCACTCTATCACTTTGATTTTTTCTGCTTGGCCCTCCCCCAGCGCTGGCTAGCCAGGTTTCCTTTTGGCTGCTACTGGGAGGAGGGGTTGGAGGTCAGGTGTCTCTGGTTTCCCCCTAGCCTGTATGGAGGCTCAGCTTGATACTCCCTCTCCCGGCAAGCCTAGGAGAGATTTTATGCGAATTCCCGCTGTCTGGGGGGTGAGCTGAATGACACCGACCTGTTTTGATGTCGCACTCTGAAGGAGAGTGGCGGTGTATCCTTCAGCTTTCCCGGATGGTGGCCGCTGACTGCCTCGGCAGAGTGTCCGCTGTGGGGGATGGGACTGTACCGCTTCCTTCCCCTTCTGAGAACCCGTGCTCGGCCCAAGGGTCCGTGTGGGCTTGGCTGGTGGGATTCCACCTAATGGCCTTTCCTAACCTCCCTGCTTGCCAATTAATGGCTTCACTGAGGCTCCACGCCTTCTGTAGCCGCAGGGCAGGCCACGCGAATCAGTTGGCCTGGCTCTCCGGGCCCTGCTGCAGGCTGCTGGGATCCCTGGCACTCTATCACTTTGATTTTTTCTGCTTGGCCCTCCCCCAGCGCTGGCTAGCCAGGTTTCCTTTTGGCTGCTACTGGGAGGAGGGGTTGGAGGTCAGGTGTCTCTGGTTTCCCCCTAGCCTGTATGGAGGCTCAGCTTGATACTCCCTCTCCCGGCAAGCCTAGGAGAGATTTTATGCGAATTCCCGCTGTCTGGGGGGTGAGCTGAATGACACCGACCTGTTTTGATGTCGCACTCTGAAGGAGAGTGGCGGTGTATCCTTCAGCTTTCCCGGATGGTGGCCGCTGACTGCCTCGGCAGAGTGTCCGCTGTGGGGGATGGGACTGTACCGCTTCCTTCCCCTTCTGAGAACCCGTGCTCGGCCCAAGGGTCCGTGTGGGCTTGGCTGGTGGGATTCCACCTAATGGCCTTTCCTAACCTCCCTGCTTGCCAATTAATGGCTTCACTGAGGCTCCACGCCTTCTGTAGCCGCAGGGCAGGCCACGCGAATCAGTTGGCCTGGCTCTCCGGGCCCTGCTGCAGGCTGCTGGGATCCCTGGCACTCTATCACTTTGATTTTTTCTGCTTGGCCCTCCCCCAGCGCTGGCTAGCCAGGTTTCCTTTTGGCTGCTACTGGGAGGAGGGGTTGGAGGTCAGGTGTCTCTGGTTTCCCCCTAGCCTGTATGGAGGCTCAGCTTGATACTCCCTCTCCCAGCAAGCCTAGGAGAGATTTTATGCGAATTCCCGCTGTCTGGGGGGTGAGCTGAATGACACCGACCTGTTTTGATGTCGCACTCTGAAGGAGAGTGGCGGTGTATCCTTCAGCTTTCCCGGATGGTGGCCCAGGGTTAGGTTTTGGGTTCGGGTTAGTATTAGGGTTAGGTTTAGAATTAGGGTTAGTGTTACTGTTAGGGTTAGGGTTAGGTTTACGGTTAGGATTAGGGTTAGGGTTAGGGTTAGGTTTCGGTTTCGGGTTAGGGTTAGGGTTAGACTTAGGTTTAGGGTTAGTGTTCGTGTAAGGGTTATGGTTAGGGATAAGATTAGGGTTAGGTTTAGGCTTAGGGTTAGGGTTAGGGTTAGGGTTCGGTAAGGGTTTGGGTTAGGGTTAGGGTTAGGGTTAGGGTTAGGGTTAGGGTTAGGATTAGTGTTACAGTTAGGGTTAGAGTTAGGGTTTGGTTTCAGGTTAAGGTTAGGTGTAGTGTTAGAGTTAGGGTTAGTGTTCGGTTAGGTTTATGCTTAGGGTTAGGGTTCGGGTTCGGGTTAGGGTTCGGGTTAGGGTTAGGGTTAGATTTAATGTTCGGGTTAGGCTTAGGGTTAGGGTTAGGGTTAGGGTTAGGGTTAGTTTTAGGTTAGTGTTAGGGTTATTGTTAGGGTTCCGGTTCGGGTTAGGCTTAGGGTCAAGCGTAGTGTTAGGGATAGCGTTCGGGTTCGGGTTAGGGTTCTGGTTAGGCTTATGCTTAGGGTTAGGGTTCGGGAAAGGGTTAGTGTTAGTGTTAGTTTTAGCGTTAGGGTTAGGTTTTGGGTTAGGGTTCGGGTTCGGGTTTGGGTTAGGGTTAGGATTAGGGTTCAGGATAGGTTTAGGGTTAGGGTTAGGGTTAGGTTTCGGGTTCGGGTTCGGGTTTGGGTTAGGGTTAGGGTTAGTATTAGGGTTAGGGTTAGGGTTAGGGTTAGGGTTTGGGTTCAGGTTAGGGTTAGGGTTAGGTTTAGGGTTAGCGTTAGTTTTAGGGTTCGGGTTCGGATTAGGGTTAGGGTTAGTGTTCAGTTTAGGGTTATGGTTAGAGTTACGGTTAGGGTTCAGTTTAGGGTTTTGGTTTCGGGATGGGTTCAGGTTCGGTTTAGGATTAGGGTTAGGAGTAGGATTAGGGTTATGTTTAGGGATAGGATTAGGGTTCGGGTTCGGGTTAGGTTTAGAGTTAGGATAAGGGTTATGGTTCAGGCTGGGGTTTGGGTTCGGTTCAGGGTTATGGTAGGGATTAGGGTTAGGGTTTGCGTTTGGGTTCGGGTAAGGGTTACAGTTCGGGTAAGTGTTAGGTTTAGGTTTAGGGTTAGGGTTAGGTTTAGGGATAGGATTAGTGTTAGGGATAGGGTTAGGGTTAGCATTTGGGTTCGGGTTAGGTTTAGGGTTAGGGTTACAGTTAGGTTTTGGTTAAGGTTTAGGGTTAGGGTTAGCGTTCGGGTTCGTGTTCAGGTTCGGGTTAGGGTTAAGGTTAGGGTTAGGGTTAGGGTTAGGATTAGGGTTAGGTTTCGGGTTAGGGTAAGGGTTAGGGTTCGGGTTCGGGTTCGTGTTCAGGTTCGGGTTAGGGTTAGGATTAGGGTTAGGATTACGTTTAGGATTACGGTACATGTTCGGGTTCCCGTTCGGGTTAGGTGTAGGGTTAGGGTTAGGTTTAGGGTTCGGGTTAGGGTTAGGATTAGGGTTAGGGTTCGGGTTCGGGTTCGGGTTAGGTGTAGGGTTAGGGTTAGGGTTAGGGTTACAGTTAGGGTCAGGTTTAAAGTTAGGATTCGGGTTCGGATTGTTGTTCGGGTTAGGTTATGGTTAGGGTTAACGTTCGGTTTAGAATTAGGGTTAGGGTTAGAGTTAGGGTTCTGGTTTGGGTTAGGTATAGGGGTAAGTTTAGGTTTTGGTTTAGGTTTCGGGTTCGGTTTTGGGTTAGGGTTAGGGTTAGGGTTAGGGTGAGGGTTCGGGTTAGGGTTAGTGTTAGGGTTACTGTTACGGTTCGGGTTAGGGTTAGGGTTAGGGTTCGGGTTCGGGTTCGGGTTAGGTTTAGGGTTAGGGTTATTGTTAGGTCTAGGATTAGGGTTAGGGTTCGGGTTAGGGTAAGAGTTAGGGTTAGGGTTCAGGTTCGGGTTTGGTTTAGGGTTAGGATTTGGGTTAGGATTAGGGTTAGGGTTAGGATTAGGGTTAGGGTTAGGTTTCGGATTAGGTTTCGGGTTAGGGTGAGGGTTAGGGTTAGGGATAGTTTAGCGTTAGGATTAGTGTTAGGGTTTGGCTTAGGGTTAGGGTTTCGGTTCGGGTTAGAGTTAGGGTTAGTGTTAGGGTTAGGTTTAGGGTTAGCGTTAGGTTTAGGGTTCGGGTTTTGGTTAGGGTTAGGGTAAGGATTACGGCTAAGGTTCGGGTTCGATTTCAGGGTAGGGTTAGTGTTAGGGTTAGGTTTAGGGATAGGGTTAGGGTTCGTGTCGGGTTCGGGTTAGGGTTAGTGTTATGTGTAGGGTTAGGGTTATTGTTAGGGTTCGGGTTAGGATCATTGTTAAGGTTAGGGTTAGGGTTCGGGTTAGGGTTCGGGTTAGGATTAGTGTTAGGGTTAATGTTAGGGTTAGGGTTTAGTTTAGGATTAGTGTTAGGTTTCAGGTTCGAGTTTGGGTTAGGGTCAGGATTAGGGTTATGTTTAGGTTTTGGGATAGGGTTACGGTTAGTTTTAGGGTTAGGGTTATGGTTTGTGTTAGGGTTAGCTTTAGGGTTAGGGCTCGGATTAGGGTTAAGGTTAGGGTTTGGGTTATGCTACGGGTTCGGGTTTGGGTTAGGGTTAGGGATAGGATTCGGGTTAAGATTACGGTTCGGGTTAGGGTTATTGTTAGGGTTTGGGTTCGGTTTAAGGTACAGATTATTGTTAGGGTTAGGGTTAGGGTTAGGGTTAGAGTTCGGGTTAGGGTTAGTGTTAAGGTTCAGTTTAGGGTTAGGGTTAGGGTTAGGGTTCAGATTAGGGTTAGGTTTCCGGTTCGGGTTAGGGTTAGTGTTAGGGTTCGAGTTCGGGTTAGCTTTCGGGTTAGCGTTAGGTTTATGGTTCGTTTTCGGGTTCGGGTTCGGGTTAGGGTTTGTGTTAGGTTTGGGGTTATGGTTAGGGTTAGGGTTAGGGTTAGGCTTAGGGTTAGGGTTAGTGTTAGGGAGAGGTTTCGGGTAAGTGTTAGGGTTCAGGTTAGGATTAGAGTTAGGCTTAGGGTTAGGGTTAGGGTTAGGGTTCGGGTAAGGGTTAGGTTTATGGTTAGGGTTAGGGTTAGGGTTAGGTTTAGGTTTAGCGTTAGTTTTAGGGTTCGGGTTTGGATTAGGGTTATGGTTAGTGTTCAGTTTAGGGTTATGGTTAGTGTTAGGGTTCGGGTAAGGTTTAGGGTTAGGTTTAGGTTTAGGATTAGGGTTAGTATTATTGTTATGGTTCTGGTTAGGGTTAGGGTTAGGGTTAAGGCTAGTGTTAGGGATAGTGTTCGGGCTCGGGTTAGGGTTAGGGTTGTGCTTAGGGTTAGGGTTAGGGTTCGGGTAAGTGTTAGGGTTAGGGTTAGGATTAGGGTTAGGTTTTGGGTTAAGGTTCGGGTTAGGGTTAAGGTTAGGGTAAGGATTAGGGTTCGGGATAGGGTTAGGGTTAGGCTTAGGGTTAGGGTTAGGGTTAGGGTTAGGGTTAGGGTTCGTGTGAGTGTGAGCTTGAGGGTGAGGGTTAGGATTAGGGTTAGGATTCGGGTTAGGTTTATGGTTATGGTTTTGGTTCCGGTTCAGGTTAGAGTTAAGGTTAGGGTTAGGGTTAGGGTTAAGGTTAGGATTAGTGATAGGTTTAGGGTTAGGGTTAGTGTTAGGGTTCGAGTTAGGGTTAGGGTTAGGTTTGGGGTTAGGGTTCGGGTTAGGGTTACTTTTAGGTTTAGGTTTAGGGTTCGGGTAATGATAAGAGTAAGGGTTAAGGTTCAGGTTAGGGTTCGGGTTAGGGTTAGGTTTAGGGTTCGGGTTAGTATTAGGGTTAGGTTTAAAATTAGGGTTAGTGTTAGTGTTAGGATTCGGGTTAGGTTTACGGTAATGATTAGGGTTAGGGTTAGGGTTCGGTTTCGGTTTCGGGTTATGGTTAGTGTTTGTGTAAGGGTTAGGGTTAGGGATAAGATTAGGGTTAGGGTTAGGCTTCGGGTTAGGGTTAGGGTTCGGTAAGGGTTTGGGTTAGGTTTAGGGTTAGGGTTAGGGTTAGGGTTCGGGTTCGGGTTAGGGTTAGGGTTAGGGTTATTGTTAGGGTTTCGGTTCGGGTTAGGGTTAGTGTTAGGGTTAGGGTTCGGGTAAAGTTTAGGGTTAGGGTAAGGGTTAGGGTTAGGTTTCGAGTTTGGATTAAGTTTCGGGTTAGGGTTAGGATTAGGTTTAGGATTAGGGTTAGGGTTAGGGTTAGGGTTAGGGTTAGGATTCGGGTTAGGGTTAGGGTTAGAGTTAGGGTTTGGTTTCAGGTTAGGGTTAGGTGTAGTGTTAGAGTTAGGGTTAGTGTTCGGTTAGGTTTTTGCTTAGGGTTAGAGTTTGGGTTCGGGTTAGGGTTCGGGTTAGTGTTAGGTTTACGGCACTGGTTCTGGTTAGGTTTATCGTTAGGTTTAGGGTTCAAGTTCGGGTTCAGGTTAGGGTTAGGATTAGGGTTAGTGTTAGTGTTCATGTTAGGGTTGTGGTTAGAATTAGGGTTAGGGTTCGGATTAGCATTAGGTTTAGTTTTAGGTTAGGGTTAGGGTTATTGTTAGGGTTCCGGTTCAGGTTAGGCTTAGGGTTAAGGGTAGTGTTAGGGATAGCGTTCGGGTTCGGGTTAGGGTTCTGGTTAGGCTTATGCTTATGGTTAGGTTTCGGGAAAGGGTTAGTGTTAGTGTTAGTGTTAGTGTTAGGGTTAGGTTTTGGGTTAGGTTTCGGGTTCGGGTTGGGTTAGGGTTAGGATTACGTTTCAGGATAGGGTTAGGGTTAGGGTTAGAGTTAGGTTTCGGGTTCGGGTTCAGGTTTGGGTTAGGGTTAGGGTTAGTATTAGGGTTAGCATTAGGGTTACGGTTAGGGTTTGAGTTCAGGTTAGGGTTAGGTTTAGGGTTAGGGTTAGGGTTAGGTTTAGGGTTAGCGTTAGTTTTAGGGTTCGGGTTCGGATTAGGGTTAGGGTTAGTGTTCAGGTTAGGGTTATGGTTAGAGTTAGGGTTAGGGTTCGGTTTAGGGTTAGGTTTAGGTTTAGTATTAGGGTTAGTGTTATTGTTGTGGTTCGGGTTAGGGTTAGGGTTAGGGTAAGGTTAGTGTTAGGGATAGTGTTCGGGTTTGGGTTAGGCTTAGGGTTGTGCTTAGGATTAGGGTTAGGGTTCTGGTATGAGTTAGGGTTAGGGTTAGGATTAGGGTTAGGTTTTGAGTTAAGGTTCATATTAGGGTTAGGGTTAGGGTAAGGATTAGGGTTCGGGATAGGGTTAGGGTTAGGGTTAGGGTTAGGGTTAAGGTTAGGGTTCCGGTTCTGGTTTGGGTTCGGGTGAGGGTTAGCATTAGGGTTAGGATTTGGGTTAGATTTAGGGTAAGGTTTAGGGTTCGGGTTCGGGTTAGAGTTTTGGTTAGGGTTAAGGTCAGGTTTAGGGTTAGGGTTAAGGTTAGGATTAGTGATTGGTTTAGGGTTAGGGTTAGGGTTTGGTTTCGGGTTATGGTTAGGGTTATGGTTAGGTTTAGGGTTAGGTTTAGGTTTAGGGTTAGCTTTAGGTTTAGAGTTCGGGTTCGGGTTAGTGTTAGGTATAGGATTAGGGTTAGGGTTCGGGTTAGGGTTCAGAATCGGTTTAGTGTTAGGGTTAGTTTTAGGGTTAGGGTTAGGGTTAGGGTTCGGGTTTGGGTTCGGGTAAGGCTTACGGTTAGCGTTAGCTTTTGGGTTAGGTTTAGGGTTAAGGTTAGTGTTCATGTTAGGGTTAGGATTAGGGTTAGGGTTCGGGTTTGGGTTACGGTTAGTGTAAGGTTAAGTTTAGGGTTAGGGTTCGAGTTCGTGTTAGGGTTAGTGGTAGGGTTAGTGTTAGGGTTAGGGTTAAGGTTAGGGTTATGGTTAGTGTTAGGTTCAGGTTAGGGTTAGGGTGAGGGTTCGGCTTAGGTTTGAGGTTCGGGTTCGGTTTAGCGTTAGGCTTAGGGTTAGGGTTCTGGTTTGGGTTCGGGTTCGGGTTAGGGTTAGTGTTAGTGTTAGTGTTAGGTTTTGGGTTCGGGTTAGGGTTAGGGTTCGGGTTATTGTTAGGCTTAGGATTAGGGTTAGGTTTAGTGTTCTGGTTCTGGTTAGGGTTAGGGTTAGGTTTAGAGTTCGGGTTCGGGTTCAGGTTAGTGTTTGGGTCAGGTTTAGGGTTAGGGTTAGGTTCTGGGTTTGGGTTAGGGTTTGGGTTCAGGTTAGTGTTAGGGTTAGGTTTAGGGTTTTGTTAGGGTTAGGGTTTTGTTAGGGTTAGGGTTAGGGTTAGGGTTTGGGTTCGGGTTGGGGTTAGGTCTCGTGTTAGTGTTAGGGTTAGGGTTCGGGATGTTTTTAGGGTTAGTGTTAGGGTTACAGTTCGGGTTAGGAATAGGTTTCGGGTTTGGGTTTTGGTTAGGGATGTGCTTAGGGTTAGGGTTAGGGTTCTGGTATGAGTTAGGGTTAGGGTTAGGATTAGGATTAGGTTTTGGGTTAAGGTTCGTGTTAGGGTTAGGGTTAGGGAAAGGATTAGGGTTTCGGGATAGGGTTAGGGTTAGGGTTAGTGTTAGGGTTATGGTTAGGGTTAGGGTTCCGGTTCGGTTTAGGGTTCGAGTTTGGGTTAGGGTTAGGGTAAGGATTCGGGTTAACGTTCATGTTAGGCTTACGTTTAGGGTCAGGTTTAGGGTTAGGTTTAGGGTTAGGTTCAGGGTTAGGGTTAGGGTTAGTGTTCGTGTTCGGGTTAGGGTTAGGGTTAGGATTAGGGTTAGGGTTCGGGTTAGGGTTAGGTTTGGGGTTAGGGTTCGTGTTCGGGTTAGGGATAGGGTTAGGTTTTGGGTTCGGGTTAGGTTTAGCGTTCGGGTTAGGCTTAGGATTAGGGTTAGGTTTAGTTTTCTGGTTCTGGTTAGGGTTAGGGTTAGGTTTAGAGTTCGGGTTCGGGTTCAGGTTAGTGTTTGGGTTAGGTTTAGGGTTAGAGTTAGGTTTCCAGTTTAGGTTAGGGTTTGGGTTCAGGTTAGTGTTAGGGGTAGCTATAGGGTTAGGGTTCGAGTTAGGATTAGGGTTAGAGTTAGTGTTCAGGTTAGGGTTAGGGTTAGGGTTAGTGTTATTGTTAGGGTTTGGGATAGGGGTAGGGTTACGTTTAGGGTTTGGGTTCGGGTTGGGGTTGGTGTTAGGCTTAGGTTTAGTGTTAGGTTTAGGGTTCGGGATAGGGTTAGGTTTAGGGTTAGTGTTAGGTTTAGGGTTAGGGTTAGGGTTCGTGATGGGGTTAGGGTTAGGGTTAGTGTTAGAGTTCGGGTTAGGGATAGGGTTCGGTTTAGTGTTAGTGTTAGGGTTAGGGTTAGGGTTTGTGTTCGGGTTAGGGTTATGGTTAGAGTTGGCTTTAGGGTTAGGTTTAGGATTCGCGTTAGGTTTAGGGTTCGAGTTCGGGTTAGGGTTAGGGTAAGGATTCGGGTTAACGTTCATGTTAGGCTTAGGGTTAGGGTCAGGTTTAGGGTTAGGTTTAGGGTTAGGTTCAGGGTTAGGCTTAGGGTTAGAGTTCGTGTTCGGGTTAGGGTTAGGGTTAGGATTAGGGTTAGGGTTCGGGTTAGGGTTAGGTTTGGGGTTAGGGTTCGGGTTCGGGTTAGGGTTAGGGTTAGGTTTTGGGTTCACGTTAGGTTTAGCGTTCGGGTTAGGCTTAGGGTTAGGGTTAGGTTTAGTTTTCTGGTTCTGGTTAGGGTTAGGGTTAGGTTTAGAGTTCGGTTTAGGGTTCAGGTTAGTGTTTGTGTTAGGTTTAGGGTTAGGGTTAGGTTTCCGGTTTGGGTTAGGGTTTGGGTTCAGGTAGTGTTATGTTTAGGGTTAGCTATACTGTTAGGGTTCGTGTTAGGATTAGGGTTAGAGTTAGTGTTCAGGTTAGGGTTAGGGTTAGGGTTAGGGTTATTGTTAGGGTTTGGGTTAGGGTTAGGGTTAGGGTTAGGGTTAGGTTTTGGGTTCGGGTTGGGGTTGGTGGTAGGCTTAGGTATAGTGTTATGTTTAGGGTTTGGGTAAGGGTTAGGGCTCGGGTTAGGGTTAGGGTTAGGTTTAGGTTTCTCGTTATGGTTAGGGTTAGGTAAAGGGTTAGGGTTACGGTTTGGTTTTGGGATGAGTTCAGGTTCGGTTTAGGATTAGGGTTAGGAGTAGGATTAGGGTTATTGTTACGGATAGGATTAGGTTTCGGGTTCCGGTTAGGTTTAGAGTTAGGATAAGGGTTATGGTTCAGGCTGGGGTTTGGGTTCGAGTCAGGGTTATGGTAGGGATTAGGGTTAGGGTTAGGGTTAGGGTTCGGGTAAGGGTTACGGTTCGGGTAAGTGTTAGGGTTATTTTTAGGGTTAGGGTTATGTTTAGGGATAGGATTAGTGTTAGGGATAGGGTTAGGGTTAGCGTTTGGGTTTGGGTTAGGTTTAGGGTTAGTGTTAGGGTTAGGTTTCAGGTAAGGTTTAAGGTTAGGGTTAGCATTCGGGTTCGGTTTGGGTTCGGGTTAAGTTTAAGGTTAGGGTTAGGGTTAGGGTTAGGGTTAGGGTTAGTTTTCGGGTTAGGGTAAGTGTTAGGGTTCTGGTTCGGGTTTGTGTTCAGTTTCGGGTTAGGGTTAGGATTAGGGTTAGGATTACGTTTAGGATTACGGTTCGTGTTCGGGTTCCCATTCGGGTTAGGTGTAGGGTTAAGGTTAGGGTTAGGTTTCGGGTTAGTATTAGGGTTAAGGTTACGGTTAGGGTTCGGATTCGGGTTAGGGTTAGGTTTAGCTTTAGGGTTAGGGTTCGGGTTAGGGTTAGGGTTAGGTTTAGGCTTAGTTTTAGGGTTAGCGTTAGGTTTAGTGTTCAGGATCGGGTTAGGGTTAGATTTAGGATTAGGGTTAGGGTTCCTGTTCGGGTTAGGCTTAGGGTTCGGGTTCGGTTTAGGTTTATGGTTAGGTTTAGGATTAGCGTTAGGTTTAGTGTTCGGGATCGGGTTAGGGTTAGGGTTAGGATTAGGGTTAGGTTTCGGGTTCGGGTTCGGGTTAGGTGTAGGGTTAGGGTTAGGGTTAGTTTTACGGTTAGGGTTAGTGTTAAGGTTAGGTTTTAGGTTCTGGTTGTGGTTCTGGTTCGGGATAGGGTTAGGGTTTGCGTTTGGTTTAGGATTAGGGTTAGGATTAGTGTTAGGGTTCGGGTTCGGGTTCGGGTTAGGGTTAGGGTTAGGTTTTGGGTTAGGGTTCAGGTTAGGGTTTGGGTTAGGTTTAGGTTTAGGTTTTGGTTTAGTTTTCGGGTTCGGGTTCGGATTCGGGTTAGGTTTAGGGTTAGGTTAGGTTTAGGTTTAGGGTTTGGGTTAGGAGTCAGGTTAGGGTAAGGTTTACGGTTAGGGTTCCGGTTCGGGTTTGGGTTCGGGTTACGTTTTAGGATTAGGGTTAGGATTAGGGTTAGGGTTAGTGTTCGGGTTAGGTTTCGGGTTTGGGTGAGTGTTAGGGTTAGGGTTAGGCTTAGGTTAGAGTTAGGATTAGTGTCATAGTTAGGGTTAGAGTTAGGGTTTGGGTTCGGGTTATGGTTTTGGTTAGTGTTAGGGTTACGTTTAGGGTTAGCGTTAGGTTTAGGGTTCGGGATCATGTTAGTGTTATGGTTAGGATTAGGGTTAGGGTTCGGTTTCAGTTTGGGTTCGGTAGCGTTAGGGTTAGTTTAGGGTTAGGGTTAGGGTTTGGGTTCGGGTTCGGGTTAGGTTTAGGGTTAGGTGTAGGGTTAGGGTTAGGGTTAAGACTAGGGTTAAGGTTAGGGTTAAGGTTAGTTTCAGGTTCGGTTTGGGGTTCGGGTTAGGGTTAGGTTTAGGGTTAGCGTTCGGTTTAGGATTAGGGTTAGGGTTAGGGTTCGGGTTCGCGTTTGGGTTACGGTTAGGGTTAGGGTTCGTGTTCGTTTTTGGGTTAAGTTTAGTGATAGGTTTAGGGTTAGGTTTAGGTTTCGGGTTTGAGGTCTGGTGAGGGTTAGGGTTAGGCTTAGGGTTAGGTTTAGGGTTAGCGTTAGGTTTAGGGTTATTGTTACTGTTAGGGTTAGGATGAGGGTTAGGGTTCATGTTCGGGTTCGGGTTAGGGTTAGGTTTAGGGTTATTGTTAGGGGTAAGGTTAGGTTTACCGTTAGGTTTCAGGTAAGGGTTAGTGTTAGGGTTAGTGTTAGTGTTCGGGTTAGGGTTAGGGTTAGGGTTCGGGTTAGGGTTAGTGTTAGTGTTAGGGTTAGGGTTGTGGTTCGTGTAAGGGTTAGGGTTCGGGTTACGGTTAGGGCTAGGGTTAGGGTTCGGATTAGGGTTCGGGTTAGGGTTAGGGTTAGGGTTAGGTGTAGGGTTAGCGTTAGTGTTAGGGTTAGCTTTAGGGTTAGGGTTAGGTTTTGGGTTCAGGTTCTGGTTAGAGTTAGGCTTAGGGTTAGGGTTCGGGTTAGGTTTAGGATTAGGTTTAGGATTAGGTTTAGGGTTACGGTTGGTGTTCGGGTTCCCGTTCGGGTTAGGGTTAGGGTTAGGTGTTGGGTTAGGGTTAGGGTTAGGTTATGGGTTAGGATTAGGGTTAGGTGTATGGTTAGGGTTAGGGTTAGGTTTAGGGTTAGAGTTAGTGTTCAGATTAGTGTTAGGTTTAGGATTAGGGTTAGGGTTTGGGTTCGGGTTCCCGTTCGGTTTAGGGTTAGGTGTATGGTTAGTGTTAGTGTTTGGGTTAGATTTAGGGTTATGGTTAGTGTTACGATTAGGTTAATGATTAGGTTTAGGGTTATTGTGAGGGTTTGGGTTAGGGTTAGGTTTAGGGTTAGGGTAGGATTAGTGTTCGGGTTTGGGTTAGGTTTAGGGTTAGGATTAGGGTTACCGTTAGGTTTGTATTAAGGTTCGGGTTAGGTTTCGAGTTCAGGTTCGGGTTCGGCTTAGGTTTAGAGTAAGGGTTAGTGTTAGGGTTAGGGTTAGGGTTCGGGTTAGGGTTAGTGTTAGAGTTAGGGTTAGGGCTAGGGTTCGTGTAAGGGTTAGGGTTCGGGTTACGGTTAGGGCTAGGTTTAGGGTTCGGATTAGGGTTCAGGTTAGGTTTAGGGTTAGGGTTAGGTGTAGGGTTAGCGTTAGTGTTATGGTTAGGTTTAGAGTTAGGGTTAGTTTTGGGGTTCAGGTTCTGGTTATCGTTAGGCTTAGGGTTAGGTTTCGGGTTAAGGTTAGGATTAGGGTTAGGATTAGGTTTAGGGTTACGGTTTGTGTTCGGGTTGGCGTTCGGGTTAGGGTTAGGGTTAGGTGTTTGGTTAGGGTTAGGGTTAAAGTTAGGATTAGGGTTAGGTGTATGGTTAGGGTTAGTGTTAGGGTTAGGGTTAGAGTTATGTTCAGGTTAGGGTTAGGTTTAGGGTTAGGGTTAGTGTTACGTTTAGGTTAATGATTAGGGTTAGGGTTATTGTGAGGGTTTGGGTTTGGGTTAGGGTTTGGGTAAGGGTTAGGATTAGGGTTTGGGTTCGGGTTAGGGTTAGGTTTAGGGTTAGGGTTCGGGTTACTGTTAGGGTTCGGGTTCGGGATAGGTTTAGGGTTAGGATTAGGGTTACCATTAGGTTTGGATTAAGGGTCGGGTTAGGGTTCGGGTTCGGGTTAGGGTTAGGTTTAGGGTTAGGGTTCGCGTTCGGTTTCGGCTTAGGATTACCGTTAGTGTTAGGGTTCGGTTTCGGCTTAGGTAAGGGTTAGGGTTAGGGTTCGGGTTCGGGTTCGGGTTAGTGTTAGGGTTAGTTTTAGTGTTAGGGTTCGGTTTCGGGTTAGGGTTAGCCTTAGGGTTAAGGTTAGTGTTCCTGTAAGGGTTAGGGTTAGTGAAAGGATTAGGGTTACTTTTAGTGTTAGGGCTGGGGATAGGGTTATTGTTAGGGTTCGGGTTAGGTTTCGGGTTAGGGTTAGGGTTAGGGTTCGGGTTCGGGTTAGAGTTCGGGTTAGGGTTAGGGTTAGGGTTCGGATTAGGGTTAGGGTTAGGGTTCGGGTTAGGGTTTGGTTTAGGGTTAGGTTTACGGTTCAGGTTAGGATTCGGGTTAGGGTTAGGGTTAGGGTTAGGTTTAGGGTTCGGTTTAGGGTTTGGGTTAGGGTAAGGGTTAGGGTTAGGGTTAATTTTAGTGTTTGGTTTTGGGTTTGGGTTCTGGTAGGGTTAGGGTTAGGATTAGGGTTAGGATGAGGGTTAGGGTGAGGGTTAGGGTTAGGGTTCGGTTTAGGGTTTGGGTTAGGGTTAGGGTTAGTGTAAGGGTTAGGGTTAGGGTTAATTTTAGTGTTTGGTTTCGGATTCGGGTTCTGGTAGGGTTAGGGTTAGTATTAGGATTAGGGTTAGGGTAAGGTTAAGGGTTCGGTTTAGCGTTCAGGTTCGGGTAAGTGTTAGGGTTCATGTTAGGGTTCGGTTTAGGGTTAGGTTTAGGGTTAGGGTACGAGTTAGTTTTAGGTTTATTGTTAGGTATAGGTTTAGGGTTAGAGTTCGTGTTTGGGTTTGTGTTAGGTTTACGGTTAGATTTAGGTTTAGGGTTAGGGTTAGGGTTAGGGTTAGAGTTTGGGTTAATATTTGGGTTCGGTTTAGGGATAGGGTTAGGGTTAGGGTTAGGGTTAGGGTTAGTGTTTGGGTTCGGGTTAGGGTTAAGGTTAGGGTTAGTGTTAGGATTATTGTAGGGTTTGTGTTTGGGTTCCTATTAGGGTTAGGGTTAGGGTTAGGGTTAGGGTTGGGGTTCAGTTTGGGGTTAATGTTACGATTAGTGTTAGGTTTAGGGTTAGGGTTGGGGTTTGGGTTCGGGTTCAGGTTAGGGTTAGGTTTAGGGTTAGGTTTAGGGTTAGCGTTAGGTTTAGGGTTCGCATTCGGGTTAGGGTTAGTGTTAGGATTAGGGTTAAGGTTAGGGTTAGGGTTCGGGTTAGGTTTAGGGTTAAGGTTAGGATTTGGGTACGGGTTGGGTTTCGTGTTAGCGTTAGGGTTAGGGTTAGCGTTCGGTTTAGGCTTAGGGTTAGGGTTAGCGTTAGGGTTAGGATTCGGGTTCGGGTCCGGGTTCGGGTTCGTGTTTGGGTAAGGGTTAGGATTAGGGTTAAAATTAGGTTTAGGGTTAGGGTGAAGGTTAGGGTTAGTTTTAGGGTTAGGATTTGGATTCGGGTTCGGGTTTTGGTTAGGGTTAGGGTTTGGGGACAGGTTCAGATTCGGGTTCGGGTTAGGGTTAGGGTTAGGGTTAGGTTTAGGGTTAGCGTTAGGTTTAGTGTTTGGGTTCGTGATCGGTTTAGGGTTTAGGATTAGGGTTAGGATTCTGGTTCGAGTTCGGGATCGGTTTAGGATTAGGTTTAAGTTTAGGGTTAGGGTTAGTGTTCGGGTTCTGGTTGGGGTTCGGGTTAGGGTTAGGTTTATGGTTAGCGTTCTGTTTAGGATTATGGTTAGGGTTAGGGTAAGGGTTCGGGTTTGGGTTAGGGTTAGGGTTAGGGTTCGGGTTAGTGTTCGGGTTCGGTTTCGGTTTCGGGTTAGGTTTAGGGTTAGGGTTAGTGTTAGGGTTAGGTTTAGGGTTCGGGATAGGGTTAGGGTTCTGGTTCGGGTCAGGTTCAGGTTAGGGTTAGGATTAGGGTTAGGATTAGGTTTAGGGTTAGGGTTCGGGTTAGGGTTCCGGTTTGGGTTCTTGTTAGGGTTAGGGTTAGGTTTAGGTTAGGGTTAGGATTAGTGTTAGGGTAAGGGTTAGGATTAGGTTTTGTGTTCGGGTTAGGGTTATGGTTAGGTTTATAGTTAGGGTTTGGGTTCGGGTTCGGGTAGGGGTACGGTTAGTGTTAGGGTCAGTGTTAGGGTTAGGGTTAGGATTAGGATTAGCGTTAGTTTTAGGGTTCGCGTTCGGTTTAGGGTTATGGTTAGGATTAGGGTTAGGGTTAGTGTTCATGTTAGGGTCATGGTTAGATTTAGGGTTAGGGTTCGGTTTAGGGTTAGGTTTAGGTTTAGGATTAGGGTTAGGGTTAGTGTTAGGGTTAGGGTTAGTGTTAGGGTTAGGGATCTGGTTAGGGTTAGGTTTAGGGTAAGGGATCTTGTTAGGGTTTGGGTTAGGGTTAGGTTTAGGGTTAGGGTTAGGGTTAGGGTTAAGGGTAGTGTTAGGGATAGCGTTCGCTTTCGGGTTATGGTTAGGGTTAGATTTAGGGTTGGGGTTAGGTTTCGGGTAAGGGTTAGGGTTAGGGTTAGGATTAGGTTTAGGTTTTGGGTTAGGGTTCGGGTTAGGGTTAGGGTTAGGATTAGGGTTTGGGATAGGGTTAGGTTTAGGGTTAGGGTTAGGTTTAGTGTTATGGTTAGGGTCAGGGTTAGGGTTCGGGTTCGGGATCGGGTTATGGTTAGGAATAGGGTTATAATTAGGGTTAGGGTTAGTGTTAGGGTTAGGGTTAGGTTAGGGTTAGGGTTCAGGTTAGATATAGGGTCAGGGTTAGGTTTCGTGTTAGGGTTAGTGTTCGGGTTCAGGTTAGTGTTAGGGTTAGGGTTAGCTTTAGGGTTAGGTTTCTGGTTAGGATTAGTGTTAGAGTTAGTATTCAGGTTAGGGTTTGTGTTCGGGTTAGGGTTCGGGTTAGAGTTAGGTTTAGGGTTAGGTTTAGGGTTATCGTTAGGTTTAGGGTTCGTGTTCTGGTTAGGGTTAGTGTAAGGATTAGGGTTCATGTTCTGGTTCGGGTTCCGGTTAGGGTTAGGTTTACGTGTAGAGTTAGGGTTTGGTTTAGGATACGGGTTATGGTTAGGTTAGGGTTAGGGTTCGGGTTCGGGTTAGGGATCGGGTTGGGGTTAGGTTTAGGGTTAGCGTTCGTGTTAGGCTTACGGTTACGGTCAGTTTTAGGGTTCGGGTTCGGGTTAGGGTAGGGTTTGGTTTAGGCTTAGGATAAGGCTTAGGGTTAGGGTCGAGTTCGGTTCGGGTTCGGGTTCGGGTTCGTGTTCGGGTAAGGGTTAGGATTAGGTTTCGGATTAGGGTTAGGGTGAGGGTTAGAGTTAGGGTTCGGGTTCGGGATTGGGTTCGGGTTAACGTTAGGGTTATGGTTCGGGTTGGGGTTCGGATTTAGGGTTAGGTTTAGGGTTAGGGTTAATTTTAGGGTTAGGGTTAGGTTCATGTTCGGGTTCGGGATAGGGTTAGGGTTAGGTTTAGGGTTAGCATTAGGTTTAGGGTTCGGGTTAGGGTTAGGGTTAGGATTAGGGTTCGGGATAGGGTTAGGTTTAGGGTTAGGGTTAGGTTTAGTGTTAGGGTTATTGTCAGGGTTGGGGTTCGGGTTCGGGTTATGGTTAGGAATAGGGTTATAATTAGGGTTAGGGTTAGTGTTAGGGTTAGGGTTAGGTTAGGGTTAGGGTTCGGGTTAGATATAGGGTCAGGGTTAGGTTTCGTGTTAGGGTTAGTGTTCGGGTTCAGTTAAGTGTTAGGTTTAGGGTTAGCTTTAGGGTTAGGTTTCTGGTTAGGATTAGTGTTAGAGTTAGTATTCAGGTTAGGGTTTGTGTTCGGGTTAGGGTTCGGGTTAGAGTTAGGTTTAGGGTTAGGTTTAGGGTTAGCGTTAGGTTTAGGGTTCGGGTTCGGGTTAGGGTTAGGGTAAGGATTAGGGTTCATGTTCTGGTTCGGGTTCCGGTTAGGGTTAGGTTTACGTTGAGAGTTAGGTTTTGGTTTAGAATACGGGTTATTTTTAGGGTTAGGGTTAGGGTTCGGGTTCGGGTTAGGGATCGGGTTGGGGTTAGGTTTAGGGTTAGCGTTCATGTTAAGCTTATGGTTAGGGTCAGTTTTAGAGTTCGGGTTCGCGTTAGGGTTAGGGTTTGGTTTAGGCTTAGGTTAAGGCTTAGGAGTTAGGGTTAAAGTTCGGTTCGGGTTAGGGTTCGGGTTTGGGTTCATGTTCAGGTAAGGGTTAGGATTAGGTTTAGGATTAGGGTTAGGGTGAGGGTTAGAGTTAGGGTTCGGGTTCGGGATTGGGTTGTGGTTGGGGGTAGGGTTAGGGTTAGGTCTAGGTTTAGTGTTAGGGTTCTTGTTAGGGTTCGTGTTCGTGTTCGGGTTCGGGTTAGGGTTAGGTTTAGGGTTAGGGTTAGGGTTAGGTTAAGTTTAGTGTTCGTGTAAGGTTTAGGTTAGGGATAGGATTAGAGTTAGGGTTAGGGTTTGGGTTATGTTTAGCGTTATGTTTAGGGTTAGGGTTAGGGTTAGGGTTAGGGTTAGGTTTAGGGTTTGGGTTAGGGTTAGGGTTAGGATTAGGGTTAGGGTAAGGGTTAGGGTTAGATTAACGGTTTGTGTTTGGGTTCTGGTTTGGGTTCAGGTAGGGTTAGGGTTAGGATTAGGGTTAGGGTTAGGGTTAGGGTTAGGGTTCGGGTTCGGGTTAAGGAAGGGTTAAGTTAGGGTTAGGATTTGTGTTAGGGTTAGGATTAGGGTTAGGGTTTGTGTTCGGGTTAGGGTTAGGGTTAAGGTTCGGGTTTGGGTTCGGGTTCGGGTTAGGGTTAGGGTTAGGTTTAGGTTTAGAGTTAAGTTTAGGGTTAGGTTTCGGTTTCGAGATAGGTTTAGTGTCAGGTTTAGGGTTAGGGTTAGGTTTCGGGTTAGGGTTAGGGTTAGTGTTAGGTTTCGGGTTAGGGTTAAGGTTAGGGTTAGGGTTCGGGTTCGGGTTCGGGTTCGGGTTAGGGTTAGGCTTAGGGTTAATGTTAGGGTTTGGGTTTGGGTTCGGGTTTTTGGTTAGGGTTAGGTAAAGGAATATGGTTAAAGTTCGGGGTTCCGGTTTGGGTTCGGGTTAGGGTTAGGGTTAGGTGTAGGGTAAGGGTTAGGTTTAGGATTCGGGTTAGTGTCAGGGTTAGGGTTAGGGTTAGGGTTCGGGTTCGGGTTAAGGAAGGGTTAAGGTTAGAGTTAGGGTTAGGATTAGTGTTAGGGTTAGGATTAGGGTTAGGTTAGGTTTAGGGTTAATTTAGGTTTAGGTTTCGGGTTCGGGATAGGGTTAGGGTCAGGTTTGAGGTTAGGGTTAGGTTTCGGATTAGGGTTATGGTTAGGGTTAGTGTTAGGTTTCGGCTTAGTGTTATGGTTAGGGTTCGGGTTTGGGTTCGTGTTAGGGTTCGGGTTACGGTTAGGGTTAGGGTTAGGGTGAGTGTTAGGGTTAGTGTTAGGGATAGGGTTTGGGTTCGGGTTAGGTTTAGGCTTAGGGTTAGGGTTAAGGGTCAGGGTTAGGGGTTAGAGTTATAGTTAGGGTTAGGTTTGGGTTTGGGTTAGTGTTAGGGTTTGGTCTAGGGTTAGGGTTAAGTTTAGGGTTAGGTTTAGTGTTCGGATTCAGGTTAGGGTTAGGTTTAGGGTTATGGTTCGATTTCAGGTTGGGCTTAGTGGTTAGGGTTAGGGTTCGGGTTAGGCTTAGGGTTAGGGTTGGGGTTAGGGTTCATTTTAGATTTAGGCTTTGGGTTAGGGTTCAGGTTAGGCTTCTGGTTAGGTTTTAGGTTTAGGGTTAGGTTAGAGTTAGGGTTAGGGTTAGGGTTAGGCTTAGGTTTCTGGGTTTGAGTTAGGGTTATGGTTCGTGTTAGGTATAGGGTTAGGGTTATTGGTTAGGCTTAAAGGTTAGGGTTAGGGTTAGGCTTAGGGTTCGGGTTAGGGTTAGGGTTCGGGTTAGGATTCAGGTTCGTGTCGGGTAAGGGTTAGGTTTAGTGTTCAGTTTTGGGTTCGGGTTAGGGTTAGGTTTAGGTTTTAGGTTAGGGTTATGGTTCGGGTTAGGGTTCGGGTTAAGTTTCGGGTTAGGGTTCAGGTTGGGATTCGTGTTAGGTTTAGGTTTAGGGTTCGGTTTCGGGTTTTTGTATTGGTTTGTGTTAGGGTTAGGGTTATGGTAAGGGTTAGGATTAGGGGTTATGGTTAGGGTTAGGGTTTAGGATTAGGGTTAGGGTTAGGGTTATGATTAGAGTTCGGGTTCGGGTTCGGGTTAGGGTTAGTTTTAGGGTTAGCGTTCAGGTTAGGGTTAGGGTTAGGTTTAGGGTTAGGGTTATGTTAGTGTTAGAGTTCGGGTTAGGGTTCGGGTTAGCATTAGTGTTAGGGTTCGGTTTCGGGTTAGGTTAGGGTTAGGTTTCGGGTTCTGGTTAGGGTTAGGGTTATGGTTTGGGTTCAGGTTAGCATTAGTTTTAGGGTTAGGGTTAGGGTTAGTGTTCTGGTTAAGTTTATGGTTAGGGTTAGGGTTAGGGTTTGGGTTCTGGTTAGGGTTAGGGATCGGGTTAGTGTTTGTGTTAGGGTTACGTTTCGGGTTATGTTTAGGGTAGGGTTAGGGTTAAGGTTCAGATTCAGGAAAGCATTAGTGTTAGGTATCGGGTTAGGGTTAGGGTTAGGTTTAGTGTTCGGGTTCGGTTTCGGTGTCGGGTTAGGTTTAGGTTAAGGTTAGGGTTAGGGTTCGGGTTAGGGTTAGGGTTCGGGTTAGGTTTAGGGTTAAGGTAGGAATAGGGTTAAGGTTAGTTTTCGGGTTCGGGTTTGGGATGGGGTTAGTGCTAGGGTTAGGTTTAGGATTAGGTTTCGGGTTCGGGTTAGGGTTAGGGTTAGGTTTAGGGTTAGGGTTCGGGTTCGGTTTCAGGTTAGGGTTTTTGTTAGGGTTAGGGTTCGGGTTAGGGTTCGGGTTAGGGTTACGTTTAGGGCTAGAGTTAGGTTTAGGGTTAGGGTTCGGGTTCGGGAT